>NC_056624.2:117186729-117836910 GCF_002870075.4 Lactuca sativa
ATGCGACCTATGTGATGTTCATGACGATCAAGGAAGGGATTGTTGAGATGATGAAGGAACAATTTTGAAACATTCAAATGGAGATGTTTGCCAATCAGTACGGAACTCTTGTGATCACATACAAGGATTTATAAGCATGTGGTGCACTGGAGTTCTTTGAGGTGAAGGAACCAATTATTGACAGGGGATGGATAGCTGACATGGAGTTTGCTCAGATGATCAGCTTCTGCCCGAAGGGGTCGAAGGTGAGGTTTGCTATGGGATGCTTGAGGGATCGAGCTCGTGACTGGTGTGAGGAGGTTGGCCACGCTCTAGGAGCATCGACTATTGAGGCTATGACCTGGATTGATTTTGTGAACATATTTTTATTAAAGTTTGCACCGGTTGTTGAGGTGCAACAGCTGGCGAGGGAGTTCCTGGACCTGCACCAGATGATTGAGACTGTGGTAGAGATCACCGCCAAGTTTAGGGAGAGAGCTTTATTAGTTCCGCAATATGAAGCAAAAAAGGAGATGAAGAAGAACCGATATCACGACATGCTGAGGGATGATATCAGGGAGTTTGTTATCCGACGTTAGAAAAATATGATAGGTAGAGCCTAGGAGCGGGAGATTGACTTGGAGCGCCTTGGGTAGAGGAAGGAAGAGTAGGTGCAGACAGTCTGGGGTCCCACAAAGAGACCCAAGACTTCTGATTCACGGTCTATAGGCCACTTGTGTCGTGGCTGATGTTTTAGATGTGGGAGAGGTCATTAGGGGATTTTTCTTGAGAATAGTGATGGCTGCTTCTGTTAGGCTTTCAGCATTCTAACACTCCTAAGTGTACATGCAACCCTAAATACCTTGGATCTATGTTTTCTCTATTATACATGCAAATATGAATATTCCAAGGTATTACTCTAACTAGCATACAATCATAAGTACTAGTATAACAAAACTAGATAGAATACATACCTTTTTGATGTAGCTTGATTCCATGGAGCTCAAGACCCTAGTGCCCCAAGTGTGACACCTAGAATGGTTCACACAACATCAAATACACTTAGAATAACTTAAGAGAAATGATACACATCATGAAATCGGCTAGCCCTCACCATTCATTCATAGTGACTGATTTTTAGAAAAAATAAGATGCTTATTTAGTGTGTCACAAATAGGGTTACACCATGTAAACCCTAAGTGTCATGGCCTTTCATTTCCATGATCCATGGGTACAAAAACACCATGGAGCACCCTATGGGTTTTAGCCCAACTTGATAATCCATGGAGCAATAGCCCACTATACAAGTATGGATGATTTACACAGTCAACCCATATATTTAATTAATCTCCTTTTGATCACTTAATTAATTTTTGATCAATACTAATTAAATAATCTTATTAATATATTAGAACATATAATATATTAATAAACCTTAAGTGTTATTTCTCGCATTTTAGTCTATCCAAATGCATGATGCCATGCAACCAAAATAGACCATGCGAATCGGGTCTAGTACATACCAAATATAGATATGGACTTAGACACTAATCCACTAGTCTCCCACTTTGATAATTCTAAAACTAATATTGCGTATGACCTCAGAAGCCGACTAGCAATCGCAGCTCTTAAAAGTTGTTGACGTCGAACACTAAACAAATCAATGATGCGTCCATCAGATAAGGGATCATATATTCCTCCATTCTAGATATCATATGGACCGAGACATGGATTAAAATCATTCTCTCTGTGCATTTTTTGTTTCTTGATTTCGATTTATGACGCCCGACTAATTGAACAAATCACACTAGTCCTGGCTTGGCCAAGCACTTCGGGGTGTCATCACTAAATCATCAAGGGGCCAACAGATATCGCTTTTATCCCTTTAAGGCTAAAAGGAACGGATAAAATTCGACTCATATGGCTTGTTCTACTACTTGTTGAATCATACACAAAGGCACGTTTTATAACATCGAGTTACCAATGCGTTTTCATGAAATCAATGTATAACCAACTCATAGTAAGAACTCATATCTCTAGGTTTGAAGAATATAAGATATTATCATCGCATGATCACTCGTGATAAAATCCATGAAGTGATTCCAATGAGCATGGGTTGAATCCAATACTCAGAACTTATGAGTACTCATGAATGTTATAGCACCACTTGCTATGTCCCATACCTTGGACATCTAGAATCCAGTTTCATGATAGTCTTGATTCATGTCTACTTCCAACATATGACCGACTGTGGATAGTTTGAATAACTTAGTCATTCAGGAAGAACGACCTAGTTATTCTGGAAGTCAAAACATGCAAAGTGAAACACAAGAATAATCGAATCCAATATGGCCTAAGAACTTACGAATATAAATAAAACACCTTTTATTTATCACCATATTGATTACCCATCATTCATTGCATACTGTTTCAAACTATCAACTTTATACTTAAATTAAAACAATAGCTGTCCCATGCTCCAAGCATGTACACTACGTTTTCTAAACACTAGTCATGCCATACACCAAGTATGCATATGAAGTTTGTCTATGATCTTTACTTTGTGAAATAGATCTATTGAACATATTTCCAATGATTCTCATTTCACAGTCCCACATACTTACCGCAAATGCAATAATTCCAAATTCATGTCTTTTACCGAAATATTGTTAGATTTTAAACTTATATGTATTGATCCTCTTGTAATGATTATGCACAAAGTCACAAAGACTTGTCAACAGACATTACAAAGTATTCCAATGGAGATCATTACATGGAAACGAAGTCTCAAATTCAAAGTACATTGCTTTGAATATCCTTCTTGCATTATGTTTCCTAATCTTACACAGATTTGATGAATAACTCCCACCTATGGTAACATTTCCATATTCCCCTTTTGACTATTACTCCGAACAAGAGTTGCCTCTTTTTAATATATGTCAATATGGTCCTTCCAAAATTTGCATTATACTTCCAACTATCCGTGAGCAACCAGTCTTTGTTAAACCTTAGATTGTCCTCGAAAATTGCTTAAATATTTTAGTCATATCCAATTCTAGACGTTTTCCCTTCTTAATGCCCCAGACATTTGGAAAATTTTATAAAGGATGAATATTATAGCATATGCAATGGATCCTATATCCGAAGCATATGGGACATGATTCATGATGTCTCACATAAAGATATGATACTAGACCAGTCCTTTTGCTACAATATTTCTATTTGCCAAGTTCTCATAATTCAGATTATGAAAATGGATGCCGTAATCATAATCGAATTTTAGAACGCAAATAATGGACACATATATATAATTTCCTTATGTTGAGCCATTCCAAAACAAAATTCATATATATCCTTGACTAAAGATGATTAAAACCTCAATCTAAACTTTTAGAATTGAAATGAAGTATAATTTCATCTACCTTAATTATAGCAAAACAACTTTTCAACCCTGCAACTTCACGAATTGTAACTTTTGTTTTCTATCATTAACATTGCTATCTTGCAGTACTAATAATAATTATCATGCTGCTACTAACATGATGATTATTATCATAACACTTATGCTCCCACTAGCTTTGACATGTACTCAGAAATCAGCTGAACTTCTAGAAATCAATACTTTATTGACTTTCTTACCAAAGTTCTGATACGAGATGTTTTGATAAAACTTTATCAAAATCACACACCTTTCCTTAGATATCTCACATGTGTGTCTAAACAACTTTAAGAACTATGAAAAGGGATGCCGTAATCATAGTCTCAATTGTTTAGACGTTTGCCATTTCTCACAAGTCCATGTTAGTGTGCCGGTTAACCACACACGCTGCACTAACGACTTTGAGAATGGAAATATCACAATTTTTATCCTCTTAAAATCTATTTAGTGAAAGTGTTTCCTCACCATCATTATCATGAATCGGAGAGAAACATTATGACACTTAGATTTTATGGTGTATGTGTTCTTATCAATATGAATTTGTCAAAGCCACAATCACAAGACAGGAATAATGACAAATCTAAATTCATATGGACTGAACTTAATCTTAATTTCATGCCACCTGGCAGCACAAGGGCCTGCCATTTTCTCCAAGTTGTTGTGCAACCAATTAAGAACTCTCAGAACTCATATGCAAAGCCAACTTTAACTGGAATGTGCACAAAAATAGGAATATGTCAACACGATAGGTTATAAACCTCATGCCGTGTGCTATTGATAATTAGATCTTAAAATTCTTTAAGGATATTTAAGACTCCCACTGTCCTCTTCACATATAATACTCTCTTGCCAATACCCCTTCCTTGACAAACAAATATTGAAGAGATAGTGTGGATTCTTATCAAGACAAACACTTCACACAATTGGCCTTAGTTGGTCTTTGTTTTATCCAATACATCACAGCTTACCAATTTCAAATGTACCAGAGAATAAAACATTTTACTCTTACATTTGACAAGTGTTATAAACCTTCTTTAAGATTTGTCACTCAAGTTACAAACTTGGAGTATGAATCTAAGACTTGTTTTGGAATGAAGTATGACTCATCTTCTTGATTTAACCATTTCAACAATTCATGACTCCTCTTCTTAGCCATAAGAATGCACTAAAATGTCCTTAGAAGACCAATTGTGATATGGTTCTTTAATAATTAAGATGATCACAAAACATGATACTAAAGTACTCTCCCATCTTTTCAGATTTGAGAAACTTTTATCTTTCTGCCTAATTTGATTCTTCTCATTCGTTCTGCAATACATCGAAACTTTTCCAATGTTTCAGAATTACACTTAAACTTGAAAGTATAACCATATTTACTACACTTTAGTAAATCATGACGAATAGTCTTATTGATCTTTTGTGGTGGATTTGACTAGTGCACAAGAATGTGTACTCGATCCCTTAGTCCTTCACTTGACACACATATAAATGTGAACAAATAATTAGTCTTAATTTTCCAATGATGAAAATTCTCATTCATCATACTATACAACTTGTATGATTCCACGTTTCTATCCAACTAAAAACTTGCGTGATGAGAATCTTTCCTTATTTGGTAAATTTAGACACTACCACAAATGAAAGAATCAAATTCATATTTCCATTATTGCTAGAAATATACAAACATCAAATTTCCATAAGTGCCATTACAAGGACATATAAAATAAAACAAAATTTTATTTATTTATGAAATGCGGAAGAACTTTCCATACAATGCTACTTTAGATGGAAACTATGTGTTACATATTTCCTAGCAATCTATCATAACTCTTTAAGTAGTATCTGAAGAATCCGATCTTCGAACCATGCGATTGAAATCCATCTTCGCGATCATATTCAGCATACTCTTTCATTAAGTTGCCTTCCCTTTTGTTGATCCTACCATACATCAAAATGTATTAAGAATCTTCAAATAGGAAGTTAATTGAGTTAGATAGTGGACTTACCTGAAGCAGACTCACACTTTTTAACAATACCTTCTCTCAGATCTTTCAGGTAGTCAGGGTAGCTTCGCAACCGATGCCCTTTCCTTTGGAAATAGAAACATATGGACCCTTTGGAATGGTACACAGGACTATCTCAGACTTAGCCTTTCTCTTTCCCATTTGGTCAACCGAGTTGACTGTGGCCGATCCTTGTGCATTGGAAGAGAAAGCTTTTCTGGATATCCAATGTTACCAACTGTCAATGTCCATTAGAGTCTGGGAAGTTGATCTTCTTAATCAAATTTGCTCTACTAATGCTCCAAATCATTGCTGATTCAGCAGCACCAAGCAAATAGATAAGATCATTAAGGGTCATGTCATAGTCTTTTACATAGTATTCCATAAAGAACTCACTATGTGACTGAGGAAGTGATTAGTCAATATCCAACTTTCTCAAGACTTTGACACCCAACTCTCCCGGCTTGTCAATATGTGACTTCATCTCCAAGATGTGAACACACATAGACCTTGCTTACCAATAGTGCATGAGTGACCTTGAACTTCTGGGTTTGGAGAATAATTGGAGGAGGTGGAGGAAATGAAGTTACAGGAGATTTGGGAAGATCATAGATATCTGAACTAGACATCTTTTGGGAGATATTCAAGATAGTTGATTGAAAGTCCTTAATATAACACCCAATATGAAATATTAAGGCTACAACCCAACACAATACTTTTAGAACTTGGAAGAGGGATGCCGTAATCCAAGCTATAAAATAATTGAGGGTAGGCAAATGACAATTCACCAATTTCCACCATGAAAACGAAATAATTTAATTAGGTTTTACTTGGATTTGAAACTCCTAGATCTTTTGAGATTCATTGAACTGTTCAATGGCTTGTTTCAATCTTGATTGTGCCCTCTCAAATTTTGTGACTAGGATGCCGAGGATCACAAAACAAGGTGTGAATAACCATGCAAATATACTTGGTACCCTTAATATTTACCCCACAATCGATGTGTTGGTTCACCACATGCGCTCCATCGATACTATGATAAACATTAAGTTACCCTTTTCCTACCTTGTTAAATCCAGCTAGTGTGCCGGTTAACCACACACGCTCCACTAACCGACTTTAGCAAAGTGCAAAGTCTAATTTCATGGGTTAATACCAAATTTACATTTTCCTAAAGTAACTAAGATTGAGAATTGATAAAAGGTTTAGTTACGTTATATTTCTCATTAATACTTTTAATGAATGGAGAATTCTAGTCCATGTCCTACCCGTTCAACTAACGACCCTCCACCAGTCAAGTAAGCAGTGGGTCAGAGTGGACACCCGTTAAACTGCCATTTTATAGGCAGTAACCTTATACCCCCTTATACACAGGCTTCATGAAAGAGGCCTACTAACGGTAAGACTGACTTGCTCTTATACATATACATACATACATACATACATACATACATACATATATATATATATATATATATATATATATATATATATATATATATATATACTAACTGAATTTTTAGAGGGATTGAGAAGAGAATGTTGCATATATACTGTGTACTGGGTAGGATTATGAGTCACGCAGAGGAGATAATATATGGCTAATAGATAGAAAGAATTGCATAGAGAGAAGATGCAGAGAGATAGAATTGCATATGTTACAGTCCATGTCGGATCTCTAGATCACGCAGAGGAGGCAACATATGACTAACAGACAAAAAGCAAGAAACTAACCTTCTACATACCGAGTTTATCGGAATTCCCCAGTCACCCCATCAAAACCAAAATTAACGACATAATCCGCACATCAAGGAAAAGTTAATCCACAGTTCTAGATACGGGTTCTTTTAATGTGACCGGTAGATTTTCATGTATATCTTCCTGCTCAACCTATCTGAGCATTGTAATGTCAGGCTAAATGGATCTAACTAGATCAATGTTTGTCAAGTCCTTGAATTCCTTAAGTTCAACTCTCCCTAGTCAAGTCCATTTAAAATCTTTCGTGCCTACCAGCGCATCGAGCACAGAGCGTAGACAATTCAATTTAGGTACGTTACACAGCTTCAAATTACCCGTTATCACTTGCTAATATCATTTCCCGTCACAACACTTACAAACAAAACTGTCAGCAATATTTCTAATTTTCTGGATTTTTTTATTGTTTTTGGATTTTTGGAATTTTTTATTGTTTTTGGATTTTTTTTTTATTATTTCACCCCCTAAATTTGTGCATGGGTGAGAATGAAAACAAAAGGAAATTAGATGCGCAAATTTAAACTAACCTACCCACAAAAACAAAAATAAATTTAAAAAATTAAGAAGAATTAAGAAAACTAAAAAATAAAACAGAAAAAACTTAATCCTCAAAATGAATCATTTTCAGAAATCGCACAAGCACATCGAAGTGAGCTTTGTTAAAAGGCTTAGTGAACAAATCTGCCACATTATTAGCAGTGAGAACCTGTTCCAGCCGGATTAATGAATGTTCATAACAATCTGATGAAATGAATTTTAATATCGATGTTCTTGGTTTTAGAATGTTGGACATGATTTTTGGCAATTTGAATTACGGCCTCATTATCACAGTAAATGGGGGTTTCTAAGTAATTCAAATCGTAGTCCAACAGCTGATGTTGGATCCAGATAACTTGACAACAACAGGAAGAGGCAACAACGTATTCTGCCTCTGCTGTTGAGGTTGAGACAGTGTGTTGCTTCTTGTATTGCCATGACACTAGCCTGTCACCAAGATATTGACACCCTCCTGAAGTAGATTTCATGTAAAGCTTACAGCCTCCATAATTACTGTTAGCAAAAACATATAAATCAAATTCAGAATTCTTCGGATACCAAAGACCCAATTTTGGGCTACCTATGATATACCAAAAAATTCTTTTGACAGCAATAAAATGTGAATGTTTAGGATTAGCCTGATAACGTGTGCATTGACAAATTGCAAACATGATGTCTGGAGGACTTGCAACAAGATACATCAATGATCCGATCATCGATCTGTAGAGAGTCTGATCTACGGAATCACCATCAGTGTCTGGAGTCAGAAGAGGTCTTTCAGCCATTGGCGTTGATGCAGATTTAGCGTCGTGAAACCCTAACTTCTCAAGAATATCCTCCACATACTTGGCATGATGTAGCAGGATTCTGGTTGAATTTTGTATGACCCGAAGCCCCAAAAACATGGTAATTTCTGTTGGGTTTTGAGCATTCTAACACCCCTAAGTGTACATGCAACCCCAAATAACTTGGATCTATGTTTTCTCTATTATACATGCAAATATGAACTTCCAAGGTATTATCCTAATCTAGCATACAAAACAATGAATATAACCAGATAGAATACATACCTCTTTGATGTAGAAAGACTTCATGAAGCTTGAGTGCCTAGTGCCCCAAGTGTGACACCTCAAATGGTTCACACAACATCATATGCTTTTGGAATAACCTTGGGAGAAATGTAGAAAACTTCATGAAATCGGCTAGCCCTTCTCTATCTTACATAGTGACCGATTTTTCCAAGAGTATGATCTTTATATAGTGTTACAATTAGGGTAACCCCTAATTGTCATGACTTTCCATTTCCTTGGATCGATGGGTTCAAATACACCATGGAGCATCCATGGAGCATCCTATGGGTTTTAGACCAACTTGAAAATCCATGAAGCATTAGCCCACTATACAAGTATGGATGATTTACACAATCAACCCATATATTTAATTAGTCTTCTTTTGATCACTTAATTATTTCTTGATCAATACTAGTTAAATAATCCTATTAATATATTCGAACTTATAATATATTAATAATCCTTAAGTGTTATTTCTCTCATTATAGTCTATCCAAATGCAAGATGTCATGCAACCCAAATGGACCATGTCGGGTCGGGTCAAGTCTTACCAATTAGTTATGGACTTATACATTAATCCAACAGTCTCCCACTTGGATAAGTCTAAAACTATTATTGCGTATGTCTTCATGAACCGACTGGAAATCGTAGCTCTCAAAAGCTTCTATTGAACTCTGACCTTGTAGATGAACTCTGACCTTTGTCAATGACTTGTCCATTAGATAAGGGATCATATATTCCTCCATTCTAGATATCATATGGACTGAGACATGGATTATAATCATTCTCTCTGTCCATTTGTTGTTTCCCGATTTCCGAGTTATGACGACTGACTAATTGAACAAATCAAATCAGTTCCGGCCCGGCCGAGCACTTTCATTTGTCATTATCAAATCATCGAGTGGCCCACAGATATTGCTTTTATCCCGAAGGTAAAAGGAATGGATAAACTTCGACTCATATGGCTTGTTCTACTACTTGTTGAATCATACACAAAGACACTTTTTATAACACCGAGTTACCGTATGCGTTTTCGTGCAATCAATGTACAACCAAATCATAGTAACAACTCATATCTCTAGGTTTGAAGAATATAAGATATTATCGTCTCATGATCACTCGTGATAGAATCCATGAAGTGATTCCAATGAGCGCGGGTTTAATTCAATACTCAGAACTTATGAGCACTCATGAGTGTTGTAGCCCTTTGTCCAACATCTTAGACCTCTACAAGCCAACCCATGACAGTCTTGATTCATATCTACTTCCAACATATGACCGACTATGGATGGTTTGAATAACTTAGTCATTCCGAAAGAATAACCTAGTTTATTCTGGAAGTCAAAACATGCAAAATGACACCCAAGAATAATTGAATATAATATGGTCTCAGAGCTTATGAATATAAATAAAACACCTTTTATTTATCACCATATGATTACACATTATTCATTGTATACTGTTTCAACTATCAACTTTATTCTTGAATTAAAACAATAGTTGTCCCATGCTCCAAGCATGTACACTATGTTTTTCTAAACACTAGTCATGCCACACACCAAGTATGCATACTATGTTTTTCAATGATATTTACTTTGTGAAATAGATCAATTGAACATAACTCCAATGATTCTCATTTCACAGTCCCAAATCTTTACTGCAAATGCAAGAATTCCAAATTCATGCCATTTACTGAAATTTGTTCGATTCTAAACTTATATGCATTGAACCTCTTGTAATGGTTATGCACAAAGTCAGAAAGACTTGACAACAAACATTACAGAGCATTCCAAAGGAGATCAGCTCCTTGGAAACATCCTTCTTGCATTAAGTTTCCTAATCTTACACAGATTAAGTAATTTCTATCTTTGAAACATTTCCAGATTCCATTTTGACTATCACTTCTGAACAAGAGTTTCCTCCTTACAGATTATGTCAATATGGTCCTTCCAGAATTATCACTATACTTCCAACTGTCCTTGATAAACCGATCTTTGGTAAACCTTAGATTGTCCTCGACAATTGTTTAATCCTTTTAGTCATAACCAGTTCTAAACCGTTTCCCTTCTTAATGCCCCAGGCATTTGGAAAATTTTAGAAAGGATGAATATATAGCACATGTAATCAATCCTATATCAGAAGCATATGGGACATGATTCATGATGTCTCACATAAAGACCAAACCAGTCTTTTGTTATAACGTTTCCATTTCTATTTGCCAAGTTCTCATAATTCAGATTATGAAAAGGGATGCCGTAATCATAATCGAATTTTAGAACGCAAATAATGGACCCATATCCATAATTTTTCTTATGTTGAGCCATTCCAACATGAAATTCATATATATATCCTTGACTAAATACAATTAAAACCTCAATCTAAGCTTTTAGATTTGAGATGGAGTATAATTGAAACCTTTTGTTTTCTATAATTAACATTGCTAACTTGCAATACTTATCATAATTATCATGCTCCCACTAACATGATGATTATTAACATAATAGTTATGCTCCCACTGGCTTTGACATGTACTCAGAAATCAGCCAACTTTCTTACCAATGTTTAGATTTCTGATACTAGATTGTTTTGATAAAACTTTATCAAAATCATACACCTTCCCTTAGATGGATGTCGTAATCATAATGGTTAGACCTTTTTGCCACTTCTCACAAGTCTAGCTTAATGTGCCGGTAAACCACACACGCTCCACTAATGATTTTGAGAATGAAAATATTACAATTGCTATCTAGCTAAAATCTACTTAGTGAAAGTGTTTCCTCACCATCATTCTCATGAATCGGAGCGAAACCTTATGACACTTAGATTTACTGGTGTATGTGTTCTTATCCATGTCAATTGTCAAAACCATAGTCACAAGACAAGGATAATGACAAATCCAAACTCATATGGACTGAACTCAATCTTAATTTCTTGCCACCTGGCAGTTCAAGGGCCTGCCATTGCTTCCAAGTTGTTGTGCAACAAATTGAGAACTCTAAGAACTCATATGCAAAGCCAACTTTAACTAGAATGGGCACAGAATATGTCAACATGATAGATTATAAACCTCAAATCGTGTGCTAGTGAAAAACTTCAGGTTTTTATTCTTGATTAGTTCTTGAGACTTTCAAGACCTTTAAGACTCCCATTGTCCTCTTGACATATAAGACTTTCTTGTCAGATATTCAAGAGATAGTGTGGATTCTAATCAAGACAAACACTTTACAAAATGGGCCTAAGTTGGTCTTTGTTTTTATCCAAAACATCACAACTTACCAATTTCAAATGTACAAGAGTAAAAAACTTTTACTATTACATTTGACAAGTGTTTTAAACCTTCTTTAAGACATGTCACTGAAATTACAATCTTGGAGTATGACTCTAAGACTTGTAATGGAACGAAGTATGACTCATCTTCTTGATTTAACCATTTCAACAATTCAAGTTCCTCTTCTTAGTCATAAGAATGCACTAAGATTTCCTTAGAGAACTAATTGTGCTATGGTTTCTTAATCATTAAGATGATCACAAAACTGATACTAAAGTACTCTCCCATCTTTTCATATTTGAGAAACTTTTATCTTTCTACCTAAGTTGATTCTTCTTATTCGCTCTGCCTTAATTTGGAACCTTTTCCAATGTCTCAGAATTAGACATAAGCTTGTAAGTATAATCATATTTACTGAGCTTTAGTAAACTATGACGAATAGTCTTATCGATCTTTTGTGTTGGACTTAATCAGTGCACAAGAATGTGTACTCAATCCCTTAGTCGATTACTTGACTCACACATCCATGTGAACAAGTAATTAGTCTTAATTTTCCAATACTTGAATGTTCTCATTCATCATGCTATACAACTTGCATGATTCCAAGTTCCGGTCCAATTGAAACTTGGGTGATGAGAATCTTTCCTTATTTGGTAAATTTAGACATTACCACAAATGAAAGAATCAATTTCATATTTCCACTCTTGCTATTAATGGAATCCTATAAGCAACAAAAAAGTTTTCACAGATGCCATTGTAAGGGTATTTTAAAATAAATAAAATCAGAAAATTTCCTTTTATTTTAAAAGCTTTGCGGAAAAACTTATCCTTACAATCCATATGAAAACTTGTTCTTGTCTATTCCTAAGCAAAAATATCATAACTTCTAAGAAGTAGCTCAAGAATCCGATCTTGAAACAATGCGATAGAAATCCATCTACGCGATCAGATTCAGCATATTCTTTCTTTAAGTTTCTTTGCTTTTCTTTGATTCTTAAAACATCAACATGTGACCCAGTCACAACATGTATCAAGAATCTCAGAATAGAAACTTAACAGAGTTAGATAGTGGACTTTACCTGAAGTAGAGTCAAACTTATTGACTTTAACACCCTTAGGTAAATTGGCAGCTTCGCAACCAATGCCCCTTCCTTTGGCAATTTAACATATGGACCCTTTGGTAATGGTACATAGGACTATCACAGACTTAGCCTTTCTCTTTACCATTTGTTCAACCGAGTTGACTATGGTCAATCCCTTTCCATTGGGAAGAGAGAGCTTTACTGGATATCCAATGTCATCATTGTCAATGTCCATAAAGTTATCGGAAGTTGATCTTAAATAAGATCATTAAGGGTCTTTTCATAGTCTATTTCATAGGTGTTCCAAAGGAACTCACTATGTGACTTAGAAAGTGTTTGAACCACCAACTCTCTGAAGACATTGACACCCAACTCTCCCGGCTTGTCAATATGTGACATCATCTCCAAGATGTGACCACACCTAGACCTTGCCTTGCCAATAGGGCTTGAGTGACCTTAAACTTTTCAAGATCTTGTGGGTTAGGGAGACTAATTGGAGGATGTGAAAGAAGTATGATTTCCATGGGACATCATCTTCATTTAGGGAAGCTTGTTTCAAGAGATTTGGGAAGATCATAATTGTCTAAACCAGACAATCGTTTAGGAGATATTCAAGATAGTTGATCTAAAGTCCTTAACATGACACCCAATATGAAATATTAAGGCTAGGACCCAACAAACTATTTTATAACTTAGAAGAGGGATGTCGTAATCCAAGCTATAAAATAATTGAGGGTAGGCAAATGACAATTCACCAATTTCCACCATGAAAACGAAATAATTTAATTAGGTTTTACTTGGATTTGAAACTCCTAGATCTTTTGAGATTCATTGAACTGTTCAATGGCCTGTTTTAATCTCGAGTGTGCCCTTCAAGTTTTGTGACTGGGATGCCGAGGATCACAAAACAAGGTGTGAAGTAACCATGCAAATTACTTGATAACCTTAAGTGTTTACCCCTCAATCGATGTGCCGGTTAACCACACACGCTCCATCGATACTATGATAAACATTAAGTTACCCTTTGCCTACCTTGTTAAATACGAGTTAGTGTGCCGGTTAACAACACACGCTCCACTAACTGACTTAAACAAAGTGCAAAGTGTAATTTCATGGATTAGCACCTTATTCACATTTTCCTAAGTAACCAAGATTGGTTATTAATAAGAGTTTAGTTGCTTAGTATTTATCATTAATACTTTTAATGAAGGGAGAAATATAGTCCTTGTCCTACCAGTTCAACTAACGAACCTCCACCAGTCAAGGAAGCGGTGGGTGAGAGTGGACACCCATTAAAGTGTCATTTTATAGGCAGTAACCTTATACCCCCCTTATAGACCGGCTTCGTGAATGAGGCCTACTAACGGTAAGACTGACTTGCTCTTATACATACATACATATATATATATATATATATATATATATATATATATATATATATATATTATTAACTTATAATATTATAAAGTTTAAGGGTTGAATTTTAACTTTTAAAATTCTAAGGGCTAACTTGGAATTAAAGTATTCATAAGAGAAAATTTTACAAATTCCAAAACTTGAGGGCATGTTTTGAAACTATTCAAAACAAATTAATTCCATAACTTATGTGTTTAAAGTAGTTTTAATCCAAAAACTCTTCAAGTTCCATAACTTGAGGACAAGTTAGGGAAGACTTTTAACTAATAAAAGAATTAACTTATCTTTATTTTATAACTTATGGAATTAATTAAGGTTACATCTCTTTTTTTTATTTATTATTTAATGAAGAGACTCTTGGTCCTCCATTACTTGAGGACAAGTTATGGAGTTATAAAACCATTTAATTAGAACTAGACTCTTCATTTTGTAACCTTTACCATCTCTTATGAGTTTTATGAAACTTAAATGTGACTTTTCATATAATTTGAGGACAAGTTACAAAAACACATTTTAGAATCAACTGATAGATTAATTTGGATTAAAACCACATAATCAATTAACGTTTTCTATTAATCTAAGCAACTTATAAGAACAAGATAATTCAAATCAAACTTTTTCATGTAATTAGTCTAAACTTTAAACTAATACAAAACATGAAGCTATTGACAATTATCTTTGAAATTGGATTAGCATGAACATTACCACATCAAAAACAAGTTTATAAGTCCAAAAACATCTTAGGGTAATGTTCCTAGTCCAATTCCAGCCAAAAAAGTCGAATATATGTTGTCTGGGGGTCCAACTCGTCGAGTGCACGAACCAACACGGCGTGTTGGATGCTTTTTGCCTTGGACTCGTAGAGTCTGCTGGGCAGACAGCATCAAAACTCGATTTTTCAGCTACTTTTGCAAGTATAACAAGAAAACAAGCCTAGGCTCTGATACCACTATTGGGTTTTGAGCATTCTAACACCCTAAGTGTACATGCAACCCTAAATACCTTGGATCTATGTTTTCTCTATTATACATGCAAATATGAACTTCCAAGGTATTATCCTAATCTAGCATACAAAACAATGAATATAACAAGATAGAACACATACCTCTTTGATGTAGAAAGTCTTCATGAAGCCTGAGTGCCTAGTGCCCCAAGTGTGACACCTCAAATGGTTCACACAACATCATATGCTTTTGGAATAACCTTAAGAGAAATGTAGAACACTTCAAGAAATCGGCTAGCCCTTCTCTATCTTACATAGTGACCGATTTTTCCAAGAGTATGATCTTTATAAAGTGTTACAATTAGGGTAAACCCTAATTGTCATGACTTTCCATTTCCTTGGATCGATGGGTTCAAATACACCATGGAGCATCCATGGAGCATCCTATGGGTTTTAGCCCAACTTGAAAATCCATGAAGCATTAGCCCACTATACAAGTATGGATGATTTACACAATCAACCCATATATTTAATTAGTCTTCTTTTGATCACTTAATTATTTCTTGATCAATACTAGTTAAATAATCCTATTAATATATTTGTACTTATAATATATTAATAATCCTTAAGTGTTATTTCTCTCATTATAGTCTATCCAAATGCAAGATGTCATGCAACCCAAATGGACCATGCCGGGTCGCGTCAAGTCTTACCAATTATAGTTATGGACTTAGACATTAATCCAACAATTTCCCCCAACGAACTCATATCGAACCTCTTTTTCATAACACCTTCGAATTCCTTGCAAAGTTGCGGACTGGTTAACCCAAAAATAATGTCATCAACATAGATTTGAACTAGAATCTGATATTACCGACTTGCTTGATAAACAAAGTTTGATCGATAGTGCCACGAGAGTATCTATGCTCGAGCAAGTGCTTTGTTAGAGTCGCATACCATGCTCGAGGAGCTTGATGTAACCCATACAATGCCTTGTCCAACTTGTAGACATGATTAGGAAACTTTGAGTCAATGAACCCAGGGGGCTGATCAACGTAGATTTCTTCCTTCACCTTGCCATACAAGAAGGCAGTCTTGATGTCCATTTGGTAAGTGGTGAAGTTCATGTAAGAGGCATATCCAAGGAAGATACGAATAACCTCCTAGCAAGCTACTAGAGCATAAAATTTAGTGTAATCAAGACCTCGACTTGTCGAAACCTGCGAACCACCAATCTAGCTTTATTTCGTACTATAACCCCTTAATCATCTTGTTTGTTTCGATAAACCCATCATGTGTCAAGAGACTTTTTGCCCTTTGGCAACTCAACCAGCTTCCAAACCCCAATTTTTTCAGATTGATGTAATTCTTCATGCATTGCATCTACCCAAGTGTGACAACCCGATATTTTAAGACAATAGAATGTAACACCTCTCAAATATAGGCGAAAATTTAACTGTCCTAAAATCATATTTGGGTTAAATAAAGTGGTAGGACTTGTATCAAGATTTCCGTACATATAAAGAACGCTAAAATCCGAGTTATAACAAAGAAGTTATGACCAATCTAAAATTCGCGGCAAAAACCGGCAACGTTGATAGACGTAAAACGCAAAACTTTGATACAATAAATTTTAGCCTTCAGTATCTAAACGAAAGTCGTAGATTTCGTTAAACCGTGATCATGCGTAAAAAGAACGCCCAAATCTGACTTCGTATGAGGAAGTTATGATTTTTCGAAGTTTTTGACCTAGCAGTAGACAACTAAAAACTCGAAATAGAGATCGAGCGATCTATAGCCGACACAACCTAAACAAAAGTTGTAGAACCCAACAATAGGAGTATAACGATAAAAAGTCTGACGAAATCGAACGTCGGATGAAGAAATTACGGATTTTTAACGAGAATATCGTGTCCCGACCTATCAATTAAAATATAATTAAAAATAAAATCAAAATTAGCCGATGGAGTCTAAAGAAAAGTTGTAGAGTATTTTCTCACCTTCGCGTGGATATAAAGAACGTCAAAAACGGAGCTCGTATGCGAAAGTTATGGGTTTTTGAAGTTCTTGGCACGCATTTCAAAGTCTTATCCGAAGGAGTACACCCTGCGTACCCTTGTACGCCCCGCGTACTCGGATACAAGTCTCCGGATCAACCACGTCAACAGACTCTTCGCCTGAAGATGCGGTAAGCAGTGACGCAAGCGAACGCCCTGCGTACCTTCGGAGTACGCCCCGCGTACGAGGAACGCCCCGCGTAAGTCCGAAGTACGGCCAGCGTACCGAGGACCTCCAGCTTCTATAAATAGGCTGCGAAGGTGCCGGCTGTTTTCACAAAAATACTTCAATTCTCTCTCATTTTCGCCTCGTTTTTCGTGCCGACAACATCCCGACTTCCCGGTTTCATATCCAAGCCCCGACGAAAGTCCGAAGCCCCGAGATTCCCGAAAATCTCGTCACTTTCCGGACGAGGTGCCGCCCGGGAAAATCTCGTTTTCTTCAAAACACGCGCCTTCATCGGTGAGTTCATACCCCTATAATCTACATTTTAAATGTGTTATCAATATCGTTTTAATATACACTTTTAAGGGGGGGGGGGGGGGAATACAAGTAAACACACGATTATTATCATGTGTAACTCAAAGTTTCACTAAATACTCATTTTTATCAAGTAAATCATATGTGATTCATAACCATTATATGGAATTTTTCGTACAGAAAACATAACACGATATCATCTGATATATATTGAAATTAAATATGTTGTTATACGTATACGAATCAAACAGTTTATTTATACTTTGAGTACAGGTGTTCATTTATGTCACCACAAAAAGTTACACATTTCATAACAAGTGACCATTACACTAGGGTTACTATACAAACGAAACGAACTTTTGGAAAAACTATAATAGTTTACGACAAACAATTTTACATGTTAAAAACTTTTTATCAAACTGTCTTACATACTTTATGTTTCCTTTCAAACACCGTTAGAATCGTATTTCAAACAAAGGTCTTCCGATACTTAAAAATTTGTTCTTGTCAAAACAAACTATTTCCAATCCGTTTTATGAACTGACATCAAGTCATCACTTTTTATTAATTAAACTTCTCAAAGGTTATATAAAACTTCTTTTATATTTTAATTGTCAAATGCACGCCTATAATAGTTTTCTATCCAGTTGGTTCAGTACCTTTGGGTAGCAAAGGCATACTTTGATTATATACACACATTATCGTAACTATAATGGGTATAGTTAAGACGTACTGTTTACCATTCCAAGTACCAGGAATCATACAAGATTCAGTCTATTCATAAGTCAATACAAATACATTACATACTATGCGAAGAGGTACAATTACATACAATTACAAAAGTATACAATTTCAACACATACCATTTCAAGGAATACAATTACATGAGATAGTATACTAGATATTCATAACGTTTTATATACTACAAGTACCATATCAAGAAGGTATTTTCATATAAAAACAAATGGACATTTTCATACGTAAATCTTTTTTTTATACTAGGTTGTGAGACAGCTTCACATATGTTCGAGTATGCATTATTAAGTCCTGTATTATATACCATAATCCCTTGTAGGGGGAGCGTGATACTTGTGTATAGATCTATACGGGATTGACAATCCCGCACCTAAACTGTTAGCTACAGTTAGACCGGCAGGTCTGGGGTGACAAATGTCATAACATTCCAACGCCTGAAGAACGTTGTTACAGGGCATCAATGTCAATAGCATGGTTATAAAGCTCACATGGAGTATTAAAAACACGTTGATTTACGAAGTTTTCATATACCTTAGTAATTATAACTGTACACAAATCTACTATTTTAGACATGAAAAATATCATGGTAGTTTCATTTTGGGACTTTTAATGTACCATCTACTTATAAACAAATATTGGATTTCTGAAGCAATCATCTAAAACAGTCGAGTCTTGGTAGAAGACTACAATTTATACTAGTAGAAAATATGGGATTTTCTAGGATTTTCAAACGTTTACAATTACTTGCAAACATGTTCGTTGGTACAAACGTTTCTTCAATACATTTACAGGTTTTTCTTTACAACTTTACAAATCAAAGTCACCTAAATACTTATGAACTCACCAGCATTATTGCTGATACTCGCTTTCAAAATAACTTGTATTCCCAGGATACGGATAAACAGGTACGTCTACCAGGTTCTGTGAAGACGGAGCGATCAAGACTCGTCTTTTATCTTTGAATATTCATTTTGTAGAATTATACTATGAAAGAACTCAAATGTAATTAAAATTATACTATTAATGCAATGGATGATGTGGTTGCTTGTTTACTACTTTGCATTGTTGTGATACATTACATGATGTCCTCCGCCCCAGAACGTTTCCGCCGTTCTCGGTTTTGGGGTGTGACAGATTGGTATCAGAGCATTGTTTATAGTGAATCGAGTATATCAATCCATAAAAGATATACAAACTATAAATACAATAGGGATTAAAATACTCTGATAAAGAGTCTATACTTTTAAATAATAAAATATTTAAGTAAGTATATGTGCATGCATTCATACTAAAATCAGTATCACTAGGACGGAACAAAAGTATTACGCTTGTTGGGCAACACAAGTAGACTTAGAGACATATAGTCAAAACTGGGATGATATAGCCTGATCAACTATATTATCTGAGGGTTGACTAGCATGTGCCTAAGTGTGGTTGTGAGTTGCAACAAATCTAAAAACCTACCCACAATACCACAATGGGAACAATAGAACGTAAACCTAAAATACTATAGGAGTATTTTGTGTATTCTATAAACTACTTATGTGTTAGATTCTTATACCCCAAATTATCGCTTAGATAACATAGCTAGACCCTATCCCCACGACGACCCGTACTACCCGAAAAAAGGCAATGCTGGATGGTTCAGAGAAGAACCAGAGATTGGTCATCCAATCCCTTTTTGATCACCATACTGAAGACCTTTCGGATGGTGATAACTCTGAACTCGAGAATGAGAACCTACCCCCGGTGTCTCCCAATTCAAACCCTAACCCTCGTCTAGCTCTTCATGGCCCGACGCCTCCTTAGGAAGGATACTTGGAAACATGGAGCGAAGAACAAGATCGACCTATGTCGTCAAAAGGAGACCAAAGTTACTACAACTTAAGCGAAGGGAGCTCAGCAGACAAAGTTCTAACAATCCTGATCCGCAGAGTTGGTCGAAACGAAATTCAAGGCAGGACGACTCTCCATTATATCAAAGAGGTTAAATACCAACGCCAGAATGCACACCATCTACACCAATCATCTTGAAAACACTCGTGAGAGATCTGAGAGTTCACCAGAAGGATGACCTCCGCCAGAAAGAAAGGCTTTATTTCCCTACCTTGTTTAAATAAATTTTTCTGTCTATGCCCGATGCAGCATTTTCTAAGAAACTATCTTGTACTGTATGTACTGTTAATTGGGCCTTTATGCGGCCAAAACCTTTCTACTCTGGGTAAGATGTAAGACCTTCTTCAAGGACAAATTTTCCTAAAACTTATTACATTGTAAAGCATCGATGATATTGGCAGTCGGCTAACTCCCGTGTCACCTTTGGTTCAAAAACCCTCATCATACCTTCGTTAATATGCTTTAGTCAAGTCATTGGACTATAGTAATTTAACTCCGGAGGCATTTCCATGTCTCTTCTAGTGGTTGGATCATGTTATCCACCAACCAACGATACCTCAGCCTGAACGACAAACGTCTTGAAAGACCATTCTACAAACATACTTCTACTCTATACTATGATTGCATCATAGGGATGTAGATCAAACCATCATGAACATACTTTCAATCCGTACTAGGACTGCATCATAGGGATGTAGGTCAAACTTGCGAGAACATACTTTTACTCTTTACTTAAAGAAATCAAAGTACATCTAGAGTCAACCAGAATCGCTCACAAAAATCTTTATCTTACGTGTTACAGAATCATGTCGTAATCCGGAAAAGACCAACCGAACAATGAAAACCCTATCCTCCATATCGACGCCGATTCATTACAAGCTGCAATAGCAGCTGCGGTGACAACTTTTCTTACCCACATCAACTCAGGCAACACAAGC
This sequence comes from Lactuca sativa, assembly GCF_002870075.4. Lineage (NCBI taxonomy): Eukaryota > Viridiplantae > Streptophyta > Magnoliopsida > Asterales > Asteraceae > Lactuca > Lactuca sativa. The sequence goes on from NC_056624.2 coordinate 117,208,350, forward strand.
AAGACCGACAAGGAAGTCGAGAGTTCCGATGGTAATGCCAAACCGGGAAAGCAACAAATGGCAACTCCTGCAGAACGCTTTAGAAAGCAGTTTCCAAGGTGGTGTAATGAGGAAGGTGTTGGATTAATGTCTAAGTCCATAACTATAATTGGTAAGACTTGACCCGACCCGGCATGGTCCATTTGGGTTGCATACCATCATGCACTTGGATAGACTATAATGAGAGAAATAAGACACTTATGGTTATTAATATATTATAAGTTCTAGTATATTAATAATAAGAATAATAAGATTATTTAATTAGTATTGATCAAGAATTAATCTAGGATTAATTAAGTGATCAAAAGAAGACTAATTAAATATATGGGTTGATTGTGTAAATCATCCATACTTGTATAGTGGGCTAATGCTCCATGGATAATCAAGTTGGGCTAAAACCCATAGGATGGTCCATGGATGCTCCATGGTGTATTTGTACCCATGGATCATGGAAATGAAAGGCCATGTCAATTAGGGTTTACATGGTGTAACCCTAACTATATAAGCATCTTATTCTTGACCAAAATCGGCCACTAGTGTGTGAAAAGAAAGGGCTAGCCGATTTGATGAGTTGTAGAATTCTCTCAAGTCATTCCAAGTGTTTTGATGATTGTGATTCCATTTGAGGTGTCATACTTGGGGCACTAGGCACTCAAGCTTCATGAAGACTTTCTACATGAAAGAGGTATGTATTCTATCTTGTTATATTCATTGTTTTATATGCTAGATTAGGATAATACCTTGGATTTTCTTATTTGCATGTATAATAGAGAAAACATAGATCCAAGGTATTTAGGGTTGCATGTACACTTAGGAGTGTTAGAATGCTCAAAACCTAACAGTGGTATCAGAGCCTAGGCTTGTTTTCTTGTTATACCTGCAATAGAAGCTGAAAAAACGAATTTGGTGCTGTCTGATCATCAGACTCGGCGAGTCCATCAGGAGACTCGGCGAGTCCATGCCTAAAATGTGACCAATTTGATCCAACTCGCCGAGTTGGTTCATGCACTCGACGAGTTGGACCCCCAGACAGCATATCTTCGAGTTTTTTGGCTAGAAATGGACTAGGAATATTACCCTAAGTTGTTTTTGAACTTATAAACTTGTTTTTGATGTGGTAATGTTCATGCTAATCCATTTTTCAAAGATAATTGTCAATAGATTCATGTTTTGTATTAGTTTAAGGTTTAGACTAATTACATGAAAAAGTTTGATTTGAATTATCTTGTACTTATGAGTTGCTTAGATTCATAGAAAAGTTAATTGAAATAGTTGTTTTCAATCCATTTTAATCTAAGAGTTGAGTATAAAATTTTTTTGTGTAACTTGTCCTCAAGTTACATGAAGAGTCACATTAAAGACTCATAAAACTCATAATAGTTGGCAATGGTTACAAAATGAAGAGTCTTGTGTCATTGAATAATTTCTATGACTCCATAACTTGTCCTCAAGTTATGGAAGTTCAAGAGTCACTTCATTAAAGAAAGATATGTAACCATAATCAAATCCATAAGTTATAAAATAAAGAAAAAGTTAGTTCTTTTATTAGTTTAAAGTCTTCCATAACTTGTCCTCAAGTTATGGAACTTGAAGAGTTTTTGGATTAAAACTACTTTAAACACATAAGTTATGGAATTAATTAGTTTTGAATAGTTTCAAAACTTGCCCTCAAGTTTTGGAATTTGTAAAGTTTTCACTTATGAATACTTTAGTTCCAAGTTAGCCCTTAGAATTTTAAAAGTTAAAATTCAACCCTTATACTTTATAATATTATGAGTTAATAATATATATATATATATATATATATATATATATATATATATATATATATATATATATATATATATATGTATAAGAGTAAAGTCAGTCTTACCGCTAGTACACCTCATTCACGAAGCCGGTCTATAAGGTGGGTATAAGGTTGTTGCCTATAAAATGGCAACTTAATGGGTGTCCACTCTCACCGACCGCTTGCTTGACCGGTGGAGGGTCGTTAGCCGAACGGGTTTGACAGGACTAGAATTCTCCCTTCATTAAAAGTATTAATGATAAATACTAAGTAACTAAACTCTTAACAATACCCAATCTTAGTTACTTAGGACAAATGTGAATAAGGTGCTAACCCATGAAATTACACTTTACACTTTGTCTAAGTCGTTAGTGGATCGTGTGTGGTTAACCGGCACACTAACTTGGACTTAACAAGGTAGGTAAAGGGTGACTTAATATTTATCATAGTATCGATGGAGCGTGTGTGGTTAACCGGCACATCGATTGAGGGGTAATTTATTAAGGGTACCAAGTGATTTGCATGGTTACTTCACACCTTGTTTTGTGATCCTCGGGATCCCAGTCACAAAACCTGAAGGGCACACTCGAGATTGAAACATGCCTTTGAACAGTTCAATGAATCTCAAAGATCTAGGAGTTTCAAAACCAATTAAAACCTAATAATACATTTTGTTTATCTTGGTGGAAATTGGTGAATCGTCATTCACCTACCTTCAAATATTTTATAGCTTGGATTACGGCATACCTCTTCTAAGTTATAAAATAGTTTGTTGGGTCCTAGCCTTAATATTTCATATTGGGTGTCATATTAAGGACTTTAAATCAACTATCTTGAATATCTCCCAAAAGATGTCTGTAATAGACACCTATGATCTTCCCAAATCTCTTGAAACAAGGTTTCCTAATGAAGATGATGTCCCATGGATATCATACTTCTTTCTCCTCCTCCAATTATTCTCCCCAACCCACAAGTTCTTGAAAAAGTTTAAGGTCACTCAGGCCCTATTGGCAAGGCAAGGTCTAGGTGTGGTCACGTCTTGGAGATGTAGTCACATATTGACAAGCCGGGAGAGTTGGGTGTCAAAGTCCTGAGAAAGTCGGTGGTTCAATCACTTTCTAAGTCACGTAGTGAGTTCCTTTGGGACACCTATGAAACAGACTATGACAAGACCCTTAATGATCTTATCTATTTGTTAAGATCAACTTCCTTAAAACTTGATGGACATTGACAATGATGACATTGGATATCTAGTAAAGCATTCTCTTCCCAATGGAAAGGGATCGGCCATAGTCAACTCGGTTGACCAAATGGTAAAGAGAAAAGCTAAGTCTGTGATAGTCCCGTGTACCATTATCAAAGGGTCCATATGTTTATATTGCCAAAGGAAGGGGCATTGGTCACGAAGCTGCCAAATTTACCTAAGGATGTTAAAGTCAATAAGTTTGACTCTACTTCAGGTAAATTCCACTATCTAACTCTGTTAAGTTTCTATTCTGAGATTCTTGATACATGATGTGACTGGGTCACATGGTGATGTTTTAAGAATCAAAGAAAAGTGAAGAAACTTAAAGAAAGAATATGCTGAATCTGATCGCATAGATGGATTTCTATCACATAGCTTGAAAAATCGGATTCTTGAGCTATTTCTTAGGAGTTATGATATTTTTGCTTAGGAATAGATAACAGCAAGTTTTCATATGGATTGTAAGGATTAGTTTTTCCGCAAAGTTTTAAAATAATAGAAAATTTTTTATTTTATTTATTTTAAAATATCCTTACAATGGCATTTGAGGAAAAATTGTTGCTTATATGATTCCATTAATAGCAAGAGTGGAAATAAGAAATTAATTCTTTCATTTGTGGTAATGTCTAGATTTACCAAATAAGGAAAGATTCTCATCACCCAAGTCTCAATTGGATCGGAACTTGGAATCATGCAAGTTGTATAGCATGATGAATGAGAACTTTCAAGTATTGGAAAAATTAAGACTAATTACTTGGTCACATGGATGTGTGAGTCAAGTAAAGGACTAAGGGATCGAGTACACATTCTTGTGCACTGATTAAGTCCACCAAAAAAGATTGATAAAACTATTCGTCATAGTTTACTAAAGCTCAGTAAATATGATTATACTTACAAGATTAAGTGTAACTCTGAGACATTGGAAAATGTTCCAATGTATGGCAGAGCGAATAAGAAGAATCAACTTAGGCAGAAGGATAAAAGTTTCTCAAATCTGAAAAGATGGGAGAGTACTTTAGTATCAATTTTGTGATCATCTTAATGATTAAGAAACCATATCAAAATTAGTTCTCTAAGGAAATCTTAGTGCATTCTTATAACTAAGGGGAACTTGAATTGTTGAAATGGTTAAATCAAGAAGATGAGTCATCCTTCGTTCTAATACAAGTCTTAGAGTCATACTCCAAGATTGTAACTTGAGTGACATGTCTTAAAGAAGGTTTAAAACACTTGTCAAATGTAAGAGTAAAAGTTTTCTACTCTTGTACATTTGAAATTGGTAAGTTGTGATATTTTGGATAAAACAAAGACCATCTAAGGCCAATGTTGTGAAGTGTTTGTCTTGATTAGAATCCGTACTATCTCTTGGTTGTTTGACAAGGGAGTCTTATATGTCAAGAGGACAATGGGAGTCTTAAAAGGTCTTGACAGTCTCAAGAACTAATCAAGAATAAAACCTGAAGTTCTTCACTAGCACACGACTTGAGGTTTATAACCTATTGTGTTGACTTATTCTATGCCCATTCCAGTTAAAGTTGGCTTTGCATATGAGTTCTTAGAGTCCTCAAAGTGTTGCACAACAACTTTGAAGCAATGGTAGGCCCTTGAGCTGCCAGGTGGCAAGAAATTAAGATTGAGTTCAATCCATATGAGTTTGGATTTGTCATTATCCTTGTCTTGTGATTATGGTTTTGACAAATTCATATGGGTAGGAACTCATACACCATATAAATCTAAGTGTCATAAGGTTTCTCTCCGATTCATGAAAATGATGGTGAGGAAACACTTTCACTAAGTAGATTTTAGCTAGATAGCAATTGTGATATTTGCATTCTCAAAGTCGTTAGTGGAGCGCGTGTGGTTAACCGGCACACTAATATGGACTTGTGAGAAGTGGAAAAAAGGTCTAACCATTATGATTACGGCATACCTTTTCATAACTGTTTAGACACACAACTGTGCTATCTAAGGGAAGGTGTATGATTTTTGATAAAGTTTTATCAAAACAATCTAGTATCAGAAATCTGAACTTTGGTAAGAAAGTCAATGAAGTATTGATTTCTAGAAGTCCAGCTGATTTCTGAGTACATGTCAAAGCTAGTGGGAGCATATGTGTTATGCTAATAATCATCATGTTAGTGGGAGCATGATAATTATGATAAGTATTGCAAGTTAGCAATGTTAATTATAGAAAACAAAAGTTTCAATTGGGAAAAAGTTGTTTTGCTATAATTAAGGGAGAGGAAATTATACTTCATCTCAAATCTATAAGCTTAGATCGTGAGGTTTTAATCATTTAGTCAAGGATATATATGTGAATTTCATGTTGGAATGGCTCAACATAAGGAAATTCTGTATATGAGTCCATTATTTGCGTTCTAAAAATTCGATTATGATTACGGCATCCCTTTTCATAATCTGAATTGTGAGAACTTGGCAAATAGAAATGGACATATTATAGCAAAAGACTGGTTTAGTCTTTATGTGAGACATCATGAATCGTGTCCCATATGCTTCAGATATAGGATCGATTATATGTGGTATATTCACCCGTTCTAAAATTTTCCAAATGCCTGGGGCATTAAGAAGGGAAAAGGTTTAGAACTGGATATGACTAAAAGGATTAAACAATTGTCGAGGACAATCTAAGGTTTTCCAAGGATTGGTTGCTCAAGGACAGTTGGAAGTATAGTGATAATTCTAGAAGGACCATATTGACATAATCTGTAAGGAGGCAACTCTTGTTCAGAAGTGATAGTCAAAAATGGAATCTGGAAATGTTTCAAAGTTAGAAGTTTTCAATCTGTGTAAGATTAAGAAAACTTAATGCAAGAAGGATGTTTCCAAGGAGCTGATCTCCTTTGGAATACTCTGTAATGGTTGTTGTCAAGTCTTTATGACTTTGTACATAATCATTACAAGAGGATCAATGCATATAAGTTTAGAATCTAACAGATTTCAGTAAATGGCATGAATTTGGAATTCTTGCATTTGTAGTAAGGATGTGGGAGTGTGAAAAAAGAATCATTGAAGTTATGTTCAATTGATCAAGTTCACAAAGTAAAGATCATAGACAAACATAGTATGCATACTTGGTGTATGGCATGACTAGTGTTTAGAAAACATAGTGTGCATGCTTGGAGCATGGGACAACTATTGTTTTTAAATTAAAGAATAAAGTTGATAGCTGAAACAGTATGCAATGAATAATGTGTAATCATATGGTGATAAATAAAAGGTGTTTTATTTATGAGTTGATACCATATTGGATTCAATTATTATTGTGTTTCACTTTGCATGTTTAGACTTCCCGAATAAACAAGGATATTCTTCCAGAATGACTAAGTTATTCAAACCATCCACAGACGGTCATATGTTGGAAGTAGATATGAATTAAGACTGTCATGGGTTGGCTTGTAGAAGTCTAAGGTATTGGACAAAGGGCTACAACACTCATGAGTGCTCATAAGTTCTGAGTATTGGATTCAACCCGCGCTCATTGGAATCACTTCATGGATTTTATCACGAGTGATCATGAGACGATAATATCTTATATTCTTCAAACCTAGAGATATAAGTTGTTACTATGAGTTGATAGTACATTGATTGCACGAAATCGCATTTGGTAACTCGGTGCTATAAAACGTGCCTTTGTGTATGATTCAACAAGTAGTAGAACAAGCCATATGAGTCGAACTTTATCCATTCCTTTTACCTTCGGGATAAAAGTGATATCTGTGGGCCCCTCGATGATTTGATGATGACAAATGGAAGTGCTCGGCCGGGCCAGGACTGATTTGATTTGTTCAATTAGTCAGTCGTCATAAATTGAAAATCGGGAAACAACAAATGGACAGAGAGAATGATTATAATCCATGTCTCAGCCCATATGATATCTAGAATGGAGGAATATATGATCCCTTATCTAATGGACAGGTCAATGACAAAGGTCAGAGTTCATCTACAAGGTCAGAGTTCGACAGAAGCTTTTGAGAGCTACGATTGCCAGTTGGTTCCTGAAGTCATACGCAATAATAGTTTTAGACTTATCCAAGTGGGAGACTATTGGATTAATGTGTAAGTCCATAACTATAATTGGTAAGACTTGACCCGACCCGGCATGGTCCATTTAGGTTGCATACCATCATGCACTTGGATAGACTATAATGAGAGAAATAAGACACTTATGGTTATTAATATATTATAAGTTCTAGTATATTAATAATAATAATAATAAGATTATTTAATTAGTATTGATCAAGAATTAATCTAGGATTAATTAAGTGATCAAAAGAAGACTAATTAAATATATGGGTTGATTGTGTAAATCATCCATACTTGTATAGTGGGCTAATTCTCCATGGATAATCAAGTTGGGCTAAAACCAATAGGATGGTCCATGGATGCTCCATGGTGTATTTGTACCCATGGATCATGGAAATGAAAGGCAATGTCAATTAGGGTTTACATGGTGTAACCCTAACTATATAAGCATCTTATTCTTGACCAAAATCGGCCACTAGTGTGTGAAAAGAAAGGGCTAGCCGATTTCATGAGTTGTAGAATTCTCTCAAGTCATTCCAAGTGTTTTGATGATTGTGATTCCATTTGAGGTGTCACACTTGGGGCACTAGGCACTCAAGCTTCATGAAGACTTTCTACATGAAAGAGGTATGTATTCTATCTTGTTATATTCATTGTTTTATATGCTAGATTAGGATAATACCTTGGATGTTCTTATTTGCATGTATAATAGCCTTTGTCGCATATCTGAGACACACTCAACAAACTATGATACAATTCGGGAGCAAAGTTGACATTCTCGAAACTGAACACCCCATTTATGACGGTTCCTCTTTGAGTGATCTTACCACCTTCTCCACCCACAAAGGAAATATACCCCCCATTAAAAGATTAAATGTTATTCAGTTGGGCTATATCTCATGTCATATGTCGGGAGCAGCCGTTGTCGACAAACCAAGGTCTGATGACATTCCCCCGCAACTGTCCCTGCAAAATGTGCGGGTTTATTTAGATTTGGGAACCCAGGTCATTATTTTCATGGGTTGTCCTGATGCCTTTTCAGATCTATCATTATTTAATAAGTTTTCAGAGGACACATATGATGGATTGGAGGCTAATTTGGGCAACCATTGATAATTAGGTTTTCTAACAGTCCTGAGTGATTTTGAAATAGGATTTCTATCAGGTTGCTTGGAGCACTTGGGTTTTCTACCAGAATTGGTTGAAGACCCATTGCTGCTTCTTGACGAAACCGAAGTTGGATTGGCCATGTTCTGTTTTGGCAAACTGCTTGGGACTTTGTTATGAATGACCTTTTTATGCTTTTGAAAAACAGCCCATTTTCTACTCCGATCGTCCTTCCAATCATCATTCCAAGACCGATTTCTAGAGGACTTTCTAGTTAAAGACATTCATCTGAATTCGTTCTATCCTCTTGGTGACTGAAAATATACTAACATTCGATTAGGACAATTCCTAGCTATATGACCACCAATACGACAATTGAAACAAATCTGTTTGTTATTGTTAAAACTTGTACTACATTTTTCAGATTTCTTTTCCATACCAACACCCTTGCTTTTCTCACATGAACATGAACAAGAATTAGGTTGTGAGGGTTCATCAGATGGAGAAACTTGTGAAACTAGTGGTTTTTCATTATTATCATCACACACATTAGAATTGCTAACCACATAATCAAACACTTTAAAAACATTCAAAACAGTATCAGAAGGTGCAGAAACATCACAAAAAACATTGTCACTTAAAACATCAGAAAAATTAAAGTCTTTATTTAAAACTAAAACTTCAGGTTCAGACTCAGTTTTATTTTCAGAAACAGATCCTTTAACTTCATGCTTTGACTGATTTAAGGATTGATCTGCAGGAGAAGTAGAAATGTTAGTACTTTCAACAATAATAAATCCTCCCCAAACAAAACCAGATTGCTTGCCATAAACCATGGATGGTTCATTGGCAATCTCTTCCTTGGACAAAGGTTGAAACTGATATGAATGATTGAAAGGAGGAGGCACTTGATTATACCCTAGACCCTTTGACTGATTATGTTTAAATTGCATGCACTGGTCAATCATATTGGCAACTACCTCACTTGATACATCAAATTTTCGAAAATCAAAATCAGCAGTTTCAAATTTGACCTTTAATGTTTCAATTTCAACCACTAACTGAGCATTCTGTCTCTTTATGTAGTCATAATTTTCACATTTATTACTAGTCTTCCTGAAGTCTCCGAATGTCCTTTAATTTATATTCTAACTAGGCCTTAAGAGCTATTTTGTCCTTTCCTAAGTTGGTAACCCTCATACCTAAGGTCCTCTTCTTCTCTACGTAGTGTTTCAATTTCCTCATGGAGAATTTTAACATAATCAATACAAGCTTGAGAGCATGAGGGTAGACTTACCTCGTTTTTCTTTGGTTCAGGAGAAGAAGAGTCCATCAGCGCAAACTGCAACTCCATCATTTGATCTTCAGCTGCCACAATCTCAGCGGGAGCATCATCACCAACCTGAGCCAAATGAGCATTTTCAAGTCCTGATATGTTTAGGGCCTGCATCTGATCCTCCTATTCAAATGATTGCGCAACCATAGCGTTCTCGCTGTTGACTTGAGCACCGCTCCAATTGTTTCCTACTGCAACTATTGTTCGATCATTGTTTAATCTTCTGTTTGGCTTCGGGCACTCACGAGCAAAATGACCTGGTTCGTGGCAGTTGAAAAACCGTAGTTTTCCCTAGCTGAACCCTACCTTCTTGTCAGCACTCATCCCCTAGTTGTTCTTCCTGGTCTTCTTTGCAAACTGTTTTGCCCTGAAAACTGCCATGTGATATCCATTTCTTCTACGTATTCAGGGTGAATTTGGTCGAGATCAGCAAACGACAATTGGGGTGGAAGATCTCCAGCGACAAGTGCATTGTAGCAGTTAACAAGCCCTGTAGCAAGAGCAATATTTTCATCACCTTCCTTTCCGTTTGATGAGGAAGCCACATTAGAGGGGGAAGCAGCTTGAGTAGCCACAAATGATTGGTTCTGAGAGAATGGCATGGCTGATGCAGCAGGAAGTGAAGAAGCTGATGGAGAGGAAAGAGATTGAATCTGAGCTTGCTGAGCAGCAAAGGGTTGACCTGCAGAAGAAAAGGTGAGAGATGAAAGAGCATTGTTATAAGAGATCCCAAGATTTGCATCTGAGTATGAATTCACATGATTTATCTCCTGCTGTTTGTCATCAATATCATAGGCCTTGATGACTGCCATCACTTCAGCAAGAGAGAGCTAGCTTAGATCCTTAGTTTTCTTGATAACAGCTACATTCATGTCCCATGACTTTGGGAGAGCATTCAGTAGCTTCTTGTTTATTTCAGACTTGGTGTAAAACATCTCGACTACAGTCATCTCAGTGGTGAGAGTTGTGAATCATTGAAGTTGCGCCTCCAGGGTCTCACCAGGAATGTAATTGAACATGTTGAACCTTTGACGCAGCATGTTCTGGCGACTCTCCTTCATATCTTCATTACCTTCATATACTTCAATTAGGACTTCCCACAAAGTCTTTGTTGAAGTATACTCCCTAAAACCTTGAGCTATATCCAGAGATAGGGCCACGGTTAGAGTGGCCAAAGCACTTTCTTGCTCGTCAACCTTCTCAAAGTCTTCATCGGTGTAATTCTCAATTTTCTTGTCAACCACTTGCCCTGCAACAGTGGTGGTTATTTGTGACAACCCGATATTTCGAGACAATGTAATGTAAAACCAATCAAATTTAGGTCAAAATATAACTTCCCTAAAATCTTATTTGGGTTAAATAAAGTAGTAGGAGTCGTATCAAGGTTTTCGTACATATAAAGAACCCTAAAATTCGAGTTATAATGAAGAAGTTATGACCAACCGAAGATTCTCGGCAAAACTGGAAACACCGATAAAATGAAAAATGCGAAGTTTCAATACAATAGTTTTTATCCTTAAGTATCTAAATGAAAGTTATAGATAACCTCAAACCGTGAGCGTACATAAAAAGAACGTCCAAATCTGACTTCGTATGAGAAAGTTATGATTTTTCCAAGATTCGGGTATAGCAGTAGACAGCTAAAAACTCGAAATAGAGCTCGAGATACTTTTGACCAAAACAACCTAAATGAGAATCTAAGGTCTCAACATTAGTAGCGCAACGGCGAAAAGTCTGACGAAAACGGACACCGGATGAAGAAGTTATGAATTTTAACGGACTTTTAGTGTCCCGGCCCGTTAAAAATAAATAATTAAAAATAAAGTCAAAATTTGCCAATGAAGTCTAAACGAGAGCTGTAGATCATATTTTTAGCTACGCGTGCATATAAAGAACGTCGAAAACGGAGCTCGTATGCGAAAGTTACGGATTTTACAAGTTCGAGACCCGATATTCGAGGCTGTCAGAGACCACGACGTGGCAAGCAGTGCCACGACGTGGCAAATCTCCTGACACCTCCGGGAGGCCCCCAGATGCAACTTGGGATGACGCATGCAGTGACGACCAAGCCCACGACGTGGAAAAAGGTTGCCACGACGTGGCACACCCCAAAAATGCCCCTATAAGTAGATTTCAAGGGCTCCGAGTTCCATTGCTCAATTCCTTTCTTTCTCGCGCCGAAACTCTGCGTTTAAGCCCCCGAGACCCTACCACAGCCCCGGGTTTTCACCTTCAAGTCCCGAAGGAAGGTTTTGTGTTCTCGATATTCCCGAGATTCCCGAGAATCCCGAGATTTTCCCGCGTTTTCAACTCTTCCTGTCGAAGTTCTGCTCGATTCTTCTCTCGACTTCTTCAAATCAACCACTTCAATCAAGTGAGTTCATACCCCCAATCAATATTTTAAATGATTTTAAATACTTTAATGGGGGGGGGGATACAAGTAGAAACAAACATGTTATTTAACAGATTTCAGATGCTACAAAATGTGATACATGAAATGGTTTTACATCTTAAAAGCACATTGTTACCAAATGTTTTACCTTTGAAATGTTTATTAAAATGACATCAAGTCATTGTTAATTATTTTTCAAAACCCATAAGATGTCTTACAAAAACCATTTTTCCTTCTTGAACTAAACTATGCATATACACTTATATTCTTATATATGTATTGATGTTATAGTTTGCATCTTTCCTTTAGTTTCCCATACCCTTGAGTAGTAAGAGTGGGTAAACTTACATGTTCAAATAGTTATATTACATTACATTATCATAGGGATAATTTGAAGATATCAAACATTACTTCTATTACAAGGAGTCACACAAGAGTCAGTTCATTCATGAGTCTATACTAGTACATTACCTGATACATGAGTACTTACAGATGTTTACCTGATACATGAATATGTTTACATATACTTACATGATACATGAACACGTTTACATGAACGCATTACATAAGTACCTTTACGTAGATACACTTAACTGTGTACATTAACATGAATACTTGTATCTCGAATTGCGAGGATGATTTATTAGTACCTTCTGTGTAAATCTTCCTGCCTATTCCACAGTACCTCGGAATATCTAAGACAGGACCCTATCCCATAGTACCTCGGGATACCTAGATGGGCCTCTATCCCACAGTACCTCGGGATATACGTACGGGACTAACCATTCCGGAACTCATCTGTTAGCAACAGTGGGTAATGAACATCTACGGATGCCTACGGTTATTACTTATACTAGGAGTACCTTTACAGGGACTAACCCTTCCTCCCACCTGCTGCTGCTACAGAGGACAATTGGACAATCTTCGGATGTTCATTAGGTTATATGTAATATGTTAGCCCTAGTACCTCGGGTCAACATTTACATTCGTCTTGTTAGCACCACTACCTTCGGCTAACACTTACATGATTATATTTTTCCTATTTACTTTATTTTTAGGTAGTGTTAACCCTAGTACCTCGGGATAATATTTACCTAGGCTGTGTTGGTCCTAGTACCCTGTGACAACACTTATAGTAGTACATTTTCCTGTTTACTTTATTTTGTGATGCATTCACATAGACGATGAGTTAGACTAAGCACTTTTAGTACTAGTCAATACAAAGGGATAACTATCATTTTACAAACAGAACATTCGGGTCTTGGTAGAAGACTACACTTCATACTTACAAAACATTCGGGTCTTGGTAGAAGACTACACTTCATACGTACAGGACATTCGGGTCGTAGTAGAAGACTACATTTCATACTTATAGAAAATAAGGGTTTTTCTAGGGATTGCATACTTACCTAACATTTTCATTTAAAGGTTTACATGGCCTTCATAACAGGTTTTCACAAACAAGGCAATGACACTTATATACTTATGAACTCACCAGCTTTAAAGCTGATACTCGCTTTCAAAATTACTTGTATCCTAAGGTCATCTTAGACAGGTACCGATGCAAGGAGAAAGGAAGATGGAGCTTGTTCAAGACTTATCTTTCATTTTGATTTATGCTTTAGTGTTTATCAAAATTTGACAGAATACAATTGTATAATAATTATTTTATTAATGCAATGGATGATGTTATTGCTTGTTTACTACTTTACATTGTTGTTGATATTATACATGACGTCCTCCGCCCCAGAACGTTTCCGCCGTTCTCGGTTTTGGGGTGTGACAGATTGGTATCAGAACATTGTTTATAGTGAATTAAGTATATCAACCCATAAAAGATATACTAACTATAAATACATAAGGGATTAAAAATACTCTGACCAAGAGTTTATACTTTAAATAATAAAATATTTAAGTAAGTATACGTGTTGCATTCATACTAAAATCAGTGTCACTAGGACAGTACAAAAGAATTACGATTGTTGGGCAACACAAGTGGGCTTAGAGACATATGGTCAAAACTGGGAAGATATAGCCTGATCACCTATATTATCCGAGGGTTGACTAGCATGTGCCTAAGTTTAAGTGTGTGGTTGCAACAATGCTAAAATCTTACCAACCCTACCACAATGAGAAGAATAGAACATAACAATAAATTTAAAATACTATAGGAGTATTTGGTGTTACTATAAGTACTTTATACTTGAGAATTAAAACGGGGTCTTCATTATTAAGTTGATAGTTTCTAAGTGGATACACTGAGGCTATATGTAATTAGGATGTTATAGACTTAGAATTTGTGGAAATTTTGCCTTACCCCTATTCTGTGTGAATTTGGAACTAAGGTCACTTATTCGAAGGTCTATCCTGTTTAGATTACACATAGCTGGTTTGCACTTCACAAATAGCGATGTAACTAATGAAGGTTTTCTAAATAATTATCTAGATAGTTCGTCTAATAATTATCCACTTACCCTAAATTCTCGCATAGAAATCATAGCTGGACTCCATCCCCTTGACAACCAGTATCTTCCAAATGAAGTTATAGCTGGTTGGTTTGGAGAAGAACCAGAGAATGATCATCCTATCCCCTTGGATGATCACCGTGATGAAGACTTTTCGTATGATGCTAACTCCGAACCAGAGGTTGAGAACCTACCCAAGCAGCTCCTTTCCAATTCCTAACCCTCTTCCGGCTTTTCATGGCCAGACCCTGAGTGAGTGGAATGCTTGGAAACAGGGAGCCAAGGACAAGATCAGTTTATGCTATTTGATGGCGACCGAAGCTTTTACGACTTGAGCAATGGGGGCTCAGAAGATAGAGTCTTGCCAATCTTGGTCCGCAGAGAGGCCCGAAATGAGATTCAAGGCAGGACAGCCCTACATCAGATTGCAGAAGTAGGCGCCTATGCTAGAATGCATACCCTCCACACCATTCATCTAGAAGATGCTCACGAGAGATCAGAGAGAAACCATGAAACCCTACTGCAAGCACTGACTAAATCACGAGCCGAAGTCATAGGGCTCCAAGTACGCCAGATGGGGTGCGAAAGAGACCTACGTGACATGGAACGTCAATTGGCTGAGCTAAGCGTTTACCAGAGGAATGACCGTCGCCAGTAGTAGACGCTTTACTTTATTTCCTTATAAAGAGGAATCGTATTTTTCTGTCTATGCCTGATGTGGCATTTTCTATGAAATTATCTTGTACCGTAAGTACTTTAGTTAGGTCTTTATGCTGTCAGGAGCTATCTCCTGTGGATATGATGTAAGACCTTTACAAGGTCATTTTCCTGAACCTTTACGTCGTAAATATCCAAGATATTGACAGCCGGCTAACTTCTCTGTCATTTCCTTCATTCAAGTACTCTTATCATACTCTCATAGGAGTCTATCTGAAACCTGCTTTAGTTAAGTCATTAGACCATAGCAAGTTAGATACGGAGACATTTCCAAGTCTCTTTCAGTGGTTGGATTTTGTTATTCACCAACCCACGATACCTCAACTTGTACAACAAACGTCTTGAGACCATTCTACGAACTTATCTCTACTCATTACTAGGACTGCATCATAGGGATGTAGGTCAAACCTTCGCGAACATACTTTCATTCTGTACTAGGACTGCATCATAGGGATGTAGGTCAAACTTTCGAGAACATCGTCGTACTCTTTACATGAACAATCTAAATTCTCAGGATCACAGCTGCAGGAGAGCCTACTCCGGAACCACGTTAAATGTAATTTAGGCGTTTCGTTGTAACAGACTTATAAACTATCTAGAACTAGTGCAACTAGAGTCTTACCTTTTGCGAGATCCTATTTGTATAGGAATTCTCGTGCTGCGTATACTTGTCTTTTGTAGTATATCTTATTCGCAGCAATAGTCTTGTGGTAAATCTAAAGTACTGTAACTCTGTTCATGGTTGCACAGTTGTGTTTTGTCTGTAATCGTCTATGTTTAATTCTAATGTCTTTAAAGTTTCTGTATGATTCCGACATTATCATACAATCAGATTCAATTTGATCGACGCCAAAACAGCTGCATACGTACATCTCTTTCTTCTAGATCACTTTTCCAGCGAAGCCGTCATATCAGAACACCGAAGTACTCATTCCAGGAGTACTTCTTAGTTATTTTTCTTTCCGAAGAAATCCCCGAAGTACCACTCGTGCAGTACGTCAAGTTCAATCCAGGAATTCATGCGGATGATCTCTCACTGAGGAAGGTATACATAAGAGTATTATATATAATCAAGGTTCTACAGGTTTAGAATTAATGGTTTCGCCTTAATTCTTTGCCTCATTGGGATGTGAGGGTAAGGAAGAATCAGTTATTCGACTACCTTTTCAATCTTAATTATATACGACTCGTATACCCGAAGTTGTGATTGTGAAACCAGGTATGAATTCTAATATGAACTTCAGGACGGAGAACTGCTTGAGCCTACGAGTAATCACATCGTCATGTGAACAAACTTAGAACCCAGTACGACTCCCGAAAACAGATCGCCCTATAGTTTAAACACCCTCAGAGATACCAGAACAGTACAAACCACTTGACGAACTACACAGAAAGAGAATTAGAAGACTAGGCTTCTCACCCTAGAGAACCCCGGTCATATTCTCGCGGAGATCGACAGATTGCAACATATGTGCCTCGGATATCGAGGACTCCGTCAAGATTTTCATAGAAATCGTTATCTCTGCCTCGCATAGAAAAATTGGTTTAGCAAACGCAAGGAAAGAAACTACTTCTAGGAATGGATCTGGAATCCGAATATCACCAGTTCGAGTGTTAGGAGAGGATGTCCGAAAGACTATCTCCTGAACTCGATGCGGACACTTCGAGTTCGTAGTGATACCTTTCGGATAGGACCAATACGCCCATAGTTTTCATGAGCTAAATAAATAGAGTTACGCCTTTCTTACTGGGATCAGTCATCATTTCTCCATGTAATGACTTACTTATCTACCCTCGTAGTAAGAAGAAAGCCCATGGTAACATTCCTACAGAGGAACTTTTAGCAAAGTTCTCTAGGCACGAGTTTTGAAATTGAAGAGTCAAATTTCTAGGACACACTGTTAGTAATGTGAGAAATTTTGAGTACTCTTTCAATTTGTCAAAACCGTTGAGCATTTATCGACACCAGAGACGCCGACAGTTTTTCGCCAGATTCTAGGTCTTACCGACCTACCGCCTTAGTTCATTCAGAACTCCTCGCAAGCTACAGAAACTCGTACGACTTTGACCCAGCAAGGGGTGGCCTTTGACTGCGAAGTTACGCAAGAAAAGGAACCTTTGAGATTCCAAGTGAGTGACCAATTTCTTTAGGATAACTCACTCTGGGAATGGCTTAATACGTTTCGTAAAGCGTGGAAAGCTAAATCCAAGTTAGACAGGACCTCCGAGATTCTTATCAGAATCGGTCCTGTGCCTCACACAAACTAGACCTACTCCGCGAACTCAGTAACGTACTTTCTACTCTTCGCATCTCAATCGTGAAACCATACCTTTCCGTTAGGACTCTTGCAAGTCCACTCATCAAGATCCTCGCCTTCGTATTAGAACCGTAGTGACCCTCGATCGAGAGGTCAAGCGGACGAAGAAACGTCATCGCCAGTTAGTGAAGGTTCGTTGGAATGCCAACCGAGAACCCGTGATCACTTAGGTGCGCTAGAACCAATCGATTAGGAAGTTTCCTCCTCACGACTCGATCATTCGTGCATACTTCCTTGCTTAAATTCTAATTTCGGGACGAAATTCCTTCTAACGGGGGATGATGTGACAACCCGGTATTTCGAGACAATGTAATGTAAAACCAATCAAATTTAGGTCAAAATATAACTTCCCTAAAATCTTATTTGGGTTAAATAAAGTAGTAGGAGTCGTATCAAGGTTTTCGTACATATAAAGAACCCTAAAATCCGAGTTATAACGAAGAAGTTATGACTTACCGAAGATTCTCGGCAAAACCGGAAACACCGATTAAACGAAAAACGCGAAATTTCAATACAATAGTTTTTAGCCTTAAGTATCTAAATGAAAGTTATAGATAACCTCAAACCGTGAGCGTACATAAAAAGAACGTCCAAATCTGACTTGGTATGAGAAAGTTATGATTTTTCCAAGATTCGGGTATAGCAGTAGACAGCTAAAAACTCGAAATAGAGCTCGAGATACTTTTGACCAAAACCACCTAAATGAGAATCTAAGGTCTCAACATTAGTAGCGCAACGGCGAAAAGTCTGACGAAAACGGACACCGGATGAAGAAGTTATGAATTTTAACGGACTTTTCGTGTCCCGACCCGTTAAAAATAAATAATTAAAAATAAAGTCAAAATTTGCCAATGAAGTCTAAACGAGAGTTGTAGATAATATTTTTAGCTACGCGTGCATATAAAGAACGTCGAAAAAGGAGCTCGTATGCGAAAGTTACGGATTTTACAAGTTCGAGACCCGATATTCGAGGCTGTCAAAGACCACGACGTGGCAAGCAGTGCCACGACGTGGCAAATCTCCTGACACCTCCGGGAGGCCCCCAGATGCAACTTGGGATGACGCATGCAGTGACGACCAAGCCCACGACGTGGAAAAAGGTTGCCACGACGTGGCACACCCCAAAAATGCCCCTATAAGTAGATTTCAAGGGCTCCGAGTTCCATTGCTCAATTCCTTTCTTTCTCGCGCCGAAACTCTGCGTTTAAGCCCCCGAGACCCTACCACAGCCCTGGGTTTTCACCTTCAAGTCCCGAAGGAAGGTTTTGTGTTCTCGATATTCCCGAGATTCCCGAGAATCCCGAGATTTTCCCGCGTTTTCAACTCTTCCTGTCGAAGTTCTGCTCGATTCTTCTCTCGACTTCTTCAAATCAACCACTTCAATCAAGTGAGTTCATACCCCCAATCAATATTTTAAATGATTTTAAATACTTTAATGGGGGGGGGATACAAGTAGAAACAAACATGTTATTAAATCATTGATATGTATTTTATAACTATGTTTGTCATTTAACAGATTTCACATGCTACAAAATGTGATACATGAAATGGTTTTACATCTTAAAAGCACATTGTTACCAAATGTTTTACCTCTGAAATGTTTATTAAAATGACATCAAGTCATTGTTAATTATTTTTCAAAACCCATAAGATGTCTTACAAAAACCATTTTTCATTCTTGAACTAAACTATGCATATACACTTATATTCTTATATATGTATTGATGTTATAGTTTGCATCTTTCCTTTAGTTTCCCATACCCTTGAGTAGTAAGAGTGGGTAAACTTACATGTTCAACTAGTTATATTACATTAGATTATCATAGGGATAATTTGAAGATATCAAACATTACTTCTATTACAAGGAGTCACACAAGAGTCAGTTCATTCATGAGTCTATACTAGTACATTACCTGATACATGAGTACTTACAGATGTTTACCTGATACATGAATATGTTTACATATACTTACATGATACATGAACACGTTTACATGAACGCATTACATAAGTACCTTTACGTAGATACACTTAACTGTGTACATTAACATGAATACTTGTATCTCGAATTGCGAGGATGATTTATTAGTACCTTCTGTGTAAATCTTCCTGCCTATTCCACAGTACCTCGGAATATCTAAGACAGGACCCTATCCCATAGTACCTCGGGATACCTAGATGGGCCTCTATCCCACAGTACCTCGGGATATACGTACGGGACTAACCATTCCGGAACTCATCTGTTAGCAATAGTGGGTAATGAACATCTACGGATGTCTACGGTTATTACTTATACTAGGAGTACCTTTACAGGGACTAACCCTTCCTCCCACCTGCTGCTGCTACAGAGGATAATTGGACAATCTTCGGATGTTCATTAGGTTATATGTAATATGTTAGCCCTAGTACCTCGGGTCAACATTTACATTCGTCTTGTTAGCACCAGTACCTTCGGCTAACACTTACGTGATTATATTTTTCCTGTTTACTTTATTTTTAGGTAGTGTTAACCCTAGTACCTCGGGATAATATTTACCTAGGCTGTGTTGGTCCTAGTACCCAGTGACAACACTTTTAGTAGTACATTTTCCTGTTTACTTTATTTTGTGATGCATTCACATAGACGATGAGTTAGACTAAGCACTTTTAGTACTAGTCAATACAAAGGGAAAACTATCATTTTACAAATAGAACATTCGGGTCTTGGTAGAAGACTACACTTCATACTTACAAAACATTCGGGTCTTGGTAGAAGACTACACTTCATACGTACAGGACATTCGAGTCTTAGTAGAAGACTACATTTCATACTTATAGAAAATAAGGGTTTTTCTAGGGATTTCATACTTACCTCAACATTTTCATTTAAAGGTTTACATGGCCTTCATAACAGGTTTTCACAAACAAGGCAATGACACTTATATACTTATGAACTCACCAGCTTTAAAGCTGATTCTCGCTTTCAAAATTACTTGTATCCTCAGGTCATCTTAGACAGGTACCGATGCAAGGAGAAAGGAAGATGGAGCTTGTTCAAGACTTATCTTTCATTTTGATTTATGCTTTAGTGTTTATCAAAATTTGACAGAATACAATTGTATAATAATTATTTTATTAATGCAATGGATGATGTTGTTGCTTGTTTACTACTTTACATTGTTGTTGATATTATACATGACGTCCTCCGCCCCAGAACGTTTCCGCCGTTCTCGGTTTTGGGGTGTGACATTATTCTAACAGGATCTTTTACGATGCTTCTCCAAATTTTGAAGTCCTTCATTTTGATATACTTCTCAATCCTATACTTCCATTCAGGGAAGCCTTCCGCGGACAGCAGTCTTGGAATTCGAGTGGTTGTGCCCATTACAGAATCTAGCTCATGGTGGTGTGTTTGACTTTGTGAATCCATTTAAAGTTAGTTTAAGTAGAAATTAAGTTATTAATTAAAAAGAATTTGAGTTTTCGGTTAAACAATAGTTCACAGTCAAAAGAGTGTTTACGGCTGTAAACTCTATTCACAGGCGGGAGTTTATGGTCGTAAAGAGTTTGCGATTTAAGTTTACAGTCTAAGAGTCCAAGTTTCCGGTTGTTGAAGAATCCTTATTCATGACCTAAGAACCAAGTTTACCGTTCAAGAACAGACAGGAGTTTGCGGCCGTAATCTGTGTTTACGGCCGTAAGCTCTGGCCGTAATCTCTCAGAAGTTCAAGAAAAATGTGATTTTTGAGTTAATCTTGAAACCCTTTCTCAGCAGAAACCAACTTCAATTGTAAACAGTGACGAATATGTTCAAAAACTCGATTGTATTCCGCTTTGACAGCGATCCTGCTCAGATACCAATTGTAAAGTCCTGAAACGGATCTTACCAGTGATAAAACAATAAACACAATTGATAATAATAAAGAACAAAGTAGAAACAAGAATCTAAACAAGCATGCACACGCTTCTATTAGCAAAAACGTCTGGCACAACTGGTGGAAAAGCAGTCGAGACTCTGTGGCAACAACAACCATTAAATGACCTAGCACACCTCTATATATAATGGACCTGAGCCGGCCTTGGGTTTACGGCTGTAAACACATAGCTGGCCGTAAACTACACAAAAGCTACCAAAACTGCATATTAACTCAAAAGAACCTATTACAAATGTAAGCCTAGACCAAACCATTAACTGGACCGTTCAGATGCCATAATGGTACTTTGAATTTGATAATGCAATCAACACAATAAATATCCATATTCATCTTTATCAGATCTTTTAAATCTATTAACAAAAGTATTTCATCATAATCACTTTCATGAATTAGAGAGAAATCTTTTGTTACCTAGATTTGATGGTACATATGTTCCCATCCATGTGAATCTTGTTGGATTAGTGTCTAAGTCCATAACTATTTTGGTATGTACTTGACCCGATGGTGCATGGTCCTTTTGGGTTGCCTTCACCAAAGCAACTTGATGGAATGAATTATGGAGAGAAAGGATTAAATATGATTTATTAACATATTATGAGAATAATATATTAAAGGAGAAATCATATTGTTTAATTAATATTAGTCAAGAATTAATCGGTAATTAGTTTTGTGACTAAAAGAGATTAATTAAATTTAAGGGACTGGAATTGTAATTATAAGATAATTGCAATTGGGCTATGGATTGCCTTATATTATAAGGTTGGACGAATTCTATGGGGAAACCCATTAGAAATCGTCCAAGGCCTTTAAGGAAAGCAGTCCATGGGTTGCTTAGGGCTTAAGCATCCAAATTAGGGTTTCCTTGTTAGATAACCCTAATTGCCTCACTATATATAGAGCCCTTATGCTCCAAAAACGTGGTGAACTTATTCCTTAGGGTTTCCAAACGTTTTGAGAGCCTCCTTCTCTTCTCCTCTTCATCCTCTTGCTCTTGGTGTTTGTGAACCAGTAGAGGAGTGACATTTGTGACTCTAAGCTTTCTAAAGTCATTACAAGGAGGATTTGAGATTGTTATTGATACATAACAATCAAGGTATGATCTAAACCCTAATTATATGTTATATTCATTATCATATGCTAGATCTAGGGTTTATAGTCTTGGATAAATTGCATGTACAATAGAGAAACCTAGATCCAAGCATTAGGGTTTGTATGAGGGGATTTTGGGATTGCTTGCTGTTTTCCTCATGGATACTTGTCTTATCTGTTTTAGATCATTAAAATCCGATTTTATTCATATTTTTTAGTATATCCTTGATTAAACAAAAGATAATTACCAATTGATTAGATAATAACTTCCTTATATGATTAAAGTTGATTATTTGTATTAATTGGGTAACTTATTTTGCAAGAAATTGAAATTAGGTCAAATACAGATAATGATGAAATTAATTGTTTAATTTATATTATTTGTTATTTGATCCTTGTGTTATGAAAAGTTTCATATTTTCCCCTTTAGGTTTTATAGTTTAAATTTGAACTCAAAAGTTTAGTTTTGAAATTTAAATAGTTGAAACCCTAATGTTTTGAAAAGGTTTCAAAACTTGCCCTCAAGTTTTGGAATTTAAATTTTGATTAAAAGTTTAATTTTGATGTATATTTAAATTCTAAACCTTATGTTTTGAAATGTTTCAAAACTTGCCCTCAAGTTTTGGAATTTAAAAGTTGATTAAAAGTTTAATTTAGGAATATTAAATTCTAAAACCCTACTATTGTTTTGAAAACTTCAAATCACACCCTTATGGTTTTATTAATTAATTAAGGTGTATAATTAAAAGAGGTTTAATAAATCCATAAAAGTTTTGGTTTACAATTTAATTGAATTAAAAGTATAATTGTTAAATTTGACCACCTAGTATTTTAAAAGCGTAAAATACACCCTATACTATATATAACAGTAAAAGTCTAACATTATATATATGTATGAGTAAAATTCAGTCTTACTGTTAGTAGGTCTCATTCACGAACGGGTAGGATAGGACAAAACCTTCCACTCTTACCCACCGCACTCTTGACTAGTGGAGGGTCGTTAGCCGAACGGGTAGGATAGGACGAAACCTTCCATTATAAATATAATGAAGTACAAAAGTAACTAAATGTTTTACAAATTCCCAATCTTAGTTACTTAGGAAAAAGTGAATTGATGCAATTCCATGAAATTACACTTTGTACCCTAGCAAAGACGTTAGTGGAGCGTGTGTGGTTTACCGGCACACTAAATGGTTCTGAGCAAAGGTGGAAAATGGTGACTCAATGTTTGTCATAGTTCGGTGGAGCGTTTGTGGTTTACTGTGACAACCCGAAATTTCCATTTTGTACAAACAATATCTATTCAATAGAAGCCAGTCCAGTTTCAGTGATTTTCAGACTTTTCCGAATAAGTTTGTGTACATTAGGGTTTACGTTTAAGGAGATATCAGGAGAGTGGATGCTCCTGGGTTTGTGAAACTTGAGCATTTCAAAACTTCATAGTTTTAGAGTCCAATTCCAGAATAAAATATTTTCTGCCAAAATATTTCAGGACTATAAATAGAATTCTGAACTAAATTATTCATTATTCACATTTCCAACTAGAGAAAAGCCTATTTCTCTCTCACGGATCTTCGGGTTTTCGTCCCAAATCATGACTCTACTTTCCTAGTTGTGTTTTAATGCTTGTTATATGCTTAATAACATAGTTTACATGTCAAGTATGTAAGATCTAGGAGTTTACTGCCTAAGAACGTTCTTGGGGAGTAAACTCCAAAACGAAGCCTAAGAGCTATCTAGTCCCATTTCCTTGTTAGGTAGCTAGTTAAGGACATTATGTATGATCTTTTAAGGCTAGAACACAATCAAGAACACTTAGCTTTTGGAGTTTACGGCCCAAGAGTTTCTTGGACCGTAAACACCATTTTCAAGGGCTTAAAGTATATCCTAAACACCCCTTAAGGCTTTAGACTTTAACCCTCTATTACTTGTAGCTTGAATGGGGAGTAAAACACATAAAAATTATCCCTAAAAGGGAGTTTACGGCCAAGGAATAACAATTGGGCCGTAAACTCCAAGTAAAGGCACCAAAGTGTGCCTAAAGTCCCCTTTAGCCTTCAACAAAAGTCTAGAAATTATCCTTTGTGTGCAAGAGGCCTAAATGAATTAAAACACCCACCCCATAGGAGTTTACGGCCGTAAACTCTAGGGGATATGGCTTTTAGGCCTTAAACTCCTCAAAGGAGCATTCTAAGGCCCTAAACTACCTAAAGGATTAAACCACCAATGCTAGGCTTATTCTAGAAATCATTTAACACTTTAAAACACCCAAAACCACCAAGAATGGATTTCACGGTCGTAAACTCAATAGTTTACGACCGTAGACTCCAAGGGTGGGGTTGGTTGGATGGTAAACACTTATTCAAGGTTCTTGGAAGCTTCAAACCCCTTTTGCCTTGTCCCATATCGACTTAGATGCAACCCTTAGGACCTATAACACTTATACAAAGTGTTTACATGTTCCTGAGTGTCCCAACTTGTTCTATTAAGTTATTATTTGGCTAATTAGTTATATATATGCTCATTATATGATAACTAGGCTCGTGCGTGTGAACAAGTCTCCGTTTGCCACCTAGCACGGTATCCGACACTACAATCCAAACAGCTCACCACAAGTGAGTTCATACCCCTTTAATTAACCTTTGAAATGATTTTAAATGTTTTAAATACTTTATGTGGGGGAATACAAGTTAAATACTTATAGTTATTGCTTCAATCACATGTGATTGCATTAATCGCATGTGATTAATAACTAGGAAACCAATGATTTTATCACTATTCAAACTGTTTATCAAACTGTTTTACTTCAAAATGTTTTACAAACTCTTTTACTTATCAAATGCTATTATTTAAACTTTGTTTTACTTCTTATAAATTGCATGCCCATATATGTATGTATATATATATATATATATATATATATATATATATATATATATATATATATATATATATATATATATATATAAATCATGTTTAAAGGGCTTAGGAAGGCCATCCGCCCTATTTCCTTTTTCTCGATTTGGATGTGGTCTGGTGGAATTTCGGGTAACCATCCGAAGGTCGTTTCCATATTAATTATATATCAAATACATATCTATAGACATAAAAGTACTTCCATATTCATACGTACTAGACACATCATTAGTAAGTTACCATCGGGGTAACGCAGGATCATACTACTACAAATTCTAGATCAATGAGTCAGTTCATTCATGAGTCTATACATTACATTACTACGAGAACATATACAACTATACTAGGAGGAGAACACATACAACTATACTAGAACGAGAAACATTACAGTACATATACGAGAATACGTTAACAATTGTGATCCACTGTATCGGAGCATGCCTTAAATGTCATGGCCCGAGTTGTAGCCAGAATTATCTTGGAGGGAGAGCGTGAGTTTGCATATAGACCTATAGTGGATTGACTATCCTACACCTTGCTGCTAGCTACAGCCGGACCTGCAGGTCTGCGGGTGCCAAACGTCATTCCGTTATTACGACCATTCGTATGTCGTTGTTACCAGTCGATAGTATGGTGCAATTATCACATTATACCTTAATATAAATCCGGTTTAAGGTAGTTAGTACAGCAGTAGTTCCTATAATACAAAACTACAGTACTACAATGATTTACCCATTACATATTTTTAGTGATAACCTCACTTAAACATTAATGTACCAACTATATTTGTTAAATGATAGTTACACTTGGGAAAGTACACACTTTTACAACAAACGAGCATACAAAACAGTCAAGCCTTGGTAGAAGGCTACTTTAATAGAAAATATAGGTTTTTCTGAGGAATTCAAACTTTTACAAACACTTACAAACAATTGCTTACATTTTACAAACTTATACTTGAGACAGGTTCAAACGTTTTTTATAACAAACACCGACACTAAAATACTTATGAACTCACCAGCTTAATGCTGATAAACTCTTTCAAAATAACTTGTATTCTCAGGTCATCAGTAGACAGGTACTGATGCCAGCTTTTGAGAAGATGGAGCGCAATCAAGACTCACCATATTATTTTGATTTACATTATATTTTTTCGTGTCTAAAACTGTACAGAACACGCTTGTATTAAAGTTGTATATTTAATGCAATGGATGATGTTGTTTTCTTATTTACATTTACTATGTTGTGATACTTTACATGACGTCCTCCGCCCCAGAACGTTTCCGCCGTTCTTGGTTTTGGGGTGTGACATTTACTGGCACATCGAATAGGTGACTGTAACATGTGAGGGCACCTTGTAAGTTTGCATGGTTATTCACACCCGCTTTGTGATCCTCGACATCCCAGTCACAAACTAGAGGGGCATATCGAGAATTAAACATGCCATTGAAAAGTTCAATGAATCTCAAAGGATCTAGGAGTTTTCATAGATTTAAAACTTAAATTTCTTTTTCGTTTTTCATGGTGGAAATTAGTGAATCGTCATTCACTTACCTTCAAATATTCTGCAACTAGATTACGACATCCCTTTTCTAGGTTGTAGCATATTGTGTTGGGTCCTAGCCTTAGTATCTCATTTGGGTGATTTACTAAGGACTCAAACAATCAACTAACTTGAATTTGTTTTCTCCCGTTTTGTAGATGTCAAAGTACGACAACTATGGTCTTCCCAAATCCCGTAGCATTCCACATGCAGATGATATTCCACGATTCGATCGAGGAACAAGAGATCATGCTTCACTTCCTCCACCTCCTCCAATTATTCTCCCTAACCCACAAGTTTGAAGGCTTGAAAGGTCCAAGCTCACTCAAGCCCTTTTGGCAAGTAAACATAAAGAAGGAAAGTCGGTGTCTGCACACGTCCTAGGGATAAAGTCACACATTGATAGGTTAAGAATGTTGAGATCCGTTGTCTGTGAGGAGATGGCTGTCGATTGGGTTCTTCAGTCACTTCCTAACTCGTATAGTGACTTCGTAAGAGAGTACTATATGATAAACTGCGACGTGACCCTTATAGATCTCACCTATATGCCTATTGCTGCTGAATCAACAGTGGTTTGGCGCAATAGAAAAGCAAAGTTGATTGGGGAATCTGCCTTCAAGACCTTTATGGATATAAACAATGGTAACGAAAGACATGCTATGATCGAAAAGTTTAATCATAAGAGAAAGGCAATGTCTGAAGTAGTTCCATGTCCTGTTCCAAAAGAGTCAATTTGCTTTTATTGCCAGGAGAAGGGGCATTGGAGACGAAGCTGCCCTATTTACCTAAGAGATCTAAGCGATGGGAGAGTCAAAATGTATGGCTTTGCTTTAGGTAAAATCCATTGACTAACTCTTTTAAGCTCCTATTCTAGATTCTTAATACATAATGTGATAAGATTACAATTGATGTTATGTAGGATCAAAGAAAAGAGAGGAAGCTTAAGGGAAGAAGTGAGCAGAATCTAACCGTGAATGAATGGATTTTGATCAGATTACTTGAAGATTAGATTCTCGAGCTGCTACTTAGAGTTAGAATTAGATTGCTAAGAAAGATGTATTTTTTAGGTTTTGAGCATTCTAACACTCCTAAGTGTACATGCAACGCTAAATACCTTGGATCTATGTCTTCTCTATTATACATGCAAATATGAACATCCAAGGTATTATCCTAATCTAGCATACAAAACAATGAATATAACAAGATAGAATACATACCTCTTTGATGTAGAAAGTCTTCATGAAGCTTGAGTGCCTAGTGCCCCAAGTGTGACACCTCAAATGGTTCACACAACACCAACTACACTTGGAATAACTTGAGAGAATTCTACACTTCATGAAAATCGGCTAGCCCTTTCTTACTCTCTCTAGTGGCCGATTTTGGTGAATAATATGATGCTTATATAGTTAGGGTTACACCATGTAAACCCTAATTGTCATGGCCTTTCATTTCCATGATCCATGGGTACAAATACACCTTGGAGCATCCATGGAGCATCATATGGGTTTTAGCCCAACTAGATAATCCATGGAGCATTAGCCCACTATATAAGTATGGATGATTTGCACAATCAACCCATATATTTAATTAGTCTTCTTTTGATTACTTAATTAATCCTAGATTAATTCTTGATCAATACTAAGTAAATAATCTTGTTATTCTTATTATTAATATACTAGAACTTATAATATATTAATAACCATAAGTGTCTTATTTCTCTCATTATAGTCTATCCAAGTGCATGATGCCATGCAACCCAAATGGACCATGTCGGGTCAGGTCCAGTCTTACCAATTATAGTTATGGACTTAGACATTAATCCAACAGTCTCCCACTTGGATAAGTCTAAAACTATTATTGCGTATGACTTCAAGAACCAACTGGCAATCGTAGCTCTCAAAAGCTTCTGTCGAACTCTGACCTTGTCGATAAATTCTGACCTTTGTCAATGACTTGTCCGTTAGATAAGGGATCATATATTCTTCCATTCTAGATATCATATGGACTGAGACATGGATTATAATCATTCTCTCTGTCCATTTGTTGTTTCCCGATTTCCGATTTATGACGACTGACTAATTGAACAAATCAAATCAGTCCTGGCCCGGCCGAGCACTTCCATTTGTCATCATCAAATCATCCCCAAGGTAAAAGGAACGGACAAACTTCGACTCATATGGCTTGTTCTACTACTTGTTGAATCATACACAAAGGCACGTTTTATAGTAACAACTCATATCTCTAGGTTTGAAGAATATAAGATATTATCGTCTCGTGATCACTCGTGATAAAATCCATGAAGTGATTCCAATGAGTGCGGGTTGAATCCAATACTCAGAACTTATGAGCACTCATGAGTGTTGTAGCCCTTTGTCCAACACCTTAGACCTCTACAAGCCAACCCATGACAGTCTTAATTCATATCTACTTCCAATATATGACCTACTGTGGATGTTTTGAATAACTTAGTCATTCCGGAAGAATAACCTAGTTTATTCGGGAAGTCAAAACATGCAAAGTGAAACACAATAATAATTGAATCCAATATGGTATCAAAACCTATGAACATAAATAAAAAACCTTTTATTTATCACCATATGATTACACATTATTCATTGTATACTGTTTCAGCTATCAACTTTATTCTTGAATTTAAAACAATAGTTGTCCCATGCTCCAAGCATGTACACTATGTTTTCTAAACACTAGTCATGTCATACACCAAGTATGCATACTATGTTTGTCTATGATCTTTACTTTGTGAACTATATCAACTGAACATAACTTCAATGATTCTCTTTTCATACTCCCAAATCCTTACTGCAAATGCAAGAATTCCAAACTGATGGCATTTACTGAAATCTATTAGATTCTAAACTTATATGCATTGATCCTCTTGTAATGATTATGCACAAAGTCAGAAAAACTTGGCAACAACCATTATAGAGCATTCCAAAGGAGATCAGCTCCTTAGAAACATCCTTCTTGCACTAAGTTTCCTAATCTTAAACAAATTGAAAATTCTAACTTTGAAACATTTCCAGATTCCATTTTGACTATCACTTCTGAACAAGAGTTGCCTCCTTCCAGATTATGTCAATATGGTCCTTCCAGAATTATCACTATACCTCCAACTGTCCTTGAGCAGCCAATCTTTGGTAAACCTTAGATTGTCCTCGACAATTGTTTAATCCTTTTAGTCATATCCAGTTCTAAACCTTTTCCCTTCATAATGCCCCAGGCATTTGGGAAATTTTAGAAAGGATGAATATAGCACATGCAATCGATCCTATATCCGAAGCATATGGGACACGATTCATGATGTCTCACATAAAGACTAAACCAGTCTTTTGCTATAACATTTCCATATCTATTTGCCAAGTTCTCATAATTCAGATTATGAAAAGGGATGCCATAATCATAATCGAATTTTAGAACGCAAATAATGGACCCATATACAAAATTTCCTTATGTTCAGCCATTCCAACATGAAATTCATATATATTTCCTTGACTAAATGATTAAAACCTCACGATCTAAGCTTATAGATTTGAGATGATGTATAATTTCCTCTCCCTTAATTATAGAAAAACAACTCTTTCCCAATTGAAACTTTTGTATTCTATAATTAACATTGCTAGCTTGCAATACTTATCATAATTAACATGCTCCCACTAACAGAATGATTATTAGCATAACACTTATGATCCCACTAGCTTTGAAATGTACTCAGAAATCAGCTGGCTTTCTTACCAAAGTTCAGATTTCTGATACTAGATTGTTTTTTATAAGACTTTATCAAAATCATACACCTTCCCTTAGATAGCACACTTGTGTGTCTACACTTGTGTAAACCACACACGCTCCACTAACGACTTTGAGAATGCAAATATCACAATTTCTATCTAGCTAAAATCTACTTAGTGAAAGTGTTTCCTCACCATCATTTTCATGAATCGGAGAGAAACCTTATGACACTTAGATTTTTATGGTGTATGTGTTCTTATCCATGTGAATTGTCAAAACCATAGTCACAAGACAAGGATAATGACAAATCCAAACTCATATGGATTGAACTCAATCTTAACTTCTTGCCACTGGCAGCTCAAGGGCCTGCCATTGCTTCCAAGTTGTTGTGCAACACATTGAGAACTCTAAGAACTCATATGCAAAGCCAACTTTAACTGGAATGGGCACAGAATATCTCAACATGATAGGTTATAAACCTCAAGTTGTGTGCTAGTGAAGAACTTTAGGTTCTATTCTTGATTAGTTCTTGAGACTTTCAAGACCTTTAAGACTCCCACTGTCCCCTTGACCTATAAGACTCCATTGTCAAACATCCAAGAGATAGTGTGGATTCTAACCAAGACAAACACTTCACACAATTGGCCTAAGTTGGTCTTTGTTTTATCCAAAACATCACAACTTACCAATTTCAAATGTACAAGAGTAGAAAACTTTTACCCTTACATTTGACAAGTGTTTTAAACCTTCTTTGAGACATGTCACTCAAGTTACAATCTTGGAGTATGACTCTAAGACTTGTATTGGAACGAAGTATGACTCCTCCTCTTGATTTAACCACTTCAACAATTCAAGTTCTTCTTCTTAGTCATAAGAATGCAATAAGATTTTCCTTAGAGAACCAATTTTGATATGGTTTCTTAATCATTAAGATGATCACAGAACTGATACTAAAGTACTCTCCCATCTTTTCAGATTTGAGAAACTTTTATCCTTCTGCCTAATTTGATTCTTCTTATTCGCTCTGCCATACATTGGAACCTTTTCCAATGTCTCAGAGTTACACTTAAGCTTGTAAGTATAATCATATTTACAGAGCTTTAGGAAACTATGACGAATAGTCTTATCAATCTTTTGTGGTGGACTTAATCAGTGCACAAGAATGTGTACTCGATCCCTTAGTCCTTTACTTGACTCACACATCCATGTGACCGAGTAATTAGTCTTAATTTTTCCAATACTTGAAAGTTCACATTCATCATGCTATACAACTTGCATGATTCCATGTTCCGGTCCAATTGAAACTTGGGTGATGAGAATCTTTCCTTGTTTGGTAAATTTAGACATTACCACAAATGAAAGAATCAATTTCATATTTCCACTCTTGCTATGAATGGAATCTTATAAACAACAATTTTTTCCTCAAATCCCATTGTAAGGATATTTTAAAATAAATAAAAACAAAAATTTCCTTTTATTTTAAAACTTTGCGGAAAAGCTTATCCTTACAATCCATATGAAAACTTGTTGTTATCTATTCCTAAGCAATATCTCATAACTCCTAAGAAGTAGCTCAAGAATCCGATCTTCAAACTACGCGATAGAAATCCATCTATGCGATCAGATTCAACATATTCTTTCTTTAAGTTTCTTTACTTTTCTTTGATTCTTAAAACATCACCATGTGACCCAGTCACATCATGTATCAAGAATCTCATAATAGAAACTTAATAGAGTTAGATAGTGGACTTTACCTGAAGTAGAGTCAAACTTATTGACTTTAACATCCTTAGGTAAATTTGGCAGCTTCACAACCAATGCCCCTTTCTTTGGCAAGATTAACATACGGACCCTTTGATAATGGTACAAGGGACTATCACAGACTTAGTTTTTCTCTTTACCATTTGGTCAACCGAGTTGACTATGGCCGATCCCTTTCCATTGGGAAGAGAATGCTTTTCTGGATTTCCTGTGTCACTATTGTCAATGTCCATCAAGTTTTAAGGAAGTTGATCTTAACAAATAGATAAGATCATTAAGGGTCTTGTCATAGTCTGTTTCATAGGTGTCCCAAAGGAACTCACTATGTGACTTAGAAAGTGATTGAACCACCAACTTTCTCAAGACTTTGACAACCAACTCTCCCAGCTTGTCAATATGTGACTACATCTCCAAGACGTGACCACACCTAGACCTTGCCTTGCCAATTGGGCTTGAGTGACCTTAAACTTTTCAAGAACTTGTGGGTTGGGGAGAATAATTGGAGGAGGTGAATGAAGTATGATTTCCAAGGGACATCATCTTAATTTAGGAAAGCTTGTTTCAAGAGATTTCGGAAGATCATAAATGTCTAAACCAGACATCTTTTGGGAGATATTCAAGATAGTTGATCTTAAGTCCTTAATATGACACCCAATATGAAATATTAAGGCTAGGACCCAACAAACTATTTTATAACTTAGAAGAGGCATGCCGTAACCCAAGCTATAAAACATTTAAAGGTAGGTGAATGACGATTCACCAATTTCCACCAAGATAAACGAAATGTATTATTAGGTTTTAATTCGTTTTAAAACTCCTAGATCTTTGAGATTCATTGAACTGTTCAATGGCATGTTTCAATCTCGAGTGTGCCCTTCAGGTTTTGTGACTGGGATCCCGAGGATCACAAAACAAGGTGTGAAGTAACCATGCAAATTACTTGGTACCCTTAAGTGTTTACCCCTCAATCGATGTGCCGGTTAACCACACACGCTCCATCGATACTATGATAAACATTAAGTTACCCTTTGCCTACCTTGTTAAATACGAGTTAGTGTGTCGGTTAACCACACACGCTCCACTAACCGACTTAAAACAAAGTGCAAAGTGTAATTTCATGGATTAGCACCTTATTCACATTTTCCTAAGTAACTACGATTGGGTATTATTAAGAGTTTAGTTACTTAGTATTTATCATTAATACTTTTAATGAAGGGAGAATTATAGTCCTGTCAAACTCGTTCGGGTAACGACCCTCCACCAGTGAAGCAAGCGGTGGGTGAGAGTGGACACCCATTAAGTTTCCATTTTATAGGCAACAACCTTATACCCACCTTATAGACCGGCTTCGTGAATGAGGCGTACTAGCGGTAAGACTGACTTTACTCTTATACATATATATATATATATATATATATATATATATATATATATATATATATATATATATATATATATATATATTATTAACTTATAATATTATAAAGTATAAGGATTGAATTTTAAATTTTAAAATTCTAAGGGCTAACTTGGAATTAAAGTATTCATAAGAGAAAACTTTACAAATTCCAAAACTTGAGGGCAAGTTTTAAAATTATTCAAAACTAATTAATTCCATAACTTATGTGTTTAAAGTAGTTTTAATTCAAAAACTCTTCAAGTTACATAACTTGAGGACAAGTTATCGAAGACTTTAAACTAATAAAAGCATTAACTTTTCTTTATTTTATAACTTATGGAATTAATTAAGGTTACACTTGTTTTTATTTATTATTTAATGAAGAGACTCTTGGTCCTCCATAACTTGAGGACAAATTATGGAGTCATAAAACCATTTAATTAGAACTAGACTCTTCATTTTTTGTAACCTTTGCCAACTTTTATGAGTTTTATGAAACTTAAATGTGACTTTTCATATAACTTGAGGACAAGTTACAAAAACACATTTTAGAATCAACTCTTAGATTAATTTGGATTGAAAACAACTATTTCACTCAACTTTTCTATTAATCTAAGCAACTCATAAGAACAAGATAATTCAAATCAAACTTTTTCATGTAATTAGTCTAAACCTTAAACTAATACAAAACATGAATCTATTGACAATTATCTTTGAAATTGGATTAGCATTAACATTACCACATCAACAACAAGTTTATAAGTCCAAAAACATCTTAGGGTAATGTTCCTAGTCCAATTCCAGCCAAACAAAGTCGAATTTATGCTGTCTGGGGGTCCAACTCGTCGAGTGCACGAACCAACTCGGCGAGTTGGATATTTTTTGCCTTGGACTCGGCGAGTCCATTCATGGACTCGGGGAGTCTGCTGGGCAGACAGCATCAAAACTCGATTTTTCAGCTTCTTTTGCAAGTATACCAAGAAAACAAGCCTAGGCTCTGATACCACTGTTGGGTTTTGAGCATTCTAACACTCCTAAGTGTACATGCAACCCTAAATAACTTGGATCTATGTTTTCTCTATTATACATGCAAATATGAACATCCAAGGTATTATCCTAATCTAGCATACAAAACAATGAATATAACAAGATAGAATACATACCTCTTTGATGTAGAAAGTCTTCATGAAGCTTGAGTGCCTAGTGCCCCAAGTGTGACACCTCAAATGGTTCACACAACACCAAATACACTTGGAATAACTTGAGAGAATTCTACACTTCATGAAAATCGGCTAGCCCTTTCTTACTCTCTCTAGTGGCCGATTTTGGTGAATAATATGATGCTTATATAGTTAGGGTTACACCATGTAAACCCTAATAGTCATGGCCTTTCATTTCCATGATCCATGGGTACAAATACACCATGGAGCATCCATGGAGCATCATATGGGTTTTAGCCCAACTAGATAATCCATGGAGCATTAGCCCACTATATAAGTATGGATGATTTGCACAATCAACCCATATATTTAATTAGTCTTCTTTTGATCACTTAATTAATCCTAGATTAATTCTTGATCAATACTAATTAAATAATCTTATTATTCTTATTATTAATATACTAGAACTTATAATATATTAATAACCATAAGTGTCTTATTTCTCTCATTATAGTCTATCCAAGTGCATGATGCCATGCAACCCAAATGGACCATGCTGGGTCGGGTCAAGTCTTACCAATTATAGTTATGGACGTAGACATTAATCCAACAGTATTAGCATAGTTTTTCAATGAATTGCATTGTAAGGACAAATTTTTCCGCAATAAAATAAATTTTGATTTTTATATTATTTAGTTATCCTTGCAATGGCGTATATGAAAAATTGATGTTTGAATGTTCTATTATTAGCAATAATGGATTTGATTCTTAATTTTATTATTTGTGGAAATGTCGAGAATTTACCAAATAGGGAGATTTTCTCATCACCCAAGTTTCAATTGGACAGAAACTTGGAATCATGCAACTTGGTTGCACGATGAATGAGAAATTTCATATTTGGAAATTAGACTGATTCATTGACAAAGTGTCAAGTGAAGGACTAGGAGATCGAGTACACAAAGTTGCATGTTGATCAAGTCCACCATAAGAGTAACAAAGATATTCATCATGATTTGCTAAAGGTTTAGTAAATATGATTATACTTACAAGATTAAGTGTAATTCTGAATTGATTGAAAAAGTTTAAATCAATAGCAGAACAATTAAGAAGAATCAAGTAGGCAAAAAGATAAAAGTTTATCCATTCTAAGAAGAAGGGAGAGTACCTTTTATGATTTATGATAGGTCTTAATGATTAAGAACCATATCTCAATTGATCCTCTAAGTGAGTCTTAGTACAATTGTATGTCTAAGAAGAGGAATCAAGAATTGAAGAAATGGTTAAATCAAGAAGTCAATCATACTTCGTTCCAAAACAAGTATTAGAGTTAAGATTGTGAAATTGAGTGATAAGTATTAAGAAGGTTTATAACATTCATAAAATGTGGAAAGTTGTGATGTCTAGGATAAGACAAAGACCAACTAGGACCAATTTATGAAGTGTTTTGATAAAAACTACACTAACTCTTGAACATTTGTTTGTCAAGAAATGTTTATTGACAAGAGAATCTTATATGTCAAAGAGTCAGTTGGAGTCTTAATGGTCTTGAAAGGTTTCAAGAACAAATCAAAATAAACCTTATCTATCATCATTAGCACACGAGTTGACGTTTACAACCTATCGTGTTGACACTATTTTGTTTCTGTGCCATTCCAATTGAGTTAATTATGCATGTGAGTTCTATGAGTTCTCATTTGAACGCATAAAAGGCAGGCACCTTAATCAATGGAAAATACATTGATAGGAAAGGGTGAGCTGCTTAACTACTTGGAAGACAAGGTGGGCAGCTGTGTTACCATAAGGCAAGTAATCAAGATTAAGAAAGTTCGGTCCATATGAGTTTGAATTTGTCGTAAACTTTGGTTTTGACAAATTCACATGGATAGGAACACATACACCATTAAAATCTAAGTGTCATAAGATTCCCTCCTTCATGAAAAATTACTGTGAGGAAATGCTTTCACTAAGAGAGATTTTAAAAAGATAGTGACTATGAGAATTGGATTCTCGAATTCGATTATGGTTACGGTATCCCTTTCCATGATTCGAATTGTGAGATTTGGCAATTAGTCTGAATTGTTTAGACACACATATGAGCTATCAAAGGGAAAGGTGTATAAGCTTAGATAAAGGATTATCAAAGCATTAGGTATTAGAAACATGAACTTAAGAAATTCAATAGGCATTGTTTTTCTGAAAGTTAAGCTGTTTTTTAATACATGTCAAAGCTAGTGGGAGCATAAGTGTTATGTTTATAATAATCATCATGATAGTGGGAGCATAAATGTTATGATTGTATGATTATTAAGGAAAGTATTGCAAGTTAGCAATAGTAATTATAGAAAACAAGAGTCATACTTTGCAAAGTTGTAAAGGTTGAATAGTTGTTTTGCTATAATTAAGGGAGAGAATATTATGCTTCATTTCAAATCTAAAGGATTTGGTTGTGGAATGTTAATAAATTTAGTCAACGATCAATAGTGTGTTCTCGAATTTCGATTATGATTACGGCATTCCTCTTCATAGTTCGAATCTTGAGAACGTAGCACATAAAATATTATGGCAGAAGATTGATAAAGTATCAAATCTTTATGTAAGACATTATGCATCGTGTCCCATACGCTTGGGGTATAGGATGGATTGCAAATGCTATAATATTTGACC
Organism: Lactuca sativa; assembly: GCF_002870075.4. NCBI lineage: Eukaryota > Viridiplantae > Streptophyta > Magnoliopsida > Asterales > Asteraceae > Lactuca > Lactuca sativa. Next base: position 117,245,996 of record NC_056624.2, read on the forward strand.
ATTCTAAAATTTTCCAAATGTCTAGCGCATTTAGAGGGAAAAAGGACAAGAATCGGTTTTGACTAAGATAATTAAACAACTATCAAAGGACAATCCAAATTTCGCCGAGGATTGGTCGATTGTGAGTAGTTGGAAGTATAGTATTGGACGGACCATATCGACATTATTATGAATAGATAAGATTCTATTTAGAATGAGTTGTCCTATGGTAAGTATGGGAAGTTTTTCATATTGGGAATTGAATATTGAAAATCTATGTCTAGATTAGAAACCTTTAAGCAAAAGGATGTTCAAAGGAATGTACTTTGAGTGAGAGACATCACATCTAAGGAATTTTCTTGTAACAATCTCCGATAGAGGACTTTGTAATATCATTGGCAATAGTCATTGTGACTTTTGTGCTATGATATTACGAAAGGATCATTGCATAAAATGTTAGAATCTAGCATATTCCATAAGTAGCAAGAATTTTATATTCTTTCACTTGTGAAAAGGATTAGGAGTTGTGAAATGAGTATGATTGGAAATGTGTTCGTTTGATCTATTTCACAAAGTAAGAACCATAGGTAAACATTGTGTGCATGCTAGGAGCATGGGACAAGTGTAGTATTAATTCAAGTAAGAATTTGATTACCCGAAACAACAAATAATGAGTAATCGATATGGTGATAAATTGTCACACCCCAAAACCGAGAACGGCGGAAACGTTCTGGGGCGGAGGGCGTCATGTAATGTATCACAACAATGCTAAGTAGTAAACAAGCAACAACATCATCCATTGCATTAATAGTATAATTGTAATTACATTTGAGTTCTTTCATAGTAAAAATCTACAAAAATGAATATTCAGAAATAAAAGACGAGTCTTGATCGCTTCGTCTTCACAAAACCTGGTAGTGGTACCTGTCTATCCGTATCCTGGGAATACAAGTTATTTTGAAAGTGAGTATCAGCAATAATGCTGGTGAGTTCATAGGTATTTATGTGACTTTGATTTGTAAAGTTGTAAAGAAAGACATGTAATTGTTTGAAAGAAAGTTTGTACCAACGAATATGTTTGTAAGTAATTGTAAACGTTTGAAACTTCTAGAAAATCCCATATTTTCTACTAGTATAAAGTGTAGCCTTCTACCAAGACCCGACTGGTTTGAATGTTTGCCTTTAGAAATCCAATATTTGTTTATAAGTGGGTGGTAATTTAAAAGACCCAAAGAAGTACTACCATGATATTATTTATGTCTAAAACAGTAGATTTGTGTAAGTATGTATTTGCTAAAGTATTTGATAACCCCGTAAATCAATGTGTTTTTAATACCCCATGTGAGTTTTATAACCATGCTAATGACACTGATGGCCTGTAACAACGTTCTTCAGGCGTTGGAACTGTTATGACATTTGTCACCCCAGGCCTGTCGGCCTAGCTGTAGCTAATAGCTTAGGTGTGGGATTGTCAATCCCGTATAGATCTATACACAAGTATCACGCTCCCCCTACAAGGGATTATGGTATATAATACAGGACTTAATAATGCATACGCGAACGTACGTGAAGCTGTCTCACAACCTAGTATAAAAACTGATTTACGTATGAAAATGTCCATTTGTTTTTATATGAAAATACCTTCTTGATATGGTACTTGTAGTATATAAAACGTTATGAATATCTAGTATACAATCTCATGTAATTGTATTCCTTGAAATGATATGTCTCGAAGTTGTATGCTTTTGTAATTGTATGTAATTGTACCTCTTTGCATAGTATGTAACGTATTTGTATTGACTCATGAATAGACTACGTCTTGTATGATTCCTGGTACTTGGAATGGTAAATAGTATCTCTTAACTATACCTATTATAGTTATTGATAATGTGTGTGTATAATTCGAAATATGCCTTTGCTACTCAAAGGTACTGAACGAACTGACGGAAACTCTCATGTCTAAATATGTACATATATATATATAACTAATGTTTAGACGACATTCGGACGAATAACCGATGCCCTAAGGCCACATCCCAACGAGGAAAAGGAAATAAAGCGAGCTAGCCGTCCTAAGTCCTTCAAACATTACTTATATAAGTATACATGTATAGGCAAGCACAAAAATATAAAAGACTTTTGTAAAACCTTTGAAAAGTTTAATAAATAAGAAATGATGACTTGATGTCAGTTTATAAAATAATTTGAAAGTAGTTTGTTTGATAAGAACAGTTTTAAATATAGGAAGACCTTTGTTAGAAACATGATTCTAATAGTGTTTGAAAGGAAATCATAAAGCATGTAAGACAGTTTGATAAAGAGTTTTTAACATGTATAAATGTTTGTCGTAAACTATTATAGTTTTTCCAAAAGTTCGTTTCGTTTGTATAGTAACCCTAGTGTGATGCTCACTTGTTATGAAATGTGTAACTTTTTGTGGTGACATAATGAACACTTAAACTCGAGGTATAAATAAACTGTTTGATTCGTATACATACAACAACATATTTAATTTCGATATATATATATCAGACGATATTGTGTTATGTTTTCCGTATGAAAGATTCCACCTAATAGTTGTGAATCACATATGATTTACTTGATAAAAATAAGTATTTAGTAAATCTTTGAGTTACACACGATAATAATCGTGTGTTTACTTGTATTCCCCCCTTAAATGTGTATATTAAAACAATATTGATAAAAATGTAGATTATAGGGGTATGAACTCACCGAAGAAAGTGCGTGATTTGAAGAAGACGAGATTTTCCCGGGCGGCACCTCGACCGGAGAGTGGCGAGATTATCGGGAATCTCGGGGCTTCGGACTTTCGTCGGGGTTTTGGATATGAAACCGGGAAGTCGGGATGTTGTCGGCACGAAAAACGAGGCGAAAATGAGAGAGAATTGAAGCATTTGTGTGAAAATAGCCGGCACCTTCGAAATCTATTTATAGAGGCTGGAGGTCCTCGGTACGCGAGGCGTACTCCGAGGGTACGCGGGGCGTACGTTTGCGTCACTGCTTACCGCATCCTCGGTAGAAGCGTTTGGTCGTCGTGGCCGATCCGGAGCCTTGTATCCGAGTACGCGGGGCGTACGAGGGTACGCAGGGCGTACTCCTTCGGATAAGACTTTGAAGTGCGTGCCAAGAACTTCTAAAATGCGTAACTTTCGCATACGAGCTCCGTTTTTGACGTTCTTTATATCCACACGAAGGTGAGAAAATACTCTACAACTTTCATTTAGACTCCGTCGGCTAATTTTGACTTTATTTTTAATTATATTTTAATTAAATAGGTCGGGACACGATAACTTCGTTAAAAATCTGTAACTTGTTTATCCGACGTCCATTTTCGTCAGACTTTTTATTGTTATACTCCTATTGTCGGGCTCTCCAACTTTCGTTTAGATACCTCAGGCTAAAAATTATTGTATCGAAACTTTGCGTTTTACGTCTACCAGCGCTGCCGGTTCTCGCCGTGAATTTTTGATTGGTCATAACTTCTTCGTTATAACTCTTATTTTAGTGCTCTTTATATGTACGAAAACCTTGATACGAGCCCTACCACTTTATTTAACCCAAATATGATTTTAGGAAAGTTAAGTTTTGGCTTAAATTTGACTGGCGTTACATTTTATCATCTCAAAATATCGGGTTGTCACATCATCCCCCTGTTAGAGGGAATTTCGTCCCGAAATTCGAGTTTTAAGTAGTATTAACAATCATACTACGGACATGAGTTTGCTTCTCGTGTTCTCAGGTAAACTCTGGTCCCCGTTTGGCATTCCAGCGAACCTTTTACTATCGGGATACGACTTTGCTTCTTTCGTTTGACTTTTGCTGGTATAATAACTCTTCTTGGTCGAATGTATGTTGAATGTTTTGTGGTTTGTGAGAGTATACCCTACAATTATTGTCTCCAGATCTTCAGAGCAATTACCGCTGCTCATGACTCAAGATCACATGTTGAATAGTTAACTTCTTGTGTCTTAAGCTGTCTTGAGGTATCGGCAATGATATTTCCTCTTGCTTAAGAATACAATCAAGCCCTTGGTTGGATGTATCGCATTACACCATGCAATATTCTATCCTCTTTTTGGTAGGGATAATATTGGTGCGATGCATCAGACTTACTTTAGTGTTTGGAACACTCTTTCTTGTTTATAGACAATTACGATGCTCTTCCACGTGAGAAACTTGTCCTAAGGAATCCCCTTCTGTGGAGTTTGTTAAGTTTGTTAGGAAGTTCTTGCACCTCGGTTGGAGCTAGAGAATAAGGTGATTTGGCTACAGGAACTAAGTCGACTCTGAATTTGACTTGACGCCGTGTTGGTAGTCTCGGTTGTCCTTTCGGAAAGGTGTCGGGAAAAGCCACATACTTCTTGGACGTTCTGAATGTCCTTCAATTTTCGGCACGTCTCGGCGATGTGTGCAAAGAATACATGATATTCCTTTCGTAAGCATTTATTGAGCTTGCATACACGAATTGATGAAAGGGTTCGTACTTGGTTTGTCGCTAGGGATTTGTTGTTTAGGGAGGTTAGGGAAAATTGCTTTATCAAGACAGTGATGTCGGCTCGATGTAGACTTAACCAACTCCTACTGATTATGATGTCAAAACTTTGGGGTGGATTAGCTGTCGTGAAGATCTAAAAGAACGTATAACTACTCATGAATTAGGAAAAAGGGTAGGTATTTCTGAGTTTATTCTCGCTGATGTACGATCACTCGTAGTCTTGGGTAGTCTCCGTCCTGAAGTTCATAGTAGAACTCATACCTGGTCCATCCATCACAGACTCGGGTATACGAGTCGTATATAATTAAGATTGAAAAGGTAGTCGAATAAATGATTCCTCTTTAAGCTCACATCCCAACGAGGAAAAGAAGTTAAAGTGGAATCATCAATTCTAAACCTGTAGAATCTTGATTATATACCACCCTCATGTATACATTCTTCGGAGACAGATCAACCATATGGGCCTTTAGATTGAACTTGACGTACTGTACGAGTGATACTTCGGGGAGGTTTGCTGTGGTTTCCCTGGAAAGGATGAGAAACAGGAGGTACTCTATGCATGAGTACTTCGGTGTTCTGGAATGATGGTTTTGCTAGAAAGACGTTTTCGGAGAAGGAGAAATACGCACGAACTGATATTGCGAGGATCGAATTGAGTCAAATTGTATGATGATATCAGACTTACTTGGAAATACGGTATCAGGTTTGATCATAAGGGTGTTACAGACAAAACACAACAGTGCAACTTTTAACAGAGTTACAGTACTTTGGTTCTACTACAAGACTATTGTTGCGAACAAGGTATACTACAAAAGGCAAGTATATGCAACATGAGGGTCCCCTTATACTGACGGGATCTCTCAAAAGGTAAGACTCGAGTTGCACTAGTTTTATGCGAGTTTAACGACATACTTAATGCTGACAATTTGGAAGTGAACCCTTATTATAGTCGGGTCCTTCATTGCCTTTTTCCATTCTGAGTTCAAACCCCTCCTGTTCTACGGTCGTTCTTCTCTATTGGGCAATCCCTCTTGGAGTGTCCCATTAAACCACATAGATGGCATATCCGAGAAGTTTCGACATTGGTGGTTGAAGTAATGTGTTTGACCCGAGTCCTGCAGAAGCGGGTAGTGTGTCCGTTCTGGTTGCAGGTCTTGCAGTGTAACAGATGACAACTACCTAAGTGATGGAAGTTGCACTTATTGCAATTCGGTAGGTTTCCAGCATACTGTCTGGCCGGGTTAGGGATAATTGGGATACTTGTAGTGTTGGTGGTAGGAGTTAAAGATGTCGTGGTAGTTTGTTACTCGTGGGTGTACTTGGTTGTTACTTGGATTGGAATTATTGAAAACCATCCTGCTAACATTTGCATAGTTGGCGTTAAGGTGATTCAGAACAATTGTCACGGCAGCTGAGACTGCAGCTTGAAATGAAGCGGCGTCGATATGGGGGATAGGGTTTTTCATTGCTCAACGGATCGTTTCCGGATGACGACATGATTTTTGTAATACGAAAGATAAAGATTTTTGTGAGTGATTCTGGTTGACTCCAGAGGTACTTCGATTGCTTTAAGTAAAGAGTAAAAGTATGTTCTCGCAAGTTTGACCTACATCCCTATGATGCAGTCCTAGTACGGATTGGAAGTATGTTCATGATGGTTTGATCTACATCCCTATGATGCAATCATAGTATAGAGTAGAAGTATGTTTGTAAAATGGTCTTTCAAGACGTTTGTCGTTTCAAGCTGAGGTATCGTTGGTTGGTGGATAACATGATCCAACCGCTAGAAAAGACATGGAAATACCTCCGGAGTTAAATTACTATAGTCCAATGACTTGACTAAAGCATATTATCGAAGGTATAATGAGGGTTTTTGAACCAAAGGTGACACGGGAGTTAGCCGACTGTCAATATCCTCGATGCTTTACGATGTAATCAGCTTAGGAAAAATTTGACTTTGAAGAAGGTCTTACATCATATCCAAAGTAGGAAGGTTTTAGCAGCATAAAGGCCTAACTAACAGTACTTACAGTACAAGATAGTTTCATAGAAAATGCTGCATCGGGCATAGACAGAAAAATAGTCCATTTAAACAAGGTAAGGAAACAAAGCCTTTCTTTCTGGCGGAGGTCATCCTTCTGGTGAACTCTCAGTTAGCCAATTAATGTTCCATTATTAATAAGAAGGTGTCCTTCGTATACCCGTTGGAGTTCTTATGACTTCGGCTTGCGTTTCAGCTAATGCTTGCAGCAGGGTCTCATGGTCTCGCTCTTAGTTCTCTTACGAGTGTTTTCAAGATGATTGGTGTAGATGGTGTGCGTTCTTGCATTGGTATTTAACTTCTTTGATATAATGGACGTCGTCCTACCTTAAATTTCGTTTTGATCAACTCTGCGGATCAGTATTGTTAGAACTTTGTCTGCTGAGCTCCCTTCGCTTAAGTTGTAGTAACTTCGGTCTCCTTTTGACGACATGGTCGATCTTGTTCTTCGCTCCATGTTTCCAAGTATCCTTCCTAAGGAGGCGTCGGGCCATGAAAAGCTAGACGAGGGTTAGGGTTTGAATTGGAAGTTACCGGGGGTAGGTTCTCCTTCTAGAGTTCAGGGTTATCATCATCCGAAAGGTCTTCAGCATGGTGATCATTCAAAAGGGATTAGATGATCATTCTCTGGTTCTTCTGTGAACCATCCAGCACTGCCTTTGTTCGGGAAGTACGAGTTGTCGTGGGGATGGGGTCCAGCTATGTTATCTATACGGTAATTTGGGGTATAAGAATCTAACACATAAGTAGTTTATAGAATACACAAAATACTCCTATAGTATTTTAGGTTTACGTTCTATTGTTCCCATTGTGGTGTTGTGGGTAAGTTTTTAGACTTGTTGCAACTCACAACCACACTTAGGCACATGCTAGTCAACCCTTGGAAAATATAGTTGATCAGGCTATATCACCCTAGTTTTGACTATACGTCTCTAAGTCTACTTGTGTTGCCCAACAATCGTAATACTTTTGTTCCGTCCTAGTGATACTAATTTTAGTATGTATGCAGGCACGTATACTTACTTAAATATTTTATTATTTAAAAGTATAATCTCTTTATCAGAGTATTTTAATCCCTATTGTATTTATAGTTCGTATATCTTTTATGGGTTGATATACTTGATTCACTATAAACAATGCTCTGATACCAATCTGTCACACCCCAAAACCGAGAACGGCGGAAACGTTCTGGGGCAGAGGACGTCATGTAATATATCACAACAATGCTAAGTAGTAAACAAGCAACAACATCATCCATTGCATTAATAGTATAATTGTAATTACATTTGAGTTCTTTCATAGTAAAAATCTACAAAAATGAATATTCAGAAATAAAAGACGAGTCTTGATCGCTTCGTCTTCACAAAACCTGGTAGTGGTACCTGTCTATCCGTATCCTGGGAATACAAGTTATTTTGAAAGCGAGTATCAGCAATAATGCTGGTGAGTTCATAAGTATTTATGTGACTTTGATTTGTAAAGCTGTAAAGAAAGACATGTAATTGTTTGAAAGAAAGTTTGTACCAACGAATATGTTTGTAAGTAATTGTAAACGTTTGAAACTTCTAGAAAATCCCATATTTTCTACTAGTATAAAGTGTAGCCTTCTACCAAGACCCGACTGGTTTGAATGTTTGCCTTTAGAAATCCAATATTTGTTTATAAGTGGGTGGTAATTTAAAAGACCCAAAGAAGTACTACCATGATATTATTTATGTCTAAAACAGTAGATTTGTGTAAGTATATATTTGCTAAAGTATTTCATAACCCCGTAAATCAATGTGTTTTTAATACCCCATGTGAGTTTTATAACCATGCTAATGACACTGATGGCCTGTAACAACGTTCTTCAGGCGTTGGAACTGTTATGACATTTGTCACCCCAGGCCTGCCGGCCTAGCTGTAGCTAACAGCTTAGGTGTGGGATTGTCAATCCCGTATAGATCTATACACAAGTATCACGCTCCCCCTACAAGGGATTATGGTATATAATACAGGACTTAATAATGCATACACGAACGTACGTGAAGCTGTCTCACAACCTAGTATAAAAACTGATTTACGTATGAAAATGTCCATTTGTTTTTATATGAAAATACCTTCTTGATATGGTACTTGTAGTATATAAAACGTTATGAATATCTAGTATACAATCTCATGTAATTGTATTCCTTGAAATGATATGTCTCGAAGTTGTATGCTTTTGTAATTGTATGTAATTGTACCTCTTCGCATAGTATGTAATGTATTTGTATTGACTCATGAATAGACTACGTCTTGTATGATTCCTGGTACTTGGAATGGTAAATAGTATGTCTTAACTATACCTATTATAGTTATTGATAATGTGTGTGTATAATTCGAAATATGCCTTTGCTACTCAAAGGTACTGAACGAACTGACGGAAACTCTCATGTCTAAATATGTACATATATATATATAACTAATGTTTAGACGACATTCGGACGAATAACCGATGCCCTAAGGCCACATCCCAACGAGGAAAAGGAAATAAAGCGAGCTAGCCATCCTAAGTCCTTCAAACATTACTTATATAAGTATACATGTATAGGCAAGCACAAAAATATAAAAGACTTTTGTAAAACCTTTGAAAAGTTTAATAAATAAGAAATGATGACTTGATGTCAGTTTATAAAATAATTTGAAAGTAGTTTGTTTGATAAGAACAGTTTTAAATATAGGAAGACCTTTGTTAGAAACATGATTCTAACAGTGTTTGAAAGGAAATCATAAAGCATGTAAGACAGTTTGATAAAGAGTTTTTAACATGTATAAATGTTTGTCGTAAACTATTATAGTTTTTCCAAAAGTTCGTTTCGTTTGTATAGTAACCCTAGTGTGATGCTCACTTGTTATGAAATGTGTAACTTTTTGTGGTGACATAATGAACACTTAAACTCGAGGTATAAATAAACTGTTTGATTCGTATACGTATAACAACATATTTAATTTTGATATATATATATCAGACGATTTCGTGTTATGTTCTCCGTATGAAAGATTCCACCTAATGGTTGTGAATCACATATGATTTACTTGATAAAAATGAGTATTTAGTAAATCTTTGAGTTACACACGATAATAATCGTGTGTTTACTTGTATTCCCCCCCCCCCCCCCCTTAAATGTGTATATTAAAACAATATTGATAAAAATGTAGATTATAGGGGTATGAACTCACCGAAGAAAGTGCGTGATTTGAAGAAGACGAGATTTTCCCGGGCGGCACCTCGACCGAAGAGTGGCGAGATTTTCGGGAATCTCGGGGCTTCGGACTTTCGTCGGGGTTTTGGATATGAAACCGGGAAGTCGGGATGTTGTCGGCACGAAAAACGAGGCGAAAATGAGAGAGAATTGAAGCATTTGTGTGAAAGTAGCCAGCACCTTCGAAATCTATTTATAGAGGCTGGAGGTCCTCGGTACGCGGGGCGTACTCCGAGGGTACGCGGGGCGTACGTTTGTGTCACTGCTTACCGCATCCTCGGTAGAAGCGTCTGGTCGTCGTGGGCGATCCGGAGCCTTGTATCCGAGTACGCGGGGCGTACGAGGGTACGCAGGGCGTACTCCTTCGGATAAGACTTTGAAGTGCGTGCCAAGAACTTCTAAAATGCGTAACTTTCGCATACGAGCTCCGTTTTTGACGTTCTTTATATCCACGCGAAGGTGAGAAAATACCCTACAACTTTCATTTAGACTCCGTCGGCTAGTTTTGATTTTATTTTTAATTATATTTTAATTAAATAGGTCGGGACACGATAACTTCGTTAAAAATCCGTAACTTCTTTATCCGACGTCCATTTTCGTCAGACTTTTTATTGTTATACTCCTATTGTCGGGCTCTCCAACTTTCGTTTAGATACCTCAGGCTAAAAATTATTGTATCGAAACTTTGCGTTTTACGTCTACCAGCGTTGCCGGTTCTCGCCGTGAATTTTTGATTGGTCATAACTTCTTCGTTATAACTCGGATTTTAGTGCTCTTTATATGTACGAAAACCTTGATACGAGCCCTACCACTTTATTTAACCCAAATATGATTTTAGGAAAGCTAAGTTTTTGCTTAAATTTGACTGGCGTTACATTTTATCATCTCAAAATATCGGGTTGTCACATAAATAAAAGGTGTTTTATTTATGCTTAAAGGTTTGAGGCCATATGGGATTAGTATTCTTCTTGTGTTTCACTTTGCATGTTTTGAATTCCTGAATAATTTAATTGGTTTAGAATAGTCAAATGATTCGAACGGGCCACAGTCGTTCATATGTTGGAAGTAGGTATGAATAAAGATTGTCGTGAATTGGTGTGTGGAATTTCTAAAGAGTATTAGACATAAGCAAATGTTTGCTGCAACGTTCATGAGTGCTTATGAATGTGATTTGAGCATTGGATTAAACCCATGCTCACTTGGATCACTCCATGAATTGTATAACGAGTGATTGGTGAGACTATAACATCTTATATTCTTGAAACCAAGATGTGTGAGTTGTATCTTGCGAATCGGTTGCACATTGATAATATGTAGACGCACCAGTAACTTGGTGTCATAAACCATATTGTTGTGTGTGATTCGGTGAGTGAGTGCAAGCGAGCATTGAATCAAAGTTTATCCGTTCCTTTTATCCAAATTAGGATAAAAGCGATATCTTTGGGCCCCTCGATGATTTAGTGATGACAAACGTAAATGCTCGGCCGGGCTAGGGCTAATTTGATTTGTTCAATTAGTCAGTCGTCATAAATCGGAAGTTGAGAAATAGTACAGAGAGAATGATTAGAAATCATGTCTCATACGATATCTAGAATGGAGGAATATATGATCCCTTATCTAAAGGACACGCGTATCTGATAGGATTAGAGTTAACAGCGGCTTTGGAAAGCTACGATTGCAGATCAGGATCTGAAGTCATGCGCAGAATAGTTATTAGACTTATCCAAGTGGGAGACTGTTGGATTAGTGTCTAAGTCCATAACTATTTTGGTATGTACTTGACCCGATGGTGCATGGTCCTTTTGGGTTGCCTTCACCAAAGCAACTTGATAGGATGAATTATGGAGAGAAATGATTAAATATGATTTATTAATATATTATGAGAATAATATATTAAAGGAGAAATCATATTGTTTAATTAATATTAGTCAAGAATTAATCAGTAATTAGTTTTGTGACTAAAAGAGATTAATTAAATTTAAGGGACTGGACTTGTAATTATAAGATAATTGCAATTGGGCTATGGATTGCCTTATATTATAAGGTTGGACGAATTCTATGGGGAAACCCATTAGAAATCGTCCAAGGCCTTTAAGGAACGGAGTCTATGGGTTGCTTAGGGCTTAAGCATCCAAATTAGGGTTTCGGTGTTAGATAACCCTAATTGCCTCACTATATATAGAGCCCTTATGCTCCAAAAACGTGGTGAACTTATTCTTTAGGGTTTCCACACGTTTTGAGAGCCTCCTTCTCTTCTCCTCGTCATCCTCTTGCTCTTGGTGTTTGTGAACCATTAGAGGAGTGACATTTGTGACTCTAAGCTTTGTAAAGTCATTGCAAGGAGGATTTGAGATTGTTATTGCTACATAACAATCAAGGTATGATCTAAACCCTAATTATATGTTATATTGATTATCATATGCTACATCTAGGGTTTATAGTCTTGGATAAATTGCATGTACAATAGAGATTCCTAGATCCAAGCATTAGGGTTTGTATGAGCACATAGGATGTTCTTATAGCTAAAACCCATCAAATCTATCATTTCAACTTGCAATCACAAGCCAAGGTTTAGGATAAACCAAATTCAAATTCAGTGTTCCTGCATGGACTGAACTTTGCTATTTTTAATTTCTTGCCTTCTGGCAGCTCAAGGGCCTACCTATGCTTCCATGTTGTTAACAGATCACCTTATTTATTAGTATATTTTCACTGACCAATGTGATTTGGTTTTGCAGTTAAATGAAGAAGATACAACTCATAATCATTTCCAACTCAATTAGAAATGCACAAAAATAACAATATGTCAATTATACACAATAGGTTTTCAACCTCAGTTCACATCCTCGTTATAACTAAAAGGTTCGTTGTCGGTTGACTCTTGGAAGATCAAGACCAACATGACTCCCACTGACTTCTTGATATATGATTTTTCTCTTAAGGAACATTCCTTGACGAGCTAAAACAAATATTCAAAAGTGTGTGTGGGTTCCCGACAAGAAAAAACTTAATAGAATATGACTCAATTTATCTTTTATTTCTTAATCAACGAAAAACATCACAACTCCAATTCTAAATGTAATAAAGTGAGAAAAAATTAGTACTCCACATATTACGAGGTGTTATCATCCTCCTTAGTTTGAAATTAGTTTCAAGATATGATTTATAGTTACTAGAGCATGGCTCTAAAACTTCATTGGAACAAAACATGACTCATCTATGATCGAACCATTTCAAACAATATATGGTTCCTCTTCTTAGTCATACAATTGAACTATGATGTTCTTTAAGGAGTCAAATGTGATACAATTCCATAATTACCAAGATGATCATAAAACATGATACTAAAGTATTCTCCTTTCTTGTCATATTAGAGAATCTTTTATCTTTCTGTCTAATAAATTCTTTTATTCGTTCTGCTACTCTTTGAATATTTTCAAAAGTATTAGAATTATGCTTAATCTTATAAACAAAACCATATTTACTGAAGAATCGATAAATCATGACGAATAGGGTTATCATCCCTTGTAGTGGATCTAAAAAGTCCATATCAACATGTATTAGATCCAATAGTCCTTCACTTGCCTCACATAAACATGTGAACAATGAATCAATCATAATTTTCCAATGAACAAGATTCTCATGCACCATGCAATTCAAATTGTATGACTACAGGTTTTTGTCCAACTGAAACTTGGTTATGGGATTTCTTTTCGATTGATCAATTATGATGGTACCACAAACACGTTCTAGAAGAATCAATTTCCACTATTAATATTTTTATTATTACAAACATAACCAACACATTCATTAATGTCATTCCAAGGGAATATATAAAATAAGCAACTTCATAAACCAAAACTTCATTTTTTTGATAAAAACAAAATTGGAATGATTCCTTACAATATATACAATGAAACACTATATTTCTAGATATCTCCGAACGGTAATAGAAATCTATTAAAACTATCTTAACTTCTTAGTAGTAGCTCCAAACTTTGATCATTGAACCATGAGACAAAAGTCCATTTCATACAATCAAATTTAGCCCACTTTGCTTAAGCTTCCTTCCTTATCTTAGATCTTGCAATACCATCAAAATGTGATCATAGCATCATGTATTACGAGTCTATGAATAGGAACTTATGAAGTTAGACAATGGATGTACCTGAAGTAGATTCACACATATTGACTTTACAATCTTCAAGATCTTTATGGTATTTAGGACAACTTTGCTTCCAATATCATTTTAATTGGCAGTAGAAATATATGGACTCATTGGGGTGAACATGTGGAATGATCTCAGAATGAGCCTTTCTCTTTACCATACGATCAAACAGTTTGACCTTGGCCGATCCCTTTCGATTGGTAAGAGAAATCTTTTCTGGATCACCAATGTTACCATTTTCAATGTCCATGGAATTATTAGAATTAGACATCTTAAGCATTTCTGCTTCAGTTGTGTTCTTAAGCATTTCTACTTCAGCAACCATCAATATTTGGGTGAGATCAATTAGGGCCACATCGAGATTCCTCATATGAAAGTTCTTAACGAACATACCATATGACTTTGGAAGTGAAAGAAAACCCAAATCATTGGCTTGATCCTTTGGGAATACCACACCCATTCTCTCCAATTTGTCAGTGTACAATTTCATTTTCAGAACACATGCACACAAGAATTTACATCTTAATGTTTACATACCAATAAGGATTGAGTAGTTTCATATCTTTCAACTCGACGAGAACATGAAATTGCGAGAGTCACAGGAGGAGGTGTGAGAGTTAAAGAAAGACGATGGCCAATTCCACCATTTCCTAAGGAAAGGAAGACGATTTCACCTTGACTTGAATGTGGAAGACATCTGCAAAAGATTGAGGAAAAATATTTCCAAAAGAATGAGGAGGAACATTTTTATCTTCATAAGACATCTAAAATTAAGAGAAGAGATAATTGAAGATAGCTAATTTTAATCCTTAATTAATAACCCGTATTTAATTTAAGGTTACGATCCATATTTTCAATTCGTAATATCAAAAGGGATGTTGTAACCTTATCACGAAACTATTTTAGGTAAATGAAATCATTTCACCAATTTCAATCACATGAAACTCCTATATATTTTTAAGATTCATTGAATCTTATCAATGACATGTTTAATCTTAGATTGTGCTCTTACCAATTGTGACTAAGATGCCTAGGATCACAATTAAGATGTGAATAACCATGAAAACCTGCTTAAACAACCCCAATCTATTATAATCTCCTATTGATGTGTTGGTTAACCATGCACGCTCCATCAACCATTACAAAAATGGTTTGTTTCATCATTTCATCTTTATGGTCCCAAATTATTGTGTTGGTTAACCACACATGCTACACTAACAACTCATAAAGAAATGATGTGCAGTTTCATGGATTAGCATACATTTTCATATTTTTCCTAAAGTAACTAGATTGGGATTTTAAAGCAAGTTCTAGTACTTTATAGATTATTCTTTTCATCTTTTATGTCCTATAGAACCCGTTTGGATAACGACCCTCTACTACGTAAAGGAGTATTGGGTGAAAAGGACACTCATTCAATGGTCATTTTATAGGTCGTTTCCTTATACCCCTCTTATAGCATGGCTTCGTGAATGAGGCCTACTATTGATTCGAACGACCTTTAGTTTTACATATAGTTTTAATCGTATAAATGTAAGGGTGTATTTTAAAACTTTTTAAAACACAAGGTGTAAATATTAATTATCTAAATTAATCATATAATTAATTAATCAATTTAAACATTTTATGGATTTATAATTATATATTAATTTATCTTATAATTAAGTTTATTATTAAATTCATAAGGATAATTCATGTAAATAATATTATAATTAAATATTTTCTTTCCAAGAATATCTCCTAATATTTAGCGTTTTTATTTTAATCATCTAAGGCATCAGAAATCAAATTTTAGATAGATTTTCAAAACAGATAATTACCAAAATTAATCATACAAATGTGCTTACGCAAAAAATCCCGAATATTTGGATTTGCACTAAGTTCACGTCATGGCAAATACATTGTTACACCGTGAAGACAGATTTTGCGAAAAAATTATATGATTTAACAAATGTGATTTCAATGTTAGACACACCAATTAGCTTTGATGCCACTGATGGGTTTATTAGGTTTCAACCATATGCACAATGCAGAAAAACACTTAACAAATAAGAAGGGCGCATGCAACATAAAAGGATATATGTCTTTAACTTTGAAAGAAACATACTTTGAATTACAAAAGTAATATAAACCCTAGCAATTAAAAATTAAGAAATCAAGGTTAAGGGTTTACATACCTTTTATTTGTTGTAGTAAACAAAGCACCTCAATCCTTCCTTTGAAGAGCTTGGAAAGCTACCATCAAAAGAATGATGCCTCTAATGGCTCACACCCAAAGCCAGAAATCCAAGAATGAGGAAGAGAGAGGAGATATGAAGGAAATTTTGTTCATATTCTTATAGGTAATGTCATAAACGAAAATGGCAAGCCAAGGGGTCTTATATATAATCTAGGTAACTTGCAGGAAAAGTAAGATTTGAATTAATTAAATAATGGATCTAATCTCAATTCAAATCATTTCCTTATTATCATCCATGAGACTTCTGGAAACCCTAAAAGGGCTCCTAAAACTGTCCTCCTTGTATGGTTCTAGAATTGTCTCTTTTGTTCAACTATTGAACAATTACAATTCACCCATTGCACCTTCAATTTATTCCAATTAATCCAAAATTAATTTTGGATTAATTCTGTTTAATAATTAATCAATTCTAATTGATTTCATATTAATTTATTAATCATATAAACTAACAAGTCAACTATTTAATAGTTGATTTCATATTAATTTACTAATTACATAATAAATTAACAAAGCAACTATCTATTTCCAAATAATATGTTAATTATATAATATATTAACAAATCATTTATTACCATTTATTAATCATATAATAAACTAATAAATTTATCCTATCTCTCTCTCTCTCTCTAATGTCATTCTAACCAAGTTCTAGTTTTGAGGGAAACCCCAAAAAGGCTCTCATTCTAATTACAAGAGTATACCAATTTAGTTATAAGCTTAGACACATTAATCCAATATAAAGTCCCTTTATCATTACATCATCTGGATCTAGGAGTTTAGAGTGTTTTGAGAGCCATGCATGAGATTTAGGTTATTTTCTTAACTTTTTACCTAGTATGAGTGAAGGACATTCATGGGTCATGCATGTCCATAAAGTTTGGATTTTTTTTTGAGCTTTTAGGATCCTAAAAAGCATTCTGGAAGTTAAAGAAAAAGGCTTAATCCATTAACTTGACGAGGAGTAGAAACTAAGACATGGCAAGGTGCTCGCCACGATGTGGTGAAGAAGGTTTGCACTACTAATTTTGTCGTATAGCGGCCACGACGTAGCCATTAGTTGGTCACGACATCGTGGCCTTCTGAGTTTACTATGACTTGGTTGACTTTTGGTCAAATTGGTAGTTTTGTTAGTAGAATAAGGGGTTGACCTTATGTGGTTCCTTAGGTGGTGTGTAGTGCTAACCTTTCGACTATTCGAGCTGTAGTATACTCGACTTCTAGTTTGAGGTGAGTCTTCTCATTATATTATGTAGGATGACAGATTGTCTTTGTGACTCTTCCATGTATGTTCGGTGAGGCATGTTATGTATGAAGGGTGGGGTCTGTTATGCATGTTGGGTGTATCTCATATTGGTTATGTGGGTTTTTGAGGAATTCACTAATATTTTTACTTACGGTTTCATGTTTAAATGTTTCATGTACTTCTCTTTCCAAGGGGAATGGTCCGGCTTTATCGCACTGCGTCCCCTGAAAATTTATTTCCATATTATTGATTTATGATTTACTCTAATGTTTGAGAATACACTACGCTCTGATTTTCTTTTGAACAAATGATTGAATGATTTTCATGGTTGAAAAATAAAATTTCTACTTAATTATTTTGGGACGTTATATTTATTAAATGTGATCACAACACCAACATTCATGTTCTTTCCGTTCTCTTTGTCACATATATTTTTTAAATACAACAAAACCTCTTATCTATGCTTGAACGTCACCACCATTAACTTCTTGGTAATTTTAACAACAAATGAATACGTCACCATCGTACCACTCGGGTGAATCGACCCTATTATTCTCGACGCCTTATTGAAATAACCCATCAGCTTGTTTCGTCTGGTAATTGACGACAACGACGTTAAGATCTTATAAGGTTTTTAGGAAATTCCAAAAACATGTTTGAGGTATTTAGATGACATAGAAATGGTGGTGGCGTGGATTGTGATGGTTGTGATTAGAGTGGTGGTGGCTAAGTTGATTATAGTCGATGAAGATAATGATGGTTGAGAAGAAGATGATGACGATCGATGTAGGGTTGTTGGTGATTATAGTCTGATCAAAATTTCTGTAATATGAAATAGTTAAATTCCTTTATTATTGGCTTTTAGTTAGATTTCTTTAATTAAATGATTAATGAAATTTTAATTTTATATACATATATATATATATATATATATATATATATATATATATATATATATATATAATTTGTGAGTGTGAATAGATAACTTTTTAATAAATTTTATTTGATGAAATAATATTTTTTATTTATCAAAACTAATTAATTTCTTTGGTGGTTTGAAATAAATTTTTTTAACAGGGAAGATATACAATAAATGGAAAAGCTATGAAGAACCTAAAATTACGAACACTTTAAACATTCTTTAACATGATCATTACTAAGGGTGTTCATCAAACCATCTAAAATTACGAACACTTTAAACATTCTTTAACATGATCATTACTAAGGGTGTTCATCAAACCGTCTGTACCGCACCGCACCACAACATACTGCATCGCAGAATGCGGTTTAGCATGTTTGGGTGCGGTTTGAGGTTTATATTATTGTTAAACCGTATTATGTGGTTTTTAATTACGAATTTGCGGTTTAAACTGTACCGTAGTGTGTGTGTGTATATATATATATATATATATATATATATATATATATATATATATATATATATATATATATGGGGATAGGGAATATACATTACAGCCCCACCTAAGCTTAGGTACTAAACCTCTAAAATATGTTGTTTTCACATGCTAAATATACCCGGTTTGGTTTCACTTGGTAAATATATCATTCTCCATAACATTTCTTTCTTTCATTATCGTTTTATCATCTCCGTTTTCTTTCCTCAGTTATCGTTTATGACTTCATCCAAGTGAACATTACTAAACCCTAAACCTAAACCTAAACCCTAAATTTAAACCCTAAACACTAAAGCTAAAACCCTAAACCCTAAACCTTAACCCTAAACCCTAAACCCTAAACCTTAACCCTAAACCCTATTAAGTCGATCTTGAATTTACATCTTGAAGTATTAATCGTGAATCCATTAACCGTAATCTTTATATAGTAAACAATGTATTTTCAAGAGGTTTAGTACCTAAGCTTAGGTGAGGCTATAATGTATATTCCCTTTTCCATATATATATATATATATATATATATATATATATATATATATATATATATATATATATATATATATATATATATATAAAGAATTAATTAAGTAGAGTATTACGTTTATGTTTAATGCAACATCATTTTGGATTTTCTTTTCGGTACAATCTGTCCGCTTTTATATCAAGGAGAAGAAAATACCTTCATTTTGTCAAACTGAAATTTTGGTATTTCTTTTTCAAAATCTAAAAGAATTTGGTATTTCTTTTTCAAAATCTAAAAGAAATACCTTCATTTTGTCAAACGTTTTGGGTTTTTTTTTTCAGTTTTTTAAAAGTTTTAAAATAGTGTCACTCATCCAACTGCACCGTATAATGCGGTTTTGAACTTCCTCGATGCGGTTTGTGGTTTCATAAAAACTCAAACTGCATATACGGTGTGGTTTGCGATTTTGACTCTAAACTGCACCGCGTACACTCCTAATCATTACCCTATTTACGATAACATAAATTCATAAACAATCACTTCTACATCCTGGTTTTTTAATGTAAAAGACTTTGGGTTTGATATCAAGATTTCGATTACACCACCTAAACCAACGTCTCTCTAAAGGTTTTAATTATACATACCAAACAATATTTTTGAACAACTCATTTTATTCTTTTGTTTCCACCAACAGTGACACTGATACTTCATTCTATTACCTCATTTATTTGATTACAGTGTTTTTTTTTTAATTTCATTCTATCATATCAAACAGATTCTAAGATTTAAGTATTGACATGTCTTTATGGTCTACGGGATTGAGACATAGATTAATGTCAAGAAAACTAGAAAATCTGTAATATCCCAAAGATACTAATAAAAGTTCATTTTCAAACCATCAAAAGCATACAATCATTTGTTCAAAACCAATCATAGTAAAATGTGTATCTCAAACATTAGAGTAAAATGATAATATTCAATGCGGAAAAAGCTATCAGGTGGTGTCGTGCAATCAGACCGGACCCTTCCCTTTGGAACTGGAAGTATCTGAAAATATTTAAACAACAAAATTCTAACCACAAAGCTTACTGAGTTCTCCCAAAATACCACATACCATACATAACATCGGGCCCCACCCATATATCTGGCTCCGCCCATCATAACCGGCCCAACCCACATATTGGGCCTCACCTATCATACAAACGGGCACCACTTAGCATACAACGGGCCTAACCCAACTTACAAACAGGCCCAATCCAGCACACAATGTAAGAGGCTTAAAGACAGCTAGCATTCTACACATTATAGTAAGAAGACTCACCTTCTTCACATAGTCAGACAAACAACAACTCAATGTCACGAAACATGTGTTACAACTCACCTATCGAATCAAACAATGTCCCACTTATGTCTACACTCTAGAACTAGCAATTTAACCATAATTCAACCCATGTCAACAAATTAATAGTCGGGGTCAAAGTCTACAGTCAGCATCACCATCAGCTGACCCTTATGTCGTGGGAAAATGAACTCGGGTCGATCACAAACTCAGTCACGATCCAACTCAATCTCATTCAAATTTTATTGCCACGTCATGATGACCGTTCCAGCATGTCGTGACAACGTCCATCCAAAGCTGCCGATGAACCCTCTTCGTCACATCGTGACACCCATATAGTCATGTCGTGAGAAATGCATAGGGGCATAATAATGCTTTAATACCCTTATCCATTTAACCAATCATCCTAACTTCTCATAGGGCTTTCTTAACTAAAAACTTTTTAATGATCAGTGTTGTATAAACATGCATATATGTCTTGAACTCAAGATAGGTAGAAATGGTGAAAATGGAACCAAAATCTCATGTATGGATTCAAAACCACACCAAACTCCAGATCCAAAGCATATAACCTTCAAGGGACCTCAAGGATCCATATATTTGGCAACTTTATTGAATCCATCCACCCAAACATTCCCAAATTTGGATAAAAGGGACAAAAAAACATAGATCTAGAAACCTAAAGCATAAAGATTGGAACTTCATTAATCACAAAGGTCCAGAAAATACTGAATGAAGTCTCAAAGTTGGCCAAGATGCTCTATTACCAACAAAAGCCTTTTTTTTTCCTTCAAGAACCACCAAGAACACCAAGATGAGCTCAAAAATGAAGGAGATGGATTAGGATTTCTTCAAGGGGGTTTAGAAGGTGATGGAGGCTGATGGTGGAGAAAATCTTAGCCATCACTTCCTTTAAATAGGGTCCAAGTCCTGGAAAGTAGGGTTTGCCCCTAATCAAATGTCACGTCATGACACTTAAATGAGACTCACGTCTCTTGCGGTCATGTCATGTTGTGGCGATGCTCCCCCAGGTTGTGGCACACTCAAAACACATAATTTACTTAAATTCCATACCTCGAGGATCTGGATGTTACAAAATCATAGGATATATAGACATGGATTTATATATTTTTTGTATCAATGATGTAGAATACGGTGAAAAACAAATGGAGAGCCAAATGGCATAATCAATTATCAGATATTTGAAGAAGAAACATGCACAAATAATATATTAAAACACATCATGGGCTGCTCGTATGCGCAAGCAAAGGGAAGAACCTTCATCATGATTACAAACTAGGGAAATCTACAAAAAAGAATCCCTATATTTTGGCTCTATTGACAAAAAAGTCACTCCTGAATTCTTTTGCAATTTAACAGTTGAAACCGATAAATACCTACAAAATAACCCTTATAACCGATTATTGATTATTTTTAATGGTTAAATTGCAAACAAAAAATCATGGCTGACTTTTTCATTAATAATGTTAAAGTTTATGGACTTTTCAAAAGATTTTCTCTTTTGTATATATTTTATATATAGTAAATTTATTTGAAGAAAACTTATATTTATATATTAAAAAACATAAAATAAAGATACCATTTACATCATTTTCACTAACAAAAACTCATATATTTTTTTTTAATAAAAAAGCACAATAATGATAATTTATATATCATTCTTGAGATTTTTTAATGGTTCACTTTAATAAATATCATTACTACAATCATAAATATATCATCTAAATACAAATCATATATAGAGCTCCATGATATATAGGGCCGAGAAACACACTCCTTACAACAACTCAATAAAAGTTATTTTAATTGTATTTAGCATGTGTTTTTATAACTATTGTAGCTCTTATAGTAGAGTTATTTCCATAAAGCCCTTTTATATTTACATGTAATGTTTGGTTATTTCCTAAGTCTAATTCGTGTTCATTTATGCATCATATTTAGGTAAG
Organism: Lactuca sativa; assembly: GCF_002870075.4. Classification (NCBI taxonomy): domain Eukaryota; kingdom Viridiplantae; phylum Streptophyta; class Magnoliopsida; order Asterales; family Asteraceae; genus Lactuca; species Lactuca sativa. Next base: position 117,268,590 of record NC_056624.2, read on the forward strand.
TTTTATCATTATGGTCTTATTATCAGGTTGTGAAGAGAAAGAACAGTAGATAGACGATGGTGGGTCAGAGATGAAGAAAGTAGAAGGTGGTTCGGAGTTGGTGCTGATGGGGGCAACCAATGTTTTGTGGTGAAGATGGTGTTGTTGGTAGCAAATGGTGATGGTGGTGACAGAGTGTGGTGATGGTGATGTGTAAATATGAGGGCTTTTTATAGAAAATGTGAGCGGTTAAGAGGGTGCAAAACATGGTAAAAGATAATTTTTTTTTGACAAATATGAGGCATTGTGAACACAAAACATACTTTTGTTGGTTTGTCGTAAAAAGTACATTTCTAGGCCAGATAGTGTGTATAATAGAGCTCTATTTAGGAATAACAACCTCTGATAAACCTTTGTTTTTTGAGGTTTCGTTCGATTGTGAAAGGATTATCGGTAAGTTGTAGTTTTATAGTAAACGTTTTACACCCAAGACGTAAAAAATCAACAATGAAGTAGCATTTGGCCTAAAAATGCCCTTCTTGCAACAAATCAACAAGGTTCTCTTAAGTTATATAAGATATAGATGATATCTTTATAATTGTAGTAATGATATTTATTAAAAATAATCACAAAAAATCCAAAAATAACATATAAATTATCATTATTGTATTTTTTTAATAAAAAAATCATCTTTATTTTGAGTTTTTTAATAAATAAATGTAAGTTTTCTTCAAATAACCTTAGCATATATAAAAAAATCTTTAAAACAATACTAGAACTTTAATCGTATTAACGAAAAAGTAATCAATGATTTTTCATTTGCAATTTAACCCATAAAAGAGACACTAACCGGTTATAAGGTTTATCTTACAGGTGTTTATCGGTTTTATTGGTTAAATTTGCATATATATATATATATATATATATATATATATATATATATATATATATATATATATATATATATATATATATATAATAATAATAATAATAATAAAAGAGTAGTCATTTTGCCATGTGTCACTATATTAGACATCTTAATTAATATGATGTCACTTGTCAATCTATTAGTCCTCCCTTTTAAATTTATTACACCTCCCAATTAATGTGATGTTATTAGTCAATGTATTTATTCTTCATTTTAAATTTAAATTTTATATTATTGTTTTCATTAATTCACAAATAAAAAATGTCTAATATATATTAAAAATTAATTTTATATATTTATTTGAATCAACGATTATAATTTCACATAACTAATAAAAATATATCATAATTAATAATTTATTTAAAATAATTAATTAATAATTTTTAGGTTTTACTATAAAAATTTAATTAATATTATACCCATGGTTTTCACGGGTTATAAACTAGTATATATATATATATATATATATATATATATATATATATATATATATATATATATATATATATATATATATATATATATATATATATATTAGAAGTGACTGTTTTGTCAATAGAATAAAATTATAAGGATTTTTATTTTTTTTTATTTATTTATTTTTTTAATAAACAAATCATCAAGATTCTGTTTAAATTTTCACCTTACTAATTCTAAACTTATATAGGAAACACACGACTTGTATATAGTAAAAATTATGTACAATCAATAAGAACCGACTCCATTCCATTTACATTCAATACTAGTTTCTTCCATGGTTGTGGCTGGTCGTCGGTTTTCTAATACGTGGTGGTGGGGCATTTACGTCACCATCTTGTTAACAAAGATATATTTAATTATGTTGAGTTATTGATATAATAAGTACGTTGATGATGGGGTTGTTGTGATGTAAAGTTAGCGGTTAATAGAGTGGTATGATTTAGACGTGCGGGCCCTTTTTATCTGTAACCATAGAAATTAGTTTCAATAAGAAAGCGAGATTTTAAGATCTCTATTTGTAATAAATTGCATTATAATTGAGTGGCTGAGAATTTAATTTTTTGCTATTTTTGTCATCTTAACGCAAATGAGTTTCTCATATTGTTAGAAGGAAATTAGATTTTTTTTTTAATACAAAGCCCAGTTCAATATTGTTGGCCCAGTTCATCACAATAGAAGGGGCAATAGATTTTGTTCATGTAATGGGGTATCGTCATTATATGTGGGTGTAAGTTTGATCTGGTAGAATGTTTTGGTTGAAATAGCAATCAGCCCCCAATCACGAATAAACAGAAATCACGCTAAACACAAAACTGCAAAAGGCGATCGATCACGAATTAACTGTAAAAGAAAGTAAAAGAGGTAAAACTAATTGTTGTTTCTTTTAAATAAATATGATATTGATTTGATTATATCAATTGTCATCGTACAATGAGTGAGATGACAAACGGGCAACAAGCTGTGCCCTAAGCCTTTTTGAATGGTAAAGTTAATTATTTTAAACAGTACATCGGAAGATCTAGAGGATATAACATTACTATGCATGATTCGTTGTACTCTTTTAAGAAGCTTTACCGCATCCGGTGCAAGGAAACCAAACGTATCAAATGCAAATGGTATGAACACGTGTTGATTTTCTATGCGCGATTACTCATGTTTGGTGATTTTGTCTGTAGCTGCTTTTAAAGCAGCATGTCCCGCCGTGAAACCCCCAACCCTGAGGCCCACGAGAGGGAATACCCCTATAAGATCCACACATGCGTATTTGAAAATAGTACGATACTCCACGGGAGACATGTGTTGGCCAAGCCCATTTATAAGGATAGCTAGAAGAAAATCTTGAGCATGTGGTGCACGTAAGCACTGGAAAACCGCTTTCTGCCGAGCCGTCATGTCTAGATGCACTTCCATATCTTGGACAATTTTACGAAAAAGAGCACTCGCCAGTGTATTTTGGGATATAGGGGGGGTGTCTTTAGTAGTAAAATTGTTAAGGTCAAAATATGGAAGCATCTTGCGCAGGGATGCCAAGGCACAATCATAATCATAATCCATACCATGTATACCGCTATCCCGTAAGATGTGGTCTTGCAATACCCAAAATTGGGCTCTTGAAGCAACAAAAGCATTGGAGGTAGCCTCTACTGCCGAGTAAATCAATTTTGACAAATGGTAAAAATCTACTTTTTAGTGATAAGTATTCAGAAATAGCTAAACATAACTACTAATTTTATTTGGTTTAGATATAGAATTTTGAATGTTTAATAATAAATGATGTCTATCAAGTTCGAAAGAATTCCGTATATACCCTTAGGCCATCCGATATACACTACACGAACCGTCTCATGGTCTATATGGCCACGGAAAACGCAATTGCACACTACCCTGACCATTTGTGGTTGGGCATGTTCGTCGTGATTTGTGGTGGGCAGCACGAAGGACCACGACCTTCTTCTTTCTCAGAGCAGCCTTCTTCTTCACTCTCTTCTTCGTGGTCATGAAGGGTACACCAGCAATGGTTCATGGCTGGTGATGGTCTTGTGGTTCCGTTGTTCGTGATATGTATAGCGGAAGGCCTTATTAACCACCAAAAGATCATATTTACCCGGACTAAAATATAAATATCATATTCGTCCTTTCTAACCCTTTAAAATATCATATTTGTCCAAATCGATTTTTTTAAATACTTTTCAATATTTTGTAATCAAATTGAAGGTTCTAAAGTCATTAAAATTAAAAAAAAATTAAAAAAATAAAAAAATAACTAAACGGACCATATTGCCCTTACCTTCTAAGTCCCCTGAAATCTTAATACCACTCGGCATGCATTAGCATTAGAAACTTGGAGTTCTAGTTTACGTTCTCACCTTCTTCCTTTTTGCCCTTTCGTCATCTTCCTTCATGTAATCCTTAAACAACCAAAAGTAATTCAAATTTCTGTTGCAGGTTAATTTTAGAACATTAATGTGATCAAAATCTTGGCTTCATGATTAGGTTATGGACCTTGTGCAATTGCTTATTTTGTGTCAAGCTTATACCACCTGACTAGTTTTTGCAACATCTATTGTTTTTATCCATCTTCATGTGGGATTTATCAATTATTGTTCAGATGGATGTAAAACACGTGTTGAAAGGACATGATTTCGTTTCCCCTTCCAGTAAACATGGGAATAGTCTTGTATCTATCCACGATACCATTATCAGACTCGTGTATCTAGCATTGTAATTTCATATCTATTCAATAACGATCCAACTATTGTAAATGTATTTGGTTAAATTGAAATCTAAAACCAAATCATGAACACGATGTTTTGATCATAATCTAGAACAAATTACATAATCTTAAAAATTCATGCCCACCAAGATGTACACTTCAACACTTATTTAACATTATAACATATTGATGATACATTATCAAGAAATTACACGCACCACTTTACTCTAGCTTCTTTTCTTCCTTAGGTTTACTTTCTTTCATTCTGTCAAAAACCATAAACTCCAAAATTAGCCAACAATGATAATATTGAATGTTTAATTGATCAACATATTTAACAAGCTATTAGTTCTAATCATCCAACATTTTTGAAGATGTTCATTAGTTTTATTCACACACATAAATTGGTCATATTCACGTTCTTAAATTGACCAACAACGAAATTTAGAATTACCTGCTGCTACTTAATGATTGTATGAGGAAGATGAACATAGGGCAAAAAAGAAAATGTAAAAGGGTAAAAGCAGAAGTTCACTCCAGGTCTCGATAATGATGTCAAATCGCATTAAGAATTCCCAGGATTTAGAAGGTAAGGGTAATATGGTCCATTCGAATTTTATTTGAAAAATACTTTTCTCTATTCAATTTTAATGATTTAAAAAATGAAAAAGGATTACAAAATATTAACAAAAAACTGATTTGGGAAAATATGATATTTTGAGGATTAAAAAGGGCAAATATAAGATTTAGATATTAGGTTGGACAAATATGATATTTTGATGTTTAATAAGGGCATATACGAAATTCTACCATACTTAAAAGGACTTTATATTTTGAATTTTTTTCTAGCTAAAACTTTGTTTTCTTCCAAAATGAATCATTTCATACCCCCAACAAGTCACCAACAGTTAAACTGATTTTTATATTTTTCATAAAAAAACCCTATATTTATAATTCATTTCCTGGCTAGAGCATATGTCCGTTTAGGTCTTTTTTGTTTTATGCACATAATTGTTATGTCGTTTTAATGGTTGTTTTCACAATATATATATATATATATATATATATATATATATATATATATATATATATATTGAAAACGACCATTAAAACCGTAAATACGACATAACAATTATGTGCATAAAACAAAGAACACCTAAACGGACATTATATATATATATATATATATATATATATATATATATATATATATATATATATATACACACACTTATGTTATTATATTCCAACTATCTATTATGTGGATCTATGATTGATTGTGGACCAATCATTTTACTTATTTTAAGAAAGTGATTATACATATTATTGAATTAAAGAAAATTGAAAAATGTCATCTAATTTTATTATAAAGGTATTTTAGTCAATTAATATAAATTTTAAAAAGAAAAATTGCAAATTTTAAGGAATAGTTAATTCTATTAAGTTTAAGAATATGATTTTCTGTATAATAAACATAGTAATTCGGACATTCTAAAAGAATGTGTTTATGATTATCTTGAAAAAAGCATTAAATTCCGACAAAATACTATAAACATATATTATTAAGATTAATAAATTTTAAAGAATACATATTATATATGAAAAGAATTTTAATATCTCAGAATCAGAAATTACATTCTTTCTTAAAAATACAAGAATGAACATAAATTACATTCATTCTGAAAGAATACGACAAATAATGGTTAACAATTACTTTAATTCTTAAAGATTAAAATTGAGAATGTTTAGAAATCAAATAAAAACATAGAAATCTAAGTAAATTGCTAATAGAGTCCACATTCTGATAATCCATTTTGGTAGAATATATTGATAATCCATTCTAACAGAAAAATTGCTAATCCATGTTCAATGAATATTGTTGGCTTACTTTCCATTCTTCACTAGGCTTCAATTTGACTTTTCTATTGATTTTGCCTCTACACAAAGAATGTTTTTGTACTCATCATCTCCAAAATCATCCATTGCTTGTTTATTTCCACATATAAAAGTAGTTATAACATTAGATAGTAAAGTGGCCTTTAGAGATTGTCTTTACCTTTTAGAATTTATAGAAAGAATTCATAACCTTCTTTAACCTTACTTCAACAATGTCTGTACACACAAAAAAAACATTACAAATTTGCGTAAGCAATGTGTAACGCCATGTTCCAAATCACTTTCTTAATTCGGGACTGTGGCCTGAAGATAGGTTATCATAAGGCTTAGGGCCTTTGGAAAGAGAGGTATAGACCAATTTAGGTACAAATAATGTAATTAAGGTAATCTGGGAGTTTGGCTTGTGTCTTGGAGCCAAGGGCTATATCGGTAAAGTGGCAGTTCAAGCTCTTTATGAATTTTGGAATTTTTTCTCGGAATGTTTTGAGGTGAGGGTAATACGTTTAGAGCTTCTCGCCACCTTTTCGTGGATATAAAGAACGTCAAAAACGGAGTTGAAACGAAGAAGTTATGGTCGTTTGAAGTTGGAGTGGTTTGGGCGAGTGATCGTTGACTTGTTGACCAAGCTCATTTAAGGCTCACGAAGTGAGCATGAAGTGCTCACGATATGAGAAGCGCTTAAAGCTCCAAAACCCTTATTTTCGGGTATTTAAAGGTATGAGATGATTAGGGTTGCTTCTCCTCAGCCTGCGTCACCACCTAGACCTTTGGAAACCCTAATCTCAACAACCACTGAAGCCCTTGGTCATTATTGGTGTTTGTCATGAGATTTTATGATCCTTGAAGCTCATTAAGGGGGAAGAAGATCACTGGTGGTGCATTTGTTAGCTTCTTGGTTGCTTCATCAACTAGTGTTGGAGCTTTTGGACCTTTGTAAGTCCTCAAGCTCATGCCTTTCCTTTTCTTGATTGCTAGATCTAAGTTTCCATGCAATTTAGGGCTTGTAATTTTGGTTAGCATGCATGCAATCCATAAAGTTGGCAACTTTATGGATTATAATGGTATCTTAAGTCCTATAAGTGCTAGATCTGGATTTTGGTCATGGTTTTGGACCCCAAGCTTGGGTTTTGGTCCTTTTTTCTTTCATTTTGACCCAAGTTGGTGTTTATGTCATGTATTGGACATGTGTGACTGAAAAGCTTCGATTTTTATGGTCCTTGGGGTCAAGCAAGACCCTCTAGACTGTCCCATGTTAAGGCTTAATGGATTAGGAGCTTAATGCTCAATTTTGGTCAGATCTGGACTCACGACGTGAGGAATGAAGCCTCGCAATGTGAGAAGGGGTTCGTGGAAGTTTCTGGACAGAAATCATGACCTCACGACATGAGCATAAGGTGCTCACGATGTGAGAACCTCCTGTGCAAGTTTTGGACTCTTTGATTGTTGGCTAGCTTAGTCTTGGACTTATCCTTTGGTTTGGGCCCATAATGGACTAAGGATTTTAGAGTAATGGACTTCTGGTTGGGCTTGACCTAATGGGCCTTGGATGTTGAATTTGGATTTATTGGTCCAAATGTCGTTAGGGCTTGATTGGGCCCAATGGGCTTGGACCTTTGGGCTATAGGGAAATCATTAGTTCAGAAAAGTAAATGGGCTTTAGGCAAAGTCCCATGTTGGGATGAAAATCCCTAATGATCGACTAAATTCAAACAAGTAATTAAAGAATACAAAGATGATCAAACAGATGCTGAATTATTAAAAGTCACGCCCCAGATGAACGCGATGAAGAATTTCAAATATAGAGGCGTTTTAGGGCATAAAAAAGATATCCAAGAAAAACATTAACTATCTACGGTGCATGAATGCACTATAATACTTAAACCCTAATTAGTGAGACGGGTGGATAGGCCTAATACCGTGAACATAATAGACTAACATAATAAGTCCAATGCTGCAATATCTAATACCCTACAATCTCCCCCTTTGCATCAATTGAGGCGAGAGATGCATTGATGCTGAGTCTTCTTAATTGTCTTGAAGAGATTGGGTATCACAGCGAGAAAAGTTATGCGAAATAAGATATACCATCGAATCATATCATCGAATTTCTTCTTCGCAGTAGAATCTTTCAGGCTACACTTGTTGATGATCTCCAAAATATGTTCTAAGCAGGTTGTGGAGAACAAGTGTTTGTCGGGTAAACCAAAGAGGCACTTTTGGAAAGCTCCATGAACATCAGTACCACACTGAAACATAATAGTCAAGTGGTCAGTATCAATCTTACCCATATTCATTTCGCTCATGTCACTGGCTTTTCCAATCAGATTGATAGTAGGCTTTCGCTTCAGAAGTTTAGCTATTTCAATGTCAAGCTTCGCCACTTCATATATATACGAAACCAACATTCACTTTAGGTGAGCCACAATTGGTTCGTATTTTTTTTCTTCAGTCAACAGGAGGTTGAGCATAAAATCCAATCATGAGGATTCAAATTGGGTAGATCAGCAAGCGTGAATTCATGCATAACATTTTCTGAACCCCTTGTAGCCTTGAACTTTACATTCACAAAGTCTCTTGTAGCGATTGGCCCTGTAACCTCGACTGTTGTTAACTTCTGAGCATTCTAGGTCAAATATTGAGGTTTTCCATGAGTGAGATAAAAATCAATTAAGGCTTTATCCACTTTCGCATAAGGAGAGGGAACGTTTGTAATTGAATCAAAGCAGTGAAAGACGAAGGCTCTTCATGTTATCAGAATATTGAATTGAGAATCCTTCTTGTTTTCCAGGTCAAAACAAACTATTGGCTCCAACCAGTAAAGACTTGGGAATTCAACTACCTCATGCAACAATCGCTCCAACGTCCACAATGGAAAGAGCATTTTTCTGCTCTCCAAAGTGTTGTGAGATTCTTTTTATGTTCTTTCCTTCTCCTAAGCTTTTCTCGCAATGCGAACACATTCATTTAACTCATGGTCATGATCCTTTTGCTTTTGCTGATTTTCTTCGTTTTCTTCTTCTTCATCAACATCGAGCATTGGATATTTCCCTTTCCAACCCAAAGCTACATTACCCTTCGGTTCATTTTTGTGTTTAGGTGCTTCCCCCGTCTTAGTAGCTTTAACTTTCCCCATTGTTTCGGGGGGATAGGGGACTTAGAAACACCTTCAAGTCTGTTCAGAAGAGCGAGAGCAGGACAGAGCTTATCAGTCAAGTGTCGGCGAATAGTAATAGTTAGAATTAGATCATGGGCTTCAAGAAGATTGGAAAGTAACGCATTCATGTCTCCCATGCCTTGTTTCAAAACTGCTCTTTTAGATTTAAACTCCTTGATTTCTATCTTCGCATGCTTAAGCTTGATGGTTTGAGCGCGGAGTTGAGTGGTGCTAAGAGCAAGTTCGTCCATTATTTTACCTTCAACATCCAGATTATCTTGGAACTTGGTGAGCCTCGAAGAAATAGAAGCGTGAAAGGTTATGTTATCATCGGAGATACTTGAACGAAGCTGTTCCAGTTTCTCACGTTCAGTTCTAAGTGAAGTGCTAAGTTTTGAAATGGTATCATTCACCTTTATAGCATTTACTTCAGCTGCAGGATTAAGCTCTGTCATAAAAGTCTTCGTGTCTGAGATTAGTTTATCGACTTTTTTGGTTGCTTGCTGACTGGAAAAGGGTGGAGTCCTCAACTACTTTGTTTGCTTGAGCAAGGTTCGTTGCATGTTCTTTCACCAAAGTATTAAGCATACTTTGAACCGCTACTTCAGAATAAGCTTGGCTTGAAGAGACAGTTGAAGATGCAAGAAATGTATCCAACTTGGCATGTAGATCTTTGAGATGCATTTGAGTGATAGAGGCATCATCATTACTATCTTCTTGGATCGAGAATGGACTATAATGAAAAGTATCAAAGTCTAGTCCATCTGCACCTAGAGGATCTTCAAGACAATGTTGAGTTTGAGGAGTAATAGGAGATGTGGTAGAAGTAGTTGTGAAATTTGAAGTCTTTGCCCCTGCATCAGATGCATTAACATTAACAAGAGGTTCGCCTGTGGTGTTAGTTGTAGTGGTTTCAGTGAAAATGGGTGGTTGTTGAGGAATAGGAACATATGTGAAAGCAGGTGATTGAGTAGTAACAGGTGGTGGGCAAGGTGCTATTGTAATAGGAACATATGTGAAAGAAGGTGATGGTGGAGGGGATGGAATGAAATTTACCTCTTGTTCATTTATGTTGACATCATCCTCAGATTCAGATCGATTTGCATCATCCGATTCGATTTCAGATGAAGTTGAGGAAGGGATGCGAACCTTACGGACTTGTGTCTTGACTATCTTGCGTATTGGAGAAGAAGGAGCAGGATTGGATGAATCGCCTTTTGTCTTTCGCTTTTCGGAAGGCAAAGTTAGGGTAGAAGGACCCTCTTTCATTTGCTTTGGTTTGCCCCCTTTCTTGACTTTATCAGCTTCATCAAGAGTGTGTTGCATCTCTGGAGTGATGACTCTGGGTCCTAAGGCTGGAAGCTTCTTGTATTCCCGAATGAGTTTGCTTTCCCTCAAAACACATTTGTACATGGATTCAGGTATTGAACCCACAAAGGAAAACTTGGAGTTGTCAGCAACAACGATCTTGCTAGTGTGAAAGGTAGCAATCGAAGACATCAACGAATCTGCCATGAATGGAATGTTGAGCTTCACGATTACATGCTATACTACTATAGTCCAAAATAGACGCATGGAAATCTCGCTGTGTCGAGTAGTCGACTTTGTACTTTCCACCAGTTAAGCCCACAAAACTGAACCATAGTCTAGGTTAACCCCATGGTATAGGCCATAGAGGATCATCATGAATGACTTAACTGTGCAATCTGAACCAGTTACCCTTTTAGAAAAAGCCTTGAAGAGAAGGGTAAAAAGACCATTCCACAATGGAGGAAGGTTAGATTTCTTGAACTTGGTAATGGAGGGGATGAGATCTGTGTACCCTATCTTATAGAACATGTCCATGATTTGAGCAGTGGAGATTGAATCTGGGTTGACCAATGAATCGTCATGAGAAAGACCTAGAAGAGAGCAAAACCTAACCTTTGTGAGGGAAGACTTTTTCTCAAACACCTCAAAAGCAATCCTTTCATCCTCCTTGACGTAGGCGGCTGTAGAATAGGCTTTGGACATTAGTGACATCGGAACACGTTCGACCTTGGTTAGAGCGATGACCAGAGATGAGTACTTAAGGCATTCTATTATCAGCAACATAAACCCATCGTATTTGAATGGAGCCAAATCAAGAATCAAGTTTTGATGTTGTTTGATAGTTAGGAGAGATGACTGAGCAGACTGTTCTTGAATGGAGGAAGAGTCAGCCATTGTTGCAGGTCGGAGAAGAAGATGAACACTTGAGAGAAAAAATTGTCGTTTAGGGTTTGTAATATCTTTGTGAGTGGTAAAGGTTGAATTGAAGATGGAAAGCTCTATTTATAGTGAAAGAAAGAAACCAAGTGACGATTGCGTGACAATCCCTCATTGGACGCCTGGAAAAGTGGGATTTGACAACTGTAGTGACTGACAGGTTGTCATATGACATCAGGTGGCGTGAGAATTGGAACCGTTTGAAATTCATGTGCCTTTTATTTCAAAATCTTATCCTCAATTGTTGTTTCAACAACTTTTATCCCTAATGTAGCAAATTCCTTGATTTCTTTTAAATGTATAAGCACCTTTCACTTTTGAGAAACGAACGTCAGAAGTGCATATAAAAGTGAATCTGTGAAATTGAAAAATGCCATAAGTGTGATGAACCAGACTTTTGGAAAATCATAAAGATGTTCGTGCAAGAGTGTGCCAAAGATAAGGAAATAAAGCCAATTATAACAGTCAGATTAAAGTGATGTCCATAAAGACATGAAACAGTGGATCCCGGGCATGAATAGCTTCCTTATAAGTCAAGAGAGATGAAGAAGTGTCTGTGTGGTTTCCCGTTGAAGTACGATCATTTGTCTGTTAAGAAACAATGGAAGGCATCTTTTAAAGTTAGACTGAAAAGGTGGCTAAATCTCCAATCAAACAACGAGCTTGACATAAGTTCGAGTGTTGGACGAAGTACTCGTGTGACTAGTGTAGTCAGTTGAACGAGTCGGCTTGGAATTATTTTAGTGACTAAGCAAACCTTTGAAATCTAAAAAAATAAAATTGGATCTTATGGTAGAAAAGTATTGGTGTTAGAACAATTCATAAATATCACACAAAAAGAAAAAGAGATTTCGTGGTACAATCCATAAATGTAAAAATCTAGAACTTTCAATGGTTCACCGTCAATTCATGTAAGGGTGTTGAATGTTGGGTTTCACTCTGTTCATGGTGAACGAAGCCAAGATCATTAACTCAGATTCTTCGTAATCATAAAACTCAGTGATATAACTGAGAGTCTCAAGGGTTACATGTTTGAGTGTAAAGGCAAATGGAGAAAAGAGAAGGTGGCTCCAGAGAAGTAGATGTACCTCTGCTACGCGAATGTTACCAAGCATATAACTCTTAACTCAAGATGAGAAGAGTAAGGTAGCTCCTGACTAATGTGAATGTAACAGCCAAGTTGGGAAGAAACGAATGGTTGATTTGATTCATTAAGTCTATTGAGGCTTAGGAAAACATGCAACAACATGCTTCTAGGGACACTTAGCTAGTACAAAGATATGGAAATTATACCCGCCCCATCATTCGTTTTTGCAATAGAACCTTTAATGTTACTTAAAGAAAAATACTAAATAAGAAAAGAAAATATTTTTGTATTTTGAAAATTTCTGAAAAAGAAAGAAATAAAACAAAATTAAATATTTTTGTATTTTAAATTTGAAAGAGGAAAACATAAACAAAGTGAATATTTTTGTATTTTAGAAAGCTTTAAAGAAAAATAAAAAGAGATGAGCGTAATATACAAAATATACAAAAAGATCAGACCACGAGTGTTCGCTTAAAAAAATTTGAGGCGTGAGATAGGGCAAACGCTCGTCTCAATTCATGTCCCGAAAAAATCGAAAACGAAATAGAGCAAGCGTTTGTTCTATTTCGCTTGTCGAAAAAGTAAAAGCAAAAGTGAACAGGTAACCCAAAAGTGAATGGGCTACTTTTGAGGCAAAAGTGATTTTGGAACTGATTCAGCTTCCATCATTCCTAGGCCTTGGAGTATTCTATTAAATGATGCTTCCGGCAAGGCTTTTGTGAATATGTCAGCTAATTGGTATAACATCCAGATTCCCAGGTATATTATTTTATTCATTTATTTTGGAGTTTGTGGAGGGACTCGGTGAGTTGGTGTTTTGACTCGCCGAGTAGGGTCGCGATTTCTCATCCGGATTAATGACCAGACTCGGCGAGTTCATGAGTGGACTTGGCGAGTCCGTGCTGTTTAATGAAACCCTAATTTCCCGGGTTTGGGACCTATTTAAAGGCCCTTAGGACCATCATTTGCGGCTACCAAACCCTAGAGAGAAACCCTAAAAGAGCTAGAGTGTTTGTGAGAGGAAAGGAGCCATTTGTTGATCTTTTGGTTGATTCTTGCAAGAAGGAGGTGATTCCAGCTTAGAGGAGACCTAGGAGGTTGTGCATCTGGGGATTTCGAGCAAAAGACTTCATCTTTGAGGTATTATATCGCCCTTTATCTGTTTTGTTGAAGGAATCCATAGATGTAGAGTTTCTATGTCCTTTATTGGAATGAATTGTGAGAATATGGCCCTATTCATATTGAGACTTCAGATCTGGACCCATAGTGGTTTAAAGAGCTTATTCCAGCTTGCTTTATGTTGAGCTATGGAGGTAATGAGCTTAGGGTGTTTTTTTTGGGGCTAAATCACGAAGTGAAACCTCCTAGACGTCACATGAGTGTCAAGATCCGAGCTTTACGTGATTAGCAGGCTTGGGAAGGTTAGATCTATGGATCAAAGGAACATATCTGACCTCAGGAGGTCAATTGAGTTTGTACATGGCATGAACTCGCCGAGTCCAAGGGCAGACTCGGCGAGTAGAGTTAGGGTTTCCCGTAAATCACTCAGTGAGTAACTTGTCGAGTTGGGGGAATGACTCAGTGAGTCAGAGGGGGGATAGAGGACTAGAGTTCAAGGCGGAACTCACCGAGTTCATCTTGAGACTCGGCGAGTTGAGTCGGGGTGGCCCCGTGATTCATGTCAGGTGTAACTCGTCGAGCAAGCGGAAAGACTCGACGTGCCAAGCGAGACTAGAGAGATAGTGGACACGTGTAGACTCACCGAGTCGCCCAAGTGCACTCGACGAGTCGGATCAAAGCTTGACCGTTGACTTTGTTGACTTTTAGGGTTAGGTCAACAATGGGGTCTTTGTGTTAAGAGAGGGGTAAAATGGTCTTTTACCCTTCTGAGGATGCGAAGAGAGAGTTGAGTCTAGTCTCGAGAGTTATATTTATGAGAGTATTTACTTTATGTGATCAGGCGGAGGCTAGGCCATATTTCTACCGAGTCAGTGATTTACCGAGATATTTGAGGTGAGTCTTCTCACTATACCTTACCTTGAGTGGTAACAAAGTTATGTGACAGAGTTATTGTATGCTATTATGTGATGTGTTGCACTGCATTATTTCTATGTGATTTATGCTGTGTGTATATCAGAGTATATTAGAGTTAGAACCGGAAGGTTCACAGAGCTAGGACCAGAGGGTCCACAAAGGTAGATGTGCCAGTGTATTTGTATGCTATTTATGTGTTGGGATTTATTATTTCTATGTGATTCATGCCATGTGTATATCAGAGTATATCAGAGTTAGAACCGGAAGGTTCACAGAGCTAGGGCTAGAGGGTCCACATATTTAGGGTTCAAGGGCCCGCAGAGTTATAGCCTCGAGTGGCTAGTACGTGTTATGCGTGGTATTTTGGGGAACTCACTAAGCTTCGTGCTTACAGTGTTTTGGGTTATATGTTTCAGATCTTCTCAGGATCACGGGACGGCACCGACTCGATTGTACACACCCGAGGAAGAGTTTGTTTTGAGGATCCTGGTTTATTAATTGATTGAACAAAAGAGTCATGTATTGTAATTAAAACAAAAAGGAGATTTTTATGAAAAGTGTTAAAGAGATAAACTATTTTAAATGAAAATTTTGTTTTGAAAATTTCGGTGTTACAATTGGTCTGCTGATCGAACGAAATGAATCTCAACGTTGCCGTCCTCTACATGATCTTTGATGAAATGATACCTCAGTGCTATGTGTTTCGTCTTTGAGTGTTGCAATGAGTTGTGACAGATGCGAATTGCGCTTTCGGAGTCATAATAGAGTGGGATTTGCTTCATATTCAGGCCGTAGTCTCGCAACTGACTCAGCTTCGGCTGTTGATAACAAAACACATGTTTGCTTTTTGGACTACCAGCTGACAAGTTTACCATCAAGAAATTGGCATCCTCCAATTGTGATTTTTCTATCCAACACGCATCCTCCAAGATCAACATCTAAAAAGGCTTTATCGAAGAAGCCTGAGTTCACAGGATACCATATGCCTAAAGATGAAGTTCGTTTTAGGTATCTGAAAATACTCTTCACTGCCACCATGTGAAGTTAGCAAGGGTTTTCTTGGAACCTTGCACAATAACAAACGGAAAACATAATGTCCGGTCTACTAGCTTTTATATACATCAAGGAACCAATCATCTGACAACAAAGGGTCATATCTACAACTGTTTTTTCCAGAGATGGTGTGAGTTTAGTTTCGAATGCCATTGGAACCTTCACTTGAGAGTTCCTGTCACACCCCAAAACCAGGAACGGCGGAAACGTTCTGGGGCGGAGGTCGTCATGTAAAGTATACAACATGTAAAGTAGTAAACAAGCAACAACATCATCCAATGCATTAATAGTGTAATTTTAATTACAAGTGTGTTCTTTCATAGGAATAAACAACATAATGAATAATGAAAATAAAAGACGAGTCTGGACTGCTCCGTCTTCACAAAACCTGATCATCGTACGTGTCTATTGACCTGAGAATACAAGTTATTTTGAAAGCGAGTATCAACCAAAAAGCTGGTGAATTCATAAGTATTTTAGTGTCATTAATTTGTAAAACTATGAACTAAAGACTTGTAACATTTGGAGAAAATTTTGTATAAGTATGAAAATGTTTGTAAGTAATTGTAAACGTTTGAAAACGCTAGAAAATCCCTATGATTCCTACTAGTATAAAATTAGTCTTCTACCACGACCTAACTATTTTGAAAGTGGTCTTCTACCAAGACCCGACTGTTTTGAATGTAGCCTTCTACCAAGACCCGACTATTTTGAAAGTAGCCTTCTACCAAGACCCGACTGTTTTGAAAGCAGCCTTCTACCAACACCCGACTGTACGACCATTATTATTATTATGTAATCTACCTTATCGATTATGTGAATATGACACATGGTAAAGGTATTAATAATTTATTAATTGGAGTTTTATCCTTTTGTAATTGTCGTATAAGTACTGTAGTATTTGTAATAAGTGACTACTTTTGTACTAATTTGCCTTAATTGAGGGTTAAGGCATAATGTAATGGCTAGATCCCATACTAAACGCTCCCTATCAAGAGATTTTTGGAACCAAACACGACCCCTGCATGATTGCAAGCCGTGAATATCCACATTACTATGATCATGTATACCCAATATAACTATCACAAAGTATTAGTGATTCATTGGTATAGATAGATCCTGAACTTGTTCCATGCTATAGCACCTTGTTATGTCTGTTATGTTATCGTGTATTGTAAGTGTATTTATGTAAGCATATCTATGTAAACGTATTCATGTAAGCGTATCTATGTAAATGTATTCATGTAAGCATATCTATGTAAACGTATTCATGTAAGTGTATCTATGTAAACGTATTCATGTAAGCGTATCTATGTAAGCGTATTTATGTAAGCGTATGTATGTAAACGTGTTTATGTAAACTTATCATGTAACATGTAATGTATTAGTATAGACTCATGAATGAACTGAATCTTGTGTGATTCCTTGTACATGGAATGGTAAGTAGTATCTCCTAACTATGCCTATTATAGTCACTTGTAATGTATGAGTATAACCGGAAGTATACCTTTGCTAACCAAAGGTACTGAACTGACTAATGGTACCTTTATACCTAGATATGTATATTTATATAAATAATGTTTAAAGGACTTAGGACGACTAGCTCGCTTTCTTTCCTTTTTCTCGTTGGGATGTGGTCTTAGGGCATCAGTTGCTCGTCCGAATGTCGTCTAAATATTAGTTATATATCATGTATACATATATAGGTATAAAGGTACCATTAGTCTGTTCAGTACCTTTGGTTAGCAAAGGTATACTTCCGGTTATACTCGTACATTACTAGTAACTATAATAGGCATAGTTAGGAGATACTACTTACCATTCCAAGTACAAGGAATCACACAAGAGTCAGTTCATTCATGAGTCTATACTAATACATTACATGTTACATGAATTCATTTACATAAATACGTTTACATAGATACGCTTACGTAAATACGCATACATAGATATGCTTACATGAATACGTTTACATAGATACGCTTACATGAATATATTTACATAGATACGCTTACATAAATACGCTTACAATACACGATAATAGAACAGACATAACAAGGTGCTATAGCATGGAACAAGTTCAGGATCTAACTATACCAAAGAATCACTAATACTTTGTGATAGTTATATTGGTTATACATGATCATAGTAATGTGGATGTTCACGGCTTGCAATCATGCAGGGGTCGCATTTGGTTCCCAAAATCTCTTGAGAGGGAGCGTTTAGTATGGGATCTAGCCATCACATTATGCATGAACCCACAATTAAGGCAAATTAGTACAAAAGTAGTCACTTATTACAAATACTACAGTACTTATACGACAATTGCAAAAGGATAAAACTCAAGTTAATAAATTATTAATACCTTTACCATGTGTCATATTCACATAATCGATGAGGTAGATTACATAATAATAATAATAATGGTCGTACAGTCGAGTCTTGGTAGAAGGCTACTTTCAAAACAGTCGGGTCTTGGTAGAAGGCTACTTTCAGAACAGTCGGTTCTTGGTAGAAGACCACTTTCAAAACAGTTAGGTCGTGGTAGAAGACTACTTTTTATACTAGTAGGAATCATTGGGATTTGCTAGGGTTTTCAAACGTTTACAATTACTTACAAACATTTTCATACTTATACAAACTTTTCTCCGAATGTTACGAGTCTTTAGTTCAAGTTTTACAAATTAATGACACTAAAATACTTTTGAATTCACCAGCTTTTTGGCAGATACTCGCTTTCAAAATAACTTGTATTCTCAGGTCACAAATAGACAGGTACGATGACCAGGTTTTGTGAAGACGGAGCAGTCAAGACTCCTCTTTCATTTTGGTTATTCATTGTGTTGTCTTATACTATGAAAGAACACACTTGTAGTTAAAATTATACTATTAAGGCAACGGATGATGTTGTTGCTTGTTTACTACTTTACATTGTTGTGATACATTACATGACGTCCTCTGCCCCAGAACATTTGCGTCGTTCTCGGTTTTGGGGTGTGACAGTTCCGTATCATGCCAAACTTAGAGAGAAAAGTTTTCGTATATGCTTCCTGATTAATGAAAATACCTTTTGGTCCCTGCCTTATATTCAATCCAAGGAAAAAGTTAAAAGGACCCATTGAGCTCATCTCAAACTTAGTTTCCATCAACTTTCAGAATTCAGCTGTGAGGCTGGGATTAGTAGATCTGAAGATGATGTCATCAACATAAATTTGGACGATCATCAAGTGGTCATCCTCTTTCTTACGAAAGAAGGTTGGATCAACCGAACCTTGTTTAAACTTAGACATTTTAAGGAAGCGAGTAAGAGTTTCATACCAGGCTCTCGGAGCTTGCTTCAGTCCGTAAACTGCCTTATCCAGAGTGTAGCAGTGATTGGGATACTTCTCATTATCAAACCCAGGTGGTTGTTCAACATATACTGTTATTCTAATTCACCATTCAGAAACACGTATTTAACATCCATCTGAAACACTTCAAAGTTCTTATGAGTTGTGTATGTGTCACACCCCCCCAAACCAGGACGGCGGAAACGTCCGGGGGCGGTTGACATCATTGAGTAATATCGTCGTAGTTGAATATAGATGATACATAGCAACCAAACATCATACAATAAAATATAACAACATTCATTTTTTTACGAAGTGTATTTGTTCTTTAAATTACACAAAATCATCAAAAAGTATGATGTCTCAAAAAAATTATTAACATGTCCAGATCCAAGGCTCGAGTACCTGTTCACTGAGTTTCTAAGAATACAAGTCATTTTGAAGAGTATCAACATAGAATCTTGGTGAGTTCATAAGCATAGTTGTAGAAAATAGTTGTATTATGTTTGTTCATAGTAATTTCTAAAACTCCAGAAAATCCAATATTTTCTATAAAATGTAGTTTATGAGTCTTGTTCCAAAATCGTCTATAATTGCTTGCATGTTCTTTAGTTTTCCTTTGTTTGTTACTGAAAAGAGGGTGTTCATAGAAAATCCTATATTTTCTGTATATGAAAGAGGTTGTAGTCTTAAAAACCCTAAGATCGAAGTTGTGAAATTAGTTTACAAAACATACGAAACATATTTTGTTATTTTATAAAACTAACAGGGTGTATATTCCACGTAATTCCAATGTCACTAGGACCCTACTCTATGTGAGTCATTATAACCATACATATATGACAAGAATGTCTGCCCTAATGTTTTTCAGGCGTCAGATACGGTCCCGATATTTGTCACCTTAGACTAGCCGGTCTAGCTGTAGCGAATAACATAGGTGTGGGGTGTCAACCCCGTATAGATCTATACATAATTATTCTGCTCCCCTCTAGGAGATTCTGGTTATAAACATAGGACTTACAATGTACCTAGATAGGTATGGAGAAAACAAAACCAGTCTCACAAGAGCCTTAATGGAATGTACGCGAGTCTTCTCCCTTTGTTAAAAAATGCAAATAATGTTTTCCTTGTGTAAAATTTATGACTGCACCTTTATGACACGTGTTTTTCTACTTTATGACATACAACTTGTTTCTTCAATTTCTGAAAGTTTTATGACGGTAGTTTATGACATGCGAATAATCCTGTCATAAAAGCCCTGTTTTGTACATCTTCTTGATGAAATTATTTATATTGAATATTTATAAATAATCAGTAACAGATTGTTAACTTGCAAAAAGTTATGAATATGACATAATGATCCATGTTTCAAAACCCTTGAAATAGTAACAACATAATATGATTGATTTACTCGCAACATTTATATTCTTAGAAAAATAACCATGTTTTGTAGGGTGTTTTAACATACCCAAAATTTTAGGGATATATTTGCAACCAAAATATTCTCTTCTTGTTGTGACAAAAATATTTTCACTAATTCCACCAAAATTTCATATAAATCTATAAAATTTATTATGTCTTAAAGTTTGCACAAGTTTTAGTGGTAAAGGTATTTTTAACCAAAAATTATCATTTTGATGTAACTCGTCATATATTTACCTAGTAGCTTAGTTTTTTTGTTTAATATAACACAAAATATGTAGATCTATATAAACATAACTTAGTTCTAACATCACGAGGTTTGTGAAATCTCAAGTTTATGAAGTATTAACATGAAACAATATCATTTCAACACATATAAACACCTAAACATACAAATACATGCAATTATCCAAGGATTTAAACAAGATTTGACTTGTATTCCCATCCAAAAGAATGAAAACTTGAAAAGAGTGGGGTATGAAGCTCACATTGAGTTAGTTTTGTGGGGTTTTTGAAGTGTAGTGAAGAGATCTTGATCCTAAACACTAGAATGACATTGATGAACTCCTTGAAGCCTAGATTATCCTAAGGAGGTTAAAATAGAACCTTGTGTGTAAATGAGATGATTTTAACAAAATAATATGTAGGAATACTAGGAGATTTCTAAATAGTTCACTAAATTTCCAAGAATCCTCCTTGATAATAAAGATATTTGGAAGAATCCAGTAGTTCTTGAGAGGAGTTTGGTTTAGTTGTTAAATGGAGTGAGGAAGGGGTTTTTGAGGGAGTATGAAATCTCTAGAGAGTGAAATACGGTAAGAGTGAGGATTAGCAAGGAGTTCTTGTTTTAAATAAAGGAAGTGAAGTTGATTTGAATTATGCTTGGAGGACTGCTAGCTAAATCATGTTTGCTTGCTGGGTAATTTGTGAGGATCCGTGAATGCATGGGGAATTGGAAAAAGACACTCACAAATCCATAAACACGTTGAAATATCTAGGTGTTTATACTCATGGATGGTCCACTAAAGGGCTTATGGTCCATATTCCTTTTCTTTTTTGGGTTTACGGCCTAATAGTGATCAAGTGGAGGGGTTTACACTTCATATCTTGCCTAGGGATGTGTTCATGGTAAAAGTTGGGATTATTTAAGTGGTTTACGCCCGAAACTCTACCTAGGGATGTGTTCACGGCATAACTATGATATTTTAGAGTGTTTACACCAAAATAGTGCCTAGGGATGTGTTCATGGTCTAACTTGGGAGTATTGAATGTGTTTATGCCCAAATAGTTTCCTAGGAATGTGTTCATGGTCTAACTTGGTATTTTAGAGTGTTTACACCCAATATGTTACCTAGGAATGTGTTCATGGTCTAATAAAGGTGTTTATGGTCTTATTAATTTACTTATATTGGCCTTATAATTCAACTGTTCAAGATTGTAATGTATACACAAGCCTTTGTGTCTATATGATGATCCACATTAGCTTTCCTATAATCATTAGGGTTTAAAATAAAATGAACCTCAATTATATATCATAGTTTTTATCATAAATAAAACACTTGCATAAACAAGGCTCTTCAACTTGGTTTTAACTTGAAATTTCTAGTTATGTCAGTATGATAGGAATATTTGAACTGATTCCAACCTTGCAACATGTGTGAAGGTTTGTCGATACCCTCTTCCTGGCAGTAACCCTTAACCACGAGTCTCGCTTTGTTTCTTATTACATTCCCTTCTTTATCCACCTTATTACGAAACACCCATTTTAAACTAACAATTGACGCTTCAGGTGGAGTAGGAATTAACCTCCAAACTTTGTTTCGTTCGAACTCATTGAGTTCGTCTTGCATTGCTTGCACCCAATTAGAATGATCAAGACCGGTGTTGACGGTTTTGGGTTCTATCTTGGACACGAACGTATTGAAAATACATAATTCCACTTTGGAGAATAAACCAGTTCGTTTATCTTTTATTTCAGATCTCTTAAGAATACCTGCAGAAGATTCACCATTGACTTAGGTTTTGGGGTGATCTCTGGTCCATTTGACTAGTGGAGGATAATTTGGATCATAAGAAGGATCCAGTTTAGCGTTTACTTCTTCGAACTCTGATTGAACATCCGAATCGTCATTCACATCCTTATTCTCCCCTCCGAATGACGAGTGATCCTCTTCATTAGGAATTAAAATATCTCCTTCACCCTGCGACTGAATGTTCATTTCTTGTAGAGTCGGTTACTCCCCATGAGGATGTCTATTGGAGTCGGAATCTTCCCCATGAACTGGAGTGCTCGTGTTTGAGGCACGTTCTTAGTTGGTGGATGATTATCCATGTGTTTAGTGGCTTCATCGATTATCTTCTTCAATTCATCGACCTTGTTGTCAGCTGCTTTTGCTTTAGATGTGATGGCCTTCTCAGGTTCATCAAATAGAAGCATGAATTCTTCATAGAGATTAGCCAAAGGAACAGTCACTTGGTTCGTTTGACGAAAGATCTTTTTTGCCTGACTATCATTCGCTTGAGTCTTCTTTAAGTAATTATCATTGAATGTGACATAATAGGTTTCTTCAATCCGTTTGGATCGTTTGTTTAGAACCCTATATGCTTTCGACGTTAGTGAATATCCCAAAAAAATGCCTTCGTCAGCCTTCTCCTCAAACTTGTTTCGTTGTTCCTTTGAATTGAAAATGAAACACCCGGAACCGAAAACATGGAAGAACTTGACGTTAGGTTTTCGTTTATTGATGATTTCATAGGGAGTACCAGCAAATCTTTTATTAAGAAATGATCTGTTTTGAGTAAAGCAGACGGTGGCATCAGCATCAGCCCAGAAGTAAAGAGGCAATGATGCGAACGAAAGCATGGTCCTGGCTGCTTCACACAAAGAACGATTTCGTCTTTCAACGATCCCATTTTGCTATGGAGTATAGGGAGCAGAAAAATTGTGAGATACTCCCTTATCAGTGAGGAATGCATCGAATGCTTGGTTCCTTAATTCCAAACCATTGTCGCTTCGAACATTGCGAACCACCTTTCGCAGATGTAACTCAATCTGCTTGATAAAATATTTGAGCCTAGGAGTTGCTTCAAATTTCTGTTTAAGAAAGAACACCTAAGTGAAACGAGAAAAATGATCTAGAATAACGAGAATATATTTGTTACCGCAATACATTCGATTGCAGCTGGGCCACAAAGATCAATGTGGAGTAGTTCGAGTGGCTCAATAACCTTCGTGTTCACTATAGTTGGATGACTTTTCCTGCTTTGCTTCCCTATTTCGCAGGCTGCACAAAAATGATCCTTATCATATTTCAAGAGAGGAAGCACTCACACATGATCACCAAGAACAAGCTTATTGATGTCTTTGAAGTTTAGGTGCGAAAGTCTTCTATGCCACAGCTAGCTTTCATCAGAGTGAGCTTTCGTAAGCAAGCATATGGCAGGCTTCCCTCGTATTGGGTTTAAAGTCAATGGATACATTTCCCCTTTTCGCTGTGATTTTAAGAGAACAACTTTTGTTTTATTTTTTCAGTTATTTGGGATCCTTCATCATCAAAGGATACTTTCAAGCTAGTCCCTACAACCAGTTGCGAAACATTGATAAGGTTCTGTTGTAAACCTTCCACATAGGCCACTTTACGAATTGAAAAATCTCCATTTGTTATCATCCCATAGCCTTTGATTCTTCCATATGAGTTGTTTCCAAAGTTACATTTCTCCCATCATTGAGAGCCCGAAACTCTCGTAATTCCTCCTTTCTCTTTGTCATGTGACATGAGCATCCACTGTCGATATCCCATTCATAGTCGAATTGCTAATCACGAATTACCTGCAAAAATCAATAAGATTTAGGAACCCAAATTTGCTTGGGTCCATGTGAGGCTTTTATAGGAAGAGGAAATGAAACATCAAGATCAACTGTATATGTTCGCTTAATTAACGTGGTTTCATCTTTTCTTTTTACAGTGAAAACTTTTATCTTGTTGTTTTTCGTTTCTTCATATTCAGATTGACTTTGTTTATTTTTAGCTTGATTCTCGATGAATTCTCGCTTAACTTTCTTAGGGTTAGTATTCGATTTCTTAGTTTGAGCTTTAGAATTCGAGACTAACTTTCCCTTTCCCTTGACATCATTTGGTGATGCGTTTGAGGGATGAGTTTTTGGTTTCTTAGTGTGCTTCTTTTGAAAAGAGTGTTTTTGAAAAAATTTCGCCTTTGAGTTGCATGTGTGACAACGCGAACACTGACTAGGATTCGCATGCGAACGAGCTTTCGTACTATGATTGGAAGGTTTTTCTCTACGAACATAGTTGGAATTTTAGGTTTACCAAAATTTCTTCCTTTCATTGAGATTCTTTTGGTATCTTCGATTCCTTAAATGTTTTTGCTCAGTGATTTGTTCTGCAGACTTGTGAATATTCACTTGAGGTTTCGCTTTTCTAGCATAAGTTTCGTCCTTTGGTGACTGATGTTTGGTTTCGCTTTGAGCTTCCTTGGTACCACTTGGGCTACCCTTCTCAAATATCGAAAGATTGTTCAGTGGTTCTACCACATATCTACCTAAAATTATCCAAGTGGTTCTTTCAGACAGACCCTTCGTTTCACCTGCATTATCTATTGGTGTGGACCAAAATAATTCATCACAACCATCTTTGTTGTCTTCATCAATGATGGACATAAGTTTGATTGTTTGATTTTTAGTAGTCGTCCAGTGGCACACACTTGATTGAGTAAAATTTGGACTTTACGGAAAATAGTTGCTTTCGCTTTTAATGTTTTGGTTTATTTTGAGAAATACGCGCGAATTCAACCAAATTTTCAGAAATCAAACCTTTCTCAGGTTGAGGTTTGTTCTTAACAAACTCTGAGCAATCCACTTCATCCTCCACCAAAATTTCACTCATATCACTTTCCTCATCGAATTCAGATGTGCTTTCAACATTTATTTTATTTTCTGAACTCAATTTGGCACTCAATGAGTTGAATTTCAGAACAGTATCAGATTTGGTTTGCTTCTTATCGTTTTCATCCAAAAGTTGTTTCAACATATTTTTGTGGTCTTTGGAATTAATGTACGATTCAATTCGTTCTAGTCCAACCCTGTATGCATCAGAAGTTTCTTCTGACGAAGTTATGGATTCACATTTGTAACAGTCAGTGTCTATTTCATTTCCTTTAATTCAAGAAATGGTAAGATTATCTTATGAATTTTCTCACCAATTCCACAATCAAGGTGCAACTGAGTAATGTTAAAGTAAAGCCTTTTAGCAATCAAACAGAAAATGTTTTGTTGTTTTAAAAGCTTCAAATTGTCATAATGCAAGTAAATTATTTGATCCCTAGACTTAGACAACTCTAACTCGATCTTTCCAATCCACATTCGCCTCTAGTCGCTTTTTGATGAAACCCTACTCAATTGATCGGCTAGGCTAGAGTTTGTTAACCGTGTTCGTTTTAAACTATCACTAATGCTTGAAAAATTGGATTTTAGAACGTTTAATTTAGTTTCATATTTAGAAACATGTATATTTAGAGATTTCATAATGGATTTTACCTTGTTAATCAGTTGTTCGCACTCATTAATCTGCTCTGGAACTGGTCATGCTGCGAAACAGCTGTCATCTCCTCTTCCACTTCCAGTGGCACTCTTCTGCGTTTGTGACCCTCATTTGTCAGCATCAAACACCTGCCAGCAAACTGGGAAGTCTCTTCCTTAGCAAAGAACCCCTTTCCATGTGTGGGCTTGCGAATCTCATCATCCTCCGAATCTATTGACCAGGATTCAACTCCTCCAAACTCATTTTCAACAACAATTTCCTACACAATCAAAGTAGGCATAGAGTTATCAGTAGTTTTTTTCTTCTTGATATGCTCCAACTTTCGCATGTGGTATGCCTCATCATCTTCTCCTTTTTTTCCTCTCATTCAACCTCATCACCATGCAATCCTTGGCCAAATGGTTTTTCCGATGACAATAGTGACAGTCATAGCTAGAGCCACCAACGACCTTTTTCTCTTTATTCTCATCTTCCTTTTGAGAAGTGCTTTTACTTTCTTCGTTCACCTTTTCTGAGCTATAACTTCCTTGCCAACTTTGGTTTTTGTTTAATGGAAATTTCTTCCTTGTGAACCGCTTGGGATTCGAAACTATCAAGGCATACTCCTCATTTGTAAGATCACATTCAGAGTGATTGGATTTAGATCCATTCTATGCAATAGTATTTCGTTTCACAAATAGAGCTAGAGACCCATACCAGAAACAACTTTCGCTTCATTCAACACTTTTCTTTCATGTGCCTTAAGAATTCCAAGCATCTTAGCCAAAGAATAACTTTTAAACTGCTAGTGCGCCTTAACTGTAGAAACAACTGCCATCCATTCGGACCTAAGCCCATTCATAAAAGTAACCTTTTGCTCGATCACTTCCCGTCCAATACCGTGTTTGGTTGTGGCGATTGAATGTCTGACTCAGATTTTCTTCTCTCTTTTGTGCGAAACCCCAAACTCCGAAAGCAGGAGTGTTTGAGTCGAATGCTCAATATTTGCGTCAGTGGAGTAAAGTTCCATGAGCCTGTCCCAAATATCTTTCGCAGTATCACACGAACTAACCAAACAAAACGTGTCTTCCTGCAAAGCAAATCTGATGGTCCTCATCGCTTTAACGTTGCTAATAAGTTTCTCTTTCTAGTCCTGAGGCACATCTTTCAAATCAAGAAGCAGTTGGTTGTACTCTTTCTGAGTGTTTTTGATTCTTTTGTTCTCTGTGTGAATGAATGGACCTAGAGAATGGGGATCCTTGTAGTTGATCCAGTATTGCTTGAGATACTCAAGGAGTTAATGCTAGAATCCTTGTGCTGCATGATGATGATTTCTTCGATACCTGTTATGAATCTGATGTGAAAACCAAATAAATAATAGGGTAATATAAAGATCATTGTAAGTCGTCAGAAAACCAATAAAGACAACTAAACAAGATCCTATAATAATGGAAACCCTAGTAGCTCAACAAACAGAAGATATGTGTATAGATTACACAATCTTCTGCTCTAATACCAATTATTGGGATGAAAATCCTTGATGACCGACTAGATTCAAACAGGTAAGTAAAGAACACAAATACGATCAAACAAATGCTGAATGATTAAAATCACGCCCTAGATGAATTCGATGAAGAATTTCAACTATAGAGGCGTGTTAGGGTTTACAAAAGATATCCAAGAAAAATGTTAATTATCTACGGTATATTCATGCACTATAAATACTTAAACCCTAATTAATGAGACGGTTGGACAAGCCCAATATCGTTAACATAATGGACTAACATAACAAGCCTAATGACGCAACATCAAATAACCTACAACCTATGTAAGGGCTTGGGCCCAATTTGGAAAATTAGGCTATTGATGGGATTTCATGGATTTTATAGTATGGGCCGTGATGATTCCCGGGTGAAACGGTCATTTCACCCCCAAGTAAGGATTATGGATCATGGTTTGAGACCCATTTGCTAATTGGGTGATATTTTGGTATTAATAGCTCTAGGAGTTGTCAGGGTAGCAGCTAAGGATTTTTACAGTGACTTTGGGAGTGTGTGGTGAGTCTCCTCACCATACCAATAGGTTGATGGCTCCAAGGCCGGTCCATTATGTGTTATGTCGTATGTGGAATGCTAGTTAAGTATGTGTTATGTGGTATGCTAGTTAATTATATGGTATGTGGTATGTGGTATGCTAGTTGTCTTTGTGATACTTGCATGGAAGACCTCAATAGGATCCCAAGGCACTTGGGTGTAAGACCTTGGAGGGTTTCCATGGCTTCCTTATTGAAGACCTTAGGGGGTTCCCGATGAGTTGGGCTAAGACCATGTGGACGTTCCTATGGCACCCAGAGTAAGACATTGGAGGGTTTCCAAGGTATCCTTATATGTTTGTATGCATGGCTTATGTGATTGATATGGTTTATGTGATTACATGGATTATGAGGGGTATGCTCTGGGGAACTCACTAAACTTAGTGCTTACAGTTTTGTTTATGGTTTTAGGTATCATTGGTTTGGAAAGGAAGGGCTACGCTTGATCGCAGCGCTCACACACGTGTTTTCAGCAATATGTGATTTTGGGACAAACTCTGATAAATGTTTTTAATTATCAATGTTTTTGGAATGCTTGGATTTAGATGATATCCTAGGTTTGACTATAATAAAAATGATATTTTTACCCTGGATTTTTGGGTCGTTACACAATGGCTGTACATACACACACAAACATAACAAAAACGAATTAGTTGCAAACTAACTAGTTTAACTTTAACACTTTCATGAGATTTCACACTAACTAAAAATTTGAGAAAATATGGAAAACCTGAAAGAAGAGCAAACACAATGAGTTGAAAAGATATTGGGGGATTTACATGCAGCAAAACATAAAAAATATGCAAGAACTCACAAAGAAGAAAACAACTGCAAAAAATAACAATTATCAAGGAGTTACATGATACTAAAGATCAAGAAACAACAAAGAGAATTCAACACCAACACTTCATAAATGATCAAATCGAAGTTTAGGAAGCATCACATAGACTAAGGTTCATAACATTAAAAATGGAAAATGAAGATTCTCTTATTTCGAATCATAACGTAGAGCATAAATTCTATAAGCAAAATTGAAAAAAAAAAAACTAAACATGAACTCATTTAAATTAATAACGTATGAAATAGTAAATATTTTGGGGATTTACTACTATGCGGCCAAAAAATGTGTAACACCCATAAATTTCGAGCCAAATTAAATTTTTTTAAATCATTTAAAACCATTCATTATTAGAATTTGTTTTCAAAATAGTTTAAACATCAGAGTTCCAAGAAATCATAATCATCAATCGACGAAGTGTACGGCCACGCATTCGCCTACCCGCGGCCATTCGCTGAACCTGAAACCATAAACTGAAACTGTAAACCCGAAATCTTAGTGAGTTACCCCGAAAATACCAACCTCATATAACCATAATCATAACATATCAACAAATACAGAACGTCCATGCATCTTGAGTCTACAATGTGACTAGTCAGCCCGCACCGGGCCTTCAGTCCACGTAGTCCACTCTCTGAGTCTATAGTATGATTGGACTACCCGCACCGGGCCTTCAGTCTATCTGGCCCACTCTCCGAGCCTTAGGCACGTCTAGACTGCCATCTCAGGGCCTTCAGCCTACTAGACCGCTTGCCTGGCCTTTGGCCTGACTAGGTGCCCTCCTGGGCCGGAAGTCTATTCGGTCCGACCTAGGTATGTTGGCCTACAGCACGAAGCAGGACCCGCCTCAACCCAACCCCCCAAACAAACAACCATGTGCAAATATAACAGATAATCACATAACAGTCCATAGATGAAAAAACCGATATAGCAGATCATATAGCATAACAACATCCTAACCAGGATACCGACCTAACCGGTCACTAGCATAGCATCATCCTATATACCAGGATACCGACCTAAACCAGACCACTAACATAGCGTCATCCTATATACCAGGATACTGACCTAAACCAGGTCGCGAACATAATACCGTCCTAATTACCAGGAAACCGATCTAATAGATCAATAAGCATATCAAACAAATACAAGTATACAATCCGAGAAAGGGCCAACCTTGGTGCTTTAGACCATGTTGATATAATGAGGATAACTCACCTTGCAATGTCGAACAACACCACGAAATCACGCTCCTGAAACACTACCCCAAACTCCAACACCTAAAACCATCAAGATCCAATTTATTAAAACCTGCTTACCAATTATCCTCAAAAGTCAAAACGGTCAACCCTTGGTCAAAGTCAAAGTCAAATATCAAGGTCAACAGTCCATGCTGACCTCAAGTCGTCGAGTACCCTCAGTTACTCACCGAGTTCCCTACATAACTTGCTAACTCGCCGAGTCACCATGCCACTCGCCGAGCCCAAGGAAATCTTCATCGAACTCGTCGAGTTGTTCATCCAACCCATCGAGTTCGTGACCATCTTCATATGACTCCCCGAGTCTACCATGCGACTCGTCGAGTCCCTTCTATCCTTCATCCATAAATATGTTTTTTAAGCCATGGTAAGGCTCCATACTACAAATCCAACTTCCCAAGGCATGCTTATCATGTAAAGTTGCAAACTTTACGTGCATGTAAGGCTCTTATGACTCAAAATGCCAAAACCAAGCTTGAAAATGGGTTTTACAGTTAAGGAGGGGTTTATACTTGCCCAAGCTGATAGCTTTATGGATTTAGAGACCAAGGAGAGTTCAGATCTGAAGTTACAACTTTAGATCTGAGATCATACACAAAAATAGCTTCACAATATGCTAGAAAAGCCCAAAACTTTAAAAAATGAGATCTAGAATGAAATGAGGTCAAGGTAACAACTTGATACCTTCAAACAGATGCCATCGGAGGTAGATATCAGATCCCCACAAGTCCTTTGCTCCTAGTCACTTGCTCTTCAAGTTCTTCTTACAAAGATATAACTTCCAAAGCTTTAAAACACACAAATGGAGCAAACTCTCACGAATTAGGGTTTCTGGACTCTCAAGAGGCTGCAAAGGAACTAAGGGAGGCTAATGGTCCCTTAAATAGGGTGCCAACCCCCGAAAATTAGGGTTTTACCCTCCAGCTCCAACTCGTTGAGTCACTCTTCCAATTCAACGAGTTGGTCACTTAAAGACTTGGCCCAAACCCGCTGCTACTCGACGAGTCAAACAACCAAGTCATCGAGTAGACCTTGAATTCATGAGAATTTATAACCATAAATTGGTATTCGAAAATCGAGGCGTTACAATTCTCCCCTACTTGAACTAGACTTCGTCCACGGAGTCTACTGTGGTGAACATCCTCGGATCGTGCTCCCGCACTCTGCCTCCGACTCCCACACCCATTCGGACTCTCTTTGGTGTTCCTACTGTACCCTTACAAAAGGTACCTCCTTGTCCCGCAGAACCTTCACCCTTCTCTCTAGAATAGCCACAAGCCTCTCCACAAAATCCAGGTGCTCTCCGACCTGAATGTCATCCAACGATACTACCGTCTCCTGATCCGTGACACACTTTTGCAAGTGAGAAACCTGAAAGGTGATCTAAATCCCAATCGTACCTTTTCATAAGATCTATCCTTCATGCCACCTTGCCAACTTGACAAAATCCTGATGGTCCAAAGTATCAGAAACCCAACTGTCCCTTTTTCCTGGAGCGAACCCTCTTCGCTAACATGATAATGCATCCCTCAATTCCCAAAATATCATACATAATCGATCCACTAATGAATACGAACACTCATGCCTGGCCCAAATAGCCTCAGGCTGGAATACCAGGCGAGCCCACGACGGCTCCAATCACCCCTAGGAGGGAATACCCTCATATCCCTTAAATGTTTGGCCCAATCAACCCCCACGTTGGAATACCAAACATATCAAATCCAGTCCATCATAGGGTCTGGTCATCCTCAGGATGGACTACCATAGATTGGAAAACCTCAATGAACATCACTTGGGACAACTCACAACCGAGTGCAACTCTCCCGAATCTTCAACAATACATCCAACCCGAACGCACTCCTACAACAGACATAACCAACACATTCTCTATGCCTACAGCCTATGACTGGAATACCGTTATGTGGTCCTCAACATAGGTCTCGATTGCCTCTGAGCCCATAGCATGAGCCTGGTATGCCCTCCCCGGCCCTTAGCTCATGACTGGAATGCTCCCGATGATCAATCAGCACTACTGTCGGCACTTCAGTTGCCCAACACTCAGACCCCGCAGATATCCACTTTCCGCTGCCGCTTGAAGGGCCTAATTAATGCTCCTCTCATCAATGAACAACATAATGATACAAAAACAATTACCACACATGAATCCCAAGACACATCGCAATAACTCAAACCATCATCAACATACCCACCACTATCGGCCAACCAGTACGCTACTCATATCTAGTCCATACCACCTCTTCTAGTTGGAATACTAATCATGTCTAATCAATTCAACTATTGAGCTGAAATTCTCAGGGTTTGTTGGCCTACCGCCTCAACCCAACCACTCCCTTTGAGCCTCCGTGCCTACGACTTCCAGTCGGCCCGTACCGGGTATCTTGGCCTGCCTCATAGACATGACCACCTCAACCCCATCCAAATGCCATAAACAATTAAGAAAACATCTAACCCGGTTCCCAGAACCTGAATGACAGGTTATTCTAATTCCAAACATGCCCAAAACTGACGAATACCCAATCAGATCCACTCTCAGTCCCCAACTGGAGTATTACCCGATCCGAGAGGATGAAACCTCAGAGACACTTCGAACTGATGAGATCACGAAGATCCTTTGAACTCCGTCCGACCAATAATAGCAACTTCCAATCAACCAAAATACATCGAATTCCTCAGCCTACTCCAACAGCATGTTCAATACTTGGAACAGACCTATTGATTGCTATAGCATAGCGGTCTGCTCAATACCCGATCATAGTTCTACAAACATATACAGAGTCTTCAGCATGACTGGACCGCCCTACCAGGCCTTCAGTCTATCTGGACCACTCTCAGAACCTTCAGAATGTCTGGACCGCCTCTCTGGGCCTTCAGCCTGTCTGGACCATTCTCCGAGCCTTCGGTCTGACTGGTACGCCCCACTGGCCTTCAGTCTATCCGGGCCGCTCTCAACCGTTTAGCATCTCCCTGGACCCTCCACTCCTGATGCTCTCCCCCATGCATCCTGTTCCCACCCAATTGGGGCTTCGAAATCCGGATCTACTCTGTGGACTATATCCCTAGCCTAACCGTACACCTTATATCGATCATCCACCCTATCGTAAATCTGTGGTCTGTTCCCTGACCCACGTGCCTACCAAATACGCTAAATAACCCGCACTCCCGTGCTGAATACATTGTTGATCCCTAGAAGATAACACAAAAACCCTCAATCTATTAATCTAAAAACCCTCAGAATCGAGCGTGCCCTCGACCGAATACTCAAAGTAAACTCGATTCTTGACTAGAACTCCAACCTGGTTCCCCAAATCCTACTATCAAGGACCCAAAAGATGTGTTCTTATGCTGGGGAGTTTTTTCGAACCCCCAATCAACACAACCCTCAAACCAATCCGCCACTAGGGCCTCCATTTTCCCTAGCAGGTGGTGAAACTTATCCTTGTTTCAAAACCTCTCCCACTTCCGCATCTCGGGGTAACACTCCCCACTTAGATTTGACTAAGCCTTCATAATACATGAAAATTGGAGGATTCTCAATCCTTCTCACTACCCAACGATCGATCCGATGACACTAACTCTTTCCCACTAGTGCTCCACTGCTAGTTAGTCCCAATTGATCACACACTTCTAAGAACCAGATGAACACTTCCTGAATCCTAGTGAAACCGTCAGCCTATAATGCTTGAATGACCCCACAGTCATGTCCTGAAGACCACAAGGTATATGCTCCAACTAATACCTCAGCAACAAACCCCTTTCTGTTGGCGCTTTAGCCGGTCAATCACTAACGGTTGCTAACCACTGAATTCTGACAATGCTGAATAACCATTATGTGGGACCCTATCCGCATGCCTTCAACATAATACCCCTTTTCCAAAGGTGTTCAAAACAAGCTTCCTGCTCTCGGGTTCTAGGAATCATTCTCTTCAGGGTCCGCACCCTGACCCACTTACCAGCTCAAATGCCTACAGTTGAACTGTAGCAGCCAAAACAACCTCTGCCCTAAGCCAGGCTACAAACTACTCCTAAGCCATAGTCTACAATCCCAAAAGTGCAATAGATCGCACAATCCATCCTTTCCGTCCAATGCAAGAGATCCAAGGTAAACCGGACCTCATAAATACTTATGCCACGTCGATCTTCCTGTGCTCACCGGTGCTGAAATAATGTTGCCAACCTATGCAACCAACTGACCCCAAGCCGGAAGACAACCTGCCCCCAGGTCACAAGCCTGCTCTCTCCTTCCAGCATGAAAAAACTGAGAGGGCACAATCCTTGCCCTAATAAAGGACAATCCAATCCATCAATTAACCATTCCACTTCCAGCTGCAAAACCCCAGCTGAACATAACCATCATTCCTTTCCGAATTTCTCGCGACCCACATTCCGTCCTTGAGCAAAACCCCCGAGCTCAAACCTAGAAACCCACATGCTAGCCTCTCCCACTAAAACCGTTGAAACATAACGAGTACAAATAATGTTCCGATCCCAATTAATTGTAGCCCTCTGCTCATCAGAATATGTCATAGAACTAGGAAGCCTGACCAGCTCTTCCCCTTGCTGGCGTTACAACCGTTGATGCTGCTGCGGCAGCTGTCTCAACAATGGTTGCATGACACTCGACAAACAATTAACCATGACGGTCTTGAAAGACCCAATCATCTCCGGAATCTGTCCCTTAATGATCTCGATCAACCCTCCTAGATGATCTCCCTGACACAGTCCTCTGACAATGTTGGCCTATCATGGCTGCCATTCCCCGATCCTAACTTGGATCCGGTCTCAAGACGTCTCGTAACCACCATTCTGGTAAGACACCAGAAAGATCTCTGATAATCCATAATATGACAAGGGACCAGTGCTTCCTTGCTACACGTATGGGTCCTGTGCTTTCAGTAGTACTGGCCCATACTACCTACTATACCTACCCATATTTCTCTTAAGTATCACCACAACACCCTAACAATATATATATATATATATATATATATATATATATATATATATATATATATATATATATATATATATATATCATGGAGAGTGCTCAATCCTCGCTCCTAGAGGAAACTAATACCTCATAACTGGCCTCCGGGCCTCTCACAACCCACCCATGAAACTTTCACCAACCCCTGCAGCACTAGTGTATGCTGGCCATACATAATGATGTCCATTTCATATTAGGAAATCCCTAGGATATCAGGAATCATATAATCAGACAATTCTATCATGCAATTCCTGAAGATCCCTAGCCTAGTACTAGCATGTTATTCTAACATATCACAATATCAAATAACTATATGGTATGTTGGGGTCTACTTACTGGCTCCAGCTGATCGTACACTTCACATCCTCTTTTTCTTATTTTGAAAACCATTTAAAAAAACCAGTTTGAAAATATTTTCTTTGATTTGAGACTGGATTCATATGAATGTTCCTCCAATTCAATCAAACCAATGCTCTGATACCAATTTGTAACACCCATAAAATTCGATCCAAATTAAAACTTTTTAAATCATTTAAAACCATTCAATTATTACAATTTGTTTTCAAAATAGTTTAAACATCAGAGTTCCCACAACCATGCATATTTAGTCTATAGTGTGACTGGTCCGCCCGCATCGGGCCTTCAATCCACCTGGTCCACTCTCTAAGTCTACAGTATGACTACACCGCCCGCACCGGACCTTCAGTGTATCTGGCCCACTCTCCAAGCCTTCGACACGTCTGGACCGCCGTCTCGGGGACTTTAGTCTATCCGGACGGCTCGCCAGGCCTTCGGCCTAATTAGGTTCCCTCCTGGGCCTGCAGTCTATCTGGTCCCCCTGGGTATGTTGGCCTGCAGCACGAAGTAGGACCCGCCTCGACCCAACCCCCAAACAAACAACCATGTGCACATATAACAGATAATCACATAACAGTCGATAGACGAACAAACCGATCTAGCAGATCATATAGCATAGCAACATCCTAACCAGGATACCGACCTAACCGGTCACTAGCATAGAATCATCCTGTATACCAGGATACCGACCTAAACCATGTCACTAACATAGAATCATCCTATATACCATGATACCGACCTAAACCAGGTCGCTAACATAATATCGTCCTAATTACCAGGACACCGATCTAACAGATCAATAAGCATATCAAACAAATACAAGTATACAATCTGAGAAAGGGCCGGCCTTGGTGCCTTAGACCCTATTGATATAGTGAGGATAACTCACCTTGAAATGCTGAACTTTACCATGTAATCACGCTCCCGAAACACTACCCAAAAACCCAACACTTATAACCATCAAGATCCAATTCATAAATACCCGCTTACCAATTATCCTCAAAAGTCAAAACGGTCAACCCTTGGTCAAAGTCAAAGACGACTATCAAGGTCAATAGTCCATGTTGACCTCAACTTGTCGAGTACCCTCAGCTACTCGCCTAGTTCCCTGCATAACTTGTCAACTCGCCGAGCCCAAGGCAATCTTAATCGAACTCGTCGAGTTGGTCATCCCACCCGTCGAGTTCGTGACCATCTTCATATGACTCGCGGAGTCTACCATGTGACTCGTCGAGTCCCTTCAGTCCTTCATCCATACAGATGCTTTTTAGGACATGCTAAGGCTCCACACTACATATCCAACTTCTTAAGGCATGCTTATCACGTAAAGTGTCAAACTTTACGTGCATTCAAGGCTATTATGACTCAAAATGCCAAAACCATGCTTGAAATGGGGTTTAACACGTAAGGAGGGGTTCATACTTGCCAAAGCTGATAGCTTTATGGATTTAGAGACCAATGAGAGATCAGATATGAAGTTACAACTTCAGATCTGAGCTCATACCCTAAAATAGCTTCATAATATGCTAGAAAAGCCCAAAACATTAACCAATGAGATCTAGAATAAAATGAGGTCAAGGTAATGACTTGATACCTTCCAAGAGATGTCATATGAGGTAGATATCAGATCCCCACAAGTCCTTCGCTCCTAGTCACTTGCTCTTCATGTTCTTCTTACAAAGATACACCTTCCAAAGCGTTAAAGCACACAAATGGAGAAAACTCACATGAATTAGGGTTTTTGGACTCTCAAGAGGCTGCAAAGGAATTAAGAGAGGCTAATGTGTTGGATTAGTGTCTAAGACCATAACTATTTTGGTATGTACTTGACCCGATGGTGCATGGTCCTTTCTGGGTTGCCTTCACCAAAGCAACTTGATAGGATGAATTATGGAGAGAAAGGATTAATTATGATTTATTAATATATTATGAGAATAATATATTAAAGGAGAAAACATATTGTTTAATTAATATTAGTCAAGAATTAATAAAAACTAACTTTGTGGCTAAAAGACATTAATTAAACTTAAGGGACTAGAACTTTCAATTGTATGATAGTTGAATATTGAGCTAATGGACTCCATATTAAAGGGGTGGACGAATTCTATGGGGAAACCCATTAGAAATCGCCCTAGGCCTTTAAGGAAGGAGTCCATGGGTTGCTCAGGGCTTAAGCATCCAAATTAGGGTTTCCTTGTTAGATAACCCTAATAGCCTCACTATTTAAAGGACCCTTAAGGCTCAAAAACATGGTGAACTAGTTGATTAGGGTTTCCACACGTTTTGGGCAGCCTCCACTCTCCTTATTCTTCATCCTCTTGCTCTTGGTGTTTGTAAGCCATTAGAGAAGTGACACTTGTGACTCTAAGCTTTCTAAAGTCATTACAAGGAGGATTTGAGATTGTTATTGGTACATAACAATCAAGGTAAGTTCTAAAACCCTTTCACGTGTTAATATGATTGATTGTATGCTAGAACTAGGGTTTAAAGTCTTGGATGAATTGCATGTACAATAGAGAAACCTAGATCCAAGCATTATGGTTTGCATTAGCACATAGGATGTTCTTATGGCTAAAACCTATGAGTGGTATCAGAGCCTTGATTGGTTTCTATTGTATTGATGCTTATTTGATCAAAATTATCACTAAAAATCGATACTTTTTGCTACTGAGTGTTTGACTCGCCGAGTCACTTGGTGAACTTGCTGAGTCAGCTGTACTCGACATGTCCAGGTCCAGACTCGATGAGTCAAAGGGTCTGATAGCTCTTTTTCACGATTTTCTTCCTGTTTTAGCTTTGGATAATTACCATTAACATGTTTTTGTAATAAAATCCGAATTTTATCAATATTTGGTGATTATCCTTACCAAAATAGAAGATAATTGTCAAAAATTAGATAATCATTTGTTTTATTAGATAAAGTTTGATTATTTGTAATTTAGATTTGAATTATCTTGTGAAAAAGTTTCAATTTTCCACCTCTTAGGTTTTATAGTTTAAATTTGAACTCAAAAGTTTTGTTTTTGAAATTTAAATAAGTTTAACCCTAATGTTTTGAAATGTTTCAAAAACTTGCCCTCAAGTTTTGGAATTTAAAAGTTGATTAAAAGTTTAATTTAGAAATGTTAAATTATAAAACCCTAGTATAGTTTTGAAAAGTTCGAATCACACCCTTATGGTTTTATTAATTAATTAAAGTGTATAATTAAAAGAGATTTAATAAATCCATAAAGTTTTTGGTTTACATTTAATTAAATTAAAAGTATAATTTATTAAATTAGAACACCAAGTATTTTAAAAGTGTAAAATACACCCTATACTATACATAACATTAAAAGTCTAATATTATATATATATATATATATATATATATATATATATATATATATATATATATATATCTATATGTATGAGTAAAAGTCACTCTTACCGTTAGTAGGCCTCATCCACGAAGCTGGTCTATAATGGGTGTTTAAGGAAATTGCCTATAAAATGACGATTGAATGGGTATCCACTCTTACCCACCGCACTCTTGACTAGTGGAGGGTCGTTAGTCGAACGGGTAGGATAGGACATAATCCTTCCATTATAAGTATAATGAAATAGAAAAGTAACTAAATGCTTTTACAAAATTCCCAATCTTAGTTACTTTAGGCAAAAGTGAATTGATGCAATTCCATGAAATTACACTTTGTACCCTTGCGAAGACGTTAGTGGAGCGTGTGTGGTTAACCGGCACACTAAATGGTTCTAAGAAAAGGTAGCAAATGGTGACTCAATGTTTGTCATAGTTCGGTGGAGCGTGTGTGGTTAACCGGAACATCAAATAGGTGACTGTAACATGTGGGGGCACCATGTAGATTTGCATGGTTATTCACACCCGCTTTGTGATCCTCGGCATCCCAGTCACAAACTAGAGGGGCATATCGAGATTTAAACATGTCATTCAAAAGTTCAATGAATCTCAAAGGATCTAGGAGTTCTCAATACATTTAAAACTTAATCTGTTTTTTGTTTTTCATGGTGGAAAATTAGTGAATCGTCATTCACATACCTTCAAATGTTCTGCAATTTTGGTTACGGCATCCCTCTCCCGAGTTGTGGAATATTGTATTGGGTCCTAGCCATAATATATAATTTGGGTGATTTACTAAGGACTCAATAAATCAACTAACTAGAATTTGTTTTCTCCCGTTTTGTAGATGTCAAAGTATGACAACTATGATATTCCTAAATCCCATGGAACAAGCTTTCCACATGAAAATGATATTCCACGATTTGATCGAGGAACAAGAGATCATGCTTCACTTCCTCCACCACCTCCAATTATTCTCCTTAACCCACAAGTTCGAAGGCTTGAAAAGTTCAAGCTCACTCAATCCCTTTTGGCAAGTAAACATGAAGAAGGAAAGTTGGTGTGTGTACACGTCCTAGAGATGAAGTCACACATTGATAGGTTAAGAATTTAGGGATCCGTTGTCTGTGAGGAGCTGGCTGTTGACTGGGTTCTTCAGTCACTTCCTAACTAATATAGTAAGTTCGTAAGAAAGTACTATACGATAAACCACGACGTGAACCTTATAGATCTCACCTACATGCTTATTGTTGCTGAATCAGCAATGATTTGGCGCACTGGAAAAGCAAAGTTGATTGGTGAATCTGCCTTCCAGACCTGTATGGATATAAGAAATGGAAACGAAAGACATGCCATCATAAGAGAAAGGCAAAGTCAGAAGTAGTTCCGTGTGCTGTTCCAATAGAGTCAATTTGCTTTTATTGCCAAGAGAAGGGGCATTGGAGACGAAGCTGCCCTATTTACCTAAGAGATCTAAGAGATGAGAGAGTCAAAACATATGGCTCTGCTTTAGGTAAAATCCATTAACTAACTCTTTTAAGTTCCTATTCTAGAATCTTAATACATGATGTGATAAGATTACATTTCGATGTCTTGTAGGATCGAAGAAAAGACAGGAAGCTTAAGGGAAGAAGTGAGCGGAATCTAATCGTGAAGAAATGAATTTCGATCGCATTACTTGAAGATTAGAATCTGGAGCTACTACTTGGAGTAAGAAAAGATTGCTAAGAAATATGTATTAACATAGTTTTCGATGAGTTGCATTGTAAGGACAAATTTTTCCGCAATAAAATAAAATTTTGTTTTATATTATTTATTTATCCTTACAATGGCATGCATGAAAAATTGATGTTTGAATATTTCTATTATTAGCAATAATGGATTTGATTCTTAATTAAATTATTTGTGGAAATATGATTATTAACAAAGATATTCGTCATGATTTAATAAAAGTTTTAGTAAATATGGATTATAATGGATTTGATTCTTAATCAAGACCACCACAAGAGTAACAAAGATATTCGTCATGATTTAATAAAAGTTTTAGTAAATATGATTATACTTATAAGATTAAGTGTAATTCTGAATTGATTGAAAGAGTTTAAATCAATAGCAGAATGAATAAGAAGAATCAAGTAGGCAGAAAGATAAAAGTTTCTCTATTCTAAGAAGAAGGGAGAGTACTTTTTATTATGTTTTATGATAGGTCTTAATGATTAAGAACCATATCTAAATTGATCCTCTAAGTGAATCTTAGTACAATTGTATGTCTGAGAAGAGGGATCAAGAATTGAAGAAATAGTTAAATCAAGAAGTCAATCATACTTCGTTTCAAAACAAGTCTTAGAGTTAAGATTGTGACATTGAGTGACAAGTCTTAAGAAGGTTTATAACATTCATCAAATGTAGAATTTGGAAAAAGGTTTTCTTATTCTTGCACATTTGAAATTGGTAAGTTGTGATGTCTTCGATTAGACAAAGACCAACGAGGACCGATTTTGTGAAGTGTTAATAAAAGCTACACTAACTCTTGAATATTTGTTTGTCAAGAAATGTTTATTGACAAGAGAATCTTATATGTCAAGGAGTCAATGGGAGTCTTAATGGTCTTGAAAGGGTTCAAGAACAAATCAAAATAAACCTTATCGAACATCACTAGCACACGACTTGAGGTTTACAACCTATCGTGTTGACACTATCTTGTTTCTGTGTCGTTCCAATCAAGTTAATTATGCATATGAGTTCCATGAGTTCACATTTGAACGCATAAAAGGCAAGTACCTTGATCAATGAAAAGTACATTGATAGGAAAGGGTGAGCTGCTTAACTACTTGGAAGACATGGTGAGCACTCGTGTTACCATACGGCAAGAGATCAAGATTGAGAAAGTTCGGTCCATAAGAGTTTGGATTTGTCGCAAAATTTGGTTTTGACAAATTCACATGGATAGGAACACATACACCATTAAAATCTAAGTGTCATAAGATTCCCTCCTTCATGAAAATGATTGTGAGGAAATGCTTTCACTGAGAGAGATTTTAAGAACATAGTGATTGTGAAAATTGGATTCTCGAATTCGATTATGGTTACGGTATCCCTTTCCATGATTCGAATTGTGAGATTTGGCAATTAGTCTGAATTGTTTAGACACACATGTGAGTTATTTAAGGAAAAAGTGTATAAGTTTGAGAAGCCTAGATAAAAGGATTATCAAAGCATTAGGTATTAGAAATATGAACTTAAGAAATTCAATAGGTATTGTTTTTCTGGAAGTTAAGCTATTTTCTGAATACATGTCAAAGCTAGTGGGAGCATAAGTGTTATGCTTATATGATAATAATCATCATGATAGTGGGAGCATAAATGTTGTGCTTGTATGATTATTAAGGAAAGTATTGCAAGTTAGCAATATTAATTATAGAAAACAAGAGTTATACTTTGCAAAGTTGCAAGGGTTGAAAAGTTGTTTTGCTATAATTAAGGGAGAGAATATTATGTTTCGTTTCAAATCTAAAGGCTTAGGTTGTAGAATGTTAATAAATTTAGTCAAGGATACCTAGTGCGTTCTCAAATTTCGATTATGATTATGGCATCCCTCTTCATAAATCGAATTGTGAGAATGTGACACATAAAATATTATGACAGAAGATTGATAAACTATCAGATCTTTATGTAAGACATTATGCATCGTGTCTCATACGCTTCGGGTAAAGGATCGACTGCAAGTGCTATAATATTTGACCATTCTAAAATTTTCCAAATGTCTAGCGCATTTAGAGGGAAAAAGGACAAGAATTGGTTTTGACTAAGATAATTAAACAACTATCAAAGGACGATCCAAAGCTCGCTGGGGATTAGTCGCTTGTGAGTAGTTGGAAGTATAGTATTGGACGAACCATATTGACATTATTATGAATAGAAAAGGTTCTATCAAGAATAAGTTGTCATATGGAAAATATGGAAATGGTTCCATATTAGGAGTTGGATATTGAAAGTCTATGTCTAGATTAGAAAATTTTATGCGAAAGGATGTTCAAGGAATGTACTTTGAGTGAGAGACATCATGTCTATGGAATTGTATTGTAACAATCTCAAATAGAGGACTTTGTAATTTCATTGGCGATAGTCATTGTGACTTTTATGCTATGACGTTACGAAAGGATCATTGCATAAAATGTTAGAATCTAGCATATTCTATAAGTGGCAAGAATTTGATATTCTCTCACTTGTGAAAAGGATTGGGAGTTG
The DNA here is from genome assembly GCF_002870075.4 of Lactuca sativa. Lineage (NCBI taxonomy): Eukaryota > Viridiplantae > Streptophyta > Magnoliopsida > Asterales > Asteraceae > Lactuca > Lactuca sativa. The sequence continues at coordinate 117,311,603 of NC_056624.2, forward strand.
TGAAATGAATATGATTGGAAATGTATTCATTTGATCTATTTCACAAAGTAAGAACCATAAGTAAACATTGTGTGCATGCTAAGAGCATGGGACAAGTGTTGTAATAATTCAAGTAAGAAATTGATTACCCGAAACAACAAATAATGAGTAATCAATATGGTGATATATAAAAGGTGTTTTATTTATACTCAAAGGATTGAGGCCATATGGGATTATTATTATTCTTGTGTTTCACTTTGCATGTTTTGACTTCCTGAATAATTTAATTGGTTCAGAACAGTCAAATTATTCGAACGGGCCACAGTCATTCGTATGTTGGAAGTAGGTACGAATGAAGACTGTCGTGAATTGGTGTGTGGATTGTCTAAAGTGTATTAGACATAAGCAAATGTTTGCTGCAATGTTCATGAGTGCTTATGAATATCATTTGAGCATTGGATTAAACCCACGCTCACTTGGATCACTTCATCGATTTTATCACGAGTGATTGGTGAGACGATAACATCTTATATTCTTGAAACCGAGATGTGTTTGTTGTATCTTGCGAGTCGGTTGCACATTGATAATATGTAAACGCACCAATAACTTGGTGTTATAAAACATATTGTTGTGTGTAATTCGGTAAGTGAGTGCAAGCGAGCATTGAGTCAAAGGTTATTCGTTCCTTTTATCCAAAGTAGGATAAAAGCGATATCTTTGGGCCCCTCGATGATTTAGTGATGGCACCTAAGCACTTGGCCGAGCCGGGAGTAAATTGATGGTTCAATTGTAGTCTGTTGTCAGTCGTCATAAATCGGAAGTCGGGAAATAGTATAGAGGGAATGATTAAGTTCATGTCACATATCTATACGACATCTAGAATGGAGGAATATATGATCCCTTATCTAAAGGACACACGCATCTGATAAGATCAGAGTTGACAGCGGCTTTGGAAAGCTACGATTGCAGATCAGGATTTGAAGTCATACGCATAATAGTTATTAGACTTATCCAAGTGGGAGACTGTTGGATTAGTTTCTAAGTCCATAACTATTTTGGTATGTACTGAACCCGATGGTGCATGGTCCTTTTTGGGTTGCCTTCACCAAAGTAACTTGATAAGATGATCTATGGAGAGAAAGGATTAATTATGATTTATTAATATATTATGAGAATAATATATTAAAGGAGAAATCATATTGTTTAATTAATATTAGTCAAGAATTAATAAAAATTAACTTTGTGGCTAAAAGACATTAATTAAACTTAAGGGACTAGAACTGTCAATTGTATGATAGTTGAATATTGAGCTAATAGACTCCATATTAAAGGGGTGGACGAATTCTATGGGGAAACCCATTAGAAATCGTCCTAGGCCTTTAAGGAAGGAGTCCATGGGTTGCTTAGGGCTTAAGCATCCAAATTAGGGTTTCCTTGTTAGATAACCCTAATAGCCTCACTATTTAAAGGACCCTTAAGGCTCAAAAACGTGTTGAACTAGTTGATTAGGGTTTCCACACGTTTTGGGCAGCCTCCACTCTCCTTATTCTTCATCCTCTTGCTCTTGGTGTTTGTAAGCCATTAGAGGAGTGACACTTGTGACTCTAAGCTTTCTAAAGTCATTACAAGGAGGATTTGAGATTGTTATGGCTACATAACAATCAAGGTAAGTTCTAAAACCCTTTCACATGTTAATATGATTGATTGTATGCTAGAACTAGGGTTTAATGTCTTGGATGAATTGCATGTACAATAGAGAAACCTAGATCCAAGCATTAGGGTTTGCATGAGCACATAGGATGTCCTTATGGCTAAAACCCAACATAATGGTCCCTTAAATAGGGTGCCAACCCCTAGAAATTAGGGTTCCACCCTCATGCTCCAACTCTTCGAGTAACTCTTCTGACTCGATGAGTTGGTCACTTAAACACGTGGCGCAAACCCACTGCTACTCGACGAGTCAGGCAACCAAATCTTCGAGTAGACCTTGAATTCATGAGAATTTATAACCATAAATTGGTATTCGAGAATCGGAGCATTACAAAAATGCTTAAAAAACAATTTCACCCCCAATTAGGTTATGTTTTTCACATAAAGTTCATCCATAAAACCTTATTTGACTGGACAGAGAACTATCACTGTAGAAACACAGATTCTAATTGATTTAGCTTTCTTGATCTACACTCCTAGAGTGATAACTTATACACAACGCCACAAAAAATTAGACCTTTTCATTCAAATAAATCTCACTGGAAGGAGCTTTTCTTATCAAGAATGATAGAATTGGTGTTGTAAGTTCATAAGAGGGAATAAGAAATTACCTCGATTAAACATGCAGTGACAATGGAACGGTATAGGCTGTCGACAAGGATGTGAGGCTGACCTTCACAAAATTTCGTCCACTATGGTCCTCGTTTTTTCCTTGCACTACCTCACCACAATCATTGTCGCATCACAATAGCCCTATAGTTATTACCGAGTTAGTAACAGTGGTTAGAGATTGTAATCGTTCACTAGAACGTCGATTCAATGCATATCGATTGCTAGATATTAGGGAGGTAGGTATTTGGGGCGGACAATGGTGGCGGCGCCTTTGTATCAGTGGCTAGGGTTTGTAATCGGTGGAGATTGATCGACTAAAGAAAAAAATGAGTTTAGTAAAAAAAGAAAAGCTTACTGATTTATTGGAAAATAATACTTCAATTTTGAATCTTGATGATCAATTGTATAAGAAGAAGAAGCGTTGGATAGGTGACTTCGATTTAGGGCTATTCATAGTTACCATCGAGATGTTGAATGTTCTAAATTTATCTGTACTCGTTGTACCTTATCAGGAATACAACTAATATCCTGTTATATCTATATTATTCCATAATTACCTATTAATAAGATTACAATAATACCCTTATATTATTTATTAAATGATTTAATTTATCAAAAATCTGATTGGTACACACATTCACACAATAGATAGTTAGAACACATGAACCTAGCTCTCTCTTTCTTTCTTTCTCTCTCTCTCTCTCTCTCTCTATATATATATATATATATATATATATATATATATATATATATATATATATATATATATATATATATCAAAGAAGTTCATTCTTATGAACAATACTTGACAAGGATACTGTTCATAGGGTTAGTTTAGCTCCATACATATCCTTGACTGTCTCTCTCCTTCTACCGCTTCCACCATTTTCTATCCGGTTATCATGCTCTTCTCGATGCTACCCACCGCTCCAACCTCAGGAACCCTAGATGCATGTTGATGTTTGATTTAACTGATCGTCGTTGGTTTATTCCACCGCCAGAAATACATCAACAACTTTGATCTTCTTCTTTTTTTCTTTTTCGTATCTTTCTATCTTCTTCTTCCCCGTTTCTCCACACCGCTTTTCTTTCCAGGTTTCTAGATCGTTCTTCGATTGAAGTCGACACATAAACCTTTTTTTCCTCTTATCCCATTTAATATCTTTCTACGTCGATTGTCTTTTGATTTAGATGGATGGAAGATGAGCAACACCCTATAATCCTCGCACAGTGGAGGAGGTTTTAGGGATTTCAAAGGTCGTCGTGCCAATATGATCAAAGCTATTACCACTGATGAGATTATGTTTTCTCTTTTTCTTCCTCTTGGTTCCCTGTTTCGCATTCTTTCAAGAAACCTCTGGTTCCTTCTCACAAACAGACATTGGCTTTCTTCGATGGCATTCGACTTCTTTCATGATTACCATGATGCTCATTTAGTCAGCCATACCCGTCTACTTTCAAGATCATATATTCCCTTCCATCAAAAGGTTTCGAGATCACAAATTTCTTCCAACATTCTAATCGTTACTAAATCGATTGAGGTATGGAAATTTACGTTATTGTTTGGTGCGTATCTTTTTATGGAATTCGTTTTTTTCCCACTTCTGCTTCTTCTTACACTCATACCTTAATATTATGTGTTGGCCAGATGTAACATTTTCAAGAAAGCGAATCCTCGCTGATTACAAACTTTTTTTTTCCACTGACTTCTGTTTCACATTTTGTTTGATAAAAAATAAGCATATTGAAGGAGATGAACCACTAATTGACTCGCAAATCATTGATGGAATTTTCGAAGGCCTTGATGTATCATCTCATATCACTTGCTTATGAAATTTCTTCATCTATTATTTAGAAAATATATTGAGAAAATCTTTATTTACAGAGTCGTATGTAGGAGGGTCAATGAGAAAATCTTTCAAGGATTTTCTCAAAGTTCATGAACCACATATTCAACATGCTAATACTATGAAAGAATTCGACCTCTTCACTCAGTTTTTATGACATAATGGGTTTGATTATTGATGAATTTTTGTATTTTTTTTTTATTCTTCGATTCTTTTGTTGCATATATCCATAATATCTCCAGACCCAGTAATTTATAAAAATCCATGTATTCTTTTACCATTTGCACAACAATAACTATGACTTTCCAGTAATTGGAACTTTACCAATGGGGCATTTGCTTCCAGGGATTTGGAATGGAATCCATTCCAATCCTATGTTACGTTCATGAATTTGTGTGAAAAGATTTCTAAAAAGTTCTCAAACATAATATTTTAAAATCCTTCAAATATTTCATCATTGAACACACAAAAGTCTTTGATAACCAAACAATATATATAATTAATGAGGTGTGATTCTATAAACGAAACTTAAAAGTTTTCTTTGAAAAAATAGAATCAAATAATGCTTGAAAAAGAATTTTAATACCAGGTATGACAAAGCAAGTTTGTATGAGATTCAAGAAGTTGTTGGGAAAGGAAGTTATGGTGTTGTTCTAGCTACAGTTGATACACACATTGGGGAAAATTTTCTATAAATATGATAAATTATGTTTTTTAACACGTTTCTAATCACAAAAAAATCCTTAAAGAAATCAAATTTCTTCGCTTGAAATAAAACACATCATTCTTCCACAATAATGGCAATGAACCAAGGTCAAAGGCCCACGAGATTCTCTTTATGTACACACAAAGACTGTTTACATCTGCATTTTAATTTGAGCATATTAGTTTACTGCTTTATATGTACTTGATTAATGCTTTGATTGTTTTTTGTTTGTTTACTGATTTAATATTCAGGTTTTTTCTTATTCAGTTGATGTAGTATAGTAAATCGTGTAGGTATTCCAGTCTACTAAGAATTCTTTTATTTGGTTATCAATTTTCATATTTCAGTAATCAGGGTTGTGCTCATACTTTGCCCACTGATTCTGCTTTGAGGTCATTTAAGGAAGCAACAAATTTATTACCTGAGAAAAAAGATTGGCCTCCTTTATACAACAAAACATCATTGAATGGTAACAAGGTGTGCTTTAATTGTATAATTTCCATAAAAATATAATGAACATATTCTTAATTGCTTATTTTTTTATAGGTGCATGTTGCTGCTACAGTTTACTATGAAGATACGTTTGTTAATTTTTATGTGACAATGGAAACGAGTAAAGAGATTTGCAATATTAGGTTATGGGTAACCAATGAATACATGCACGATGGTCTTCGTCATGGAGCAAGTCATGTTTAGGATAATTTGATGGGTTTGTTAAATGGCAAGGAAGGTAAACACCATCACTTGACTTTGCAAAAAGATTGATTCTTTACAAATCATGTTTGGTGTAACATTCCGTTTAAACTAGATAAAATTAAATGAATAAATAAATAAAATAAATAGATAATAAAACCTAAAACCCCGAGATGTATATTTTTTTATATTTTCTTTTAGCCTAAAGTCGTAGTAAATTATCAGGGAGTTAGTGTGAGGAGTTGAATTGTAAAGTATTTTTGAAGCTTGCGGCAGTTTGGTAAATTTTGGACTTGAATTGTAAGGAATTCTGGAAGTTGGGGGTTGTTTGGTAAATACTGGTCCTAATCTGAAAATGTTTGTGGCTGGAGGGGCTGGAAGTGTCAAAAGTGGACTTAAGTTTTGAATTGGAGACGGGGCGATTAAATCTGTCACCCCTCCCTTCCTTTCATCTCATTCAAACCCAAAACCCTAGCCCCACTTCACTTCCTTAGCCGCCACCTATTCCCCCCCCCCCCCCCCCCCCCCCTATCTATAGTCGCCACCAACTCCTTTTGCCACCATTGTGAGCCGCGAAGACGACGCCGTCGTCGCTGCTGCTACCAGAGATTTGCGGAGATCGACGATAGCACCGTTTGGGACGCAGTGGCATTGGATGATCGGAAGAAACAAAGTTGTGGTTGTCGTTGCTACTGTTTCTGGTAGGGGTCGTGCACCTTTTTTCTTCTCTTTCTGTTTCTGTTATCATGTCATTGTCGTCACCATCGCTCCGAGTGGCTGTCATGTGTTGCTGCCATTTGCTTAGTCTGCCGCATGCCATAGTGAAAGGGTTGGTTGTGTTCGTGTTTCACAAGATTGGTGTGTGTGTGTGTGTATGTGTTGCTATTGTAATATGATGGACGTGTGTGTGTGTGGGCGTTTTGTTGCTCGGATTACTGTGGAGGACAACCATGGTAGCTAACCATGGTGACTGTCGCCATGTTGGCCTTTTCTGCCACCACCAACTACCATATGAGGTGGTTGTGTGTGTGATATGGTTTGTGTGTGTGTTATGATGTGATTTTGTATGTAGTACTTGGCCGGAAAATCAAAAAACTCCCACCTCCACCACCGTAAGGTGGTGGCTGCCACCTTCTGCTGCCGTCTGCCACCATCTTGGTGGCTGTGTTGGACATTTTTGGTATTCTTTTGATGCTAGTGTGTGTATGAATTATGTAGGAACTTTATGTTTGATTCGATTATTAGAATTATCACTTGAAGTTGCCGCTGCCGCCGTGTGTGGGTGGCTGCCGCCTCGGACCACCGCTGACCACCTTTACCCAAGGTAGCATTGGGTGGTGCCTGACTTATTAAACATTAAATTATCAAAATATCTAAAGTTAGACCGAGTGGCATGTGTTTGGATTGGAAACCCTAATTAGGGTTTAGAAAACCCTAATGTAAAGAATACCCTAGTTTTGGAGTTGGTCAGGACTCACGTTAAAACTTTTAATTAAACTTTAAATAATACTTAATAATGCCCTACAATTAAATTAATGTAATATTGGATTTATGAATTAAGTCCTGGGGGGGGGGGGGGGGGGAGGGGGGTAGTGTGGAACACTAACCCTAGTTATCATTTTATGTGAAAACCCTTGAATCGGCGAACTCTATTTTGGAAAAAGATCGGGCACGTAATTGGGCTATTGATTGGATTATTATTTCACTCGAGAATAATGAATTCAAACCTTAATCAGTCCTACCCTTAGGTGATTAGTGTTGGATAACGTGTCTAAGTCCATAACTATATTTGGTATGTACTTGACCCAATTTGGCATGGTCTATTTGGGTTGCATGGCATTACAACAACTGGATAGACAAAATGAGAAAATGACACTTATGGTTTGTTAATATATTATAGGTTCTAATATATTAATAATATTATTTAATTATTATTGATCAAGATTTAATTTGGAATTAATATTGTGATCAAAATGATACTAATTAAATATATGGTGACTGATTTGTAAATTATTCATTCTTATATAGTGGGCTTGTGGTTTATGGTTCACTAGATTGGGATAGCACCCATTGGGTGCTCCATGGATTCTCCAAGGAGGTTATAACCCATGGATCATGGGGGAAATGAAAAGCCATGCACATTAGGGTTTACATGGTGTAACCATACATGTGGCACACTATATAAAGAGCCTTGTAGCTAACAAAATCGGTCACTAATGCAAGACAAGTAGGGCTAGCTGATTTGTGAGTGAAAGTGTTCTCTTCCCAAGTTATTCCAAGAGTTATGGTGTTGTGTGAAACATTTGAGGCATCACATTTGGGGTGCTAGGCTCACAAGGTCTTAAGGAATCCAAGATACATGTTGGGAGAAAAACTTGGAGACACACTTGAAAAAACGTTAGAACAAGTATATTGCGGAATAGTTAATGTCAAAGGATCTGAAAGCTCAACAATAATATAGTTAGATAGTTAGATAGTTAGTTGTGGAAAGTAAAGAAATATAAATGACAACAATTGTTATATCAAGAATACACTTAAACTGATTCATAACAAGGAATGCATTCACTCCGAGTTAGTAAGGAAGATCAAGTTTAGTGATTAAGTCTAGAAGACTTGATCCTAAGAGAGGTTATGTTTCAGTAGCAATTTAGAGTGTGAAGAGTAGTAAGATAGAGAAATGAAGAAGATAACTTGGAGAAATATATTCAGAATAATTCACAAGTCATCGAGTGATAAGAGAGATATTTGAGAAAGAAATCTTGTGTATTAAGAAGTTGAGAGTTGTAAGAGTTGTTGTGAATACATCAGAAGGAGTCTCTATTTATAGAGTCTAAAAAATAAACAACTACTCTATAAGCAGCCGTGCAAGGCATGCTGGACAATAGAGTACATTACATAAATATAAGAAAGGAAATAACAAAGACTGCGGATGCTGAAGATAACTTGACTCCGGGTTCTGAGATGATTGCTGAAGATGAACCATTGCGGTAGATAGGAGGTTGCTGTATCCTAGTTCAAGAGGGTCACTTTTATGTTTCAACAATTTCCCCTAAGTGACCTCTTTAACTTCGGTTCAGGAATCAAGTTTGAGGAACTTGATCAAAATCTACCAGAATTTTCTGACATTTTCAAGCCAAGTGATTCTTCTAGAAATTTCAAACTTGACTTCAGCAGTAGTGTGCTTTGATCTTTCTACTGCTGTCTTGCAGATGTCAAGTTGTTTCTTGGGCAGGCGGTGAATAGCATTCATGGGAATGAAGTATTTTACATTGTCAGCCTTCCATTTCAAAATGATCCAAAGTTCAGGAAAGTTTGTTGTGCCTAATGATCTTTCTTCAAAGCCTTTGGTGGGCATTGGCACAGGTTCAATTGGGGGGAGATCAAACTTCCTGATGATGGTGGGGTGGATATCCGCATCGATTTTGGCGAAATCACAAATTGTGTCCCTTAGAAAGGATTTGGCTTTGTCGAGCGCCATTTGCATCTTCGGATGCTTCTCTTCCTTGTTTTGGAATACTCTGGCAATGAGGAATATTTCTTCCGGATTCATGCTTGGAAAATCTGTCTGGGTGCGTATGTAGTCATGCTCTCTTCTGGTAAGAGTGTACTGAACAAAGTCAGCCTTAATGAACTTCCACATTTTGTAATTTTTAACTGTGGATGGTCTATCGTTAGACCATATGTTTTTCACAGAGGATCCATGCTTCGCATAAAAGCGATTGAGTCTTTCAAATTCCATAGGTAGTCCTTTGTGATCAGGGAGACTGCAGTCAAAGGACTCAAAAACTGCAAAATACTTGGCATTGGGAGAAATTGGAATATCCCAATAACCATCGGAGGGGGGTTCAGCATACATGAGATGTGGAGTGTAGTCTTCATCTAGTAACCTGCGGAGCGGATTGACCCATGAATTAATCAGCGACTCATCAATCATTGTATTAAATCTGCATTCTCTCCATATGAGTTCAGCAAGCTTGGCCGCTTTCCAATCGTGTTTCCTTTGGGCTGTGGCAGGAGAGTCTGTGGAACTTGCTGATGACATATTTTCCTCAAGATTTTTGAGGTGAGGAGGAGTCTCAGGCCTATTGAAGGTGTTGTTTTTAGGTGATGAGTGAGGAGATGGAATATCGTGGGATGGTGGAGGTGAAGGCTGTGGTGTGGGAATTTTCTTTGTTGTGATGGGAGGACATTGATGGATGGAGGTATCCAAGTGGTGGACTTCATCATCACTTCCCCCTCTTGAGGGATGCAACGGAGGTGATTCCTCAAGCCATTGTTTAAGGCCTTCCACTTTGGCACAGACTTCTACAAAGTGAGCTTTCATTGTCTCGGCTAGCTGTGAGTTGTTTGGGGTGGAGGAGTTGAAGAGCAGCTTGTGTATATCCTTGGTAAGCTGGAGGATCTCAGGGCCATGGAAGTTAGAGGTGAGGGATTTTTGCATTCCGTTGATTGTGGCATGAAGAACAAAGATAGTGGACTCATAGGCAGTATGAGTCTCATCTATTACTTTCTGAGATAGTGAAGCTTGGTTTGCAATGGCTGTTTATAGATCTTGTTTGATTGTGGTCACCTTAGTAATGAGGCGTTCCGCTGCAGCCATAAAGTCTTGATGATCGGCCCTGCGGTTGTTGTCAAAAGATCGGATCCCCATTTCGACTTTGAGAGAGATGCCCTCAGCAACCATACGCTCTCTCGCCTCAAGTCTTTCAACTCGTTCAATTAAGGACTGCGGTCCTGGAATATCTTCAGATAGAGGTTGGGTGGGCTTAACCGTAGCCAAAATTTGATCAACTTTGGCTTGGAGATTGTGGAATTCCTTCCTAGTGACAACATCCTTCTTCTTCTTCTTCTTCAAACATCATAAGGTCTTCGTCTGAAGGATTTGGTTTGTTAACCTCTTGGATGTCTCATCATCAAAACCGAAGGTTGGGGCTGAGCTGAGCTCAATTGCCGGTTCTTCGTCTTGAGATGGGTTGACTGCGGGAGATGGAACAGGAGTTGGAGTAGGAGGAACCTTTGAGGTAGTTGCGGCTGCGGCTGAAGCTGGAGCTTTCAACATGGTTTCTGCCATTTGATCCATCCAGGTTTGAACCTTTTGGATTGTGGCAGCAGTATGGGCATTGCTGATGGCATTTGCCCAATACTTGGCTACGGACAGAATTTCTTGTTCCTTTTGTTATTGTCGTTTGACTTGTTGCTCCTTGCGGGCTTGGAATGCTCTTTTAAAAGCAGCATATTTCTTGATTTCGGCATCGGTAGTTGGTTGATACCGACTCCAAGACTCGCTTGAATCATCGACGTCAATTTGTTGTGTTCGCACCAAGGTGTCCCTTGGGTTCACGGATCCTTGCACATGAGTGCTCATCGTGCTTAAACCACCTGAAAAGAATGGAAGCAGAGTAGGATTTCCTGGGCTTCCTTGGTCTCCTTGACCCGTGGTTAAGTCTGGCCTTGGCCTAGTTTTGGCATGGGCGAAAGAGATGTCCTGCGGATGGAGTGGTGTTTGAAGTGTTTGGGATACATACACAAGGATGGAGTCTAACTCCTCAGAAGAAAAGGTGTGCAGTCAGGAAGCCCTGGAGACCTTAGGGCGATGTCTAGATTTATCTACTTGAGATATAACCGGGGGCTGTCTCCACGTTCGGATGATGAAGAGGATGAAACAATCTCACATGATGAGGTTGAGTGGTATTCGAGTGTGGTATTGAATGGATGTGCGACCATCCCAAGGACTACCAGAGCCTGTTGAGAGGCTACAGTATCAGTCCGGTCACGCATTTGGCCAGAGGTTTCAATTATTTTTCTTTTCTTGAGGATAGATATTGGTTGTCTATCTTCCTCAGAGTCACTGCTCGATACAGTGGTGGGTTTGGTTTTTCGTGTCTTTGAGGGTGCAGTTGGTTTTAGGGAATTCTTCTTAGGTGTGCTAGTTTTCTTTTTGGATGCCACCGTTTTTCTCCGTTGAGAAAGGTTAGATAGTGTAGTAGCAGAGGGGGCTGCAGTACCCTCAGGAAGAATGGTTGTAGAAGGAAGAGGTGGGGTAGAAGGGTATGAAATAGTACCCTCCGTGGCCTCTATGTGATCTGAGACATCAGCAGTCTCAAGACCAAGCAAGGTAAAAATGTGAATGGGGAGCCTGCAGATAGGTCCAAATAAAGTCTGATCAGAAGAGGGATTGTACCTTTTGAGATCATTAGTGACAAAGAAGTTCATGTCACTGCCCATGTTGATACCAACATCCGCATGTAGATCAGAAATGCACAAAGACCAGAATCGAGCAAAGGTGAGCTCGGTTGGGTTCTCCCTTGGGTGCTCTTTGGGGATGTATTGGAGGAAATCATCCCAATGAACCTGGCCATAATTGACATCGTGGCCCGTGTAGATGCTCCACACTAGTTCAAGGAGCTTTAAACCCATGTTGTCGATGCCTCCGGTCCTGCCAGACAGACAACGGATGACGAAATGGCATACGAACTGCCAAACCGCAGGCAGTTGATTCTTCTTAAACTCACCAATCCCTCGGATAGGTTTCTGATAACCCGTTTGGTAGAGTGCGGTGGTGATGTCAGATAAGGATGGTGTGAAGATCTTGATGGAGTGATGAATCAGAAGATTTATGGCAGTCAAGAACTTCTCTTTGGTCAAGATGACCAAAGAATCATCGATGAGGTTAAGATGCACTTCTTGTGGGTTCTCCAATGGTCTGTATGCAGAAAAGAGCACACTTGAAGAGTGTAGAAACAGGAACAACGTCATTGAATGCGTCAAATGGTCCAAACAAGATATGGTTCTTGAGATACTTGATCATGAGTTTGGTTGGGGCATTGTACGATGGATGATCTTCAAAAACTGCTATGAAGTTGCTTGAAGCAATCGTTGGAGATGTGGAACCAGTTGGATTCATGGAGCTTGAAGCCTTGGATTGCTTCTTTGATGCACCTGATTTCGCCATTGATCGATGAGAAATTGGAGTTCTTGAGAGTTTATGGGAGTTTGGGAGAGTAGAGAGAGAATAATCGATTAAACAGAGAGCGTAAACGATTTTAGGGAAGAAGATGGGTTTATAAAGGAAGTAAAAGGATTTTAACCCTAGGTAAAAGATAGAAAGGGGTAAGAAGTTGAATGGGTTTTTTGGGGGGGAATCAATGATTCTGGGATTGAATCTCAGCCAGACGAAGATGAAACGAGTTTTGGAGAGATTTTGAGAGATCTTAAAAGGGGGTTTGCATTTAATGGAGGATTAGACGCATGGTAATACGTTAGCTAAACGTGGGGGTGATGAGAGAGAAAGTTGTAACTGATGGGACGTGGTTGGGAGAGGAAAGGACAAGTTGAGGATGGATTTACTTGGGAATCGTTCTTTTTGTCATCATCCCTAAAATAGGTCTGATACGGGGTTTATTTAGAAAGGGAATGTCACAGTTTCTAAAGGGAATGTTTGTATTTTATTTAATGAATGATCATTAAATAGCACACAAGGATTCGATAGTTAATGAATATGTTGGAATTTATTTAAGACAATTGCGGATGGAATCATTAGTGCGGTTGAGAAACTTCATCGCTGATGAGCAAAGAAAGATTTCAGAGAGAATCTGTGAGAAAACACTTGTACAAAGGTTAGAAATAAAAGATCATTAAAAACCATGAAAGGTACGTATGGCATATGGTTGCGGTACCTAGATTGCGGTACCAAAAACCATCTATCATATGGAATTTTCAGTTTGAACCGCAATGGAGACCAAAGATGTCTGTGGTAGCTAACACTTTAGAAAGAATTGCGGGTCCGGATTCATCATTCCCAACATTTGTAAGAATGCATTGAAATTTGTAGAGTGAAGAGCTTTTGTAAAAACATCAGCAATCTCTTCATGAGTAGGAACAAAGATGAGTTCAATATTACCTTTCAGAATATGATCTTTGATGAAATGATACCGTAACTCAATATGTTTTGTCTTAGAGTGCTGAATATGATTATGAGAGAATGCTATAGCACTTTCAGAGTCACAGTAAATCGGTATCCGCAACATTCTGTACCCGTAGTCTAGCAATTGTGTCTTCATCCAAAGAACTTGGGAACAGCAACTGGCTGCGGCCACATACTCAGCTTCTGCAGTAGATAGGGATACACACATTTGTTTTCTTGAAGACCAGCTTACAAGTCTTCCTCCTAGGAATTGGCATCCACCTGATGTACTTTTTCTATCGAGCTTGCAACCTGCATGATCCGCATCGGTGAAGGCTTGAAGACTGAAGTCGTTACCTGCGGGATACCATAAACACATTGATTTGCTTCCTTTAAGAGATCGAAGAATTCGTTTGGCTGCGGTCATGTGAGACACTTTTGGATCAGCCTGGTATCTTGCACATACACCAGTTGCGAAGACAATGTCAGGTCTGCTTGCGGTGAGGTACATCAGTGAACCAATGATACCTCTATAAGTCTTGTGATCCACAGATTCACCGGATGGATCAGCAGAGATCTTATAACCGAAGGCCATAGGAACCTTAGCAGAAGAGCAGTTGTCCATTGAATATTTCCTCAGAAGTTCTGTGGTGTATTTCTCTTGATGAATGAAGATTCCTTGCTGAATTTGTTTGACTTGAAGACCTAGAAAGAAATTAATCTCTCTATTCATGCTCATTTTGAATTTGTTGGTCATGAGCTTAGCAAATTCATCTACCATGCCTTGATCAGTAGACCCGAAAATGATATCATCGACATATATTTGTACCATCATAAGTTGGTCACCATTTGCTTTTCGGAATAATGTGGGATCAATCACTCCTCTTTTGTACCCGGATGAGACAAGGAATTCAGAGATTGTCTCATACCAAGCTCTTGGGGCTTGTTTCAGGCCATAGACTACTTTATCAAGCTTGTAGCAGTGGTCTGGAAATCCAATATTTTCAAATCCTGGAGGTTGCTGAAGGTTAACCTCTTCTTTTAGTTCCCCATTGAGAAAAGCACTCTTAACGTCCATTTGGTGTACCATGAAATTTTTGTGGGCTGCATATGCAAGAAAGATCTGGATGGCTTCCATGTATGCTACCGGAGCATACGTTTCATCGTAGTCAATGTCTTTTAGATGACTATAGCCCTTGGCAAAAAGTCTTTCCTTGTTTCTGATGACTGAGCCAGATTCGTCTAGCTTATTCTTGAAAACCCATCTTGTACCAACAATAGTATGACCTTGTGGAAGAGGTACAAGTTGCCATACTTTGTTTCTTTCAAATTCTTCAAATTCTTCAAATTCTTCAAATTCTTCTTGCATAGTGGCGGATGGGTTGCCAATAATTTGACCAGGTGGGTGGTCTTTTGTCCATACATGAAGACGTGGCATCAGATGATCAACAGCTGCGGTAGAAGGGATATCTTGGATGTCAGAGGAATCTGCGGTTGGGGATGGCAATTCCCCTTGGATTTGAGAGCATCCTGCTGAATCATCTTGATCTATTGGATCAAAATTTACTTGAGGAATCGGCAGAGGTTGAGGTTCCCCCTGGATTGCGGATGGGAGTTCCTCTAGAACCTGAGAATGTTCCACCTAGAATGCAGATAGGAGAGTGACAATTCTAGGATCGGTTCTTGTGTCAATATTCTCTATGATTTCATCATTTGAGTCCTCCGAAGGTTTGTTTGATGGTGAAGCTTCACTTCGGGCAGGAATGTAAGCAGCATCAGGTACTGGAACCTCAACGGTTGCGACAAGATCTGGAGTAGAGCTATCCCCCTCAACCGGAGAGGTGGAAGTATAGAGTGATACTACTTCAGATAGAGATGGTCCAGATATGTCGGCATGTTGTTGTTGAGCTGCGGGTAACACTATAAGTTCAGATAGTTTCGCCGTTTCAATGGGATCAAAAAGGTCATCATAGTTGATTTCAACTAGATTCAGAGGTCCGGAAGCGGCTGGAATGTCACTTTCCATGATGGCAGTGGTTTCGGTGGACGGAGGTGCAATGCGAATGTGAGAGTCATCAAATTTCACATTAAAGCTTTCAATGATCAACCTTGTTCTTCTGATGAGCACTCGATATGCAACCTTGTTAGTGGAATAACCAAGGAAGATACCTTCGTCAGACTTAGGTGCAAACTTGTTAAGTTGGTCTCTATTGTTGATCACGAAGCATCTAAATCCAAAGATATGAAAGAAACGAACATTGGGTTTGCGATTGTTGAGACGTTCATGTGGTGTTTTATTAAGACGCTTGCTCACAATACTTCAGTTTTGAACAAAGCATGCGGTTGCTACTGCTTCAGCCTAGAAGTAGAGAGGAAGTTCGGCGAAGTTAAGCATGGATCTGGCCGCTTCAACGAGTGTGCAGTTCCTTCTTTCTACTACACCATGTTGTTGCAGTGTATAGGGTGCTGAAAAGTTGTGAGAGATGCCTTTGGAAACTAGGAAACTGTTGAGAAGATGATTAGTGAACTCAATTCCATTATCACTGCGGATGCATCTGACTGGAAGTTTGATTTGAAGTTCAATTCCTTTGATGAAGTTAATGAAAATTTTCGGTGTCTCTCATTTGAGTCTGTCACACCCCGAAAACCAAAGGCGGAAACATTTCCGGGGTTGACTCCACGTTGAGTATCAAATCCAATGCACATAGTAAGTAAAGTAAACAACCATTACATTACATATAGAAAGGTTTACATTTGTTTCTAAAGTAAAGTTATACAGTTGTGATACATAGTATATATGAACAAAATGAGACGAGTCTTCTGCGCATTCTGTCTTCGCTAAAAAGGAATCATCGGGTACCTGTCTAAAGCGGACCTGAGAATACAAGCAGTTCGAAAATCAGCATAACACGGGTGAGTTCATAAGTGGTTTTGTTTTCTGAAAATGTACGAGTTCCTTTTCTGTTTTTGAAAATGACACACACCAAGAAAATCCCATATTTTCTTAAAAGTTGGTTATTGAATCCCAAAATGTAATGTAAAAGATGTACACTGAAAACATGTTTACCCTTGTGAATTGTAAAATTTTGTTATCTGGTTTGTTACACGATTCTGGTTATGTACAAATGTTACCCCAGGAAAATCCCATATTTTCCTGAATGTTGGTTACCAATGTGAAAGATGTATATTGAAAACTTGGTTGTCCTTGTGAAATGTATTAGTTTTAACACATATATAAAACTAACATATACAAAGTAATTTGATAACTTTATTCATTATTACTATTAAGTAAATCTCTGTTATCCTAATTGGGAGTTCCATAACCATACAATAGACTAGATATGGCAATAAGTAGTCCACATCACCTTATGACTTTCGTTACCCTTGAACCATTTCGGTTCGGATGTAGCTAGCAGCTAGGTGTGGGGTAGTCAGCCTCGTATAGATCTATACACTCAAGTCACGCTCCCTATATAAGAGATTCTGGTTACGGGTGCGGTCCTCCACTCGTGTATCTCTATGGAGTGTTCACCGAGGACGTCTCTCCAATTATATAGGATTAACAAATTTACTAGTAATAATATGATAATCCTCCACTCGCGTATCTCTGTGGAGTGTTACCGAGGACAAAACAGTGTACTAACTTTTATGTTAAAGGTTCAATTGTCATGCTTTTAACTGATAAAATATGGAAAAGCACTTGTGAAATATATAAAATAAAACATTTTATGACATATTCCACAAATAATATGTTTACGTGTTCTGCATGTTCAAACAGTTATCTTTTATGTCTATTAGTGTTAAAACCATATGAAATTATGAAACACCCATATGTAAAACAAGTTTTCGAGTACAAGTATTCCTTGTACTTTGCTTATATTCTCCCCCTGAAAACAGTGAAAAACAGTGAAAAAGGGTAGGGGTATGAACTCACCAGACGGGAAAATGCGACGATTTGAATGCTAAGCGTTGGTTCGGGGCTTGATAACACACGAGGTTCCGAAGTAATATGAAATGGTATAAAAATGTATCTATTTGACTTTAAAACACTAATTAGATATGATAACACACTCCAATGAGCGAAAACACTTCAAATCAAGTGTTTGGAGTGACCCGGGTAACATCTACGGACGTGTGGGACTTAGGAAATGAGTTTACTCTTCAAGAGTAAACTCCTCATGGAGTTTATGACCCATTAACCATACTCCCATGAGTTTACAGCCGTAAACTCATGGATGGTGGGTTCTTGGATGCCAAATGGTCAAACAATGCACACGGGAAGTTATAGGGTTGATTCCATGGCTTAGCAAGTGATCGGGACTTCAAATGGCCTTGGAAAATGAATTTAAGGTCTAAGGAGATGTTCTTGGGGAGTTTACTACCTTAAAATCATGAGTTTACAACCGTAAACTCATGTTTGTCCATGAATCAAGGGCTTTGGTGGTTGTAATTCAATCACATGTGATTGTAGTCTAACATACAAGCCATTCAAGGTGATAAGGGCATTTAAACACCCATTTCAAGAGGTTATGGTCTAGGAAGATGATTTTACGGTCTAAGAATGTTCTTGGACCGTAAACTCTAGTTTGTCCCATTTATGAATGTTTTGGTGCATTTCTTGAAGGGTTATACGGTTATACGCACTCATGGAAGTTCATTGAAGGTGTTTAGGGGTAAACTAACACCCAAAATGGTGTTTAAGGTCTAAGATTGAGGTTTTACGGTCCAGGCATGTTCTTGGACCGTAAACTCATGTTTGGTCCCTTCTTGTGTGATTTGGTGCTTCAAATGATGAAGTTGAAGGTCCTAGACACGTTTGGAAGCTTGTGGTGGTGTTTAAGGGCATTTTTAACACCTTAAGAGGTGTTTATGGTTCATGCATGGGGGTTTACGGTCCAAGAAGATTCTTGGGCCGTAAACTCATGTTTATACATCAAATGTCATGATTTTTGGGTCTTTACTCCATGCATGCAAGTTTCTAAGTCGAATCTAGTCCCTAGAAGTGTTTTGGAGGGGTTTTGAGGCTTCAAAACCCTCATATGAGGTGTTCACGGCCTAAGGAGGGTTCTTATACCATAAAAACATGTTCATATGTGTTTTGGGTGATTCCAACATGAGTTTGCAAACCAGTTAAGTTAGATAACAAGTTTAGGATGGATTTCTTACCAAATGATGCTTGAAATGGGGTTTTTGAGGCAATTCGAGTTCTAGAGAGAGTGTAGAAAGAGAAAGTTTTTAGAGAGAGGGATAAAGCCTCAAAATGATGTCACTCAATCCCTTATATAGGGGTTGAGTTTGTGGCCCGGTGGAACTCTACCCGATACTGTCGTTAGACGATGCTTTTGGTCGCACCCGATAAAGTTACTGTAATTAAGACTTAAATGAAAATAATAATTTTCCAAACAATTATGGAAAATATTTTAACAATTAAAACACATCTCGACAATTACGAAACCAAAATAAAAGTTGTGATAAAATTAATTTAACGCAAATGGTTAATAGAACGAATTGAATACGACGGTTTTATTTGACGGGAACGGTTTTAGCGACGGAATAAATTACAGGTTGTCACATTATCCCCCCGTTAGAGGAAATTTTGTCTCGAAATTTAGAATGAAGATACAAATCATGGATTTGGAAAGAGATGAGGATACTTCTGTTTCATCGAGTCTTCATGCTCCCAAGTGAATTCCGGTCCCCGCTTGGCATTCCAGCGAACCTTCACTATCGGGATGCGACTTTGTTTTGTACGTTTGACCTCTCGATCCATGACTTCGATCGGTTCCTCCATGAAGTTCATGTTTTCGTTGATTTCGATCTCGTCTAAGGGAATCACAAGGGTTTCATCGGATAAGCACTTTTTGAGATTTGAAACATGGAAGACGGGATGGATGTTATTGAGCTCATGGGGTAATCGAAGTTTATAGGCTACCAGACCGATCCTAGAAAGGAGCTCAAAAGGTCCAATGTACCTCAAATTATGTTTTCCACGATTTCCAAAGCATACCATGCCTTTCCTGGGCGAGACCTTCAACAGGACACGGTCTCCAACCTGGAAATCCAGAGGTTTTCGTCGATTATCAGCATAACTCTTTTGGCGATCTCGCGAAGCTTTCAGTCACTCCCGGATTTGGATGATCTTTTCGGTGGTTTCGCGGATGATTTCAGGACCAATGAGAGCACTGTCAGGGACTTGACTCTTAGCTAGCTGCGTGTCCCCTACCTCGGCCCAGCACAGAGGGGATCTGCACTTGCGACCGTAGAGGGCCTCAAATGGAGCAGCCTTGATGTTGGTGTGGTAACTGTTGTTGTACAAGAACTCGATCAAGGGCAGATGAGTGTCCTACGACTTTCCAAAATCAATGACACATGCTCTAAGCATGTCCTCCAGGGTTTGGATTGTTCTCTCTCTCTGTCCATCGGTCTGAGGATGATAGGCCGTGCTCATGTCTAGTTTAGTTCCAAGAGTCTTTTGGAGAGACTGCCGAAATCGGGAGGTGAATCTGCTATCTCGGTCAGAGATAATGGATGCAGGTACACCGTGCAGTCGGACTACGTCTTGGATGTAAATTCGTGCGAGTCTTTCCATCTTGAATGATTCTTTGATCGGAATGAAGTGAGTGGACTTTGTCAAACGATCGACAATTACCCAAATGGTGTCGTACCCACTCGAACACTTGGGTAACTTGGTGATGAAATCCATGGTAATCATCTCCCATTTCCACTCGAGTATCTCGGGCTGCTGGAGCAGACCAGAGGGTTTCTGGTACTCAACTTTAACCTTGGCGCAAGTCAGGCACTTGCCCACGAATGTAGCGATCTCGGCTTTCATGTTGGGCCACCAGTATTGTTTCTTGAGATCCAGGTACATCTTGTCCGAACCCGGATGAACAGAGTATCTGGTCTTGTGTGCTTCTTCCATGACAATCTCCCTGAATCCTCCGGACTTTGGAATCCAGATTCGGTCCATAAAACAGTAGACTCCGTCACCTATGATCTCAAGTTTCTTATCCATTCCCCTCAAGGCTTCGCTTGACACGTTCTCAGGTTTAAGGGCTTCTAATTAGGCTTCTCGGATTTGCATGGATAAATGGGAATGGATAGTCATCGTCAGGGTCTTCACTTTGCGGTTTGAACTTTCCTTTCGGCTAAGGGCATCTGCTACCACATTGGCCTTGCCGGGATGGTAGCGGATTTCACACTCATAGTCACTGAGTAGTTCTACCCATTGCCGTTGTCTCATGTTTAAGTCTTTCTGATCGAGGATGTGCTGCAAGCTCTTATGGTCAGTGAAGATCGTACACTTGGTCCCATAGATATAATGTCTCCAGATCTTCAGTGCAAAGACTACGGCTCCTAACTCCAAGTCATGCGTGGTATAGTTGACCTCGTGTGCTTTCAGCTGTCTAGAGGCATAAGTAATTACTTTTCCTCTTTGCATAAGCACACAGCCTAAGCCTTGATTAGATGCATCGTAGTAGACAACGAAGTCCTCTGTCCCTTCGGGTAGGGACAGTACAGGCGTGTTGCACAAGGCTTGCTTTAATGTCTGGAATGCTGCTTCTTGCTTTTCACTCCAGCAAAAGGGTACACCTTTCTGTGTTAAAGTGGTTAAGTGTTTGGCGATCTTGGAAAAGTTCTGGATGAATCTCCGATAGTAGCCGGCGAGACCCAAGAATTGACGGATTTCTATGGGTGTCTTCGGTGCCGACCAATTCTCTATTGCTTTAATCTTGGAAGGATCTACATGAATACCCTCCTCGCTTACGACGTGACCGAGGAAAGTTACCTTCCGAATCCAAAACTCACACTTGGAAAATTTTGCGTACAACTTCTCGGATCTAAGGGTTTCCAACACTAACCTCAAGTGCTGTTTGTGGTCTTCTTCGCTTCTGGAGTAGACAAGTATGTCATCAATGAACACAATGACGAACTTGTCCAGATAGGGACGACACACCCGGTTCATTAGGTCCATGAACACTGCCGGTGCGTTAGTTAGACCGAAGGGCATCACTACGAATTCGTAGTGTCCATACTGAGTTCTGAAAGCTATTTTAGAAACATCACTCTCATGAACTCGTAGCTGATGGTACCCTGACCGAAGGTCTATCTTGGAGAAGTAATTGGCTCCCTAGAGTTGATCGAAGACGTCATCTATTCGCGGAAGAGGATATCGGTTTTTGACGGTCAACTTGTTCAGCTCACGGTAGTTGATACACATCCGAAAGGATCCATCTTTCTTCTTGATGAACAATATCGGAGCTCCCCAGGGTGAGGAACTCAGTCTAATGAATCCTTTACTAAGCAACTCATTGAGTTGGCTGGATAACTCTTGCATTTTTGCTGGAGCTAAGCGATACAGAGATTTTGCTACAGGGGTAGCTCCAGGAATTAGGTCAATACAGAACTCGACCTGACGCTCGGGAGGGATTCCTAGAAGCTCTTCGGGAAATATATCAGGAAAGTTACAGACTTCGGGGATGCTCGCGAGGTCCTTAACTACCTATTTCTCATTGATTACATGGGCTAAGAATACAATGCACTCCTTTCGCAGGAGCTTTTGAGCTTTGATGCAGGAAATGATACGAAGATTGGAACTGAGTTTATCGCCATAGATTACGAGAGTTTGATCCGAAGGAAGGTTGAGACGGATGGATTTTTCGAAATAGAGGATATCAACATGATTGGGACTCAACCAATCCATGCTAATGATGACATCAAAGCTCTTTATGGAAACTGGCATCAGATCAATGGAAAATGAATGATCATTCAGGGTAAGGGTACAACCTACGAACACATCGATGGCGCTTTCTTTCTCACCGTTAGCCATCTCGACAGTAAAAGTTTCAGTTAAAGGTTGGGGATTATGTTTTAGGTTATGTTTGAACGCATGACTAACAAAGCTTCTTTCAGCACCCGAATTGAAAAAAATACTAGCATATGAGTTGTCGAGAAGGAACGTACCCGAGACTACAGTGGGATCGGCGACTGCTTCCTCCCGTCCTATAGCTAGGACTCTCTCAGTATTATCAGCTGTTGATTTCTTGGGGCAATTCCTTTTAAAACGTACAACCTCTCCACAGCTATAGCAGGCTTGACCAACGCCTGCTCCAGATGATTGATTTGCCGATTGGACCGGAGCTTTGCAGAATCGGACCGTGTGCCCCTTCTTACCACAATTGGTGTAAGATAATTCTCGGCAGGGGCCTGGGCTGTGGTGATATTTGCACTTGTCACACAGAGGAAGATTACCAGCATATCTGCTAGTAGGAGTTGGAGCTGTGGATCCTACAATAGAAGCAGCAGCAACGG
The DNA here is from genome assembly GCF_002870075.4 of Lactuca sativa. Taxonomy (NCBI): domain Eukaryota; kingdom Viridiplantae; phylum Streptophyta; class Magnoliopsida; order Asterales; family Asteraceae; genus Lactuca; species Lactuca sativa. The sequence continues at coordinate 117,334,365 of NC_056624.2, forward strand.
GAATAGTAGCAGCATGGATTGCTGCAGTCTGCTATCTCTTGGAGGATCCTTGGGAAGATTGATCCTTCTTCTTCTTCCAGAACTTTCTTTTCTCACCACTCCTCTTGGTCGGCTCATGAGCGGTGGTGGTTTCCTCGACGTCTTTGTTGGGTTTTGAGCAATCTAACAGTTCCTAAGTGTGCATGCAACCCTAATAAACCTTGGATCTATGTTTGTCTAAATACATGCAAAATAATAATTTTCCAAGGTTCATAACCTATCTAACATGGCATGGGGTACTTTTAAACATAAAAAAATTAGATAAGATTACATACCTTTTGATGATGAGTTTGATTCCTAAGGAGTTTGATGGCCAAGCACCAATAGTGTGAATGCCTCAAATGGAATCACAAATCACCACAAACTCTTGGAAAACTTTGAGAGAGTGTATACACACATAAAAATCGGCCACACACACAAAACCACACTAGTGGCTATTTCATGCAACATAAGCATGCTTATATAGTGTGCATGGTTAGGGTGAAACCCTAATAACCCATGACCTTTCCTTTTCCAAGGATCCATGGGTTAATAGCTCCATGGATCATCCATGGACTTCCACATAAGCCTAGCCCATTAACAAATGAGTGTTAGCCCACACCATATAAAACAATAGCCCACAATTTAATTAGTCTTCCTTTTAATCTCTAAATTAATTCATAATTAATTTAAGACTAAGACTAATTAAATAACATGACTTCATATTAATATATTATAACTTATAATATATTAATAAACATATGTGTATAACTCTCATAAAATTATCCATAAATAGTTCGGATGAAATGCAACCCAAATGGACCATGTCGGGTCGGGTCAAGTATATACCAAATAAGTTATGGACTTAGACACCTTATCCAACAGACTCCCACTTGGATAAGTCTAATAACTATATTTGCGTATGTTACTTCAGGAACCAACTAGCAATCGTAGCTCTCGAAAACTCTGTTGAACTATGAAGCGCCATTTTTAGATAAGTGATCATTTAATCCTCTGTTCTCATGATATCAGCCGGACAGATACATGGAACAACGTCGTACTTATTGTCCAGCAGTTTGTTTCCCGATTTCCGATTTGTTTGACAAAGAACTTAATCAAACACATCAATTTAGTTCTGACCGGCCGGTACATAGGTCACAACAAAATCATCGAGGGGCCCATACATCGCTTCTATTTCTAGAAAGAACAGATAAACTTCGACTCATATGCTTGTTCTACTACTTGTTGAATTGTACACAAAGGCACGTTTTATAACATCAAGTTACTGATGCGTTTACGTTCAATCAATGCACAACCAACTCATAGGTAACAGCTCATATCTCTAGGTTTGAAGATTTATATGATATTACCGTCTCACGATCACTCGAGATAAATTCCATGAAGTGATACAAGTGAGCGTGGGTTTATTCCAATACTCATAACTTATGAGCACTCATGAATGTTGTAGCAACCATTGCTATGACTAAACCCATTTAGCCATCTACAAACTCGATTCATGACAGTCTTGATTCATACCTACTTCCAACATATGAACGACTATGGAGTGTTTAAATAACTTAGTCATTCGGAAAGAATAACCTAGCTATTTTGGAAGTCAAAACATGCAAAGTGAAACACAATAATAATCAAATCCAATATGGTCTCAGAACCCTTTTGAATATAAATAGAACCACCTTTTATTTATCACCATATTGATTACACATTATTCATTGTATAATGTTTCAAACAATCAACTTAAGACTTGAATAAAAACAACAGTCGTCCCATGCTCCTGGCATGTACACTTTGTTCTTCTAAACAATAGTTATGTCATACTCCAAGTATGCACACTATGTTTGTCTATGATCTTTACATTGTGATGTAGATCAATTGAACATGATTCCATTGATACTCATTTCACAATCCCAAATCCTTATTGTAAATTTGAGAATCCCCGATTCCTATCATTTACCAAAAAATCTGTTAGATTTTAAACTTTTATGCAATGTTCCTCTTGTAATGATTATGCACAAAGTCACCAAAACCTTGTCACTAGCCATTACAGAGTATTCCAAAGAAGGTCAACGTCTATGGAACGGAAGTCTCATATTCAAAGTACATTGCTTTGAACATCCTTCTTGCATTAAGGTTTTCTAATCTTACATAGATTGAATAACTTCCACCTGTGGAGACATTTCCATAGTCCCATTTTGACTATCACTTCCGAACAAGAGTTACTTCTTTTCAGAATATGTCAATATGGTCCTTTCTGACAACTTACATCATACTTCCAACTTTCCCTGAGCAACCAATCTTTGGCGAACCTCATATCGTCCTCGACAATTGCTTAATCACTTTAGTCATATCCAGTTCTAGACTTTCCCCTCTCAATGCCTTAAGCATTTGGAAAATTTAGAAAAGATGAATATTATAGCACCTGCAATCGATCCTATATCCGAAGCATATGGGACACGATTCATGATGTTTGACATAAAGACATGATACTAGACCAGTCTTTTGCTACAATATTTTTTATTTGCCATGTTTTCAAAAATTTAACTATGAAGAGGGATGCCGTAATCATAATCGAATCTTGAAAACGCAATATATATAGAATTGCTTCAAGTTGAACCATTCCAACATAAAATTCATATATATATATATATATATATATATATATATATATATATATATATATATATATATATATATATATATATATATATTCTTGACTAAAGATGATTAAAATCTCAATCTAAGCTTTAAAATTGAAATGAAGTATAATTTCCTCTCCCTTAATTATAGCAAAACAAGTTTTCAACCCCTGCAACTTCACGAATTGAAACTTTTGTTTTTCTATAATTAACATTGCTAGTTTGCAATAATAGTAATCACAATTATCATGCTCCCACTAACATGATGATTATTAGCATAACACTTATGCTCCCACTAGCTCTGACATATTTCTAGATATCTGCTGGACTTCTGAAATTTAGATTCATACACCCTTTCTTAGATAGCTCACATGTGTGTCCGAACAATTTTCAGAACTATGAAAAGGGATACCGTAATCATAGTCTCAATTGCTTAGACATTTTCCATTTCTCACAAGTCCATGTTAGTGTGCCGGTTAACCACACACGCTCCACTAACGACTTTTGAAAATGCAAATATCATAATTGCTATCTACTTAAAATCTACTTAGTGAAAGCGTTTCCTCACCATCATTTTCATGAATCGGAGAGAAACCTTATGACACTTAGATTTTATAGTGTATGAGTTCCTATCCATGTGAATTTGTCAAAACCATAATCACAAGATAAGGTTAGTGACAAATTCAGCCTTACATGGATTAAACTTGTTCAGTCTTAGTTTCTTGTCACCTTGGTAGCACAAGGCCCACCAATGCTTCCAAGTTGAACTCTGATAACTCACATGCAAATCCAACTTATTTGAAGTAGGTACAGAAATAAGAATTATGTTAACACGATAGGTTGCAAACCTTAAGTCGTGTGCTAGTGATAAATTACAGGTTTTACTCTTGATTAAATCTTGAAACTTTTTCAGGATCTTTAAGGCTCCCACTATCCCCTTGACATATAAGTTTCCCCAGTCAAGAACCATTCCTTGACAAAACAAATATTCAAGGAATAGTGCGGATTCTTATCAAGACTAACACTTCACACAATTGGTCTTAGTTGGTCTTTGTCTCATCCAAGACATCACAACTCAAATGTACAAGGGTAGAAACATTTTACACTACATTTGATAAGTGTTTTAAACCTTACTTTATGTCACTCAATGTTACAATCTTGGAGTATGACTCTAAGAATTGTTTTGGAACGAAATATGACTCATCTTCTTGATTTTAACCAATCCAACAATTCATGACCTCTCTTCTTAGCCATAACAATGCACTAAGACGTCCTTAGAGTATGAATTTGTGATATGGTTTCATAATCATTAAGATGATCATGAAACATGATACTAAAGTACTCTCCCATCCTTTCAGATTTGAGAAACTTTTATCTTTCTGCCTAATTTGATTCTTCTCATTTGTTTTGTCATACATTGTAACCTTTCCAATGTTACAGAATTATACTTAACCTTATAAGTATAATCATATTTACTAATCTTTAGTAAATCATGACAAATCAATCTTTGTGGTGGACCTTGACCAGCGCACACCCAGTGTACCTAATTCCTTAGTCCTTCAATTGACTCACATATACATGTGATCAAAGAATTAGTCTTAATTTTCAAAGATGAAAATTATCATTCATCATAAAATACAACTTGTATGATTCCAAGTTTCCGTCTAATTGAAACTTGGGTGATGAAAAACTTTCTTCATTTGGTAAATTCAGACACTACCACAAATGAAAAAATCAAATCCACTTTCCAATATTGCTATTACTAGAAACATATAAGCAACAATTTTCCACATATGCCATTGTAAGGATATTTTTAAAATAAATAAAATTAAAAGTCTTTTTTTTCTTTTATTTTAAAACTTTGCGGAAAAACTTATCCTTCCAATCCACATGAAAACCTTGTTGTTATCTATTCATAAGCAATATATTATAACTCTTAAGCAACAGGTCAAAATTCTGATTACCGAACCATGCAATCGAAACCCACCTTCGCAATCAGAATCAACATATACTTACTTTAAGCTTCCTATTTGATTCTTAAAACATCAGCATGTGACCCATTCACATTGTGTAATAAGAATCTCCAAATAGGAACTTAATAGAGTTAGACAGTGCACTTTACCCGAAGTAGAGTCAAACCTCTTGACTTGATCTACCTTATGACCTTTCAGGCGAACAGGGCAGCTTCGCAACCAATGCCCCTTCCTTTGGCAACAAAACACATGGACCCTTTGGTAATGGCACATGAGACTATCTCAGACTTAGCCTTTCTCTTTACCATTTGGTCAACCGAGTTGACTATGGCCGATCCCTTTCCAATGGGAAGAGAAATCTTTTTTCTAGATATCCAATGCTACCATTGTCAATGTCCATTTAAGACTTGGGAAGTTGTTCTTTTAATCAAATTTGCCTTACTGGTGTTCCAAATCATTGCTGATTCCACAACACCAAGCAAATAGATAACATTATTAAGGGTCATGTCATAGTCTGCCTCATAGTAGTCCCAAAGAGACTCACTATGTTACTAAGAAAGTGATTGAACATCCAACTTTCACGAGACTTTGACACCCAACTCTCCCGGCTTGTCAATATGTGACTTTATCTCCAAGATGTGAGCACACATAGACTTTGCTTGCCAATAGGGATTGAGTGAGTTTAAACTTTTCAAGAACTTGTGGTGAGGGAGAATAATTGGAGGAGGTGGAGGAAGTGAAGCATGATGTTGAGGGACACCATCTTCAAGAGATTCAAAGTCCTTAATATAACACCCAATAATGGGAGAAAATCAAGTTAGTTGATTCAAAGTCCTTAATATAACACCCAATATGAAATACTAAGGCTAGGACCCAACACAATATTTTATAATTTGGAAGAGGGATGCCGTAATCCAAGCTATAAAATATTTGAAGGTAGGCGAATGACGATTCACCAATTTCCACCATAAAAAACGAAATAATTTATTAGGTTTTAATTGGATTTGAAATTCGTAGATCTTTTGAGATTCATTGAACTTTTCGATGGCATGTTTCAATCTCGAGTGTGCCCTCTCAAATTTTGTGACTGGGATGCCGAGGATCACAAAACAAGGTGTGAATAACCATACCAATTCACTTGGTACCCTTAATATTATCACCCAATCAATGTGCCGGTTAACCACACACGCTCCATTGATCTATGACAAACATTAAGTCACCCTTCGTGATCCTTACTAGTCCAAGTTAGTGTGTCGGTTAACCACACACGCTCCACCAACGACTTGGTAAGGTACAAAGTGTGAATTCCATGGGCTAGCACCAAATTCACATTTTTCCTAAAGTAACTAAGATTGGGAATTAAATAAAAAAATATTTAGTTACTTTATAATATTCATTATACTTTTAATGAGAATTTAAAGTCATTGTCCTACCCGTTCGGCTAACGACCCTCCACCGATCAAGCAAGCGGTGGGTGAGAGTGGACACCCATTAAGTCGCCATTTTATAGGCAACAACCTTATACCCACCTTATAGACCGGCTTCGTGAATGAGGCCTACTAACGGTAAAACGACTTGTTCTTATACATATATATACTAATTAACCATTAATCTTATAAATAGTATAAGGGTAGAATTTTAACTTTTAAAACTTCTAGGGTATGGAATTAAAGTTTGTGTGAGACTTTACAAATTCCAAAACTTGAGGGCAAGTTTTGAACAATTCATAAACTTTTGGATATTCATAACTTATGAGTTTTAATTAAGTGTTTTAAAGCTTTTAATGAAGAGTCTCTTGGAAATCCATAACTTGAGGACAAGTTATGAAGTCCATAAAAGCATTTATGCGAAAAACTCTTCAAGAAAATGTAACCTACAACTTCTTAAAAACATTTAAAAGAAAAACTCTTGGAATTCCATAACTTGAGGACAAATTAAGAATTCCATTAAAACACATTAAGATCAAGAATTAACTAACAAACAATTTGCAAATAATTCCTATGATCTAACAAAACTCATATGAACATTAACATCCACTATCCAAAACTTTTCATTTCATAACTTATGAATTAAAGGTTCATAAAAATGAAGACTCTTCATTTTATGTAACTTATGTGTTTAATGTGTGTTAAAGAAAAGTGACCTTTGGATATCCATAACTTGAGGACAAATTATGGACTCCATTAAAACACATAAATGATCAAGAATTAATTCCAAACAATTCAGCAAATAATTCCTATCATCTTCTAAATTCATAAGAACATGAACATGATCATCAAAAGTTCAAGAATTATATGAACACATAAAAATCATGGAATTTTGATATATGCTATTGTAAATGGATTAGAACAACCATTACACCAACTAAAACAAGTTTTAAAACACCAAAACAGTTTAGGGTAATATTTCTAGTCCATTTCCAGCAGCAAAAGTCGAAATTCTGTTTTTTTTTATTATTATTTTGCATCAAGTATCAAACAAGCAAGCCTAGGATTTGATACCACTGTTGGGTTTTGAGCAATCTAACACTTCCTAAGTGTGCATGCAACCCTAATAAACCTTGGATCTATGTTTGTCTAAATACATGCAAAATAATAATTTTCCAAGGTTCATAACCTATCTAACATGGCATGGGGTACTTTTAAATATAAAAGAATTAGATAAGATTACATACCTTTTGATGATGAGTTTGATTCCTAAGGAGTTTGAGGGCCAAGCACCAATAGTGTGAATGCCTCAAATGGAATCACAAATCACCACAAACTCTTGGAAAACTTTGAGAGAGTGTATACACACATAAAAATCGGCCACACACACAAAACCACACTAGTGGCTATTTCATGCAACATAAGCATGCTTATATAGTGTGCATGGTTAGGGTGAAACCCTAATAACCCATGACCTTTCCTTTTCCAAGGATCCATGGGTTAATAGCTCCATGGATCATCCATGGACTTCCACATAAGCCTAGCCCATTAACAAATGAGTGTTAGCCCACACCATATAAAACAATAGCCCACAATTTAATTAGTCTTCCTTTTAATCTCTAAATTAATTCATAATTAATTTAAGACTAAGACTAATTAAATAACATGACTTCATATTAATATATTATAACTTATAATATATTAATAAACATATGTGTATAACTCTCATAAAATTATCCATAAATAGTTCGGATGAAATGCAACCCAAATGGACCATGCCAGGTCGGGTCAAGTATATACCAAATAAGTTATGGACTTAGACACCTTATCCAACAGTCTTCACCGTGATCAATTAGGGTTTGGGCAAAACTCTTGGCACTATCAAAGGTATCCGGACGTGCAGCTAAGACGTTTCCCTTTGTTGGATGGGTCAGCCCCCAGATGAACTTTTCTATCTTTTTACTTTCAGGAGTGACCAATCCCGGGCAGAGAAGTGCGAGATCATCGAATCGAGAAGTGTATGCAGCAATATCGGAACCCTTCGTCTTCAGGTTCCAGAGCTCATGCTCTAGTTTCTGCATTTCACCACGGGGACAGTATTCAGCTATGAGGTGTTCTTTCATGGCTTCCCAACCCATGGCATTGGCTACAGGTAGGGTCAAGGATTTGACTTGGCCGTCCCACCAAGTCAGGGCTTTGTCAAGAAAGGTACAAGCTGCGAACTTTACTTTATCAGATTCCGAACAGGCACAGATTTCGAAGATGGATTCGATTTTCTCGAACCATCGGGAAAGAGAAATGACACCTCCAGTTCCATTGAAGGATGTGGGTTTTGCATTCATGAAATCTTTATAGGAACCCTCTTTTCGGTGTCCCTGATTGCTTTATTGATCCTGAGTTTGAGTACCACCTCCCGAACCACCGGAACCACCAGTGTTGAATTGAGACATAGCAGCTGCCACCGCGGCGGTAACAGCTGCCTGAAATACTACGTGGTCAATTTCAGGAGGAGGTGGTGGCGGAGGTTTGTTGGTCCTTGAGCTGGGTCTTTTTCTTGGAGGCATCTTGATCTAATAAGATCAAGAAAGAGAGAGGATGGCAAGTCCTCTAAATTGAATCAAGAGATATGACAGTTATATATATTCTGAATAAGCGATAAAGCAGGAAAGAGTTATCAATGCAGATATATTATTGCTAAAGGAATGATCAAGGAACAATGGGTGAACGTGGATTTCTACAAAGGATTGGCTCGAGAAATACTCCCATAGTATTTCATGATTCGCTACGATACTGGCACGATGTTTGTGGTATTAAGGTAAGTTTTAGGCATGCCGCATACTACAGTTACTCCCAAGCACATGTTAGCCGTGTCTTGAATGAATATAGTTGGCCAGGATATATTGATCCTAGACACGACTACATAACTGCCCAGGTTTAACCGCAGTACACAACACCCATTTACTTATGTTTTGTTCTACTTGTAGTTACGGATCTCGACGGTTCGGTATACTTGTATACTTTTGAAAATACTTGTATTTTGAAGGATACTTTTAATTCAAAGCACTTAGGCCCTTTGGTGTTTATAGTTTTATACCATGTAAGGTTTGCTATACTTTATTCACTATAAACAAGGGCTCTGATACCAAACTGTCACACCCCGAAAACCGAAGGCGGAAACATTTTCGGGGTTGACTCCACGTTGAGTATCAAATCCAATGCACATAGTACGTAAAGTAAACAACCATTACATTACATATAGAAAGGTTTACATTTGTCTCAAAAGTAAAGTTATACAGTAGTGGTACATAGTATATATGAACAAAATGAGATGAGTCTTCTGCGCATTCTGTCTTCGCTAAAAAGGAATCATCGGGTACCTGTCTAAAGCGGACCTGAGAGTACAAGCAGTTTGAAAATCAGCATAACATTGGTGAGTTCATAAGTGGTTTTGTTTTATGAAAATGTACGAGTTCCTTTTCTATTTCTGAAAATGACACACACCAAGAAAATCCCATATTTTCTTAAAAATTGGTTATTGAATCCCAAAATGTAATGTAAAAGATGTACACTGAAAACATGTTTACCCTTGAGAATTGTAAAGTTTAGTTATCTGGTTTGTTACACGATTATGGTTATGTACAAATGTTACCCCAGGAAAATCCCATATTTTCCTGAATGTTGGTTACCAATGTGAAAGATGTATACTAGAAACTTGGTTGTCCTTGTGAAATGTATTAGTTTTAACACATAACATATACAAAGTAATTTAATTACTTTATTCATTATTACTATTAAGTAAATCTCTGTTATCCTAATTGTGAGTTCCATAACCATACAATAGACTAGATATGGCAATAAGTAGTCCACATCACCTTATGACTTTCGTCACCCTTGAACCATTTCGGTTCGGCTGTAGCTAGCAGCCAGGTGTGGGGTAGTCAGCCCCGTATAGATCTATATACTCAAGTCACGCTCCCTATCTAAGAGATTCTAGTTACGGGTGCAGTCCTCCACTCGCGTATCTTTGTGGAGTGTTCACCGAGGACATGTCTCCAATTATATAGGATTAACAAATTTACTAGTAATAATATGATAATCCTCCACTCGCGTATCTCTGTGGAGTGTTAGCAAGGACAAAACAATGTACTAACTTCTATGTTAAAGGTTCAATTGTCATGCTTTTAATTGATAAAATATGGAAAAACATTGGTGAAATATATAAAATACAACATTTTATGACATATTCCACAAATAATATGGTTACGTGTTTTGCATGCTCAAACAGTTATCTGTTATGTCTATCAGTGTTAAAAGCATATGAAATCATGAAACACCCATATGTAAAACAAGTTTTTGAGTACAAGTATTCCTTGTACTTTGCTTATATTCTCCCCCTGAAAACAGTGAAACACAGTGAAAAAGGGTAGGGGTATGAACTCACTAGACGGGAAAATGCGACGATTTGAATGCTAAGCGTTGGTTCGGGGCTTGATAACATGCGAGGTTCCTATGTAATATGAAATTGTATACAAATGTATCTAATTAGACTTTAAAACACTAATTAGATATGATAACACACTCCAATGAGCGAAAACACTTCAAATCAAGTGTTTGGAGTGACCCGGGTAACATCTCGGACGTGTGGGACTTAGGAAATGAGTTTACTCTTCAAGAGTAAACTCCTCATGGAGTTTGCGACCCATTAACCATACTCCCATGAATTTACAGCCGTAAACTCATGGATGGTGGGTTCTTGGATGCCAAATGGTCAAACAATGCACACGGGAAGTTATAGGGTTGAATCCATGGCTTAGCAAGTGATTGGGACTTCAAATGGCCTTGGGAAATGAATTTAAGGTCTAAGGAGATGTTCTTGGGGAGTTTACTACCTTAAAATCATGAGTTTACAACCGTAAACTCATGTTTGTCCATGAATCAAGGGCTTTGGTGGTTGTAATTCAATCACATGTGATTGTAGTCTAACATACAAGCCATTCAAGGTGATAAGGGCATTTAAACACCCATTTCAAGAGGTTATGGTCTAGGAAGATGATTTTACGGTCTAAGAATGTTCTTGGACCGTAAACTCTAGTTTGTCTCATTTATGAATGTTTTGGTGCATTTCTTGAAGGGTTATACGGTTATACGCACTCATGGAAGTTCATTGAAGGTGTTTAGGGGTAAACTAACACCCAAAATGGTGTTTAAGGTCTAAGATTGAGGTTTTACGGTCCAGGCATGTTCTTGGACCGTAAACTCATGTTTGGTCCCTTCTTGTATGATTTGGTGCTTCAAATGATTAAGTTGAAGGTCCTAGACATGTTTGGAAGCTTGTGGTGGTGTTTAAGGGCATTTTTAACACCTTAAGAGGTGTTTATGGTTCATGCATGGGGGTTTACGGTCCAAGAAGGTTCTTGGGCCATAAAATCATGTTCATACATCAAATGTCATGATTTTTGGGTCTTTATTCCATGCATGCAAGTTTCTAAGTCGAATCTAGGCCCTAGAAGTGTTTTGGAGGGGTTTTGAGGCTTCAAAACCCTCATATAAGGTGTTCACGGCCTATGGAAGGTTCTTTGACCATAAACACATGTTCATATGTGTTTTGGGTGATTCCAACATGAATTTGAAACCAATTAAGTTAGATAACAAGTTTAGGATGGATTTCTTACCAAATGATGCTTGAAATGGGGTTTTTGAGGCAATTCGAGTTCTAGAGAGAGAGTGTAGAGGGAGAAAGTTTTTAGAGAGAGGGAAAAAGCCTCAAAATGATGTCACTCAATCCCTTATATCGGGGTTGAGTTTGTGGCCCGGTGGAATTCTACCCGATACTGCCATTAGACGATGCTTTTTGTCGCACCCGATAAAGTTGCCGTAATTAAGACTTAAATGAAAATAATAATTTTGCAAACAATTATGGAAAATATTTTAACAATTAAAACACATCCCGACAATTACGAAACCAAAATAAAAGTTGCGATAAAATTAATTTAATTCAAATGGTTAACGGAACGAATTGAATACGACGGTTTTATTTGACGGGAACGGTTTTAGCGACGAAATAAATTACAGGTTGTCACAGAGTCTGAGAAACAAGACCCATGTGAAGCATGTATAGTCATCAACAATAACCAGTATATACTTTTTGTTGTGAAGACTGGCTATGGTTGAGGGACCACAGAGATCAATGTGTAATAGCTCCAGTGGTTCAGAGATAGAAGAATCAATTATCAGAGGATGGCTTGCTTTTGATTGTTTACCGCATTCGCACGCTGGACAAAGGGTATCGTTGCTAAATTTGAGAATGGGGAGACCACGGACTAGCTCTCCAGTGACGAGGTTGTTGATGTATCGAATGTTGAGATGAGCTAGCTTGCGATGCCATAGCCAGCAGACTTCGGATACACCTTTGGACAGAAAGCACAGCTGCGGTTTACCAATGATGAGAGAAACATCCAAAGGATACATCGTGCCTTCGGAGCGAGATTTGATTAAGCAAGTGCTGCGATCACTCGTCGTTATGTAACATAATTGATCGTCAAATTCAACACGATGTCCTGCTTTACATAGTTGGCCAACACTGATAAGATTGTGTTTAAGGCTTTCTACATAAGCATCCTTCTGAATGGAAAAGTTCCCCATAGTGAGAACATCATAACCTCGGATGCCACCGTTTGCATTGTTGCCAAACGTTACATTTCCACCATTGCATATAGGCCTGAAATCCCAAAGGTACTTTAACCTTCCGATCATGTGCAAGGAGCAGACACTGTCAATTAACCATTCTTCTTCTTGTTCCTCCTTGCACAAAGCCTGAGAATTATACGGTTAGTTTAGGCATCCAAACAAGTTTGGAGCCAGGGACGATTGATGTATTCTTAAGTGATGCATGGTCCGAGGTTGCATGGACAGGTCTTTTGTCAACTTTTAGACCTAGTCCTGGATGTTTGTTCAGATTTGGATTGTTGCGAGTTTTTTGAAAAATACGAGGTTTCTGACTTTGATTTGACTTGACATGAGATAAAAACTTTTGACAACTGCACTAAAATTTACAAAAAGAGAGTTTGTCATTGAAGTTGACATTGTGCTTGGTCAGCAGTTTATAGAGTGAATTGGACTTGGTATTGGTCCGAGGTGGGTAACTTCTGAAAGATTTGACATTTGATTTCTGAAAAGTTTGTTTTGAGCGAGGTTTAGCACGTGTAAATCTTTGAGTCTCTTTTGGTGGATTTGGTAAGATTCCCTTCCACTTGTTTTGATGTGATTTTAAAAGTGTTGGAGTGGGTAAAATTCCTTTCCAATTAGGGTCTTTTGAGGAATAGACTTGAAAAACGTAGTTTCTCACAGGTTTGACGCGTTTTTGGATTATGTCAGAAGTAGCAGGAATGACTTTTGAAACTGAACTCCCCTTTTTGCTTGTTTTCATGAAAGAAGAGTTTTTTGAAATGTAATTTGTGAAAACAATTTTTTCTGGACTCTTGGATTTTCGAATTCTCATATGTTTCTTATTTTTTGAAAAACTTTGTCTGCTTGTGTTTCGAGATCTAATTTCTTCTTTGATAGCTCTTTTTGCCAAGGATTTTGGTGAACCGCAGGCATCGTTATTCAACTGCGGTTTCCTGGAATCTTTGAACGATTTTGAAAAAGTGGGCTAGAATCATCAGAACTTGAGGATTCTGGAATTTGAGAGCATTGGCCTACTTTAAAATTTTCTATAGGTAACTCATGAAAAATCGGTTGAAGAGTTGTACTTCCTTGAACTGATGGTTTTGGTAAAGATGATTTGACTACCGTAGAGTAGGTTTTAGATGAAATTGCAGTGGGACACTTCTAGGACATTTGACTATAGTGTGAAACACTATGGTCTGAGGACAAAGATGGAAAGTACTTTGAGACTTCGGGGCCTTTAACAACAATTTCTTCATCAACTACGGATGAAGTTTGAGAATTTGAAAGAATGGTGCCGCAGATGGGATTTTGATCACATGTGTGACTAGAATCCTCGGGCATAATTTCCTCAATGACACAATTATTGCTCAAACTGTGTAATCTACCGAAGTGAGTTTTGATATCTTCAGGAAATGTCTTGTCATTGACAGGGAAATGAAATTCTCTCTCAGGAGGGACATACACTCTGTCTTTGTTGAACCGGGGTGAGGAATCCATTGTGGTAGGATACCCATTTGACCAACCCCAATTATATGTATTGTCCACAGTTCCATTGTTTACTAAATTTTCAATAGTATCACTTTCATTTAACAAATTTTCAATTAAGTGATTTAAGCGTACAATTTCTCTCTGAGCTAAATCTCTCTGGTTCAAAGCTATCTCTAACTGGGTTTCACTTAACATTCTAGCATCTTTCTCTAATTCCAGATCCTTTTCTAACATTGCCATCTTACGTTTCTTGTTATCCATTCTTCCTCTCACATGGAATATCTCTTGGGATGCAATGATCTTCTCATCTAGGGCATTGTTATAGTGTGTAAGGACGGCAGCACAAGTGTCATTAAGATCATCTATGTAGGGTTGACAGTCATGCATACTATAATTTAAAGTTTGGATCATGATATTTACCTGTTCAACAATGCTTAGAGTCTCATCCTTTGCCATGTAGCAGTATCTTTTGTTCAACATTACTGACCCATCATCATCCGCAGTGGCCAGCATGCAGATTTTCCCTTTTCCTTTAACACTGCTGATGGTCTCTTCTTCATCTCCTGATGACCAAACTTGATGGTCTCTTTTAACTTGAGCCACATATGCCCTTGCCTTTTCTTTTTCTTCCAACTCTTGAGCCATTCTAAGATAGAATGCTCTGTCCTTGACTACATTGGCCTTACAGTCTTTTGCAAAGTGATTTTCTTTATTGCATTTGTGACAAATCACAACATCAGTCTTGTCTTCTGATTGAGTACCGGAGTCTTTGTTCTGAGGAGACTGCGGTACCTCCTTTGGTTAATTGTTCTGAGATCCTTTAGGATATTGAGAGTGGCTGTTCTGCGGACCAAAGTTACAGTTGAAAGGAGGTTTGTTAAATTGTTGATTCATGCAAAAAGAAGAAGGCGGTATGTCGTTGAACTCTTGGCAAACCAGAGAAATAGCCTTCTGGAATTCTTCTTCATCATCATACTCAGAATCCACTTCGTATGACTGTGGTGGGGTATCATACGATGAAGAGTAGGGTGACTGCGGTGGAGCTTGTGCTATGAGAGTAAGTGGTCCTCCGAATTCAGCACGGTCTTTGAGTACAGTGGATTCTTGTGCTTGGAGCTCTCCATAGAGATTGTAGAGTGATAAAAAGTGAATCTTCCTGTCACCTTGGACTATCATTTTAGCCGTAGTCCAATGTCGTCCTAAACCATTAAGGAACTGGAGATTGGCTTCATGGTTGCTGCGGATGGTACCAACATTTGATAACTTTGTGACTATCAGGTTGAATCTCTTGAAGGAGTCTTCCAAACTTTCACCCACATGAGCTTTGAAGTTGTTGAAGTCGTTGAGTGCGGTAGTGAGCTTCTTATCTTGTGCTTGTTCTGAGCCTTCGTACAGATTTTTGAGTACATCCCAGATCTCTTTTGCTGACTTGCAGTTTATGATTATATTAAAGTTGTCAGGAGCAACACCACAAGATATTTCATAAAAAGCAACAACATCATTTTCCATCTTATCGAGATCATCCTTGGTGGACGGCTCATGGTTGGTTGACCTCCTCCTAGCCTGGTTGCTGCGCCGTCAGTTTGGACTGGTGTAAGAACTGGAATGTGTGGTCCCTCTTCCACGGATCGCCATACATCTCTACCCAGTCTTCTTAAGTATCTCTCCATTCTTTGTGACCAGTGATGATATTCATTTGCTACCAGTATTGGAGCTCTGTTAGAACCACCAACACTATTGGAGACATTCAGAGATAACGATTGTGCCATTTTTTTTTGTTTTTTTTTAGAAATGAGCTTTAGTGGTATAGAAGGCTTAATGAGATAATCAGAGTTCCGATATTCAAAAAGCAACCACTTTGGCTCTGATACCAATTGTTGAGAGAAAAACTTGGAGACACACTTGAACAAACGTTAGAACAAGTATATTGCGGAATAGTTAATCTCAAAGGATCTAAAAGCTCAACAATGATATAGTTAGATAGTTAGATAGTTAGTTTCGGAAAGTAAAGAAATATAAATGACAACAATTTTTATATCAAGAATACACTTAAACTGATTCATAACAAGGAATGCATTCACTCCGAGTTAGTAAGGAAGATCAAGTTTAGTGATTAAGTCTAGAAGACTTGCTTCGAAGAGAGGTTATGTTTTAGTTGCAATTTAGAGTTTGAAGAGTAGTAAGATAGAGTAATGAAGAAGATATCTTAGAGAAATATATTCAGAATAATTCACAAGTCATCGATTGATAAGAGAGATATTTGAGAAAGAAATCTTGTGTATTAAGAAGTTGAGAGTTGTAAGAGTTGTTGTGAATACATCAGAAGGAGTCTCTATTTATATAGTCTCAAAAACAAACAACTACTCTATAAGCAGTCGTGCAAGGCATGTTGGACAATAGAGTACATTACATAAAGATAAGAAAGGAAATAACAAAGACTGCGGATGCTGAAGGCAAGTTGACTCCGGGTGCTGATATGATTGCTGAAGATGAACCGTTGCGGTAGATAGGAGTTTGCGGTATCTTAGTTCAAGAGGGTCACTTTTATGTTTCAACAATACAAGAAAGGTATGTCATTCTACTAGTTTTATATTACAAGTACCCCATCACATGCTAGTTATGATGAGAACCTTCGAAAATTCTTATTTGCATGAATATTAGAGAAAACATAAATCCAAGGTTCATAGGGTTGCATGTATACCTTAGGAGTGTTAGAATGCTCAAAACCCATCAGTAGTATCAGAGCTTAGGCTTACTTTCTTGATATTTGATGTAAAATGCTTGAAAAATTCGAATTTTCTGCCCACTGTTCAATAGACTCGTCGAGTCCATGGGGGGATTCGACGAGTCGAAGTTTATCTTCATCCTACTCGTCGAGTAGGTTCGTGCACTCGACGAGTAGAAGCTCCTGTGTGTAGATTTTTGAGTTTTGCTGCTGGAAATGGACTAGAATCATTACCCTATATTGTTTTGGTCTTATGAAACTTGTTTTTGATGGTGTAATGATTATGCTAATCCATTTTCAATGGCTATTATCAAATTTCAAGTTTTGTATTTGTTTATATGATTCTTGAAATTGTTGATATGAATATTCATGCTTAAGAGTTATGGTAGATCATAGGAATTATTTGCAAATTGTTTGTTAGTTTAATTCTTGATCTAAATGTTTCTAATGGAGTCCGTAATTTGTCCTTAGGTTATGCATTACCAAAAGTCATTTCTTTTAAAAGATCCATTAAAGAATTATAGGTTATATAAAATGAAGACTCTTCATTTTAATAAACGATTAAACTCGTATGTTATGAATATGAAAGGTTTTGAATAGTTCCAAAACTTGCTCTCAAGTTTTGGAATTTGTAAAGTCACTTTAGAAAACTTTAATTCCATACCCTAGAGTTTTAAAAGTTAAAATTCAACCCTTTTAGTTTATAATATTATAAGTTAATATATATATATATATATATATATATATATATATATATATATATATATATATATATGAATAAGAAGAAGTCAGTTTTATCGTTAGTAGACCTTGTTCACGAAGTTGGTCTATAAGGGGGGGGGGGGGGGTTTAAGGTTGTTGCCTATAAAATGGAAGCTTAATGGGTGTCCACTCTCACCCACCGCTTTCTTGACTGGTGGAGGGTCGTTAGCCAAAAGGGTATGACAAGGACTATAATTCTCATTAAAAGTATAACGATAAATACAAATTAACTAAGCCTTTAGGAATTCTCAATCTTTGTTACTTTAGGAAAATGTGAAGTTGGTGCTATCCCATGAAATTACACTTTGTACCTTACCAATTCGTTGGTGGAGCGTGTGTGGGTAACCGACACACTAACATGGACTAGTAAGAGTGGCAAAGGGTTACTTAATGTTTATCATAGATCGGTGGAACGCGTGTGGGTAACCGACACATCAATTAGGTGATAAAGATTAAGGGTACCAAGTTAATTTGCATGGTTATTCAGACCTTGTTTGTGATCTTCGGAATCCCAGTCACAAACTGGAGAGGGAAAAATCGAGATTTCAACATGCCATTGAAAAGTTCAATGAATCTCAAAAGAATCTAAGAGTTTCAATCCAATTAAAACCTAATAAAGTATTGTGTTGGGTCCTAGCCTTAATATTACATTTGGGTGTCTTATTAAGGATTCTATATCTATTCTAAACTTGTTTTTCTTCTTTTTAGATGTCTTCCAACAATGCTGCTTCTGGCTCAAACCCTACCGGCTCCTTCTCTCTCATGAACCTTTGTAGGAGAGTCATCTTTGATGGTTCAAACTTTAATGATTGGATCAGGAACATCAGGATGGTCATGCATTACGAGGATAAGGAATATGTCCTTGACAAGTAGATGAAAGAAATTTATGAGTCAACTGATTCTCTAGAGGAGATCATTGACTTTAGGGCATATGAGAGAGATGCTACCAAAGTGACATGTATCATGTTAGCCACAATAACAACTGAACTCCAGAAGTCCTATGAGGACTTTTACCCTTTTGAGATGCACATGGATTTGATGGACCGCTACCATCAAAGTGCTTGTCAAGAGATGTATGAAATAATCTCTTCCATGATAACAACCCGAATGAAGGATGATGAATCCATCACGGGCCACATGCAGAAAATGCAAATGTTTGTGGACCACCTGCTGAAGTTGAATGTGAACTTCCCGGAGGAGTTGGCTATTGATATCTTAATGCACTCCTTACCTACTTGTTATGATCAGTTCCGAATGACCTATGACATGAACAAGGAGGAGGTCACACTCAACAAAATTCAAGGACTTTTGAAGACCACCGAAACCGGTCTCAAGGGTAAATCGGTTGTTACTACTCCTAATCCTAACACCTCCCTTGTTCTGGCTATCGGGAAAAGTAGAAGGAAGAAGAGGAAGACCCCATCGAAGGGTACCAAGGGAAAGTCTCTTGATGGCTCCTCTTCAAGTGGAACCAAAGGTGGTTATGTCACTCCTTCTTCCAACCCAAAGGAAGCTCAATGCTTATATTGTCAGGAAAAGGGGCACCGGAAACGAAACTGCCCCAAGTACCTACAAAATGTTAAGGATGTGAAGGTCAAACCTACCCATGCAGGGCCTAAGAAGAAGTCAGGATGTGGAGCACGGAAAGATAAACTTGATCATGGGGAATAGGAAAGCTTCACTTGTCACCAAGATTGGAGTTTATTCTTTGTTGCTAATTAGTGGGTTAGTATTAGATTTGAATAAGTGTTATTACTCGTCTGAAATGGCAAGAAATATTATTTCCTTTCATGGTTCGTACAAACAAGGATTTACTTTTTCATTTGATAATGAAGTTGGTGGTATTAATGCTTTTTATAACAATGTTCTTTATTTTAAAGCATTACCTTGTGATGGTGTAAATGAAACTTTGTCGGTTGTAGACAACTTAGGAAATAATGTATTACATATTGATTCATCCCCTGGTTTGGATAAAGCATCCTTGTGGCATTTTCATCTTGGACATGTTAACATGAAGTGCATAGGCCAACTCCTGAAGGCTGGAGTCTTGGAGTCACTTGACTTAAGGTCAGATGATAGTTGCGAGTCTTGTTGGCTTGAAAAAATGACAAAGTCATCCTTCACTGGTACTTGTGCTAGGGGTGAAGGTTTGTTTGACCTTGTACACACAAATATGTGTGGACCCTTTAGGACCGCCATAAGGGATGCTAACCGCTTCCATGTGACTTTTACTGATGATTACAGTAGATGTGGTTATGTCTACTTAATCAAGCATAAGTCAAAAACCTTTGAAAAGTTCATAGAGTTTAAACATGAATTGGAGAATCAGTTGGGCAGGAACACTAAGATGCTCCGAGCCGATCGAGGATGAGAGTATCTTAGTACAAAGTTCCTTGACTAACTTAAGGAATGTGGAATTTCTTCACAATTGACACCTCTTAGGACACCACAACTGAATGGTGTGGCTAAGAGGCGCAATCGAACCTTGTTGTACATGGTTCATTCCATGATGAGTCAAGCTTCGTTACCAATCTCATTCTTGGTGTATGCCTTAGATACTGCCACCCATATCTTAAGTCTAGTCCGTAGAAAGAAGGTTGCCAAAACACCTCACGAGATGTGGACTGGGAAAGTACCCAATTTGGACAACGTCAAGATTTGGGGTTGCGAGGCTTTCGTGAGGTGTGAGACTCATGATAAGCTCGAACCTCGTAGCGAGCGGTGTATTTTCATTGGCTACCCACATAATTATTTTGGTTACCTCTTCTACAGACCCAGTGAGAATGTGGTCTTTATGGCAAGTAGATGGGTCTTTTGCGAGAGAGAATTTATAAGCCAAGGAAACAGTGGGAGGCAAACTGACCTTGAAGAACTTCAAGATTCAAGCGGTGAAGGAACCTCAAACCCTAGCAATCAACATGAGGAGGAAACTCCTGTTGATGAGTCTGTACCTCTGAGGCATTCCACAAGAGTTAGGAATCCATCTGAGCATTACTATGGTTTTCATATTACTGCAGAAGGTGATGCATTTATCGGTGATAGTACACTGGTAAATTTGGATGAGCCTAACAGCTTTAAGGAACCCATGACAAGCCCTGAGTCCACCAAATGGAAAGAGGAAGTGGACAGAAAGATTCGGTCCATGTATGACAATCAAGTTCGAAACTTGGTTGACAACGTACCGAGTCGTAAGACAGTCGGGTGCAAATGGATCTTCAAGAAGAATACCAACATGGATGGGAATGTACACAGTTACAAAGCGCGATTGGTTGTGAAGGGCTTTACTCAAACTACGGGAATTGAATATGATGATACCTTCTCATTAGTAGAGAAGATTAAGTCTATTAGGGTTTTGCTCTCCTTAGCTGCATTTCATGATTATGAAATATGGAAAATGGATGTCAAAATCTCTTTCATTAATGGAAAGTTGGCTGAGGATTTTTACATGAGTCAGCCAAAGGGTTTTTTCGATGCAAAGCACCCTAATAGAGTGTTTAAGCTTGAGAAATTCATCTATGGATTGAAACAAGCATCTCATAGATGGAATCTTTGTTTCGATGAGAAAGTCAAAGATTTTGGTTTTTCGAGGAGCGAAGATGAGTCCTGTGCATATGTTAAGGCTAGTGGGAATATAGTTAGCTTTTTGGTACTGTATGTGGATGACATACTAATCATAGGAAATGACATCCAACCTTGCATGAGGTTAAATCATTGTTTGGGAAGTGTTTCGCTATGAAGGACCTTCAAGAAGTAGCCTATATATTAGGGATAAGGATATTGAGAGACAGGAGTAAGAGACTAATTGGACTTAGTCAAAGTACCTAGTTGGATAAGGTGTTGAAAAGGTTCAGCATGCAGGATTCCAAGAAAGGTGACTTACCAATCCAGAGTAATGCCAAACTGAGTAAGACTCACAGCCTGAGTACAAAGGCTGAGATAGCTGAGATGAATCTAGTACTGTATGCTTCCGTTGTAGGCTCGATCATGTATGATATTACTTGCACTCGCCTTGATATGGCTTTTTCTTTGAGCATGGTCAGAAGATATCAAGGGAATCCGGGCAAGGCTCACTGGACTACGGTAAAGAATATTCTCAAGTACCTACAGAGGACTAGGAACTGGGTCCTTACCCTTGGTGGGAGTGAGGACTTGAGAGTTGTGGGGTATAGTGATGTTGGCTTCCAAACTGATAGGGATAATTTCCACTCTTAGTCGAGCTGGGCCTTTACCCTAAATGGAGGAGCAATTACTCGGAAGACTTCCAAGCAGGAAACAGTGGCTGATTCAACTTACGAATTAAAGTACATAGCAGCAAGCAAGGCGGAAAACGAGGCTATGTGGCTAAACAACTTCATTGGAGACCTTGGAGTTGTACAAGCTATTATGAAGCCTATGGAGATTTTCTATGACAACGAGGGTGCAGTTGCCTTAGCTAAGGAACCAAGGGATTACGATAAATCTAGGCACATCGATAGAAACAAATTGTTGGACAGTAAGTACATCGTTGTTCCATGTATTTGTTCAACTGATATCTAGAACAAAGGATTATATGATCACTTATCTTAAATAGCGCATCATAATCTTAGTTCCGCGAGACTTTGAAAGAGCTACGATTGCTGGTCGGTTCCTGAAGTCATACCTGTAACTATAGTTATTGGACTTATCCAAGTGGGAGACTGTTGGATAAGGTTTCTAAGTCCATTACTATATTTGGTATGTACTTCACCCGATTTAGCATGGTCCATTTGGGTTGCATTGCATTTAGGGGTGAGCAAAAACCGAACCGCAAACCAAAAAACCGAAAAAACCGCATAAACCAAAACTGAAATGAAAACCAATGGTGTGGTTTTTAGTTTTGAAAAAACCGAAAATACTCGGTGCGGTGCGGTTTCTTGTCTCGCAAAAATCGCAAAAACCGAACCGCACCGCATATATATATATATATATATATATATATATATATATATATATATATATATATATATTAAGTGTTGATATTTGTAAGAACCAAGAACTTATGACAATTAAAATTTCTATAAATGTAAATATCTATTTTATCTATCGGAGGATGATTGTATATTTTTAATTATACACTCAGTGTTAATTACAATAACAAATAATGTTTATGAGATTTTTTTACCATTCAAATATGAAGAGTACTAGTGATATAGTATCATTTTTATGAATACATTAATTGATATTATCATATGTACTTGTGAAACAAATATTATATTAAATTCGTATTATACTGAAGCATTAGAAACATGTTGCATGAGTGGTTATGTACTTTGATTTCAAACCAACAGGTGGTGGTATTGGTTTATATCCAATTAATAATTAGCACTCCTCATCTGAGTCAAGATAACTCGCTGAGTTACTTGAGTTTGAGTAAAAAAGCAAAACAAAAAAAAACTAACAAAAAACCACAAAAACCGAACTGCATAAAACCGAATGGTGCGGTTTCTAAATTTCAAAAAACCGCACCGAACAGCACCATGCTCACCCCTAATGGCATTACAACAATTGAATCGAAAAAATGAGAAAAGGACACCTATGGTTTGTTAATATATTATAGGTTCTAATATATTAATAATATTATTTAATTAGTATTGATCAAGAATTAATTTTGAATTAATTTTGTGATCAAAATGAGACTAATTAAATATATGGGGGTTGATTTGTAAATCATTCATTCTTATATAGTGGGCTTGTGGTTGATGATTCACTAGATTGGGCTAGGACCCATTGGATGCTCCATGGTTGATCCATGGAGGTTATAACTTATGGATCATGGGGGAAATGAAAAGCCATTGACATTAGGGTTTACATGGTGTAACCCTACATGTCGCACATTATATAAAGAGCCCCATAGCTAGCAAAATCGCCCACTAATGCAACACAAGGAGGGCTAGCCGCTTTTTGAGTAAAAATGTTCTCTTCCCAAGTTATTCCAAGAGTTGTGGTGTTGTGTGAAACATTTTAGGCATCGCATTTGGGGTGCTAGGCTCACAAGGTCTTAAAGAATCGAAGCTACAAAAAGGTATGTCATTCTAATAGTTTTATATTACAAGTCATGCCTTGCTAGTTAGGATGAAAATCATGGAAAACTCTTATTAGCATGAATATTAGTGAAAACATAGATCCAAGGTTTCTAGGGTTGCATGTACACCGTAAGAGTGTTAGAATGCTCAAAACCCATGAATTAGGTCCTTAGTGGGTTAAGTGCTCTTAGTTTACCCTAATCGTCATTTTATGTAAAACCCTAATCATCATTTCATCTTATGTGGTCACTGTTGCAAGTGACTATAACCTGTGATCCAGTATTGACTCAAGTATCTTCCTATAGGTGATTGGAAGTGAGTTGAAGCTCGTAGAGTCCTTCATTGCTACAGTGGTTATCTAGATGCATATCGAGGTGAGTTGCGCCTCACTATACCTGTGGGTGAAAGGCGCCAATGTCGGGCCACTAGTTTTGCTTATCTGCTAATAGAGGGATGCCCTAGGGAATGTATATAGTCATGTAGGATAGACTGAGGACTTTTGATCTAAGCTCTCTTAATTGTTCCTTTTTTTGTTGTGGTACTAGAGTAAGATCACCTGTCCGGTGACTATCTCACCTATGAGTATATACGACCATGCATTCCTTGGATCGTTGATATTTAGTATGCTGCTATGCTATAATGATATGGTAGATCTGTGTTTTGGTGTCGAGTATGCTGCTATGTTGTAGTGATATGTTAGATCTCTATTCTAGTATTGAGTATGCTGCTTTGTTGTAACAATCTGTAGAACTGCATGTTATTTGTGCTTGTTGGTTATCACCTATGGAGTGCCCTTAGGGACTATTTGTGGTCATGTATGATAGCCTGAGAACTCTCGATCTAAGCTCTTGCATGTTCCTCATTTGGTTGTGGCTCTAGAGTAGGATCACCTGTTTGGGTGGGTATCTCATCTATGGTTACTTACGGTTACGCATTCTATGGAGGTTAGATGGTGGTAGGACTATATAAGTTGTGAGAGGACTAGTAGGCAGCAGTGAGCTTTCTCACAGTATCCATGGGTTGAAGACACCAATGTCGGCCCATTAGTTTGTTAAGTAGAATGCTAGTTGTCTTTATGATATTTTCATGAAAGACCCTGGGAGGTAGCTCGTGGTACTTGGATGTTAGACTATGGGGGTAGCCCATGACTTTTCAAGGAAAGACCATGGGGGTAGCCTATGACACTTGGATGTTAGACCATGAGGGTAGCCCATGGCATTTAAACGAAAGACGATGGGGTAGCCCATGGTACTTGGATGTTACACCGTGGGGGTAGCCCATGACATTTGGATGTTAGACCATAGGGGTAGCCCATGTCATTTCAAGGATAGACCATGCGGGGAAGCCTATGGCCTTTGGATGTCAGACCATAGGGGAAGCCCATGGCATTTCAGGGAAAAGACCATGTGGGTAACCCAGGGCAAATATATGTATGGTATGTGGTGTTTTAGGGGAAACTCATTAAACATTATACTTACTCAATTGTTTATTGTTTCAGGTATCATTAGTGATTGTGGGAAAGCAAAGACGAGACTGTACATACTCATCAACAACTTTGAAGATTCCATATTTCCTACAATACTCTGATTTTAATAAGTGTAATTTGGAATAAATGACTTTCTTAAATAATGGATTAATAAATTAGGTATTTACCTAAATAAAAATGAAGAAAATTTGTTAGAAAATGCGATGCTAGATTTCATTTCTCATTTTTTTTTTAAGTTTGAAATAACAATAGTAACCTTGTATGTGAATCCAACATGTTCTTAATATATGAAATTCAGAATCTTCTGCTTCCTCGATTGCTTATGTAGTGATGAGGAGGATATAAGTGGTCATAGTACTAACCCTACAAATGTTTTAAAAGTAAGTTTCGGGTATCATGATTTTGATTTTTTATTTATTTAATAATATGTGTAGATATTGATTACTTTATAGTTGATATTGTTAACAAAGTATGAGTGAAAGTTGTGAGGAAATGAAATTAACATCTATAAATCACAACCAAATATTTATCAAAAAGGCGTTTATAAGATATAGATGTATTCATAACACGTGAAACATATGTTAGTCACAATTAAGTCATTACTTATACAATAAAGAATATGAATTTTTAAAATAATCAAAATAACACTTAAATTTTTCGTCATTTCACCTGTGGTACATTCATACAATGGCAAAATAGTGGTGACAACTTTTTACTCCAGTAAGAATAATGCCCTTTTATTGGTTTTTATTTTGTCAATAATGCCCTTTTATTTGTTTTAGATTAATAACTGGGATTTTTTTTGTGGTTAATGGACTTTTGAATAATAAAATAGAAAATAAGTAAGAAATTATTATTTTGCATCACCTCATTTGTTACCACTAATGTGCAGGTCCTTGGTCGCATATGAGATGGTGGATTTATATTGTATTAAAGGGTCTAATGCTTACAATTAAAAAAACCAATAACAAGATACTTTGATTTATTTCTCTATTTTAGGATTATCCATTCATTTTTTGTATAAGAACATGGTACTTTGGAATATGTAACCAATTAGTAAAAGTGCAATGCTAATTATTTGACTATCTTCCGATAAGATAATTTCATGATTTTGATTCTCTTTTTAGGTGCAAAGCTTAAAGTAATGCAAGATTCAACATAAAGTTATCAAACAACCACTTCTAGAAATAAGAGGACGCACAATGAATTTTAAGAACTATAAGGTTTATACACACTCATGTTAACGTATCATAAATATTGAAGGATTCCAACCCCGCAACGCGGGAAGACTTCTCTACTTAAATTGTTATATTTTGCCAAAAGAGCCTATACAGTTATTTTTTTTTTCTTTTTGATAAATCAACCCCTATGTGATCATCTTACAAATTTGAATGAACATTTATTAAATTTTAATGGACATTTATTAAAAGTGCATTTATATATTCTACCGAAACATGCTTTTCAAAGGTACAGCCATTGCAATTAAAAAGCATTCCAATTCAAATATTTCCAGCAACGAAATAATTTTTAATATGAAATCTTGCCTTGTGAAAGTGATAGACCAAACAATGGTGATAGCTTTTACGTTGATAAAATATAGGGGAAAGAATAAGTTTTTAGGAGAAATGGTGCTTCAAGCGTATTGGCTGCTTATGATGTTAAATGTTTTCTCTTTTCTTTTTTGATTTTCTGCTTGTACTCTTTTGTTTTGGCAATCTTCTTGTTAGTTTTGTTCTAATATATGTCGTATTTTTGTTGTTCAAAAAAAAGTTCTACTATATTGCTCCCTATGGTATGGGGTAATTTGCATGTTTTATCTCTAACTACTTTTTTTTAAACTCGGGCCGTCCTTATAGTTTGATATTGTTGAGTCATTGCTCCCTAGTCGACTTAAAATGACCAATATACCCATATCTATTATTTTAATTGTTTTTTATTAAGTTATTGTAACATTTCGATGATGATGTACTTCTAATTTTAACCCTATCATTTAATTATACAATTTGGACCCATAGAAAAAGAAAGAGTGCAATGAGGGCCCTAGTCGCATTTTCCTAAATTGGGTTTTTGGGGAGTACGCCATGTGTACGTGTGTATGTTGAGCGTACTAGGGCACACCTAGTATGATGGGCATACATCTGTACGTAGGGCATACATGTCAAACATGCAAACCATAATTTTTAGGTTCTAACTCATATTTAAACCCAATTATAGCCTCATTTCCCCTCACTTCATCAGCCTCCATCCTCTTAAAATGTTTTTGCAAACCTAATCCACCTGGTGAAGCATTTCTAAGCTTGAGTGTGTGTGGGTGTGTTTTGTGCTTTTGAAGAAGAAGGAAGGAAATAGAGACCATCTTGGAGGAGTGAAGCTCTTTAGATCCAGAATCACACCACCTTTTGGCATTATTTGGAGGTATAAAGTCCTAAACTTGGTGAAGTCTCATTTAGATCTTGTGTTGGGTTGATTTTTTGTCCTTTTTGTCCTAAATGTGGAGATTCATGAGCATAGCATGTTCTTGACCCATTAAGTTGTCCTTTCAGGCCTTAGGAAAGGTCTTAAGCCATAAAAATGGAGTCTTAATGGTTAGATTCTTCCCATGCATGTTATTGAAAGACTTAATGCATTAAGATGTGGAGTTTTGGTGTATTAAGCACTTATTGAGCATGAAAGGTCATAAAGTTGGAAACTTTATGACTCTTAGTGATATTTTGGTCATGAATCTATAATTGGACGCATTAAGTTGAAGTATTAAGCACTTAATGGGAAAATAGGAAAAACCTGGGAGTACGTCATGCATACCTATGTGTACTCCCAACATACTTGGTCAACCATCCTGATCCAGTCAATGAAGGAGTATGCCCTATGTACATGCACTGTCTCAACTCGGCTGAGTTGACTGGGCTAGGTTAACCTGGCTCGGTTGACTCAATTGACTTATGGATTTTTGAGCAGTTTGTCCTTGACTTTGACCAAGTTTGACTCTTAAGGGTATTTTAGATTATGATTGAGGATTGGTATTTTGGTTGGATAGGTGGCGGTTAGACCTAATATTCGGAGTCGGTACCTCATCAAGTATTGTTCAGAATGTGAGGTAAGTTTCGCCTCATTATGCCATGGGTTGAAGGCGCCAAAGTCGGCCTACAAGTTTCCGGTTCTCTGTTAGTAGAGGGATGAATTAGGGATTGTATATAGTCACGTAGGATAGACTGAGGACTCTTGATCTAGGCTCTCTTACTTGTTCCTTGTTTGGTTGTGGTTGTAGGGTAGGATCAGATGTCCGAGTATCTATCTCACCTCTGAGTATATACGGTCATGCATTTCTTGGATTATTGCTACTTAATATTTCGTTATGTTGTAGTGATCTGCTAGATCTATATCATGGTATCAAATATGTTTTCATGTTGTAGAGATATGTTAGATCGGTATCATGGTATGTAGGATGTTGTTATGCTATAGTGCACTATTTGATATGTATGTTATCTATACTTACTGATTATCATCTGGTGGAGTGCCCTAGGGATTCTGTGTGATTATGTAGGATAGCCTGAGAACTCTTGGTCTAAGCTTTCTTGCATGTTCCATGTTTGGTTGTGGCTCCGAGTAGGATCATCTGTTTAGGTGGTATCTCACCTTTGGCTACTTATGGTTACACATTTCAAGGAGGTTAGCTGGTAGTGGGACTGTGTGTTGTAAGAGGTCAAGTAGGCGAGAATGAGTTGTATGATTGTTGTTTGTTTGTGTTATGTGCCTACTTAATCCTTGTTTGTTTATATGTTGACATATGGTGGTGGTAGGTTGAGGCAGTCCTTCTTTGTGTTGTAGGCCAAGATACCCGGTGCGGACCGGTTGTAATTCGAAGGCTCGAAGGCTCTATTAGAGCGGTTGGGTTGAGGCGGTAGACCAACAAACTCTGGGTTTTTCAGCTTGATGGCTGAATGGACCCGATGCATACTTGCATGTTTATTGTATGGGGTATTTCAGGGGAAACTCACTAAGATTTATGCTTACCCAGTTGTTTATGGTTTCAGGTATCATCTATGATTGCGGGAAGGTGAAGGCGCGATTGCACACAATCATTGGCAACATTGAGGATTTGGCATTTTCTATGATACCCTGATTTTTAAAACCAAGGTTAAATCAAAGTCCATGTTTCAGATCCCAAGCCAACAATCAAACAAGAACATGACAAAAGACCGATTCCATGTCCCCCAACCCTTTTATTATAAATTTCTTTTTCAAAAACGGTTTGTGAAAATTCTCGGATCCTAGTTTGAGTTTGGGTTCACACAAGTGTTCCTCTAAATCCATCAGAGTAGGACTTTCATACCAACTTGTAACGTTTCGTTTTCACAATAAAAAAAATTCATTTTTATTAAGGTAAAACTTCATAGTTATAAATCTATTTTAAGTAAACCATTCATTCCCAATTATATTGTCAAAAATCATAGTAATAAAATAAACATGGAATCCTCGATGTTGCTTGTGACAACCCGATATTTCGACTCTATGTAATGACCTAAAAAGTGAAGTATTGTAACTACTTTTGAAATAATGAAATTAACTTCGAAAATAAAATGTGCAAAAGTCTCTATAGGGATATCTATTATGCTAGATAATGTGTCAAGGTTTATAGAAATACTAAGAACACTAAAATCTGAGTTATAACGAAGAAGCTATGACCATTCTAAGATTTCCGACAAAACCAGCAACACTGATTAAACGAAAAACGCGAAGTCTGAATACAGTAGTTTTTAACCTTAAGTATCTAAATGAAAGTTGTAGATAACATTAAACCGTGAGCATACATAAAAAGAACGTCCAAATCTGACTTTGTATGAGGAAGTTATGATTTTTACAAGATCCGGATATAGCAGTAGACAGCTAAAAACTTGAAATAGAGCTCGGGAGACTTTTGACCGAAACAACCTAAATGAGAATCGAAGGTCTCAACAATAGTAGCGCAATGGCTAAAAATTTGACGAAAACGGACATCGGATGAAGAAGTTATGGATTTTTAACGGACTTTTCGTGTCCCGACCCGTTAAAAATAAATAATTAAAAATAAAGTCAAAATTAGCTGATAAAGTCTAAACGAGAGTTGTAGAGCATATTTTCAGTTACGCGTGCATATAAAGAACATCGAAAACGGAGTCCGTACGTGAAAGTTACGCATTTTACAAGTTCGGGGTCCAAAATCTGAGGCTGTCAGGTCTGCCACGACTTGGCACAGTTTGTTGCGACCCGACGAATGACTGAGGGCGTCCAATCAACGGAAGGAGATAAGATTTGACCTCCACGACGTGGCCAACCCTTTTGCACGACGTGGCACCCAAAAATCCACCTTATAAATAGAACTCTTGGGGTGCCGGGTTTTGGTGCTCCATTCTTCCATCTCTTGCACCGAAAGTCTACGGTTAAGCTCCCGAAGCCCACCCGAAGCCCCGATTTTCACATTCAAGTTCCGAAGGAAGTTTCTACACTCCCGAGACTCCCGAGATTCCCGAGAATCCTGAGAAAATCGACTTTCACAAGCCGAAGTTCTACTCGATTTTCATCTCGCTTTCTCCAATCAATCAAGTGAGTTCGTACCCCTATAAACTACACTTTCAAATGTTTTATCAATGCTTTTTATACGCTTTTAAGGGGGGGGGGGAGGGGGAATACAAGTAAACACACGGTTATTATCATGTGTAACATAAAGTTTCACTATATACTCTTTTATCAAGTGAATCATATGTGATTCATAACTAATACATAGGAACTTTTGTATGCAATATATGTTCACGATAACATCTTGTCTTTTGGAAATAAAAAATGTTTATATATATATATATATATATATATATATATATATATATATATATATATATATATATATATATATATATATATATATATATATATGCGAAGCAAACCCTTTATTTGTACTTTAAGTATATGTGATCATTTATGCCACTTTAAATGTTATACTTTACATAACAAGTGAGCATTACACTAGGATTTACTATACGAACGAAACACACACTTTGAATAACTATAATAGGTATAGTTTACGAGGAAATCATGAACATTTACATACTAGAAACACTATATCAAAGAGATACTTTTATATACAAGAACAAATGGACATTTTCATACGTAAATCTGTTTTATACTAAGTTTTGTGACACATTTTACGTACTTTCGAGTACGCATTTTAAGTTATGTATTATATACCATAATCCCTTGTATGGGGAGCGTGATACTTGTGTATAGATCTATACGGGATTGACAATCTTGCACCTAAGCTGTTAGCTACAGCTTGGTCGGCAAGCCTAGGGTGACAAACGTCATAACATTCCAACGCCTGAAGAACGTTGTTACTTGCAGTCTGGGTCATTAGTATGGTTATAAAACTTATGTGGAGTATTAAGAACTCATTGATTTACAGGGTTATCAAATGCCTTAGTGATTTTATACTTACACAAATCTACTACTATAGGCATGAAAAACACGATTGCAATTTAGTTTTGGAACTTTTAAACTACCACACACTTATGAACGGATATTGGATTTCTAAAAGAAAACCTTCAAAGCAGTCGAGTCTTTGTAGAAGACTACTTTTATACTAGTAGGGAATATTGGATTTTATATGAGTTTTTTGAACATCTACAAACAAATTTCATTTGATTTTATTCAAATAGTGACATTAAATACTTATGAACTCACCAGCTTAAATGTTGATCTACTCTTTCAAATCTATTTGTATTTCTCAGGGATTCAGTAATACAAGTAAAATCCAGCTTTTGCAGAAGGGATGTTTAGGCGTCTAAACAAATCTTTTGACAACATATTGTAATTGATATTGTGGAACATGTAATACCTACAAATGATGTAACTTTCAATTATATAGATGTTGGTTGTGTTTACCTTCTTTACTATGTATTCAACTATTTCGATACTTCATGAAGTCATCCGCCCTCGAACGATTCTGCCGTTCTGGTTTGGGGGGGGGGGGTGACAGATTGGTATCAGAGCATTGTTTATAGTGAAGTTAGTATATATTGAACCACATAAGATATACAAACTATAAATGCAAAGGGACTCAAAGTCTCTGACAAAACGTTTTTACACCTAAAACCTTGTTTTATTTAATTTAGATTGTTTTGGGTCGTAAAAGTACAATTACGTGCATACAACAATATATTTTCATGGTTAGAACGATACAACAAGTATTAAGACAAGTTGGACACTAAGATTAGGCCTCGACATATGTAATCGGATTTGGGACGAATATTGCCTGATCAACTATATTTATCCGAGATTGGACTAACGCGTGTCGAGGAATGGTCGTAGTGAGCAACAAGTCAAAACTTACCAAAATAAACACTAGTCTCAAACATACAAATTTAAATACTATAGGAGTATTTGGTACATGCAATAGTTTAATCGACATACTTAGTTTTACATGTTTCAAGTTTTGTTCAATTCCTATAACCCTATTCTTGTATAGTCAAATGGTTGGATTCATTCCACACGGAGACCCCTACTATCTCAACCAAGGTAACGGGGGATGGGTCGAAGAAGATCTTGAAGAGGATGAAGAACCTATCGAGTTGGATGAAGGGGATGACTCTGGGACTGACTCGGAACCAGAGGTAATCAACCCACCAGCCTCTCAACCTCCTCCTGTTAGGAGAAACTTTCAGGGACCAAGTCCGGTTTGGGGAAGCCACCTCCACCATTGGTGCCAGCAACAAGGGATACGTCCTCCCTACGGCATGTTTCTAGAGTTCTATGATGTCTGCGGTGGAGGTTCAGCCGATCGAGCACCCCCAGCCATGGTGGGCAAGCTAGCCAACCAGTCCTATCAATCCAGGGTTCAAGTGAGCCGGATTCGTGAAGTCAACGTGGAAGTACAGGTGCACACTTCCGACATCCGCCGACTGGATAGGTTGCAGGATGACACCCAACTCCGCGTCGACGCGTTCCAAGCACAAATGATTACAGCCCTCTCTGAGATGAGAGAACAGCAAGCCGCCTTCGATAGGCGTCTTATGGAAGCAAAGCAATCAGATGCGGAGTCAAACTTCAAGCGCAACCTACGTCGCAAGTAGTGCTTGCCGAATCCCAAATTTTTGATATAGAATAGGACCATCGTCTAAAAGTCTTACCTTCTTTAACTTCCTATAATCGGAGACCTTTAGAAAGGTCAAAATTTTCTAACTTCGGATGTAACGCAACCATATGTTTAATACATATAGGGCATACCTCTTTCGTGTGTTCAATCTGTGCATTTCATTCGAGTTCATGAGTTTGTTTATTTAATTTTC
Organism: Lactuca sativa; assembly: GCF_002870075.4. Taxonomy (NCBI): domain Eukaryota; kingdom Viridiplantae; phylum Streptophyta; class Magnoliopsida; order Asterales; family Asteraceae; genus Lactuca; species Lactuca sativa. Next base: position 117,367,923 of record NC_056624.2, read on the forward strand.
AAACTCCATTGGTAAATCAAACTCAAAGCCCTGCGTTGGTCAAACCAAATTCTCGAACTATTAAAGATAGTTAACTCATTGTTATTCAACTCTCAACCACCAAAACTTATGATCTTTTATTTTTATTTCTTGGCAGCGCGATGCCTCCTCGTCCAAACCTAAGACCCAGGCCGGGAACGATGCCTCCACCACCACCCCCTCCATCAATGGAAAATGCCGCGTTGATAGCTGTTGTAACAGCTGCAGTAACAGCGGCAATGGCCCAAATGAGTAACAATGGTTCTGGTGGGGGAGTGAATAGTTCTACGAATGGATAACGCCCAGGTCGTTCAGGGGATTGTACATCCAAGGATTTCATGAATAGCAAACCCATTACTTTTTATGGGTCCAGAGGAATAATGGCTCTATCACAGTGGATAGAGAAAACTGAAGCAGTTTTTGAGATTTGTTCTTCTCCGGAAGGGAACATAGTGAAGTTCGCTGCCTGTACTTTCTCTGAGAGAGCTCTGACATGGTGGAATGGCCATGTCAAGTCACTAACGCTAGTAGTGGCTAACTCTATGGGCTGAGAGAATCTAAAAGAAGTACTACTGCAAGAGTACTGTCCACGGGGCGAATTACAAAAGCTCGAACAGGAACTTTGGGGCCTTACCATGGTAGGCTCAGATATCATGACCTATACCAATAGGTTCAGTGATTTGGCAATCCATTGCCGAGGAATAGTTGCTCTAGAGAGCAAGAAGATCGAAAGGTACATATGGGGACTGTCACCCCAGATTCAAGGAAGTATTCTAGCTTCCAAACCAATCACCTTCGATAACACCAAACAGTTGGCACACACAAGCTCTCGTAGACCATGGGGTCTGCCAAAACTTCGCAACCACCGCACCGGAGCAACCCAGAGGAAGCAACAACAACAACGACAATACCAAAACCAACAACAACAACAAGAAGAGGTTCTGCAACAAAAGGAAGAGTCAACCTTCATATGAACCTTCCAAGAAACAACAGATTGTGGCAGTCCATGCCGCTACTGCCCCCAGTGCTGCTCCAATTACCACTACACCGGCAAAGCCATATGCTGGGAACCTACCAAAGTGCAGCAAATGCAATTTCCATCACAACGAAAATTGTCGGGAGATGCACTGCAACAACTGCAATAAAAAGGGACACACTGCCCGTTTCTGTAAGGCATCGGCACGGCCAATCATCCAAGTCCCTGGGGTCGGTGTGGGCCAGACGTGTTATGGTTGTGGTGAGGCTGGACACTACAAGAGGGACTGTCCTAAGGAAAGGAATGCTAACGGCATGGGACGAGTGCTGGCAATAGGGCAGAACGAAGCGATAGCTGGTCCCATGGTGGTTACGGGTACGTTTCTCCTCAATAACGTTTATGCATGCATACTCTTTGATTGGTGGTGTGGAGAGGAGTTTCGTGAGTCATAAATTCAAGCACGTACTAGAACAGAACCCTAAAACACTCAATAAGATATTTATAATAGAAATGGCAAACGGTAGAACTGAAAGCACGAACAATATGTACATAGGCTGCACCCTAACTCTAAACGAACACTCATTTCAAATCGATCTAATGTCGATCACTATAAAGAGCTTTGATGTCATTATCGGTATGGATTGGTTAAGCCTACACCATGCCGATATACTTTGTCACGAAAGGGTCGTTCGCTTAAATATGCCAAACGACGAAACTCTTGTCATTTATGGTGACAAACCCGGTACCAATTTACAAATCATCTCTTGCATCAAAGCCCAGAAATACCTACATAAAGAGTACCATGCCTTCTTAGCCCACGTGGTAGATAAGGAAAAAGAAACGAAAGGCATCAGAGACATTCCAGAAGTCTGTGAATTTCCCGATGTCTTCCCTGAAGATCTTCCCGAAGTTCCACCAGAACGTCAAGTCGAGTTCAGAATCGACTTAATTCTTGGAGCTACACCAGTAGCTAAGTCGCCATATCGTCTAGCACCGATAGAGATGCAGGAGTTATTCAGCCAAGTAAACGAACTACTCAAAAAAGGGTTCATCAGGCCGAGCTTCTCACCTTAGGGTGCACCAGTCTTGTTCGTAAGGAAGATGGATGGATCTTTCCGCATATGCATCGATTACCGGGAACTCAACAAGCTCACTATCAAGAACCGATATCCCTTACCACGCATTGACGACTTGTTCGACCAACTCCAAGGAGCGAGTTATTTCTCAAATACCGACTTAAGACCCGGGTACCACCAACTACGAGTCTTGGAAGGAGATGTTCCTAAAACAGCTTTTTGAACTCGTTATGGTCACTACGAGTTTGTGGTGATGCCCTTTGGTAACAAACGCACCGGCGGTGTTCATGGACTTAATGAACCAAGTGTGTCGTTCATTCTTGGACAAATTTGTAATCGTGTTCATAGACGATATACTCATTTATTCAATGAATAAAGAGGATCATAGTCAACACCTCCGACAAGTCTTGGAAATGCTAAGAAAAGAGAAGCTACACGCAAAATTCTCCAAGTGCGAATTTTGGATTCGGAAGGTAGATTACCTAGGCCACGTGGTTAGCAAAGACGAAATACACATGGAACCTTCCAAAATCAAAGCAATCGAGAACTGGTCAGCTCCAAGAACCCCAACGGAAATTCGACAATTCTTGGGCCTTGCTGGCTACTACCGAAGGTTTATACAGAACTTCTCGAAGATTGCGAAACCACTTACCACCCTGACCCAAAAGGGTGTTACTTTCGATTGGAAAGAAAGACAAGACGCTGCATTCCAAACACTGAAGCAAGCTCTATGCAGCACACCTATATTGTCCTTACCAGAAGGAACAGAAGACTTCGTGGTCTACTGTGATGCATCTAATCAAGGTCTTGGATGCGTACTAATGCAACGAGGTAAGGTCATCGCTTACGCCTCAAAACAACTCAAGACGCACGAAGTCAACTACACTACCCACGATCTTGAACTAGGAGCAGTCGTTTTCGCGCTAAAGATCTGGAGACACTATCTTTATGGAACGAAATGCACGATCTTCACCGAGCATAAAATCCTCCAGCACATTCTCAACCAAAAAGAACTCAACATGAGGCAGAGACGATGGGTTGAACTACTGAATGACTACGAATGTTAGATTCACTATCACCTGGGAAATGCGAATGTAGTAGCTGATGCTCTTAGTCGAAAAGAATACTTAGGTCGCCGAGTGAAATCCTTAACCATGACTATCCATTCACATCTGTCCACACAAATGAAGGAAGCTCAGAGGGAGGCCTTGAAAACAGAGAACGTGGTAGGTGAAGCCCTAAGAGGAATGGACAAAAATATTGAAGTCAAGTGTGACGGAGTTCATTACTTCATGGATCGGATCTGGACACCAAAGTTTGGTGGATTCAAAGACGTGGTCATGAATGAGGCTCATAAGACTCGATACTCCGTGCATCCAGGTTCAGACAAGATGTATCTGGACCTCAAGAAACTGTATTGGTGGCCGAACATGAAAGCAGAGATCGCTACCTATGTGGGCAAGTGTCTGACTTGCGCCAAAGTCAAGGTAGAATACTAGAAACCATCAGGATTACTTCAACAACCCGAAATACCCGAGTGGAAGTGGGAACGGATAACCATGGATGTCATAACCAAATTACCCAAGACAACAGGTGAGCTAGACACCATCTTGGTAATTGTCGATAGGTTAACAAAATCCGCACACTTCCTACCCATTAAGGAAACTGATAAGATGGAGAAGCTAACTCAAACTTACATCTGAGAGATTGTCGACTACACGGCGTACCAATATCCATTATCTCCGACAGAGATAGTAGGTTCACCTCGCAATTCTGGCAATCGTTACAAAAATCCCTAGGAACGAGGCTCGACATGAGTACTACTTACCATCCACAAATCAACGGTTAAAGTGAGAGGACCATACAAACCCTGGAAGATATGCTAAGAGCTTGTGTAATCGATTTTGGTAAAGCATGGGATACCATTTACCACTAATTGAATTTTCGTACAACAATAGCTATCACTCCAGTATTAAATTTGCTCCATTCGAAGCCCTCTACAGCCGGAAGTGCAGATCACCACTGTGCTGGACTGAAGTAGGTGACACACAACTAGCCTAGGGACAAGTACCCGACAACACTCTCACTGGACCGGAAATTATAAGAGAGACAACCGAGAAGATTGTACAAATTCGGGAACGACTAAAGGATTCAAGAGACAGACAAAAGAGTTTTGCGGAAAAAAGATGGAAGCCCTCTGAATTTCAGGTCTGGGACCGAGTACTATTAAAGGTCTCAGCATGGAAAGGGTTAATACGTTTTGGAAAAAGTGGAAAACTAAACCCAAGGTATATTGGAACATTCGAGATCCTTGCAAGGATCGGCCCGGTAGCCTACAAACTTCGCCTACAGCAGGAACTCAATAGCGTACACCCTACCTTTCATGTGTCAAACTTGAAGAAATGTTTGTCTGATGAGACCCTCGTCGTCCCTTTAGACGAGATCGAAGTCAACGAGAGTCTCCACTTTATAGAAGAATTAATTGAAATCATGGACATGGAAATTAAAAGAACAAAACAAAGTCGCATCCCCATCGTGAAGGTCCGCTGGAATGCAAAGCGAGGACCTAAATACACCTGGGAACGCGAAGATTAGATGAAACACAAGTACCCACATCTTTTTCCCTAATCCACAAGTGTTTTTCTTACATTAAATTCCGGGACGAAATTCCCTCTAACGGGGGGATGATGTCACAACCCGGTATTTCGACTCTATGTAATTACCTAAAAAGTCAAGTATTGTAACTACTTTTGAAATAATGAAATTAACTTCGAAAATAAAATGTGCAAAAGTCTCTATAGGGATATCTATTATGCTAGATAATGTGACAAGGTTTATATAAATACTAAGAACACTAAAATCTGAGTTATAATGAAGAAGTTATGACCATTCTAAGATTTCCGACAAAACCGACAACACTGATTAAACGAAAAACGTGAACTTTCGATACAATAGTTTCTAACCGTAAGTATCTAAATGAAAGTTTTAGATAACATTAAACCTTGAGCGTACAAAAAAAGAACGTCCAAATCTGACTTCGTATGAGGAGTTATTATTTTTCCAATATCTGGATATAGCAGTAAACAGCTAAAAACTCGAAATAGAGATCGAGAGACTTTTGACCGAAACAACCTAAATGAGAATCGAAGGTCTCAACAATAGTAGCGCAACGGCGAAAAGTCTGACGAAAACGGACATTGGATGAAGAAGTTATGGATTTTTAACGGACTTTTCGTGTCCCGGCCCGTTAAAAATAAATTTAAAATTAGCCGACGAAGTCTAAATGAGAGTTGTAGAGCATATTTTTAGCTACGCGTGCATATAAAGAACGTCGAAAACAGAGTCCGTACGTGAAAGTTACAGATTTTACAAGTTCGGGGTCCAAAATCCGAGGTTGTCAGGTCTGCCACGATGTGGCACAGTTTGCCGTGACCTGGCGAATGACTGAGGGCGTCCAATCAATGGAAGGAGATAAAATTTGACCACCACGACGTGGCCAACCCTTTGCCACGACGTGGCACCCAAAAATCCACCCTATTAATATAACTCTTGGGGTGCCGGGTTTAGGTGCTCCATTCTTCCATCTCTCGTGCTGAAACTTTGCGGTTAAGCTCCCGAAGCCCTCCCAAAGCCCCGGTTTTCACACTCAAGTTCCAAAGGAAGGTTCTACACTCCCAAGACTCCCGAGACTCCTGAGAATCTCGAGAATCCTGAGAAAATCGATTTTCACAAGCCGAAGTTCTGCTCGATTTTCATCTCGCTTTCTCCAATCAATCAAGTGAGTTCGTACCCCTATAAACTACACTTTCAAATGTTTTATCAATACTTTTTATACACTTTTAAGGGGGGGCGGGGGGGGGGGGGGGAATACAATTAAACACACGGTTATTATCGTGTGTAACATAAAGTTTCACTATATACTCTTTTATCAAGTGAATCATATGTGATTCATAACTAATACATAGGAACTTTTGTATGCAATATATATTCACGATAACATCTTGTCTTTTGGAAATAAAACATGTTTATATATATGCAAATCAAACCCTTTATTTATACTTTAAGTATATGTGATCATTTATGCCACTTTAAATGTTATACTTTACATAACAAGTGAGCATTACACTAGGATTTACTATACGAACGAAACACACACTTTGAATAACTATAATAGGTATAGTTTACGAGGAAATCTTGAACATTTACATACTAGAAACACTATATCAAAGAGATACTTTCATATACAAGAACAAATGGACATTTTCATACGTAAATCTATTTTATACTAAGTTTTGTGACACATTTCACGTACTTTCGAGTATGCATTTTAAGTCTAGTATTATATACCATAATCCCTTGTATGGGGAGCGTGATACTTGTGTATAGATCTATACGGGATTGACAATCCCGCACCTTAGCTCTTAGCTATAGCTAGGTCGGCAGGCCTGGGGTGACAAACGTCATAACATTGCAATGCCTGAAGAACGTTGTTACATGCAGTCTGGGTCATTAGTATGGTTATAAAACTCACATGGAGTATTAAGGACTCATTGATTTAAAGGGTTATCAAATGCCTTAGTGATTTTATACTTACACAAATCTACTACTCTAGGCACGAAAAACACGATTGCATTTTAGTTTTGGAACTTTTAAACTACCACACACTTATGAACGGATATTGGATTTCTAAAAGCAAACCTTCAAAACAGTCGAGTCTTTGTAGAAGACTACTTTTATACTAGTAGGAAATATTGGATTTTCTATGAGTTTTTTGAACATCTACAAACAAATTTCATTTGATTTTATTCAAACAGTGACATTAAATACTTATGAATTCACCAGCTTAAATGCTGATCTACTCTTTCAAATCTACTTGTATTTCTCAGGGTTTCAGTAATTGATATTTTGGAACATGTAATACCTACAAATGATGTAACTTTTTCAATTATATATATGTTGGTTGTGTTTACCTTCTTTACTATGCATTCAACTGTTTCGATACTACATGAAGTCATCCGCCCTCGAATGATTCCGTTGTTCTGGTTTGGGGGTGTGACACTACTAATGAGTGTGTACACTCACACCTTTGCCTTCCCACGATCACGGATAAAACATGAAAACATACACAACTAGATAAGAACAAGGCTTAGTATGTTCCCCTAAATTACTACACACAACAGAACATATAAAAAAATGCATACTAGGTCCACAGTCATCAGATTGGATTACCTCGAGTATGTTGGGATGCCGCCTCAACCCAACTACACTTACCGAGCCTTCGTGCCTATGGTTTACAGTCGTCCCATACTTAGTATCTTGGCCTACAACACACAACAAGACCACCTCAGCCTCAACCTCCACAATATGTCGACATATAAATAAACAAGAGATCAAGTGGGCACATAATTACTACAAACTATCAATCATACAACTCATTACTGCCTACTAGACCTTTTGACAACACACTGTTCCACTACCGGTAACTCTCCATGGAATACATAACCATAAGGAACACGAGGTGAGATAGCTACCCAAACAGATGATCCACTCTAAGCTAGAACCAAACAATGAACAAGGAAGAAAGCCTAGATCAAGAGTTCTCAGGCTATCCTACATGGCTACATATATCCCCTAAGGCATTCCACTAGACAATAACCATCCTACTGGTACACTAACCAGCATACCACTATTTTTGCATCCTAGCACACAAGTATATATATATATATGACAGCTCACTACATCCCAACAACATCCTATATACACAAGGACACATAACCAAATCTCCAACGAATGCATAGCCATATGTATCTAAAGGTGAGATAGACATCCAGGCATATGATCTTATTCTACATCCAAAATCAAACAAGGACCATGAAAGAAATCCTAGATTAAGAGTCCTTGGTGTACCCTACGTGGCAACATATACCCCTAGAGCATCCCTCCACTACATGATAAGCAAAACGAATGCATTATCATTGGTGTCTTCGACCTACGGGTACAATAAGGAAAACTCACCTAAAATGAAGTGCCTAGAAACACTGTGACGTGCTTCCCTTCTCTTCACTATTTTATCCCATGAGCCCTCTAGCACCAAAACGTGGAAGACTTTCAATCAGTATCCCAAATCCTTCATGTTTGACCCAAAGTCAAACTGGTTAAAAAGTGAATGGTCTACGAAAGTCAATGGTCAATAGCCCCTCATAATGTGACAATCTATTGGCCACGTCGTGAGCCACTAAAAGACAAAATTGTCATGACCTTCAGTTCTCACGACCTGATAGACATAGTCTCATGTTTCGAGAACTGTTTGAATGACATTTTAGTGAATAAAACCAATTAATATATTAAGCCACTAATCCACCTCTTCTAGAAGGCTTCATAACACCCCAAAAACCCTAAAAATTGATGATGTAATGTCCAAAAAATGAGAGCTAAAAATTTCATTTTTATTTAATTAAAAGATCATAAATCAAACATTTCATGTAAAACCATAGTGAAATCACAGTATGTCAATAATCATCCAAATACATCAAGTAAACTAGAGAATGCGGAACAACATGGTGCATGCGATGCGATCACCCCAAGCTCTTCCCCTTCAAAATAGAAGCACCTGAAACATAAACTAAAACCATAAGCACGAAGCTTAGTGATTTCCTCAAAATACTCAATAGCCAACAATCAAACAAGAACATAACAAGAAACCGATTCCGTGTCCCTAACCTAACCCTTTTATTATAAATATCTTTTCCGAAAATGTTTTATGAAAATTCTCGAATCCTATTTTGAGTTAGGATTCATACAAGTGTTCCTCCAAATCCATCAAAGTAGAACTTTGATACCAACTTGTAACGTCCCATTTTCAGAAAAAAAAAATCATTTTTATTAGACTAAACTGCAAAATTGGTCCATGTGGTTTGTAAAAAAATATGGATGGAGTCCAAAAACTTTTCAACTTGCACCGTTAGTCCAAAAACTGAAATTTTTTTGGTTTTGGTCCCTAAAAAGTTTAAAATTACTTAGAATGACCATTTTGCCCTTTTAATTTGTTTTTTTTCCATTTTTTATGTATTCTAATAATTTAGTAATTGAAAAATAAAAACAAAAGGAAAATATTTACCACCACATACACCTATAACACCCACTTCCCTTACTGATTTAATTCACATACATACACGAATGAAATTCATCAATGAACTTCTGGGAAAATCTGATGCAGATTCAACACACATACAAGCACACACATCTCTCTCTCTCTCTCTACAAATACAGACATACAAACTCTGATAAATCAGAATTCCCCTTCACCCAGTTCTCATCCCTCTTTCCTTTATCCCAAGTTATCATAATCAAGACCTCCTGTAATGTTCTTTCATCTCAATATCGTTTTTTGTTGGAAAAAAATGGAGCAAGAACAAAGTAAACCTATTAGAGGTGAAGCAACATTTCAATATCTTGGTTTTCTTAGTTTGGTGTGACTGTGTTTGTGGTTTATTCTCCGATTCTATAGCACTAGGTCAAGCCCGCTCCACCAGGGAAACTCCCTCCCTACCTCTAGTGCTCAGTGCCCACCTCGTCCATGGTCGTGAGGTTACACACCAGAAACCCATTTCCTCACCATTGCAAATGGAAATACGATTTTGAACCTTTCATGATCGCGTTGGAGAAGGTTAGCGAAGAGCAAAAGTGAATCAACGAACCTGTAAATCAATTGAAGAACACAAGTGAACCAACGAACCGGTACATAATCAAAGACGCACAAAATGAAGTGAATTTTTCTTAGATATGCTTCTAGAAAGAAGGAAACGAATGAAAAAAAGAGAATTCATGACAATATGGAAAGTAACTTGAAGAATTGTAGAAGGAAATAATCGAAGAAGGAGGAGATCGATAGAGTGGAAGGGTCAAGTACTTACCGAAAAGAAGGACGACAGTGTTGCTGGTTGGTTTACCAGCAGGAAACGTAAGATAAGAGATGGAGAATATGAAGGGGTCGATTGTTACAGAGAGGGTGTGGGTTTTGTGCGACTAATATCTATTTTTAATTTGATGAATATTATAATAAAGATTAATAAATATAAACAAGAAATTAGAAGGGTATGCAAGTTGATTAATAAAGATTAATAAATATGCAAGTTGATCATATATCTTTCGTTTACATTCCTCCTTTGTAACACCCCAAAATCATGAATTAATTGATTTTTAGTTTTTGATTAATAAATCATTAGTACAGGTCTTTCCCATAAAAACAGGGGTAAATTAATTTTTAACATAGCATTCTTAATCAGTGTATTTCACAGAAACGGAAACATGCGATGCATGCTCTATAATTATCCCAAGCCCTTCCAATTGAAAACTAGATTACCTAAAACATAAACTGAAAACCATAAGCACAAAGCTTAGAGAGTTCCCCTAAAATACCACACAATATATAACCACCGATTCTTATACAACATAAATATAGTTGCCATAGCCTTCCCCCATGGTGTTTATTTGATATGTCATGGACTCCCCCATGGTCTTTACCTGGAATGCCATGGGCTCCACCACATGTTCTGACATCCAAATGCAATGGGCTCCACCACATGTTTTGACATCCAAATGCCATGGGCTCCCCCCGGGCTCTTCCATGCAAGTATCAAAGAGACAAATAGCATTCCATATATCAACAAAACAACTAGCAAACCACATAACAAAAAATGGGCCGGTATTGGTGCCTTCGACCCATGGATATAGTGAGAAGACTCACCTCGAATGCAGAAGCTTCCTGAAAAGAATCCCTAGCTGCTGCCCTGGCAGGTTCCCGGGCTAACAATACCAAATGACACTCGATTAGCAATTGGGTACTAATCCATAACTATAACTTCATACCCGAGGTAAAAATACCATTGTCCCCATAACCTATCGTTGTCTAAAACTATGGCCCAAACCATAATCTGAATAGCCGAAAAGCCAAATTAAGCAACCAATGGACCAATTTTCGAAATTAGGCCCAAGCCTCTACATGGGCCTTGCCTTAAGGCCCAAAAATTCTTTCTAGTCCAGCACATTTAACATTCTGATGTCGCATTGACCTATAATCATCAAGATCCAATCATGGCCCAATTTTCCAAATTGGGCCCAAACCTTTCCAATGGGCCTAATCCTAAAGTCTAATAATTTCCTTAGTCTAGAAACATGTTTCAAAAATGGATCACGAAGGCCCAAAACAGCGAAGTCCAAGAAATGGCCCAACCCAAAGCCCACTAATGTGAAATGCACTCTGACTGAGTACTCAGGGCGTACTCAGTTGTACACTGCGCGTACTTGCTTGGTGGCTAGTACGTTGTGCGTAAAGGCTTGTACGCCCAGTGTACTCCACTCTTAATCCCATTTCTAAGCCCATAAATCCAAATCACAGATCTGAGTCCCAAACAACGTCTAGACCCATAAAGTGACTGGCTTGGTGACTTTGCATGCCCCAAAGGGACGGAAACTAAAAATATTGAATTCTACTATAATGGAGATGACTCAAACTCCAAAACAGAAGGTCTTAAACTCTAAAGCTGCCAACTTTATGGACCCTGAACCTCAGAAACACTAAGAGCGGCAACTTAAAGCTCCTAGAAGGGAATCAAGACCACTAGATCTCATCCTTGGGACCAACATGAACTAAAAGCCACAAATAAGAGATCTAATATAGAAATGATAAAGTTCATAGCTTTTTACCTCCAAAAAGCTAGAAATAAGACATAGAAGCAAGATCCATAACCTCCTTCTTGATCCCCACCTTTGTATCAAACTCCACCTTCTTGAAAATTGACCAAACACAGCAAAACGGACACCATAAGCTCAAAATGCCACCATGGTTGATTAAGAACGATTTCTAGGGTTTTAGAGGGTGGAGGCTGACTTAGAATGAAGAAGGAAGCTTAACCTTATGCTTATATAGGGTAAAACCCTTGGATTAGGGTTTTCAATCTCTCCCTCGTATGCCCAGCGTAACTTCTTGTACGCCTCGCATATGAGGTCGCGCACCCCGACCCAACCTCGCACAAACCCCCCGTGTTCCTCCCAGCTATGCCTTGTATAGTTCCTTCTCCTCGGTACGACCTGCGTACCACCTTGGTATGCACTGCGTACTGGGGCTTTTCCCCAAAACCCTAATTCTTCTGAAAACCATAACTCACTTGATACAACCTCGATTCCAACAATTCATATATCCATAAAGATTTATCAAGATGCTCAACCATATTATCAATTCAGACTCACAATAAGATATCCCGAAATAAAATCCACTTTGCATAATAGCGCAAGATGACAAATTACCTAAATACCCCTTCGACCCAAAAACTCAAAATGAATACCCCAGGAACCAAAATACAATAACCAACTCCAACTGAGTGCAAAACCCAATTCCTTGAGGATCCAAAGCCTAATAGTACTCGCTACATCCCAAAAAAGGAACAATTCAAAACAAGATGTTACAACTCTCTCTCACTTCAATTACATTTCATCCTCGAAATCGCTCCTCACTAACACTACCATCAAAACAGACATTCTGAGGAATGCAACTAAAAATTATGCGCATAATATGACCTTCCCAAGACAACCGAAACTTGCATTCCGAAGAAAACAAGCCTTTAATCCCTGAAAAACCACTTCTACCATTCTGAGACCAGAGGTCCATAAGAGTCTAATTTCCCGAGAGACCACCTACGCTGAAACATTACCAAATGAAAACCTCATCGAATAACAGGCCAAACATAACACTTCCAACCTTGATTATCTTGATGAAACCTATGAAAAGAAAGCCACTGACCATAAACATCTATAGAAGAATTATACTTGATAGAAAGCTCAGATAATCTTTCAAGTAGAAGATCCATTCATGCAACGGTTAGACTCAGCCGATAGTTGCACAGCATGGTCAAATCAACCACTCTAAGATTATTTAATCCACTACAAGAAACTTAGCATTTTCCCCCGAATAACCATTGAATCTCTACACGAATCCCAAAACGTTGAAACCAGCCCAACTCAACTTGCTGCCACATAGCTGCCTTTCTTAAAAAAACCGAGATCTCCCCAGTCCCAAAAGCGCACGTATTGTAGCCCTACGCGCCTCCCGAAAATAATTTCGACTAGCAAGACCCGGTCTCCAACAACCCATCTTTGCCTCACTTCAAACACGTTGTGGATCTCTCACAGATAGAACCAACCCAAGACACATCACAATAACTCGAACTGCCATCAAGTAAACCCGTTCATTACCCTTGAACCCTATGATTGATGCCCCCATCAAATAAATATTTGAATGCTTATCCCACTAAAATGAAAATCCTGCACTGACCACGCACGGACCCGACTCAAGATCTTACTGAAACCAAATTGTTGCTCCTCTCGTACCCCCGAGATCCTCGAATCTACACTTGCAGGTTACACGGGCACCTTTTCATTGTCGACTCCCCTCACTTGGTTGATAAATAAATGCCCTTAAATCAATCCATGAAACTACCAGTCTCGCACCTGGTCCAACCACCAGGTTCCCAAGAGTCCAAACCATAAGGCCACTCAGCCCTAAACCCCTCTGTATAGTACACTGGTCACCCATGTGATCCTACACTCAACATTTGAAACCTCGACCTAACGGTCTCTACCAACTCTAATTTTGAATTTCCATAACTACATGGGCCTCCCCCACGGCCCCACCCATTAAGAGCCACTTAGGTCCAACTACGCCTCAGACCCCGAAGGTCTACAACCTAGAACAGAGAATAATTCTTGACAATCCTGACCGACATGCCCAAAGCACAAACTAACTTCGCATTGTCTTAACCTAGAATCCTGACCATTTGTCATAATAGTCTACCTTGAACTGATGAATTCTATGATCCCATTGCAGTCTTACTAGATTTCCAACCAATCATGGTCTTAACCTGGAATACCATGGGCTCCCGCACATGGTCTGATATCCAAGTGCCATGCATCCAGAACTGAATCCTACAATCAATTAGAAGTTCGGTTAAAAATTCAAATTCTACAACCTACTATAGTACCAGTGGAAATGCCTACTCGTGGCTGGGAGTTTCCTGAACTCCGTTCAACACAACCTCAATTTGAACAACCACTTACTTCTCCCAAACTTGGTCTCGATGTAGCTCTCACACCTCTTAATCATCATGGATCTCCAACCCATCTCGTTCAAATAGCATGAATTGCCCATACCCTGCACTAAACGATACTAGTGTTCCATAGCTAGCTAAACTCAATGATCACCCAACTCTCAAAATTCTAAAGGATATTTTTGAAACCTTAACCAGTCACATAGTCCAAATTACTACCATTAGTATGATACTAATTCCGTGTGTTCTTATGTTGGTGATGGCAAACCATAGCACTTGCCCTGACTGACAAATCTTCATCCCATCACACATTCTCAAAGAATCCCCGAATCGAAGTCGACTGCAACCTAAGAGACTATGAAACATCCCTTGACGTTCTGATGTCCAGATCAACTCATGAAACTGGCACTATCATCTTCCCGCTGCCTCTCTCCTCCTAACAATAATAATGCTTGAACCCAATGGTTCACTCAGACGTAACCGCCGCTCATACCGAAACCAATATTTCAATCACTGAGCCCTAATGGTTAATGGGAAAACCATCCCACCGAATCCCGACCATAGACCTTCCGCACAATGCCCCTTAACTGATCTCAACCAAAAATAAATTAACAACCGAACACATTGGAACCCGCTACACAAAATACACCGCTTAATGACCCATTGACGAATGCTGGCAAGAAAAAGGCATAAAATACTCCCCAAAGGTAGAACCTAACGATGACATAACACCAACCCAAAGATGTCACGAACCTAAAATACTATAAGATTTCGAGTAACAAGAAACCGATAGCCGCAAAAAGAATCGCAAACATGAACATACCCGCCGAACCACCTGCTGAATGACTGGCTTCCCTTGCTTCCCATGGAGAACAATCTCTACTGACATGATCAACCTACTACGCTCGTAGCAACCCATACTTCTTGATTGGAAAGCTCAATTGTACCTTTCCGCCATGCGCTACACTGACCCCAACCTTGCTAGCCTCTCACACCTTGCTTAGTAGTCTTGGGTCTTTTCCCGAGACACTCTAATAAATGCACCTGATATGAACCCCTCTTCTAGAGGTTCCCAAATCAATCTCCTACTCTCGAGCTTTAGAAGCATACCTTTCAGGGTCTCGCACCCTGAAATACTCACAAACTTCTTGATATTATCCCTTGACATAGCTTCTACAACATCATCACCCAACTTATTATCAACCTTTTCCCACCAATATCGTGCCCGATTCTTTATCAGGCAGGATGCATATCTAACTTTTGCCTCCTCGGAGCAGGAAATCGTCATGAATGTGCTAGTCATATCTGCTAGCCACCTCCTACTGGCAACGGGGTCCCTCTCCCCATAGAACACTGGAGCTCCACAAGGACACAATTCTCGAAAAGGAAGAGTACGATCTCCAATGATAGCCATAACCTCCGCTCTGAACACGCCCAAGCACTAATCTAACATCTCTAATATACTGCAAGAAATCTCTGATGAAATAAAATCCTATGTCTGCTCACTAATCGGCTAAACACCTTCACCTGAGTCAAAATCTGAAACCAAACCAGAACCAGAACTACATCCCAGAGTGATCATCTCCAACTTGATATACAACAAGCAAAAGATCAAAACATTACCAACAATCCTTCTCTCATAAGCTTCTTAGATTCTCCAAGACTCTCCCTGACTCGATTATGGATCTTGTGCTTTCAGTAGTACGGGACCAATACTACCTTCCACACATCTCCATACTTTCCTCAAGAATTATGATGAATCCTCTAAGTCACCTTCTCAAACTGATGCACTAAGGCTCACTAACCATGTGAATACCACCACCGCACCACTCCCTAGGCTCACATAGGTTCCCGACCTCACTCTGCCACCAGTTGCGTAAGAACTCCTCATAATACCAGTCATCCACTTCATAAATACTTTTCTATTCACTTAGCAGCTGACTCGCATCATCAAAGAGTTCCACAAAGCACAAAGCAAGCAACATTAATGCAATAACACTCCCATCCACAAAACTATCATAAAACATCCAACCCACACACTACCATGTATGTCAGAAATTCCACCCTTATTGCCGGTTGCCTTATGCATGAAAATTATACACAGAATAGGATCATATAGACTGTCGAATAAAAGACTCTACACTATGGCCATGACCAGACAAGGAATATGGAATAAGGTTAAATCCATAATTCTAAGGCTATAAGATTCTAATCGTATACAATTTTTAAAGCATACACTTAGCAATTACCAATTCCAATAAATATTCCCATCTCAGCATGGTATCCAATACAACCAAAGCAACATGGTATCCTATATCAGATCCAACAACCACAACCTAATAAACACTAGCATGCAACTCTACCAGCTCATATGATATACACACAAATGCATCTCTACTAGCATTCTAACTGAGCAGATCCTTAGCACTAACTAGCATGCAATTCACAGATTCAAAAATCAAATCATCGTTAGTGTGAGTATTCTGGGAAAACTTACTCAAGCTCGGGTGATTACATGTACCACAACCTTCTCTAATCTTAGAAAACTCTTTTCTTGAAAACATTTTTCTTTTGAAAACTTTACTAATCCTCAGTTTGAGTACATACACACCCGAGAGTACGTCCGAATCCATCGAACCAAGGCTCTGATACCAACTTGTAACACCCCAAAATCATGAATTTTTTTTTTTTTAGATTAATAAATCATTAGTAAATGTCTTTCCCATAAAACCAGGTTAAATTAATTTTTAACATAACATTGTTAATCAGACTATTTCATAGAAAACAGATGTGATGCATGCTCTACAATCATCCCGAGCCCTTCCAATTAAAAACCAAAGTACCTAAAACATAAACTGAAAATCATAGGCACAAAGCTTAGTGAGTTCCCCAAAATATCACACAACATATAACCGCATATTTGTTGGATACGGTGTCTAAGTCCATAACTATTTCGGGTGTGTACTTGACCCGACCCGGCATGGTCCATTTGGGTTGCATGGCACCATGCAATTGGATAGACTAAATGAGAGAAATAACACTTGGAGATTATTAATATATTATAAGTTCTAATATATTAATAATATTATTTGATTAGTTTGATCAAAGAATTAATTCGGAATTAATTAAGTGATCAGAGGATAACTAATTAAATATATGCGTTGATTATGTAAATCATTCATATCTTGTATAGTGGGCTAAAAGGCTCCATGGATTATCAAGTTGGGTTATACCCACAGGATGCTCCATGGATGCTCCATGGGAGTTACAAACCCATGGGTCATGGAAAAGAAGAGTCATGACACATTAGGGTTTACATGGTGTAACCCTAGATGTGTCAACACTATATAAGAGTCCCATTCTCCACCAAAATCGGTTAAACATACATACACATAAGAAAGTAGAGGGCTTGGCCGATTTTAAGAAGTGTGTATTATCTCAAAAGTCTTTCCAAGAGCATTTGGTGTTGTGTGAAGCATTTGAAGCATCACACTTGGGGTGCTAGGCTCACAAGGTTTCAAGGAACATAAACAACAACAAGGTAAGTGATTCTATCTTTCATTCAAGTTAAAATTGTTCCCCATGTATGCTAGATAGGAATATAACCTTGGAAATTCAACTTTGCATGATAATTAGACAAACATAGATCCAAGGTTATTAGGGTTGCATGTACACTTAGGAAGTGTTAGAATGTTCAAAACCCATCAGTGGTATCAGAGCCTAGGCTTGTTTGTTTGTTATTTGTGCTTAAAAGTTGGAAAAAGTCGAAAAACTTGCTGTCTGCCTGATGAACTCGCCGAGTCCATAGGGAGACTCGCCGAGTTCACTTGTATCTTCAACCTACTCGCTGAGTAGGTTCATGCACTCGGTGAGTAGGAGCCACTGAGTGCAGATTTTCGACTTTAGTTGCTGGAAATGGACTAGAAACATTACCCTAAACTGTTTTGGTACTTGAAAACTTGTTTTAGATGGTGTAATGTCTTAGCTAATCCATTTACAACAACTAGTTATCAAAATTACAAAGTTTTAAGTGTAGTTTTGATTCATGAAAGTGCTTATGTTCATGTTCTTGATCTTATGATGTTTAGATGATCATAGGAATTATTTGTAACCTATGTGGTAGTTTAATTCTTGATCATAATGTGTTTTAATGGTATCCATAACTTGTCCTCAAGTTATGGAAAACCAAAAGTCACTTGAGTTAAAAACCATTAAAAGAACACAAGAGTTAGAAAAATGAAGAGTCTTCATTTCATTACTCTATTAAACTCATAAGTTACACGGAATGAAAAGTTTTGAAAGTTTACAAAACTTGCCCTCAAGTTTTGGAACAAGTAAAGTCAAGTTAAAACTTTAGTTCCAACCCTTAGAATTTTAAAAGTTAAAATTCAACCCTTATACTTATATTATTATGATTTAATAATTATATATATATGTATAAGAACAAACGTCTTACCGCTAGTACGCCTCATTCACGAAACCGGTCTATAAGGTGGGTATAAGGTTGTTGCCTATAAAATGGCAACTTAATGGGTTTCCACTGTCACCCACCGCTTGCTTGATCGGTGGAGGGTCGTTAGCCGAACGGGTAAGACAAGGACTTATAAATTCTCATTAAAAGTATGATGAATATTATAAAGTAACTAAATGTTTTATTAAATTCGCAATCTTAGTTACTTTAGGAAAAATGTGAATAAGGTGCTAATCCATGAAATTACACTTTACACTTTGTTTAAGTCGTTGGTGGAGCGTGTGTGGATAACCGGCACACTAACTTGGACTTAACAAGGTAGGTAAAGGTTGACTTAAGGTTTATTATAGTATCGATGGAGCGTGTGTGGTTTACCGGCACATCGATTGAGTGATAAACTTTAAGGGTACCAAGTGATTTGCATGGTTACTTCACACCTCGTTTTGTGATCCTCGGTATCCCAGTCACAAAACTTGGAGGGCACACTCGAGATTTAAACATGACTTTGAAAAGTTCATTAAATATCAAAGAATCTAGGAATTTCTAAGAACCAATCAAAAACCTAATATTTAATATTTTGTTTTTCGTGGTGGAAATTGGTGAATAGTCATTCACCTACCTTTCAAATATGTTATAGCTTGGATTACGGCACACCTCTTCTAAGTTATAATATATTGTGATTGGATCCTAGCCTTAATATTACATTTGGGTGTTTTATTAAGGACTCTCTTAATATCTAAACTAATCTTGTCCTCTTCTTTCATATGTCCTTGACAAGGAGCTTAAGGAGATTGATGAGACCACTGCAACTCCCCAGGAGATCGCTGACTTTCAGGCACATAAAAGGGATGCTACGAAAGTGGCATGCATCATGATGGCCACGATGACAGCGGAACTCCAAAAGTCTTATGAGGATTTCTACCCTTATGAAATGCACCAAGATTTGATGGAAAGATACCATCAAAGTGCACGACAAGAGAGGTATGAAATCATCTGCTCCATGATAACAGCCAGGATGAAGGACAGGGAATCCGTCACGAGCCACATGCAGAAAATGCAAAGGTATGTGGATCGTTTGCTGAAGCTTAATGTGAACTTCCCTGAGGAGCTTGCAATAGATATCATCTTGCACTCCTTACCATTGTGCTATGATCAATTCCGCATGACATATCACATGAATAAGGAAGAGGTCACACTCAGCAAACTTCAGGGACTTCTCAAGACTGCAAAAACATGCCTTAAGGGGAAGTCGGTTGTTAACACTCCTACTCAAAACTCTACTCTGGTTTTGGCAATCGGGAAAAGTCGAGGGAAGAAGAGAAAGAGCTCTTCGAATGGTACCAAGGCTCGGACCCTTGATGGCTCTTCTTCAAGTGGAACCAAGAAAGGTTTCATCACTCCTTCTTCTGACCCAAAAGAGGCTGAATGCCTCTATTGCCATGAAAAATCACATTGGAAGTGGAACTGCCCAAAATACCAGCAAGATGTGAAGGATGGGAAAGTTAAACCCAACCATATAGGTATTTACACTATCATTTCTAATAACTCACCCCATTCTAAATCTTGGGACCTTGATACCGGTTGTGGTATTAATATTTGTTGTGACTTGCAGGGACTAAGAAGAAGTGAGAATGTGGAGCAAGGAAGAATAAACTTAGTCATGGGGAATAGGAAAGCTTTACCTGTTACCAAGATTGGAGTTTATACTTTATCGCTAAGTAGTGGGTTTAATTTAGATTTGAATAAATGTTGTTATTCGCCAGGAATGGAAAGAAATATTATTTCCTTTCATGCTTTGTACAAACAAGGGTTTACCTTTTCGTTTAATAATGAAGTTGCTTCTATTGATGCTTTCTTTAATAATGTTCTTTATTTTAAAGCATTACCTTGTGATGGTGTGTATGAAGCTGTATTTGTTATAGATAACTTAGGAAATAATGTTTTGTGTATTGATTCTATTAATAATAATAACTTGGATAAAGCATCATTATGGCATTGTTGTCTTGGACATATAAGCAAGAAACACATAGGCCAACTCTAAAAGGATGGAGTCTTGGAGTCATTCGACCTAAAGTCAGATGATAGTTGCGAATCATGCTTACTTGGAAAAATGACAAACTCACCCTTCACAGGTTCGTGTGAGAGGGGTGAAGGTTTGTTGGACCTTGTACACATGGATGTGTGTGGACCATTCAAACATGCCACAAGGGATGCTAATCGTTATTATTTGACTTTTACCGATGATTATAGTAGATCTGGATATGTCTACTTGATCAAGCATAAGTCAGAGACTTTCGAAAGGTTTAAGGAATTTAAACAGGAAGTCGAGAATCAATTGGGCAGGAACATTAAGATGCTTCGATCCGATCATGGTGGTGAGTATCTTAGTTCAGAGTTCCTTGACTATCTAAGGGAATGTGGGATAGTCTCACAATTGACACCTCCCAGGACACCACAGTTGAATGGTGTGGCTGAGAGGTGTAATCGAACCTTGTTAGATATGGTTCGTTCCATGATGAGTCGAGCTTCGCTACCAATCTCATTCTGGGGGTATGCCTTAGAGACTGCCGCCCATATCCTTAATCTAGTCCCTGCAAAGAAAGTTGCCAAAACTCCTCACGAGATGGGGACTGGTAAAGTACCCAAACTTGACCACATCAAGATTTAGGGTTGTGAGGCTTTCGTGAGACGCGAGACTCATGATAAGCTCGAACCCCGAAGCGAGAGGTGTATTTTCATCGGCTACCCACAACAATCCTTTGGTTACCTCTTCTACAGACCTAGTGAAAATGTGGTTTTTGTAGCTAGGAGGGCTTTCTTTAGAGAGAGAGAGTTCATAAGCCAAGGAAACAGTGGGAGGCAAGTTGATCTTGAAGAAATTCAAGAGTCAAGTGGTGAAGGAACTTCAAACCCTAGCACTCAAATTGAGGAGGAAACTCCTGTTGAGCGAATTGACAAGTCCGTACCTCTGAGGCATTCCAAAAGGGTTAGGAATGCTCCTGAGCATTACTATGGATTCCATATTACTGCAGAAGGAGATACACTTATCAGTGATAAGACACTGACAGGTATGGATGAACCTAACAGTTACGTGGAAGCCATGGCAGGCCCTGAGTCAGCCAAGTGGAAAGAGGCGATGGACAGCGAAATACAGTCCATGTATGACAATCAAGTTTGGAACTTGGTTGAGAATGTACCAGGTCGTAAGACAATAGGGTGCAAATGGGTCTTCAAGAAGAAGACCGACATGGATTGTAATGTACACACATATAAGGCTAGACTGGTTGCAAAGGGTTTCTCTCAAATTCCTGGAGTGGACTATGATGAGACCTTTTCTCCAGTAGCCAAGATTAAGTCTATTCGGGTTCTGTTGGCCATAGCTGCATTTCATGACTATGAAATATGGCAAATGGATGTCAAAACCGCTCTCCTTAATGGAAAGCTGGCTGAAGATGTTTACATGAGTCAGCCAGAGGGTTTTGTCAGCAACGAGTACCCTAATAGAATGTGTAAGCTTGAGAAATCCATTTATGGATTGAAGCAAGCACCTCGCAGATGGAATGTTTGCTTTGATGAAAAGGTCAAGGAATTTGGCTTTCCTAGGAGTGAAGATGAGTCTTGCGTGTATGTCAAGGCTAGTGGGAGTATAGTTAGCTTTTTGGTGTTGTATGTGGATGACATACTACTCATAGGAAATGACATCCCAACTCTACAGGAAGTTAAATCCTGGCTTGGGAAGTGTTTCTCTATGAAGGACCTAGGAGAAGCTACCTATATTCTAGGGATAAGGATCTTGAGAGATCGGAGTAAAAGACTAATTGGACTTAGTCAGAGTACCTACTTGGATAAGGTGCCGAAGAGATTCAGCAGGCAGGATTCCAAGAAAGGAGAGTTACCCATCCAGAGTAACACCAGATTGAGTAAGACACAAAGCCCTAGCACTGAGGAAAGATAGCAGAAATGAGTCGAATACCTTATGCTTCGGCTGTAGGATCGATCATGTATGCTATGACGTGTACTCGACCTGATGTAGCCTTTGCCCTGAGCATGGTTAGCAGGTATCAGGCGAACCCTGGCAAGGCACACTGGACTGCGGTAAAGAATATCCTCAAGTACCTACGGAGGACTAAGGACTGGGTCCTTACCCTCGGTGGGAGTGATGACTTGAGAGCTGTAGGGTATAGTGATGCTAGCTTCCAGACTGATAGGGATAATTTCCGCTCTCAGTCGGGCTGGGTCTTTACCCTAAAGGGAGGAGCAATTTCTTGGAAGAGTTCCAAGCAAGAGACAGTGGCTGATTCAACTTGCGAATCAGAATATATTGCAGCTAGCGAGGCGGCAAAAGAGGCGATATGGCTGAAGAACTTCATTGGAGACCTTGGAGTTGTACCAGCTATTAAAGAGCCAATGGAGATTTTTTGTGATAGTGAAAGTGCTGTTGCCTTAGCCAAGGAACCAAGGGATCACGGGAGATCCAGACACATCGACGGAAAATACCATTTTATCAGACATCGAATAGAAGAAGGACTCCTCGTGGCAAAGAGGGTATCATCAGATGAGAATACAGCAGATCCCCTCACGAAGGGACTGACTCGGGTTAAGCATCTCCAACATGCTCGGAGCATAGGGCTGAAGGATGATATTAGATTTAGTATTTAGATAACCAAGAAATTTGTAAAGTGTAATTGACATTAGATGATGAATAAAAGGTGTTTTATTTATGAGTAAAGTGTTGCTATCTCTTGTCGACCGTTTACTATATTTCTTTTGCATGTTTTGACTTCCAGAATAATTTTGTTTGGTATAACATATTATTCAAACCTCCATAGTCGGTCATATGTCGGAAGTAGGTATGAATCAAGACTGTCATGATTGGTTGCAGAGGTCTAAGGTGTTGGACAAGGCTACAACAATCATGAGTGCTCATAAGGTCTGAGCATTGGACTCAACCCACCCTCACTGGAATCACTTCATGGAATTCTATCTCGAGTGATCGTGAGACAGTAATATCATATAAGTCTTCAAACCTAGAGATATGATTTGTTACTTACAAGTTGGTTATGCATTGATTGTACGCAAACGCATTGGTAACTCGATGTTATAAAACATGCTTTTGTGTGTAATTCAATGAGTGGTAGAACAAACGTATGAGTCGAAGTTTATCTGTTCCCTCTTGGATTAGAAGCTGATATCTGGGCCCCTCGATGATTTTGTTGTGACTTATCTACCGGGCCCGGTCAGAACTAAGTTGATGTGTTCAATTAAGTTCTTTGTCAAACAAATAGGAAATCGAGAAACAAACTGCTGGACAATAAGTAAGACATTGTTCCATGTATTTGTCCGGCTTATATCTAGAATGGAGGATTATATGATCCCTTATCTTAAATGGCGTACCATCATCTTCTCAGTTCCGAGAGACCTTGAAAGAGCTACGATTGCCGGTCGGTTCCTGAAGTACTGGAGTTATAGTTATTAGACTTATCCAAGTGGGAGACTGTTGGATAAGGTGTCTAAGTCCATAACTATTTCGGGTGTGTACTTGACCCGACCCGGCATGGTCCATTTGGGTTGCATGGCACCATGCAATTGGATAGACTAAATGAGTGAAATAACACTTGGAGATTATTAATATATTATAAGTTCTAATATATTAATAATATTATTTGATTAGTTTGATCAAAGAATTAATTTGGAATTAATTAAGTGATCAGAGGATAACTAATTAAATATATGGGTTGATTATGTAAATCATTCATATCTTGTATAGTGGGCTAAGAGGCTCCATGGATTATCAAGTTGGGTTCTACCCATAAGATGCTCCATGGATGCTCCATGGGAGTTACAAACCCATGGGTCATGGAAATGAAGAGTCATGACACATTAGGGTTTACATCGTGTAACCCTAGATGTGTCAACACTATATAAGAGTCCCATTCTCCACCAAAATCGGTTACACATACATACACATAAGAAACTAGAGGGCTTGGCCGATTTTAAGAAGTGTGTATTATCTCAGAAGTCTTTCCAAGAGCATTTGGTGTTGTGTGAAGCATTTGAGGCATCACACTTAGGGTGCTAGGCTCACAAGGTTTCAAAGAACATAAGCAACAACAAGGTAAGTTATTCTATCTTTCATTGAAGTTAAAATTGTTCCCCATGTATGCTAGATAGGAATATAACCTTGGAAATTCAACTTTGCATGATAATTAGACAAACATAGATCCAAGGTTATTAGGGTTGCATGTACACTTAGGAAGTGTTAGAATGCTCAAAACCCATCAATATTCTTATACAACATACATATAGTTGCCATGGGCTTCCCCCATGGTCTTTATCTGATATGACATGGGCTCCCCCATGGTCTTTACCTGGAATGCCATGGGCTCCCCCACATGGTCTGACATTCAAATGCCACGGGCTCCCCACAGGGTCTTC
Organism: Lactuca sativa; assembly: GCF_002870075.4. Classification (NCBI taxonomy): domain Eukaryota; kingdom Viridiplantae; phylum Streptophyta; class Magnoliopsida; order Asterales; family Asteraceae; genus Lactuca; species Lactuca sativa. The sequence continues at coordinate 117,393,000 of NC_056624.2, forward strand.
CATGCATGTATCATAGAGACAAATAGCATACCGCATATCATAGAAACAACTAGCATACGCCATAACACGTAATGGGCCAACATTGGTGCCTTCGGAGACTCACCTTGAATGTAGAAGCTTCTTGAAAGGAATCCCTAGTTGTTGCCCTAGAAACTTCCCAAGTTAACAATACCAAATGACACCCAATTAGCAATTGGGTACTAATCTATAACTATAACTTCATACCCGGGGTAAAAAGACCATTTGACCCTAACCTATCCTTGTCCAAAACTATGGCCAAACTATAATCTGAAAAGCCCAGAAGCCAAATTAATCAACCAATGGCCTAATTTTCCAAATTAGGCCCAAGCCTCTACATGGGCCTTGTCTTAAGGCCTAAACATTCTTTCTAGTCCAGCACACTTAACATTTTAATGGCCCATTGACCCATAATCATCAAAACCCAATCATGGCCCACTTATGGACTAATTTCCGAAATTGGGCCCAAACCTTTCCAATGTTCCTTTTCCTAAATCCCAATAATTTCCTTAGTCCAGAAACTTGTTTCCAAATGGCCCACGAAGGCCCACAATAGCTAAGTCTAAGAAATGGCCTAACCTGAAGCCCACTAATGTGAAATCCACTCTGATTGAGTACGTAGTGCGTACTCAGTTGTACGATGCGCGTATTTGCTTGATGGCTTGTACGATGTATGTAACAACGCAAATTTTCAAACAAAATTTTCATTTAAAATAAAGTGAATTATTTCAACCAAATATAATTATTCCAAATTTCATATCACAATACAATCATAAAATCCCCAAGATCTCAAAACATCAACAGTGTGTACACATCATGCCGGCGCCTTCCCACGGTCCTCGCTAGTACCTGAAACACATACATGACAACTGTAAGCATAAATGCTTAGTGAGTTCCCCAATATACAGCTTACGCACATACGCCTTTCCAGGTCCTGACCTTCCGGTCCTCAACACAACGCCTTCCGGCCCATAACATAATCGCCTTCCGGCCCATAACATATTGCCTTCCGGCCTGCATAACGTGCATAGCACATATAACAAATAACTTACCACATATAGCATACATATCACACATCATATCTGACCTTCCGGTCACACAGTCAAACCCTTCCGGGTACAGTATAGTGAGAAGACTCACCTCGTGGGTAATGAAAGCTAGCGACTCCTGAAATCACTCGCACTCGATCCGCCGAGCTACAGACTCCCTATAATATCATATATCCCTTATTAATACTTTTATCTTTCAAGAAAACTGACCCTAAGAAATTACATGCAGGTCAACTCTGGTCAACGGTCAACGGTCAACTTGACCGGACTCGGCGAGTGCAAAGGCGACTCGGCGAGTCTAGACGTCCTCCCCAACTTTCCCTGATGTTCCCTTTCTACTCGTCGAGTATCCCTCTTGGCTCGACGAGATCCTCGTGGAAGAATCGCGGGGCCACCCCGACTCCACTCGCCGAGTCTGAAGAACAGCTCGACGAGTTCCATTCAATCTCCAAGCTACTCGCCGAGTCTGTTCGTCGGACTCGGCGAGTCCCTGCCATGCAGTCGATCAAACTGCTTCCTGAGATACGTATTGTCCCGAAATACACAAGCAGGGGACCTTCTGGACCTCTGAAGGTCCTAATACAGGGTTATAGTTGTTTGGGTAACAAGGTACTAATCCATCTAATCCCCAAATGGGTTCCATAACCCTAAATCCATGCACACATCAACATAACAGAAAAGGTCCGAAATATTACCTGAATAACGCACTCTCTGTGTCCCCAAACCGCAGAACTTGAATCCCTTGCTGTTCCTTTAGCCAAAACTCTTCTCCTCCTTGCACAACAATTTCTTCAAGGCCCTAATATCCTTCAATCTTGCTCTAGATGCCCACAGCCGTTTAGGGTTCTTCTCAGTCGACTAAAGACGAACAATGACGGCCTATAAGTGCATTATATACGTTCCAAAACCAAATGGCTAGGGTTTCCGCTGAACAGCGTAGACTCGCCGAGTCCATAATGGGCTCGTCGAGTCCAGTCGCGAACCCGCGACCCAATCTGTGGTCCTACTCGGCGAGTCTGGCTCCAACTCGTCGAGTCCCCTCCTAAAACACCCCAAAAACAATATTATAAAAATACCTGAAATTCCGGGCTGTTACAACTCTCCCCCACTAGGACTAGACTTCTCCCTCGAAGTCTCACTCTGCAAATAACTCCGGATGTTGCTCCCGCATCTCACGCTCCGGCTCCCAAGTCATCTCCGATCCTTTTCGGTGTTGCCACTGAACCAACACCAGAGGTACCTCCTTGTTCCTCAGAACCTTGATCTTCCGATCCTTGATGGCCACTGGTCTCTCGGCATAATTCAGGCTCACATCCACCTGAATATCCTCCAATGGAACCACTGCCGACTCATCGGCTATGCACTTCCTCAATTGCGACACATGAAAAGTGTCGTGGATCTGTCCCAACTCCGCTGGCAACTCCAACCGATAGGCTACCCGGCCTATCCTTGCAATCACACGAAATGGCCCAATATATCGGGGTCCCAACTTGCCCCTCTTCCTGAATCGAATCACTCCTTTCCAAGGAGAGACCTTCAGGAGAACGAAGTCGCCGACCTGAAATTCAAGCTCGGATCGGCGCCTATCTGCATAACTCTTCTGTCGGCTCTGGGCGGTCAATAACCTCTGTCTAACTTGCTGAATCTGCTCTGTCGTCTGAAGCACGATCTCTGTGCTGCCCATCACTCTCTGTCCCACCTCTCCCCAGCAAATGGGGGTCCGACACCTCCTACCATACAACAGCTCAAAAGGTGGCATACCAATGCTCGAATGATGGCTGTTGTTGTAGGAAAACTCTGCTAAGGGTAAATATGCATCCCAGCTACCCCCGAAGTCTAACACACACGCTCGAAGCATGTCCTCCAGCGTCTGAATCGTCTGCTCGCTCTGACCGTCTGTCTGGGGATGGTATGCGGTACTAAAATGCAATTTAGTACCCAGCTCCTCATGGAATTTCTTCCAGAACCTGGAAGTGAAGCGCACATCACGGTCTGAAACAATCGAGATCGGCACTCCATGCTGAGATACCACTTCTCTCACATATATCTCCGCCAACTTCTCCGCTGAAGAACTCTCGCTGATGGCAAGGAAGTGTGCACTCTTCGTCAACCTATCCACAATCACCCAAATTGCATCAACTCCCCTAGCAGTCCTCGGCAATTTGGTGATGAAATCCATAGTGATCTGTTCCCACTTCCACTCGGGGATCTCCAATGGCTGTAACTTGCCATGCGGTCTCTGGTGCTCGGCCTTAACCCTACGGCAGGTCAAGCACCTCTCAACGAACCATGCCACGTCCCTCTTCATACAGGGCCACCAATACTCTTTCCTCAAATCCAAATACATCTTCGTAGCACCGGGATGGATCGAGAATTTCGATCTATGAGCCTCTTCCATCAAAGTAATACGCGTACCGCCCACGAACGGTAACCAAATCCGACCCTGAAACGTCATAAGCCCTCGTCCATCCTTAACGAACTCTGAAATTAGCCCCACAACCCGCTCTTTCTTCTGCATCTCTGGTAGCATAGCCTCGGCCTGTGCCCCACGAATAGCATCCAATACTGGAGTCATCACAGTCAGTCTCAAGCATACATCTCGCAATGGAGTGCTCTCCGCCCTATGGCTCAATGCATCGGCTACCACATTAGCCTTGCCTGGGTGGTACAGGATCTCACAATCATAATCCTTGACCACATCCAACCACCTCCTCTGACGCATATTTAGGTTGGGCTGATCCATCAAATACTTCAAACTCTTATGGTCCGTGTATATCGTACATCGAACCCCATACAAGTAGTGACGCCAAATCTTGAGAGCGAACACTACTGCCCCCAACTCTAAATCATGCGTGGGATATCTCGCCTCATGAGGCTTCAGCTGGTTCGACGCATACGCTATCACATGACCCCTCTGCATCAACACTGCACCCAGTCCCGAAATCGATGCGTCGCAATATACTACAAAATCTTCCATCCCTTCCGGGAGGGCTAACACCGGGGCTTCGCACAACCTCTGGCGAAGTGTCTCAAAGGAGGTCTGATGCTCGGGCCCCCATGAGAATGCAACACCCTTCCGGGTCAATCTGGTGAGCGGCACTGCGATCTTGGAGAAATCCTTAATGAATCTCCGATAATACCCTGCCAACCCAAGGAAGCTCCTGATCTCAGAGGGTGACTTCGGCACCTCCCAACTCATCACCGCCTCAACCTTGGCCGGATCGACCAATATCCCTTTCTGATTAACAACATGTCCTAGAAATTGGACCTCCCGCAACCAGAAGTCACATTTGGAGAACTTTGCATAAAGCTTCTCCGACCTCAATACCTCAAGGACCTCCCTCAAGTGCTCCTCATGCTGCTCTCTAGATCTCGAATACACCAGAATGTCGTCGATAAATACAATCACTGACCGATCCAACATCGGCCTACATACCCTGTTCATGAGATCCATGAACACAGCCGGGGCATTGGTGAGCCCGAAAGGCATCACCACAAACTCATAATGCCCATATCGCGTTCTAAACGTTGTCTTCTGGACATCCTCGTCCCGCACTCTCACCTGATGGTACCCTGACCTCAGATCGATCTTGGAAAACCAAGATGCTCCCTGCAACTGATCGAATAAGTCATCGATCCTCGGTAACGGGTAACGGTTCTTGACCGTCAACTTGTTCAACTCCCGGTAATCAATGCACATCCGGTGTGAACCATCCTTCTTCTTGACGAACAGAATAGGTGCTCCCCACGGTGAGCTGCTTGGCCGAATGAATCCCTTCCCCAGCAACTCCTGGAGCTGCGAGGACAACCCTTGCATCTCTGGAGGTGCAAGACGATAAGGCACCTTAGCAATAGGCGCGGCCCCTGGAACCAGATCGATACCAAACTCTACTTGCCTCACAGGAGGTACTCCCGGCAGCTCCTCGGGGAAAACATCTGGAAACTCACACACCACAGGGACCTCCTCAACTGACTTCGGTCTCTCGGAAACCTCCCGCGTATCCATCACATACGCCACAAAACCCTTACAGCCCTGCTGTAGACACTGCCTCGCCCTAGCGGCCGAACAAAAAGCTGATCCCGAACGGGTACCCTCGCCGTACACCGAAAGGACTCCCCCACTATGGTCTCGTATAGTCACCAGCTGACGTTCACAGTCGATGACAGCGCCGAATCGGCTCAACCAGTCCATGCCCACGATGACACAGACATCACCCATCGCAATACGAATCAGGTCAATCGGGAATTCGACCCCGAAAATCTCTAACACGCATCCCCGGAGAACCTCCGTGGCACAAATCACTCTCTCGTCAGCTATAGAAACTCTCAGAGGTCGACTCAACGACTCGCGACTAACGCTGATATGCTGCCTAAAGGCTAAAGATACAAAGGACCTACTCGCACCCGAGTCAAATAACACTAAAGCAGGCACAGAGTTCACAAGGAAAGTACCTACGCATATAATAACATAAGCATAACATCTCGACATTAAAATAAATACATGAATTACAGCATACCTGCCACCACATCGGGCGCAGCGCGGACCTCCTCCGCAGTCAGCTGAAAGGCTCTCCCACGAGCCCTCGGGGCCTCAACCTTCACCGCTCGAGTCTCAGTAGTCCTGGCAGTAGGTGCAGATCCCTGACGAAGCTAAGGGCACTCGGCTTCTGGACCTTCTGGACCTTCTGGACCTCTAAAGGTCCTAATACAGGGTTATAGTTGTTTGGGTAACAAGGTACTAATCCATCTAATCCCCAAATGGGTTCCATAACCCTAAATCCATGCACACATCAACATAACAGAAAAGATACGAAATATTACCTGAATAACGCACTCTCTGTGTCCCCAAACCGCAGAACTCGAATCCCTTGCTGTTCCTTTAGCCAAAACTCTTCTCCTCCTTGCACAACAATTTCTTCAAGGCCCTAATATCCTTCAATCTTGCTCTAGATGCCCACAGCCGTTTAGGGTTCTTCTCAGTCGACTAAAGACGAACAATGACGGCCTATAAGTGCATTATATACGTTCCAAAACCAAACAGCTAGGGTTTCCGCTGAACAGCGTAGACTCGCCGAGTCCATAATGGGCTCGTCGAGTCCAGTCGCGAACCCGCGACCCAATCTGTGGTCCTACTCGGCGAGTCTAGCTCCAACTCGCCGAGTCCCCTCCTAAAACACCCCAAAAACAATATTATAAAAATACCTGAAATTCCGGGCTATTACAATGTACGTACAGGCTTGTATGCCTAATGTACTCCACTCTTAAACCCATTGTTGCCATAAAGCGAATAATGTTTAGCCCATAAATCCAAATCACAAATTTGCGTCCCAAACAATGTCTAGACCTATAAAGTCACTTGGTTGGTGACTTTGCATGCCCCAAATGGAGCCAAACTCAAAATATAACATTCTACTGTCTTGGAAATGACTCAAACTCCAACATAGAAGGTCTTACACTCTACAGGTTCCAAATTTATGGACCTTGAACCTCATAAACAATAAGAGGAGCAATTCCCAGCTCCTGGAAGGGAATCAAGACCACTAGATCTCATCCTTGGGATCAAAATGAACTAAAACTCACAAATGAGAGATGTAAGATAGAAATGATCAAGTTCACAGCTTTTTACCTCCAGCAAGCTAGAAGTGAGACATATAAGGAAGATCCATAAGCTCCTTCTTGATCCCCACCTTTGCATCAAGACACTGTTGGTTGCTTGCGTGAAACGAATTACCAACATACCCCTTTCACCCGAAAACTCAAATTGAATACCCAAGAAACGAAAATACATTTACCAACTCCAACTGCGTCCAAAACCCAATTTCTCGAAGATCCGAAGCATGGTAATACTCGGTATTTGATCTCCATCCTAAAAGCGGAAAATTCAAAACAAGATGTTACATCCTCAACCTTAACCACAACATGTTTTAGATTGCCTCGAAGTTGATCTAGCATAAAGCTTGTGATCGGTTTGGTGAATCCATCAACCACTTGATCATTAGATGATATGAAACGAACCTCCAATGCACCCATCACTACCTTTTCTCTGACAAAATGATAATTAGCTTTTATATGTTTGGTTCTTGCATGGAATAATGGATTTATTGTTAAGCATGTAGCTCCTAGATTATTGCACCATAGGACCGGTGGTCTCGGCTGTGAAACACCTATTTCCTTAAGTAGAGATTACACCTATGTCGCTTCAGTTGTTCTGTTTGCCAATTGATCAAGACACTGTTGGTTGCTTGCGTGAATGCCATGAGATCAAATTTGGTCCAAGAAATACAACGAATCCTCTAGTAGACCTGCAATAATCTATACATATGGCCCAATCAACATCTATAAATACATTCAGAAGTGTAGAATTATACTTTCGAATATGCAGCCCAATATTGGTCGTTCCTTTTAAGTATCTCATTATATGATTGACAGCTTCCTAGTGGATATAAGTTGGGTTGGACAGATATTGGCAAAATTCATTTACTACAAATAAAATTTTAAGCAATGTTATGGTAAGATACTAGAGACCTCCAATCATGTTTCTATATTTGAAAGCATCATAATCACTGCGTGCTTTCCAAAATTCCTGAGATAGTTTGTTTGTAAGAGACATAGGGGTGCGACGTTTTTGCAATTCTCCATGTAAGAGGCATAGCTAATACCCCCTGAATTGCGAACGATTTCAATACCTAAGAAGTAAATGAGGCGACCAAGATCCTTGATGGATGACAAGTTATGGATCAATGAATCAAAAAGTAACTGAGAAGAACCTACGATAACAATGTCATCATGATAAACAAGCATATTAGATATTGTGCTTCCTATGGTGAAAAACGAATAGGGATGTGTAAGCCTTGGATGAGTGAAAACCTAGTTGGCGGTGTTTGTCTCTTAGACTAGAGAACCAAGAATGTGGAGACTGTTTAAGACAATAAATTGACTTTTGAAGTTTTCACATGTAGTGAGGCCCATAGGGGTTTTAAAACCAGGGGTTGCCTCATGTAAACATCCTTGTTTAAGATGCCATGTAAGAACACATGACTGACATCAATTTGACGAAGGTGTCGTCCTTTTGAAACCACAATAGAGAGAATCAGGCGAATCATGGTTGGTTTGACCACATGACTGAATGTATCTTGATAATCCACCCCATATTGTTGAGTGAACCCCGACCAACCAAACGAGCCGTGTGTTTATCAATTGATCCATCTGGATGTTGTTTAAGTTTGAAAACCCATTTGCAGCTGACAATATTGATGCTAGGAGGGCATTGAACCAAAACCCAGGTATTATTGTTTTCTATGGTTGCAAATCCAACTTCCATTGCAAACTTTCAGCTAGGTTCAACTGAAGCATGACAATGTGAAGTCGGTTGCGCAAAGAAGGCCCACCATTGTGGGTTGTAGATAATTGTACCCTCGGTACTTTTCGAGGGAAAGATTTCCTGGCACGAGCACGAGTTGTCACCCCTAGTGGATTTGGAGTGGTGCTGACAGGAGGAGACACAGCTTGGGCAGGAGTGCCCTTAGTAGCAGCATTGGCTACTGGAGTTGGGGCATCCAGAAATACTAAAGATTCATTGTGTGATGGCACAACTGGTGGCTGTGAAAGTGTACTCGGGCGCTGAAAATGAACACCATGGGGTAGAGTTTTTGTAGGCACATTAGGAGAGTTAGCTAACAAAAAAGATATGTTATAATTCCGTAAATCCTCATTCGTAATTTGTGGTTCATATTGAGGAAAGGACACAATTATGGATGTGAGAGAGGGCATAGTGAAAGAGGTTGCAAACGGGAAACATGACTCATTAAAAACCACATCACGGGAGATATAGACTCAATCGTTTTTTCTATCTAGACATTTCTAAGCCTTGTACATGGAACTATACCCTAAAAAGACACACATGGTGGAACGAAAATCAAGTTTATGAGTGTTATACCCAAATTTTTGAAGAAATGAATAGTCAGATTTGAGATTAAGCAGACGCGTGATGGGAGTAGATTTATGTATGGTGCAAATAGGCATAGGATTTATGAGATAAAATGTTAGGAAATCTTTAACCAAAAATTGAATAGGTAGAGAATAGTGAGCTAAAAGAGCTAAACCTTTTTCAATAATACGATGATATTTTTGTTCTGGTATTCCATTTTGTTGAGAATTATGGGGACAAGATACACCATGAATAATGCAAGTTTGTTGAAAGTAAGTATGATGTTTATGATACTCACCATCCCAAACAGATTGAATGGTGCAAATTTTGGCATATAGAAGAAGTTTAACGTGTTTTTGAAAATTCTAAAAGACATGTTCAACTTCATATTTTTGTTTAATAAGATATATCCAAGTATACTAGCTATAATCATCTAAAAACTAACAAAATATTTAAAACCTCCACTTGACACTAGATTTGATCCTGAAACATCAGTGTGGATTAGCTAAAGTGGTGATGAAGTGACATGAACAAAACTCTTAAACACTAGTTGATGACTCTTTGCAAGTTGACATGCATCACAAATACATGACATAGAATTACAAGAACAATCTAACTTTTTTTATTTTAAAATACACTTGAAAACATTTGAAGTACGGTGACCGAAATGATGGTGCCATCACGAGGTGGAGACTTTGGTGCTGAGATTTGCAAAACGAGACGAATGGCAGATTGACACCGATAAGAGATCTATTATGTTTTAAGAACCATAAGCATTTTCTTTGTGATTATGTCCTTCACAAAGAAAGCATTAGGATAAATTTCAATAAATACATTATTGTCAGAAATCGATTTATCAATAGAAAAAAGATGTTTCTTGATCTGAGGAACATAAAGAATATTTTTAAGATGAAGTGGTCTACCATAACCATGAATTTTAGAATGACCAATATGGTAAATATGCAAACATGTTCCATTATCTACTTCAACTTGGTCTTTTCCCTAATAGTCACTTGCAACAGACAAGCAATCAAGATCACTTGTGAGATGATCAATGTAACTCGTATCATTATACCAGTTGGGATCATTGTTGTAGCTTTGAGTTGTGACATAGTTTCCACTGTGGTATTCTTTTTCTTGATAAGCATGATTAAATTATTTTTTTCAATTCAATTCAATATGACCTATGATTCAACATATTTTACAACATGGGTCACCATTGTTGTGTCCATCGCGATCATGTCCTCGGCCATGGTTGCCTCGATAATTGTTTCGTTGGTCGTTGTTGTACCCATTGTTGTTATAGTTCTTGCAAGGACCATGTGAGTCTTGCTTCGTAACATTATTTCCAGATGGTGTGAATTCAGATTTGATTTCTGTAGGTTTGTTCATCACTGTTGTTTGAGGTTCATGTGCAATCAGATATGAACAAAATTTTAACGTCCCAAAATGTCATGGTAAAATTTTCATTCTGAAAACATCAAACCATACAAACGAATTATTCCAACACCGTTCAAAGTAAATATATTATTTAAACATCAGAGTATAAATCACAAGTAGCCAATGCAGAAAACTCTGGGGGATGTTGTGCAACCACGTTGGGCCCTTCGCTTTCGTACCAGGAGTACATAGAACCGTAAATATAAAAATTTAAGCACAAACCTTAGTGAGTTCCCCAAAATACCACAGACAATCACAAGTATATAAATGTGACATCCCCATTTTCACGGCAAGAAAAGACAAATTTCTTTATGCTTTATTTTAAAATCAGAGTAATCGTTTAAAGAAAACGGTTGCGGAATTTGTTCACAAAAAAAGATATGATAAAAACATATCAAAACATTTCTCAAAGAAAATGTATTTTTATTAAATAATAAAACCTCGGGATGTCATGTTCCGATACAGACACATAAGCATAAACAGAACATACATTCATTTACTCTAGTGAATTACATCTCCTTTAATCTCTCAGTGCAAAGCAGCTTCGTATCAATACTTGTGATACAATTAAACTGAGTGGGTTAGACTTCGGAGCCTGGTGAACATATAGGGTTTTCAACCCACAATAATATAATTATTATATTTAATCATCAAACAACCAACCCAATTACCCATCCCCATTATCTTCTTTATTTCTTAAGGTTTTACCCTATTAATCAACTATCATTCATTCATTCATTCCTAAGTATTTACCTAAGGAATTGGCACGAAGTCCATTGCTGCCAAAGTTTATCTATCAGGTACTAAGTCCATAGTTACCAACGATTTATCTCTCAAGTACTAGTTCCATAGCTATCAGGCTCTAACTCCATAGTCACCAAGGTTTATCTATACGGCACTAAATCCATAGCTACCAAGGTTCACCTATACGGTACTAGATCCATAGCTACCAAGGTTCTTCTATACGGTAATAATCCATAGCTACCAAGGTTCTTCATACAGTACCAAATCCATAGCTACCAAGGTTCTTCTATACGGTACTATATCCATAGCTACCTAGGTCCTTCTATACGGTACTAAATCCATAGATACCAAGGTTCTTCTATACGGTACTAAATCCATAGCTACAAAGGTTCTTCTATACGGTACTAAATCCATAGCTACCAAGGTTCTTTGTTAGACACTAAGACAATAGTTGCCAAGGTACTTTATTAGGCACTAAGACAATAGCTGCCAAGGTTCTTTATTAGGCACTAAGACAATAGCTGTCAAGGTTCACTCATACCATCTTTCATTACACACCAACTATATCATCTACCCATGTTCTACCCAACATATTTGTAGATATAAATACATATACAGTTTAACTCATTTAAAAACTATATAAAACATCCATACCACACTCATCTCAAATAAACAACAATATATAAACACATAGCACGTATTTCATAGCAAATACTTAATATTTATGTGTTAGAAGAAAGTGACCACACACTCACTTGATGAGAAGATGATCGGACAGCACTACGGCTCTTCAAGTAGATATTCTTGGGTGAAACCGGGATCACTTCACACATCGGGTTTCTCGCAGACAGAGCTTTGGCTCGGAAACTCTTTTCTTCTCGGGATCTTCGGGCTTCGGTACATGCTTCGGGTCTCGGGGTTGATACCAGGGCTTCGGGGGAATTTCTTTGCACATAAATCGATGCAATACAAGTGAGAGATGAGAGAATGAGCAACCAAACTCGGTTGGCACTTCAAATCTATTTATAGGGCAAAATTGGCCCTTGCCACGTCGTGGCACCTTTTTCCACATCGTGGGCTTGGTCGTCACTGCATGCGTCATCGCAAGTTGCATCTGGGGGACTCCCGGAGGTGTCAGAAGGTTGGCCACATCGTGGCACTGCTTGCCATGTCGTGGTATATGACAGTTTTGGGGTTTCGCGCCCTGAACTTCAGAAATTCATAACTTTCGCATACGAACTCCGTTGTCGACGTTCTTTATATCGACGTGAAGGTGAGATTATGCTCTATAACTCTCATTTCGACTCCGTTGGCTAATTTTGATTTTATTTTTAATATATTATAATTATATTACTTTTATATTATTTTTAGTAAGCCGGGACAGGAAAACTCTGTTATAAACTCATAACTCCTTCGTCTGACGTCCATTTTCGTCCGTCTTTTCGTCGTTTCACTACTATCGATGAGATCTTCAATTCTCATTTAGATTGTTTTGGATAAATATCGCTCTAACGTAAATTCACTATTTACGTCGCGATGTGTCGTGTCGGTTCTGTCGCGACGACGGATCCAATAAGTACATCAATTCACCTCTCCATTTTATGTGAAATGAAAGAAGGGACAGAGATCATAATTTAAGGATTTTATTTCCACCGAGCTAAAATAATATGTCGATGTCTCTAGTAAACTAAAGATATTCTTTAATAGCTATTTTGCTTCAATTTAGAAGGCCCACGGGTCATGAACTTCTTTTCCCGGAGAAGAAGCAATGACGGTATCTGGGGAATAAGCATCAGCTAACTCTATGCCAGCAGCCGCGGTAATACAGAGGATGCAAGCGTTATCCGGAATGACGAAACTTCGATAGGTCATAACTTCTTCGTTATAACTCGGATTTCGACGTTCTTTATATATTCGGAAACCTCGTAACATAAACTAAATCTTAGTTAAGATTACTCCTTCTAGATAATCTTTCCCAAAAAAGACATTTTTGACGCTCACTGTCCTTAAATTGACTTGCCCAGATCTACGGGTGTTACAATTATGTCCCCTTAGGATGATTACGTCCCGGAATCATCAACGAAATAAGACTTGTATAATGATTCCATACATTATCTTTCCATCCTAAGTAACAACCGTGATGCTCAATCTTGCATCTATTCTTCGTACTATGTTGGACTTCTAGTCATGACCTTCGAGTTACCAAATTAATCCTTATTGAGGACTCCTTCTTCTTCTTAGGATAAATTCTTTCATTTATCTATTATAATAGAACGATGGGTCATGTTCTAACGACCTCTCATCATAGTCGGACTCAATTTGATATGACCACTAGGGTCGGAATAACAACCATCTTACTAGTCATTACTGAAATAATGGTAATGACGTACTTGAATAAAACGAAATCAATTACTAGCTTCTTGGTAACCTTGCGACTTCCCATGATTCAAGCGTGAGTCCTGTGCTTCCAGTAGTATAGATCTCTACTACTATTCACACCTACACATACTTGTCCCAAGTATTGTCTCGCAGTCCCCAAGTCCTAAAATGACAAAACAATTTAACACATACTAATGTGTTCAATTAATCATAAAAATTCTCCTAGACTCTACTAGGACTTCTTCCATGCGTATCTTCAATCATCAACTCGAATTTAACTCGATTGGTGATGGAAATACCAGATGATGAGACAACTTCAAGAATTTCGCCAATCGTTCCATCATCCTGCCAATCGAAGGTGTACTTCAAACATATCGTACCCCTCTCAACGTTCCGTTATTCTACCAGACATATACTAAAGGTAAGACACCGCTCTAACGATATCTTCCGATAGATGTCATTCACTATCATAAGCCTTTTCATTTCCGTCATTTACTCAATTCTCTACGAGTCTTCACCATGACCTCTTGTATACCCAAGTAGACGTTCAATGTACTTAGCGAGAATTGAAGATAAGAAAGATTTATTTACGATAAATGTATGACTCTCCTAATTGCTCCAAAACGTTTACATGCTAGTTCTAATATCGTAGCCAAACGCTAAGAGTCCTACACACATAAGATTTCCAAATCCGGTCGGCAACAGATCATAGATCCGAACAAATAATATCATATGTGGCAACATATAACATTTAGCACATAAAAGCATATTAGGCATCCTTCTTAATATAAACTAGTGCTTGTGTCGATTTAGGTGTACTACCTAACATATTTTAGACACACTCCTCATCATCATTACTTAGCATTCTAAGTTTAAGTCTAGAAATCCTACAAATTCCTAGTTCGCTTAAACTAATGCTCTGATACCAACTACGACATCCCCAATTTCATGGCCAAAAAAGACCAATTTGTTTATGCTTTATTTTAAAATCAAAGTAATCGTTTAAAGAAAACGGTTGCGGAATTTGTTCCCAAAAAAAGATATGATAAAAACTTTTCAAAACATTTCTCAATGAAAATGTATTTTCATTAAATAATAAAACCTCGGGATGTCATGTTCCGATACAGACAGATAAGCATAAACAGAACATACATTCATTTACTCTAGTGATTTACATCTCCTTTAATATCTCAGTCCAAAGCAGCTTCGTATAGATACATGTGATACAATTAAACTGAGTGGTCGGGCTTGGGAGCCTGGTGAGCATATAGGGTTTTCAACCCACAATAATATAATTATTATATTTAATCATCAAACAATCAACCCAATTACACATCCCCATTATCTTCTTTATTTCTTAAGGTTTTACCCTAATAATCAACTATCCTTCATTCATTCATTCTTAAGGATTTACCTAAGGAATTGGCATGAAGTCCATTGTTGCCGAAGTTTATCTATCAGGTACCAAGTCCATAGTTACCAACGATTTATCTCTCAAGTACTAATTCCATAGCTATCAGGCTCTAAATCCATAGTCACCATGGTTTATCTATACGGTACTGAATCCATAGCTACCACGATTCATCTGTACGGTACTAAATCCATAGCTACCAAGGTTCTTCTATACGGTACTAAATCCATAGCTACCAAGGTTCTTCTATACAGTACTAAATCCATAGCTACCAAGGTCCTTCTATACGGTACTAAATCCATAGATACCAAGGTTTTTCTATATGGTACTAAATCCATAGCTACCAAGGTTCTTCTATACGGTACTAAATCCATAGCTACCAAGGTTCTTTGTTAGGCACTAATAAAATAGCTGCCAAGGTACTTTATTAGGCACTAAGACAATAGCTGCCAAGGTTCTTTATTAGGCACTAAGACAATAGCTGCCAAGGTTCACTCATACCATCTTTCATTACACACCAACTATATCATCTACCCATGTTCTACCCAACATATTTGTAGATATAAATACATATACAGTTTAACTCATTAAAAAACTATATAAAACATCATACCACACTCATCTCAAATAAAAAACAATATATAAACACATAGCACGTATTTCATAGCAAATACTTAATATTTATGTGTTAGAAGAAAGTGACCACACACTTAATTGATCAGAAGATGATCGGACAGCACTATGGCTCTTCAAGTATATATTCTTCGGTGAAACTGGGATCACTTCACACACCGGGTCTCTCGCAGACAGAGCTTTGGCTCGGAAACTCTTTTCTTCTCGGGATCTTCGGGCTTCGTTACTTGCTTCGGGTCTCGGGGTTAATACCGGGGCTTCGGGGGTATTGCTTTGCACATAAATCGATGCAATACAGGTGATAGATGAGAGAATGAGCAACCAAACTCGGTTGGCACTTCAAATCTATTTATAGGACAAAATTGGCCCTTGCCACGTCGTGGCACCTTTTTCCACATCGTGCGCTTGGTCGTCACTGCATGCGTCATCGTAAGTTGCATCTGGGGGACTCCCGTAGGTGTCAGAAGGCTGGCCACGTCATGGCACTGCTTGTCACGTTGTGGTATCTGACAGTTTTGGGGTTTCGCGCCCCGAACTTCAGAAATTCATAACTTTCGCATACGAACTCCGTTCTCGACGTTCTTTATATCAACGCGAAGGTGATATTATTCTCTACAACTCTCGTTAGGACTCCATTGGCAAATTTTTAATTTATTTTTAATATATTATAATTATGTTACTTTTATATTATTTTTAGTAGGCCGGGACAGGAAAACTCCGTTATAAACTAATAACTCTTTCGTCCGACGTCCGTTTTTGTCCGTCTTTCCGTCGTTGCACTACTATCGATGAGATATTCAATTCTCATTTAGATTGTTTTGGATAAATATCTCTCTAACGTGATTTCACTATTTACGTCGCGCTGTGTCGTGTCGGTTCTGTCGCGAAACTTCGGCAGGTCATAACTTCTTTGTTATAACTCAGATTTCGACGTTTTTTATATATTCAGAAACCTTGTAACATAAACTACATCTTAGTTAAGATTACTCCTTCTAAATAATCTTTCCCAAAAAATTCATTTTTGACGCTCATTGTCCTTAAATTGACTAGCGTATCAACCCTAAGTCCGTATCAACCCTGAGTCCATAATGACTACATCTAACAACATGTAGTTGTGTCGAGTATTTATCAACCACTGAGTCTGTATCAACTCCAAGTCCATAATGAGATCGAGCCTAAATTGGCTCTATGCATATAACAAACAATCATGCCACTAATGGTCACATAGGCAATCAAGCACACACATAAATATCAGCATGTGCCACAAAGACAACTATCATCCTACAATTATAATCTAGTGAGCTAATTGTGGTGCCTTCAACGCATGAGTACATTGAAGAGACTCACCTGAGTCACAACACCGACAAAAACCCATCTCAATGTCATGCCGACCACAACTAACATCTCTCACTGCCAAAAACTGGGTGCTAAACACCTCCTATCAATCCAGACAAGGCAAACCCTAAGTTTACCTTTTAAAAATAGAAATTTGACCAAAAGTCAACCCATGCGAAAAGTCGATGGTTGATGTTGACTTTAGTAAACTGCCACATCGTTGCCCTTATGCATTCAAACAGGCACGAAATTCCAGTCGCCACGCCATTGGAGCTGAGATTCCAACAACTTAATGGATTAAGTTTATTTCTTCGATTCCAAGAGCTCCAAAGCTCAGATATGGTCCATAATCTAGTCTAAATTGATAAATTTTCCAATTTTAGCCATTAAGAGACTAAAAGAGATCCAGATCTCAAACCTTAGGTCCAAATAAAGCTAAAATCCATAATGTCTTAATAATTAAGTCCTTAATTTGAAAAATTCATTAACCCAATCACTCTAGAAGGGTTTATAATACTAGATCTATCATAAAGGTGGAAGCTTTATGGACATGCATACCAAAAACATGTCTAGAATCCAGTTTAGGTCATAATAAGCTAAGAATGCGCAAAACTCATGCAATGCTGAGAACTTCCAACCAAAGTCTAGATCTACAATATATGTTGCTCGTGGGACCTACGAGAGTGATAAAGTTGCCAACTTAATGAGTTCCTTCCCTCTAAACTTGCTCAAAAAATGAAGAACCTTTGACACTTACAAAGGTCTATAAGCTACGAGGTATGTTGATGTTGTTGCTTCATTGCAATATCCCATAATAACGTACCTTATTCTCCTTCTTCTCTTCCTCTTCAAGCTAACAAATGCTCCAAAAGGCAACAAACACCAATGGAATGGAGGATAGGGTTTCTCTGTCATATAAGGGTGTTAGAGGCTGAAGATGATCCCTAGGATTTTCTCAGAGAGGTTTACAAACGAAGGAAACCCTAAAATAATCATGGGCTTGGGCCAAAACAATTGCCACTCCGTGGCACCCTTGGCCACGCTGTGGCGCGCGAATAAAACATCTGATCCTCCAAACATTTGCCACGTCGTGGCGTATAAGTTCCTCTAAAACTTCATTTTTTGTCCTTGATAAAAGTAAGCTTAACCCATCTGGAATACGGGTGTTAAAACTCTCCACCACTTAAATTAGATTTCATCTTCAAAATCTCTCGTTAGTACTTCGCATGTTGTTTGGACAGTCCTTCCAGAACCCTGACTTGGACCTAACAGTCGGTTCTTTCATTTGATGGCCCTCCAATACTACAATAAAAACCCAAACTTAACAGGACTCACATACCTTAATGAATAATGATGTTGGGATTAAAACCCTAATTGAGATTTGATGAACAAGATGCGGAAAATAAGAACAAACACAAATATGAAGATTATGTCGAATGATCACTCGATTTATTCAAATATGAGGAATAAATTACACTTTCAGCATAGACTAAAGAATCTAACACTACATAAGAAACCTCACATGGCGGCTACATTTTGTCTCACTCTTAACCCTAATTGTGAATATTACATGACTATTTATCGGGAAAAGATAAGTCTTGGGCTTTTAACCTAGAATTCATCAGTGGGGCCCATTGTCATCATCCATGGAGTGCTTTAAAACCCTACAATCTCCCCATCAAAGTATAGAATGGATGACAATGCTTTAACTTCCAAAACAAGCATCTAGCAAATAAAAAGATCTGCAACGAGGAATATATGAATCAATCCATGAATCTTGATTCTTCAATAGTCTTCAAACACGGGCTCTAGGATATATAAATCGAGCACTGAAGTAATGTCTTTAAACTTCATTTTCGAATGTAATCCCAAAGAATCTTCATGAAAACCAAACCCGCCATAAAAACCCATTTTAGAACAAAGAAACCAATCACTTCTTGTCTTTGAAGAGCTCCCCCTCTAAGTCACAATGATCTTCAAATAAGATAATGATATAAGCCATCAAAAAATATCATGTAACAACCCAAACTTTAAGATTCGTAACGCCACTTGATCGAGAAAATACAAGAAGTCGGAGATATAACAAGTCCTTAGCAGAGCTCGATAAAGAACTTCCGTTGTAAAGGATACTTCTTTGTAAAAGCTTTAGCAGAGCTCGATGAAGAACTTCCGCTGTAAAAGCTACCTTCATAATTCTACCACAAGCTTTATCAAAAAATCTTCAACTTTGAAAAGTCACAAATCCAATTTCGAATGACCATACCAAATTCTCCCCCAATTTATAATCAAAAATATGATTATAAAGCCTTCAAATGGTCATGAGAATGATCTTGAATGGATAAAAAATTTACTAAGCTCCCCTGCGACAAAATGTTATACACAATGAAGTATAAGTCCCGAAAAAGTCGTGAAAAATTTGACGTTATCACGAAAAATGACTTTCCGAACCGCCAAGACTTGATGGAATCATTATTTTGCTGTTCACGAAAAAATATGAGCGTTGAAAAAATCCAAAATTATTCACCGGCCCTCAATATAGTAAACTTTTCTGAATATTGGGTGGAAACTGTCACTTGCTGAAAGACAGGGGCTGGAATGGTAATTCAGCATCAATATACCCTTTATTTGAAGCAAAAACTGGAAATGATCCAAAAATACCAATATGTGAAAACAACAGGGACCAAAAGTGCTAACGCACTGAAGTTTCAGGGACCAAAAACTAAATTTTACTATCTTCTTCCCCATTTAGACGTAGATGAAAGAGCACAACATCATACTCCAGTTGATCTTTCAACAATGACTCAAACTAGACGCGAAACCTTGAAATTGGCACATATAAACATCGACTGTAATAGGTTCGCTCTGAGTACAAGCAACCGAAACCAAGTTCGGTCTAGGTTCATTGAACCGAAACCATGTTCGGTCTGAGCACAGGTTCGCTTTCAATTCATCCTCCATTCGCTCCGACCATTAACAAGCAAACCCAAATACATTGTTCCAGTTTCGGTCCTCATTCATCAGCATTACCCCAAGGCGAATCTCCATTCACAGGTTCGCTTATTGTTCTCACTCTACATTCTCTTCAAGAGCTTTCGTTCCAAGTTTTAACAAACGAAACCAAGATCGTTCTAGGCTCGTTCCGAGTCCGTCGATCAAAATGAATCCACATGAACGAACGTTAGAGCTAACCCAAAAATTAATTCCAAATCCGTTCACTCCGAATCAGTCTCACGGATGTTCATTCGATCGTTTACAGGTAAGGTAATTTTGACCTTCGTTTGATCGTTGTTCTTCCAATTGATATCCAATTCCAATTTCATTCGTTCGCAGTTCACAAATCATCAATTTTGAGCAATGTTCAGCCAGATGAGATCGATTCGTTCTTCATTCGGTCACATGTAAGAACTTTTCACAGCAATTTTGACTTTTCTGTTGACTTGACAGTTGCGAACAAATCCTCAACACATTCCAGTTGAGTCAATTACATTCGCTCCGATCATCACTTACTGATTGGGAATTCATTTGTTTTGATTGTTTGAAGACCCGGTAACAATACCCGCTTGGTGATTTTGAACATAATTTCAAGGCATTTCCGAACGAAGTGAATACTAAACACAAAATCACGATAAGCAACAGAGAATCCGACTGTTATCGCAACTCGATTCATTCCGATTAGAAAAGCATCATCGATTCGGAAGAAGATAAACAACAAACCTCAAAACATAGATTGATTTTCTGATCAATAATCACCATGTTCTTCATCAGTTTATCAAAGAGCAATCATCAATCTAAGTTCAACATAACCCACTTTGATTTTTGAAAAATCCTCACAAATCAATAAATTGTCACCAAATTAATTACAATACAAAACATGGAATTACTTCAAACATGTATATGGATAAGATTTTTATCCTCAACTACATAAAATGAAGAAATCGATGAGATAAGAGATCGATTTGTGAAAATAGACAGAAATTGAGAATTTAACAGAATCGATTCATGAGAATTGATAAAAACTTGTTAACAACCAATATCCTTAGCCGATAATGATATAATCACCAATTATTAATCTTGATTGATCTTGAGAGAATGAATAAATGAACGAACTGAGCACGCAAAAGCAAGTAAAGAAAATGGGAAATCGAATACGATATTAGGGAAAAAGGAATGGATGATGAATAGTGAATCAACTAAAAGACTGGGCCAGATCAAAATAAGACTCGAATAGATCCAATTGGGTCAAAACATATGACTAAAATCAATTGATTTTTGGATTAAGCAAATGAACAGATCCAACACAAGAGCGAATAAAAAAATACCAGTGAACAGTAGATGAACACCATGGATCTTCATGAACAGTAACTTGAACATAATTATAATTCCATACCGCCAAAACACCAATATTCTTCAATGACTTGTGCAGAAAATCACCAAATCAAGAACCGATACTTCAAAAATCAAAAGATCTTCAAAGACCCACTCTGATACCACTTGTTGGGATTAAAAACCTAATTGAGATTTGATGAACAAGATGCGGAAAATAAGAACAAACACAAATATGAAGATTATGTCGAATGATCACTCGATTTATTCAAATATGAGGAATAAATTACACTTTCAGCATAGACTAAAGAATCTAACACTACATAAGAAACCACACGTGGCGACTACATTTTGTCTCACTCTTCACCCTAATTGTGAATAATACATGATTATTTATCGGGAAAAGACATGTCTTTGGCTTTTAACCTAGAATTCATCAAAGGGGCCCATTGCCATCATCCATGGAGTGCTTTGAAACCCTACAAATGAAGCCTTGACCTACTAACATAATCAATGAAGAATAACCATCACTAATCTGCCCGAAATCCGAAATTCCAAAACCTTATCTAACCTTCAACAAGCAGAACCATTCCAAAAAACAATCAATATGACCTCACTCCATGACCCGAACAGAACGAAACCTTTCAGATCCTGAAGTATCTTGCTGATTCGACTGGAAAAAAATCAATGACCATTCATCGCTGCTGAAAACCTTTCACTTGAAAATAAAGGTGACTCCTAACATGAGTCTCGATCATGGGTACCATACCTAAAGGGTGTTGAGCATTCTAACACTCCTATGGTGTACAAGCAACCTTAGATGCTTTGGATATATGTTTTCTCTAATATACATGCAAACTTTCAAAATTCCAAAGCATCATCCTAACTAGCATGCAATAGAGTAACTATACTACAAAATTCTAGTTAGATGACATACCTTTTAGTGTAGTTGAAACCTTGAAGCTTTAAGAGCCTAGCACCAATAATGTGAATGCCTCAAATGGAACCACAAATCACCACTAACAATTGGAACAACTTGAGAGGAGATAATATGCACTCAAAATCACTAAGCACTCGTACTAGAACTCTAGGTGCCGATTTCATGAAGCGAAGGGCTTCTTATATAGTGTGGCTACATTAGGGTTACACCATGCAAACCCTAATGTGCATGACTTTCCACATTCCTCGTGCTCCATGGGTTTTAACCTCCATGGAGTATCCATGGGTCACCACATGGATTTAGCCCAACATAAGGAATCATGGATCATTAGCCCACTCTATAAGAATGAATGATTTACACAATCAATCCCTATATATTTAATTAGTCTCTTTTGATCACAAAATTAATTCCAAATTAATTCTTGATCAGTACTAATTAAATAATATGATTTCATATTAATATATTAGAACTTATAATAGATTAACAAGTCATAATGATCCTCTTCTCAAAAGTCCATCCATCAAATTGTCCCGGTGAAGTGTGACCCAAATAGACCTTGCTAGTCTCGGGTCAAGTACATACCAAATATAGTTAGGGACTTAGACACCTTATCCAACAGTCTACCACTTGGATAAGTCTAATAACTATAGTAGTAAGTAAAACTCTAGGATCTGAGAGGCAATCGTGGATCTTAAATGCCTTTGTCGAACTTAGACGTACCATTTTAGATAAGTAATCGTAGTATCCTCTGTTCTTAAGATATCAGTCGGACAAACACATGGAGCACAGTCAATCTTATTGTCCGACAGTTTTTTTCCTGATTTCTGATTCATTTGACATAGAACTTAATCGAACACATCAACTTAGTTCTGACCGGGCCCGACACATAAGTCAAAACAAAATCATCGAGGGACCCAAGATATCGCTTGTAATCCTCCAAGAACTAAAAGGAACATATAAACTTTGACAGTATATGCTTGTACCAACTATTCGCTTAACCATACATAACAAAACGTTTTATAACATCGAGTTACCGATGTGTTTTCGTACTATCAATGTACGACCAACTCATAGTCAACAACTCATATATCTAGCCTTAAATATTATATGATATTATCGTCTCACGATCACTCGAGATAAATTCAATGAAGTTATACAAGTGAGTGTGAATTGAAACCAATACTCAGACCTTATGAGCACTCATAAATGTCATAGCAATGTCTAACCATTTCTGACAATCTATAAGACAAATTCATGGCAATCTTAATTCAATACCTACTTCTATAGTATGATCGACTGTGGATGGTTTGAATAATCCAATTATTCTAGAAGTCAAAACATGCAAAATGAAACAATAGTAAACTATTGACATGAGATAGTACCATACTAGTAAATAAAAAGCACATTTTATTTAAGCATCAAATGTCAATTACAATCTATCAATTACAAGTTACAAAATAGCTATCTAATCATTAAAACTAATATCATCCCTCAGCCAAATGCGTCTCGCAAACTGTAAATGCTTAACCCTACTTAGTCCCTTGGTGAAAGGATTTTTTAGGTTTTCATATGAGGATATCCACTTTTCTACGAGGAGTCCTTCTTCTATCTTGTGTCTTATGAAGTGATATTTCTTGTCGATGTGTCTGGACCTGCCATGATCCCTTGGTTCCTTGGCTAAGGCAACCATTCCATCCCTCTCACATAAATTTTCCACAGGCTCCTTTATAGCTGGTACAGCTCCAAGGTCTCCGATGAAGTTCTTCAGCCATATCTCCTCCATCGTTGCTTCGCTTACTACTATGTACTTTGATTCGCACGTTGAATCGGCTACAGTCTCTTGCTTGGAACTTTTCCAACTTATTGCTCCTCCATTCAAGGTAAAGACCCAGCTCGACTGAGAGCGGAGAGCGGAAATTATCTCTGTCGGTCTGAAAGCTGGTTTCACTATGCCCTACCACTCTCAAGTCATCACTCCCACTGAGGATAAGGACCCAGTCCTCAGTCCTCCGCATGTACTTGAGAATGTTTTTCATCGCAGTCCACTGAGCCTTGACAGGATTCCCTTGATATCTGCTGACCATGCTCAAAGCAAAGGCCACATCAGAGCGAGTACAAGTCATAGCATAAATGATCATGCCAACAACGGAATCATATGATAATTGACTCGTCTCACCTATCTCAGCCTCTGTACTCGGACATTGAGCCTTGCTCAGTCTAGCATTGTGTTGGATCGGTAAGTCACCTTGGAAGGTCCTAGGAAAGGTTCTTACCAGTGATCAACAACAAATACAACCGATTAAAAAAGAATAAGAGTAGAAAAGAAAATAAATCAAGCTTGCACACGTTCTATTGCTGAAAACATCTGGTACAACTCGATATACGACCGTGAAATACTAGGCATCAACAACTAAAACACGACTGACTAACCCTGTATATATAGGCAACCACGACCGGAAACAGTTTACGTTCGTAAGGTGTTTAGTGTCGTAAACTCATTACAGACTCGTAAACAAACAGTAAACCTACCAAAATACTCTATCACCCTAAAAAACACTATTACAATGCAAAGCCTAGACGAAACCACTAATTGGGCCCTACAATCTCCCCCTTGGTTTGGTGCTAGCTTGAAGTTAACCTTTATTGACTACCATAACATCTGCCTGCCCCATCGCCCCATTCCACATACGCTTATTAAGAATCTCAGCAACCATGGTCCTATATACTTTCGCAGCATCCTCAAAAATATCCTTCGTAACCAATATCTGAAAATTGCTCTGGTGATGAATGTCCCACTTTCGAAATTGTAACGAATCTATATGATCATAGAGATGGATGCATCCATCCTTGAGCTTGATGACAGCAGCTGATGTAATCTCATCGAAAACACAACACTCCATTGAGCTTAGAGACCCATCTTGATAGTTCTAAAGCACAGGGAACTGTTTAACCCGTTTAGTTGCAGGCCACATACCAACTTGCAAAGGTTTGTCAGTCTTAGGATCAACAATATCAGGATGCTCCAACATAACGGACTCAACATTTTTCATGGCAGGAAATCCCTTTTTAACCTGATCCTCAAGGAAGTGCTTGAACTGGGTTGCCTATGGATTATCTGTGAGATTCGAGAATGGAGCTCGTGACAATCCTGTCAAATCTATCTTAGTCCATGAGTTGAAATAATGAAGATCTTTGTAAAGCTCAGAGTTGCTACTCTTTCTTAGCATAATCCACATCTTAAGAGGATCATGAAATCCCCAGGAAACAATTCCAGATCTATCACTAAATGTATCACTAAACCGAACAACCTCAAGATCAGTAATAGTAATTGTTGGTTCATCCCAAAAAGCATTCTGGTTAGGGTTTCCATTAAACAACAGTTGACCCCTCTTATAAGCTTCTTCCTGTGCATCACGTCTTATTGCTGAAACATGAGGAGCTTGGGGAGGCTCCCTCTCAACTCGATTAACAACCCTTGATGTCTGAGTAGTCGGCATGGTAACCGGAAAGGTTTGAGTATGTAGATTAACTTTATATTCATCAGTAGACGTTTGATGTTTTTCACCAAGGTCTTGTTCAAGCTTCTTCTTTAGCTCAAAATAACTTGAAGACAAAAGATTGAAATGGTCTTGAAGATTAGAAATATGCTATGAGTTTAAAGCTTTGTCTTCAAAAAGATCAACTGCTTGCACACCGAGCTTTGAAATGTCAGATTGAAGTTCAGAGACTTGAACTTTTAGCTTTGTATTTTCCACTTGGAGATCTGAAACACAAATATCAAGCTCAATATTCTTCTGACTGAGCACTGAGATCTCCTTTTGCAACCCAGGCATAGTGAGATTGTCTTCTCCATAACTACCATCCCCAATAGAAATACCTTTACCACGAGGGGGATGCATTAAAAATTGCTCCTTAGCCAAATGCATGGCTAATCTTGCGGAAGCAGCATCGTGATCAGGTCGAGGAGGAGAAAACCCTGGTGGAAAAGAAGATCCACCAACTTCAAAAATGGTGTCTGGTCCTATAGTAAAGAGCTTGGTTGTAGTAAGACTAGGAGTAGTGGTAGGTGGTACTGGAAGGCCACTAACAAGATTCGCAATTAGATCACTCTGATTTGGATCCCTTCTTCTTCTCTTCAATGGGGGTTGACCAGTCTGCATTGTTGTAAGATCACTCACGAATGGCTCTGTAGTAGGAGGAACATAAACATGATGAGGAAATCCAATAACCGTCTCCATTGGAGTGGAAGCAGTCGCCATTTGGTTTGAGATAAGAGGTGTAGTTTCAAGAACTTCATCAGGCTTCCTTGTCTCTGTCGTTGGAGGAACGACTTCATCGACATTGCTGAAGATCAAGTAAAGGTTCTCATTTATCACAAGATTAGAACTACTTGCAAGAGACGCAACAATATCATCATTGTCAAATCCGGTAAGATCAAGATCATCAAAAGAATAATTTTTATCTACTTCAGCTTCCATCTCATTTGCCATAGTCCTTTCTACATAATCACTTTCAACATGAGCAAGTATTAAATCATGTTCTTCTGCCACATTAGCTTCAGGAGTCAGAGTCTCTTCTTCTTCTCTATTCTCATCATCAGATACGGTAATAACATCGTCATTTGGAGATGATTTCTCTGAAGATGCAGGCTGAGAAGATGCCTTGTCAGATGATTCATAAGACACCGAGGACTCATTTAATTCAGTAAACGTTTCAAATTTTTCTAGAGGATACTTTCCTTGAAAGATAATATTTCCTTTACGGTTATGCTTGATGAGCCCTACAGTGTAAGGACCCAGAGATTTCATATCAAGAGTATCTCCTTCCTTCACCATATCTGGAAACTGAGTATTGATAAACAATTGAATGAACCTAGGATAAAATAAGAAAGTATCCCGAGTTGAGGTCCTGATGTTTACCGTAAACTCTTCCAAGAAAAATCGAGAAAAGTTGAACTTTACTCTGGCAGCAAGAGAAACGATCACTCCAGTATTCCTCAGAAAAATTTCATCAGCTCCTGATCTTCTTCCTGAAATGCAGCTAACGAAGACATGTGCCATAAATCTCTAGTATGGTGGTAAGAGCTTCTTCAAAGTTGGAGCAGAAGTGCCTTCATACCCCATCCTCCTTAGAATTTTCTAAGCATCGTCAATCCCAATCTCCAAGGGAAAGTTTGGTTGATCGTCAATCAGCAACGCATTTTTGATAAAACTCTTAGTGATCACAATCTTGCGTCCTTTTACGACAGCTTTAATAGTAACAAGACCAGCATCATCCCTTTCCATTTTAGCAGTCGACCAGAACTCGCTAATCAAATTCTGGTAAACCACCAGATTGACAGTGATAGCTGATGACAAACAGCATTCCCTGAGTCTGTGGATCATCGACTTGAGGTCCGAGTGAACAGCTGTAGGATCCGCCAGAACAATAGCCAGATTATGCATGTCCGCAAATTTGAGGTTTGCCATTGACCTGCACTAACCATGCTAAGTAAGACAAGAGAAACCAACAAGCAACAAAAGTTTTAAATGATTTAATTTTGATCCCAATAATGAAATAATAATTTTAAAATTTGGTCAAAGTCAAATTTTTCAGTCAACATCGGAGTTTGCAGTCAACAATAATGTTTATGGTCAACACATGAGTTTGCGGTTAATAGGGGTTTACGGCCTTAAACCCTTGCCAGTGTATCAATGACCATCTGCGGAGTTTACGGTCGCAAGCATCTTACGGCCGTAAGCTTGGGCCATCAGCTTGGGCCGTAATCTACGATAATTTTTTTTCGATTTATGCCTCAAAAACGTGGTGAATCACGCAACAAGATACATATTCCTGGTCTAAAACTCATTACCCTCGAGACTATCAGATTAATTTCTCAAGATTTGAAGAAAAAAATTTCGAAGAGAGGGAGTGGAAGGGTGTTTGCGGCCGGAATCAGGAAACTGATGAAGATTCCGGCGGTAAACTCTTATTTATACCCATTTTACATTTACCTAATAGCCACACAGTATAAAGTAGGGTCCAACACAGTCCAAAAAAATTTTAAAAAAATTAAAATCAATTCTTTTGAGGATTAATATTAAAACTAAAATTAAAAATAAAATAAAATAAAATTTACTTTGCAAAAATTTAATATAGCTTATAAATTCTTTAACAGTTAATAAAATAAAATAAAAATAAAAAATAAAAAATTAAAATAAAAGTAAAATTAAAATAAAATAATTTAACTCCAACTAAAATGCACATCTTAAAATTTAATTACTGAGAATGTATTCGTGATGTTGGGATCAAAGTTGTTGGACAGCCTTATTCCACTTGTCGGTACCCTTATCTTCACATCTTCGTCTGATCAATCGCCAGTATTGTGGTCCACTTAAACACGAAAAATTTGTGACAATTTTAGGAAAATTTACCAATGACATGACAAATACTTATATAGATGATTATAATTCTTCATTATCATGATTGGCCCTAATTCTTAAATAAGATTTTCTTATGACCATTTAAGTGACTACGACCAGGGATATTGTTGTCCACCTAAATTGAGCAGCGAGATCTACAAACAACTTGTATGAGTTCAATTTTAATTGTACTAGAACGTGTTTCACGCTTACTGGCATGCCCCAGCCATCAAGGACTTCCAAAATACTCCTTACACCAGGTGAGCAGACAATTATTAAGAGAGAAGATAATTTTAGAATGCATATGTTGTACATCCAAGTCGGATCTCTTCCAATCACGCAAAGGATGAAACATATGGCTAACTGAAGTTTCAGAGGGATTGAGAAGAGAACGTTGCATATATTGTGTACCAGGTCGGATTTTAAGTCACGCAAAGGAAACAGTATATGGCTAACAGATGGAAAGAATTGCATAGATAGAAGATGCAGAGAGAGAGTTGCATATGCTACAGTCCAGGACGGATCTTTCGATCACTCAAAAGAAGCAACATATGTCTAATAGATAGAAAGAAAGAAAATAACCTTCTACATACCTACTTTATCGGAATTCCCCAGTCACCCCATCCAACCGGAATTAAGGACAAAATCCGCATATCGAGAAAAAGTGAATCCACAGTTCTAGATACGTGTTATTTAATGTGACCGGTAGATTCCGATGTGTATCTCCCTGCTCAACCTATCCGAGCGTCGTGATGTCAGGCTAAATGGATCTAACTGGGTCAAAGTTTGTCAAGTCCTTAAATTCATTAGGTTCAACTTTCCCTAGTCAAGTCCATTTAAAATCTTTCGTGCCTACCAGCACATCGAGCACAGAGCGTAGACGATTCCAATAAGGGTTTTACGTAGATTCAGATTGCCCATTGTCACTTGCTAATTTCATTTCCATTCACAACACCTGCAAACAACACTAACGACAACATTTTTAATTTTCCTGATTTTTAATGTTTTTGGATTTTTTTTATTGTTTTTGGATTTTTGATTATTTCTCCCCCTAAATTTGTGCATGGGTGAGAATTAAATAGAATAAAATAAAATAAAAAATAACATGCGCAAATTTAATCTATCCTACCAAAAAAATGAAGAATTAAGAAAAAGAAAAATAATAAAAAACTTAATCCTCAAAACGAATCATTTTCAGAAAACCCACATAGCACATCGAAACGAGCTTTGTTAAATGGTTTTGTGCAAATCCTCCACATTATTAGCAGTAGGGACCAGTTCCATTCGGATTAGTGAACGCTCATAACAGTCTCTGATAAAGTGAATTTTAATGTCGATGTGCTTGGTTTTAGAGTGTTGGAAAGGATTTTTGGCAATTTGAATGGCGGCCTCATTATCACAGTAAATAGGGGTTTCTAAATAATTCAAACCGTAATCCAACAGCTAATGTTGGATCCAGATGACTTGAGAACAACAGGCCGATGCAGCAACGTATTCCGCCTCCACTGTGGAAGTTGAGACAGTGTGTTGCTTCTTGCATTGCCACGAAACTAGCCTGTCATCTAGGTATTGACACCCTCCTGAGGTTGATTTCCTGTCAAGCTCACAGCCACCATAATTACTGTCAGCAAAAGCATATAGATCAAATTTAGAATTCTTCGGATACCAAAGACCCAATTTTGGGCTGCCTTTGATATAACGAAAAATTCTTTTGACAACAATAAGATTTGAAAGTTTAGGATTAGCCTGATAACGTGCGCAATGACAAACTGCAAACATGATGTCAGGTCGGCATGCAGTAAGATACATCAGCGATCCGATCATCGATCGATAGTGGGTCTGATCTACGGATTCGCCGTCAGGATCTGGAGTCAGAAGAGGTCTTTCAGCCATTGGTGTTGAAGCAGATTTATCGTCGTGAAACCCGAACTTCTCAAGAATATCCTCCACATACTTGTCTTGATGTAGCAGGATTCCAGTTGAATTCTGTTTAACCTGAAGCCCTAAAACCATGGTCATTTCTCCCAATGAACTCATTTCGAACCGCTTCTTCATTACACCTTCGAATTCTTTGCAGAGGTGTGGACGAGTCGACCCAAAGATAATTTTGTCAACATAGATTTGCACAAGTATCTGATCATTGCCAACATGCTTGATAAACAGGGTTTGATCGATAGTGCCATGAGAGTAACCATGCTCGAGCAAATGCTTTGTTAGAGTTGCATACCACGCTCTAGGAGCTTGATGTAACCCGTACAATGCCTTGTCCAACTTGTAGACACGATTAGGAAATTTTGAGTCAACGAACCCAAGAGGTTGATCAACGTAGATTTCTTCCTTCACCTTTCCATACAAGAAAGCGGTCTTGACGTCCTTTTGACACACAGTAATGTTCATGTAGGAAGCATATGCTAGAAAGATACGAATGGCCTCCAGGCGAGCTAGTGGAGCATAAACTCCAGTGTAATCAAGACCCTCGACTTGTCGAAACCCACAAACCCGCAATCGAGCTTTATTTCGCACCATAACCCCTGAATCGTCCTGCTTATTGCGATAAACCCATCGTGTGTCAAGAGACTTCTTGCCCTTTGGTAACTCAACTAACTTCCAAACATCATGTCTCAAATTGATGCAGTTCCTCATGCATTGCATGTACCCAGTTGGGCTGATTTAGAGCCATTTCAACATTCTTAGGCTCTATTTGAGAGATAAAGCA
This sequence comes from Lactuca sativa, assembly GCF_002870075.4. Lineage (NCBI taxonomy): Eukaryota > Viridiplantae > Streptophyta > Magnoliopsida > Asterales > Asteraceae > Lactuca > Lactuca sativa. The sequence goes on from NC_056624.2 coordinate 117,424,316, forward strand.
AGAGTAAAGACAAGTATTAATGTCTCCACTCTGACTTCTGGTTTTAACACCGTCGCCCAGGTGAACAATGATGTTATCGATCGGATGATCGTATTGAATCCTTGAAGGTATCTATTGGCTGATATCATTGAGAGAGACAGGAAGAGTGTGAATGTTGATACCTCCTTTATTTGTTGATTGAGCCGCTCCAGAGGGCTCTGCCACAAACTCATTTGAGATAAGTTCAGGAAAGAGTAGTTCCATAAAATTTGAAGAGGCAGCGGAAGCATCATTAGGCATGAACTCTTTTTCTAGATGAGTAAGTGGCGTAGTTTCAGCATCAGGAGTATCATTTTGGACTGGAGATTTAGGACTATTATATTGCACAGATCACTCCCCCTCAGGTATAGCAGAGGACTCCCCCTCAGGTATAGAAGAGGACTCCACCTCAGGTAATGAAGAGGATGCAGATGGAGATCTGTAGACAACTTCTTCGTCTTCATCTTCAAAAATATTCTTCAAACCTGAAATAGATCCAGGTGAGCCACTAAAGGACACATTTACTGATTGGAACAACGATGTGTAATCAAACAACCAATCCGGACCCACTCTAGCGTCCGTCTCATTTTCTTCCAACCAACGCACGTCATAAGATTCCACAATTTGCTTTGTCTTCTTATTGTAGACCCTATAGGCGGTGCGAGCTGCATACCCCACGAAGTAATAGTCATCGGCCTTGGCATTAAACTTCAGGTTGGTTTCTAAGTGAAGAAGGGTGCAAGGGCAGCCAAATACACGGAAATGACTGACAGATGGCTTGTGACCATATAAAATCTCATACGGGGTCTTCATCTGAGTTTTGTTGATCAACACGCGATTCTGAACGTAGCAGACAGTGTTTATCGCCTCAGCCCAAAAGAAAACTAGGATTTTTGAATCACACAGCATTGTCCATGTGGCGTCTTTTAACGTTATGTTTCTCCTTTCAGCAACACCATTTTGTTGGGGTGTATGAGCAGAGCCGTAATGACGCATGATACCCTTTTCTGCACAAAAGTGATCGAGTACATAATTCTTGAACTTTGTTCCGTTGTCGGTAAGAAGCGCCTTCACCCAATTATTAGTTTGGTTCTCAATTAATACAATGAATTTCTTAATCAAATCAGCAACTCCAACTTTGTTGGATAGAAAGAAAACCCACGTAAATCGAGAGAAATCATCAATCACAACCAGACAATAAGAATTTCTGTTGACACTGAGAACATTTACTGGTTTAAACAAATCCATATGTAGCAATTGAAGCACCTGTCTAATTGAGTTGACCTGCTTTGATAGGTGTGGTTTTCTATGATGCTTTCCTTGGGCACATGACACACACTTTTCGAACGTGATGAAGTATTTGACAGGCAATCCACAGACCATCTCATCTTTCGCAAGATGATTCACGTTCTTGGCGTTAGCATGACCAAGTCTTCTATGCCACAGCATTGCAGTTTGTTCGGAGAACTTGGAGAAAAGGCATGTAACTTGTTCTGGAAGATTGCTATTCATATCAATGATACAAGCATTCCCATCCCTTTTAGATTTTACTAGTATCCACTCTTCTGGAATGACAAAGCCTGGCTTGAGAATCATGCATTCCTTATCAGTGAAATGCGTAGAATAGCCCTTGTCACAGATTTGAGATACACTTAACAAACTATGCTTCAGTTCGGGAGTGAAATTAACATTCTCGAAACTTAAAACCCCATTTGTAACAGTTCTTCTTTGAGTGATCTTTCCACCTTCTCCACCCGCAAAGGAGATGTATCCCCCATTAAATGATTGCATGTTGTGCAGTTGGGCGATATCTCTTGTCATATGTCGGGAGCAGCCGCAATCGACGAACCAGGATCTGACGACATTCTCTAGCAACTGTCCTTGCAAGATGTGCGGTTTTAATTAGATTTGGGAACCCAGACCATAATTTTCCTAGGTGGTCCCGATGCTTTCTCAGATTTATTATCATTTAAAGGTTTTTCAAAGGACACGATGATAATTTGGAAGCTAGTTTGGGCAACCATTCATAATTAGGTTTTCTAATAGTCCCGGGTGGTTATGAAGTTGAATGATTATCAGTTTTCTTGAAGCATGTGGGTTTTCTACTAGACTTGGTTGATGACCCACCGCTGCTTCTTGACGAAACCGACCTTGGCTTGGCTATGCTCGGTTTTGGCAAAATGCCTGGGACTTTGTGATGAAAAACCTTGTTATGTTTTTGAAAAATGGCCCGTTTTCTACCCCGATCATCTTTCCAATCATCATTTCGGGAACGATTTCTAGAGGACTTTCTAGTTAAAGACCTTCCTCTGAATTCGTTCTCTCCTCTTGGAAATTTGAAATGTACAAACATACGATTTTGACAATTTCTAGCTATATGGCCACCAACACCACAATTGAAACAAATCTGTTTGTTATTGTTATAACTTGTACTACATTGATCAAATTTGTTTTCCATACTAACACCCTTGCTTCTCTCACAAGAACATGTACCAGAATTAGGTTGTGAGGCAAGTGAGGGTACATTAGATGGAGAAGATTGTGAAACTGGTGGTTTTTCAACTTTTTCATCACAAACATCAAAATTGCCAACCACATTATTTAAAACAGTATTTGACACTTGAAAACCATTCAAAACAGTATCAGAAGAAACAGAAGCACCACAAAAACCGTTGTCACTTAAAACGTCAGAAAAATTATTGTCTCTATTAAACACTAAAACTTCAGGTTTGGACTCAGTTTTATTTTCAGAAATAGATCCTCCAACTCCGTGTTTTGACTGATTCAAGGATTGATCTGTAGGAGAAGTAGAATTGTTAGTTTTTTCAACATTAATAAATCCTCCCGAAACAAAACCATACGGCTTGCCATAAACCATAAATGATTCATTGCCAATCTCTTCTTTGGACAAAGGTTGAAACTGATATGTATGATTGAATGGAGGAGGCACTTGATTATACCCTAGACGCTTTGACTGATTTCGTTTAAATTGCATGTAGTGGTCTATCATATTTACAACTACCTCACTCTATACATCAAATTTTCTAAAATCAAAATCAGCGGTTTCAAATTTGCGCTTTAAAGATTCAATTTCAGCCACTAGTTCAGCTTTCTTTTTCATTATATAATCATAGTTCTCGCATTTATTATAGTAGTCCTCATGAAGTCTCCTAAAGTCCTTTATTTTAGATTCTAATTGGGCTTTAAGAGGTTTTTGACCTTTTCTGAGTTGGTAGCCTTCATATCTAAGGCCTTCTACTTCCCTTTTTAGTGAATCATTAAGTTCACAGAGAATTTTAAAGTTCTCTAGTTCACTACCTAATGTCTCAATTTTCTCATGCAGAGCTTTAACATAATCAATACAAGCTTGAGAGCATGAGGGTTGACTTACCTCGGTTGTATTAGGTTCGTGAGAAGAAGATACCATCAACACAAACTGCAACTCCATCATTATATCTTTAGCTACAACAATCTCTGCCGGAGCGTCATCACTGACCTATGCCAGGTGGGCATTTTCAGGTCCGGATAAGTTTAGGGCCTGCATCTGATCCTCCCAGTCGAACAATTCTGCAACCATAGCCTTCTCACTGTTTACCTGAGCACCGCTTCGATTGTTCCCAAGTTGAACTATTGTTATATCGTTATTCAATCTTCTGTCTGGCTGTGGACAATCACGAGCAAAATGCCCTGGCTCGTGGCAGTTGAAACACCGCAGCTTTCCCTTGCTGAATCCAACTTTCTTGTTAGCACTCATTCCCCAGTTTTTCTTTCCAGTCTTTTTGGAAAATTGTTTCGCCCTAAAAACTGCCATGGCAATTTGCCATGTATTATCAATTTCATCAACATCTTCAGGGTGAATCTGATCAAGATCAGCAAATGATAGTTGGGGTGGAAGATCCCCGGCTACGAGTGCGTTGTAGCAATTGACAACCCTGTAGCAAGTGTGTGATTTTCATCACCCACCTTTCCTCTTGAAGAAGAAGCTACATTGGAGGATGAAGCAGCTTGAGTAGCTACGAACAATTGGTTCTGTGAAGGAGGCATGGCTGATGCAGAGGTAGCTGATGGAGTAGGGAAGTTCAGAACCTGAGCTTGCTGAGTAGCAAAAGATTGACCTACAGAAGGAAAGGAAAAGGATGAAAAAGCATTGTTAGTAGAGACTCCAAGGTTTGCAGCTAAGTATGAGTTCACATGGTTGATCTCTCGTTGCTTGTCATCAATATCACATGCCTTGATGACAGCCATCACTTTAGCAAGAGAGAGCCGACTAAGATCCTTAGTCTTCTTGATGACAGCTACATTCATTTCCCAAGACCTTGGGAGAGCATTCAGTAGCTTCTTGTTTATCTCAGAATTTGTGTAAGTAATCCCGGCTACAGTCATTTCAGTGTTAAGAGATCTGAACCGCGACAGTTGTGTTTCAAGAGTTTCTCCAGGAACGTAGTTAAACATATTGAAATGTTGTCGCATCATATCTTGGCGACTCTCCCTCATATCTCCATTCCCTTCATACACCTCAATTAGGGATTCCCACAAAGCCTTAGCAAAACTGTACTCCCTGAACCCTTGAGCAATGTCTGGAGATAATGCCATGGTCAAGGTGGCCAAAGCCTTTTCTTGCTCTTCAACCTTCTCGAAGTCTTCATCAGTGTAGTTTTCCATCTTCTTGTCAACCACTTGGCCTGCAACAGTAGTGGTTATTCTGACAGGATCTTTTATTATGCTTCTCCAGATTTTGAAGTCCTTCATTTTTATGTACTGCTCAATTCTACATTTCCATTCTAGGAAGCCATCAGCGGATAAAAGTCTAGGAATTCGGTTGGTTGTGCCTATAACTGAATCCAACTCGTGATGATTTCATTGACCATGAGAATCAGTTATTTTTATTTAATTAATATGAGAAAAAAATTAAATTATTTATGATTAAATTAAGCTTCTAGTCAAATACGGTCCAAACACAGTCAAAATGCAATTTACTGCCGAAAACAGAGTTCACTGTCAGATAATAGTTTACGGCCGTAAACTCCGAGTTTATGGTCGAAAGGAGTTCATGGTCTAAAGTTCACGGTCCAAGAACAATCAGTTTTCGATTTATGAATATTCCTTGGTCACGGCTCAAGAATGCGATTTACGGTCAAAGAACCTTAACGAGTTTGCGGCCGTAAACGGTGATTACAGCTGTAAGCTCAGGCCGAAAGCTTCGAATCTTGCAGTTTTTCGACGAAACTAAAAACCCTTTTTGCAGAAATCATGAACTTTAGTCTCAAACCAATGAAAACTCGCTCCAAGATCGATTGGAGAGTGCCTTTGACGCTGGTTATGCTCTAATACCAATTGTAAGGTCCTGGGAAAGGATCCTACCAGTGATCAACAGCAAACACAACCGAATAAAAAAGAATAAGAGTAGAAAATAAAATAAATCAAGCTTGCACACGTTCTATTGCTGAACACGTCTGGTACAACTCGATATACGACCGTGAACTACTAGCATCAACAACTAAAACACGACTTACTAACCCTGTATATATAGGGAACCACGACCGAAAATAGTTTACGGCCGTAAGGTGTTGATGGCCGTAAACTCATTACAGACTCGTAAGCAAACAGTTAACCTACTAAAATACTCTATCAACCCAAAAACACTATAACAAGGCAAAGCCTAGACCGAACCACTAATTAGGCCCTTCACACCTTTTTTGGAATTATGCGTGTTGAACTTCTTCAACACTTTGTCCAAGTAGGTACTTTGACTAAGTCCAATTAGTCTCGGAATCCTGTCTCTCAATATCCTTATCCCTACGCTATAGGAAGCTTCTCCAAGCTCCTTCATAGCGAAACACTTCCTGAGCCAAGATTTCACCTAGTGTGAGGTTGGGATGACATTTCCTATGAGTAGTATGTCATCCACATACAGTATCAAAAGGTTAACTATAATCCCACTAGCTCTAACATATACACAAGACTCATCGTCGCTTCTCGAGAAACCAAACTCTTTGACCTTCTCATTGAAACAAAGAATCCATCTACGAGATGCTTTTTTAAACCCATAAATGGATTTCTCAAGCTTACCCACTCTATTAGGTTATTTAGCATCGATAAAACGCTCTGGCTGACTCATGTAAACATCCTCAGCCAGCTTCCCATTAAGGAAAGCGGTTTTGAAAACCATTTGCCATATTTCATAATCATGAAATGCAGCTATGGCTAGCATAACCTTAATAGACTTAATCTTCGCTACTGGCGAGAAGGTCACATCATAGTTAACTCCTAAAGTTTGAGTAAAGCCCTTCTCAACTAGTCGCGCCTTATAAGTGTGTACCTTCCCATCTATGTCAGTCTTCTTCTTGAAGATCCATTTGCACCCAACCGTCTTACAACCCGGTACATTTTCAACCAAGATTTAAACTTGATTTTCATACATGGATTGAATCTCGATGTCCATAGCCTCATTCCATTTAGAACACTCGGGGCCTGCCATGGCTTCCTTGTATTTGTTAGGCTCATCCAAATTTATCATTTTGTTTTCAATGATAAATGTATCACCCTCAGATGTTACATGAAAACCATATAACACAGGTGGAACACTAACTCTACTGGAACGCCTCAAAGGTACGGACTCGTCAGCCGGCTCAACAGGAGTTTCCTCCTTAGGTTGGCCGCTAGTGTTTGAGATTCCTTCATCGGTCAACTCTTGAAGTTCTTCAAGGTCAGTTTGCCTCCCACTGTCCTTTGGAATACGAGCTATCTCTCACGAAAGACTGCTCTTCTCACAACAAAGACAACATGGGCACTCGTTCTATAGAAGAGATATCCAAAGGACTTTTTGTTGGATTAGTGTCTATGTCCATAACTATATTTTGTATGTTCTTGACCCGGTTGTTGCATGGTCCCTTTTGGTTGCCTTCACCAAAGCAATTGGATAAGATGATTTATGGAGAGAAAGAGGATATTATGGTTTATTAATATATTATATGAATAATATATTAAAATATAAATCAAATTATTTAATTAATACTGGTCAATAATTACCTTTGTTGTTGAAAGAGATTAATTAAATAATGGGGACTGGAATTGCCAATTATAAGATAATTGATTTTGGGTTGTGGATCTTATGGATTAAGGGGGTGGACAAAATTACAGTGGAAGCCCACCTTGAAATCGTCCAAGGTCCCTATTCCAGAAGGTTCTTTGAGCTTCTTATGGCCTAAGCTATCCAATTAGGGTTTTAAATGAAACCCTAGCAGCTCAGCTATTTAAGGACCCCTAGGGCTTCAGATTTCGGATACCAAAACAAACCCTATAGTTCTTATAGCCGAAATTAAGCCTCCATTTCCTTTATTCTTAATCATATTCTTTCATTTGTGTTTGGGAGCCATTATAGGTATTACAATTATGATACTAAGCTCTTGAAGATTGAAGATTCTTGCTACTATCAAAAGGTAATCATCTAAACTTGTATTAGTTCTAGATTTCGATTTTTATAGCATGATAGATTAAGGTTTGCAAGCTTTGGATAAATTTGCATGTACAATAGAGAAACCTAGATCCAAAGCTTTAGGGTTTTGCATGTGTACATAGGAATGTTCTTTTGCTCAAAACCCATCAGTGGTATCAGAGCCTTGCTTGGTTTTAATTGTATTTGATGCATTGTGTGTTTATTCATTGCTTGAAATCGAAATTTTTCTGCCTTCTGTCTGACAGACTCATCGAGTCCCTAGATGAGCTCGACAAGTCTAATAAACTTGACGAGTCTAAATGGGGACTCGGCGAGTCGGGCCGTCAGACAGATGGATTTTCGGGATTTTGGCTTATTTTTACTTCAAATAATTACGAAAAATGTTTTTAGTTAATAAAATCCGTTTTTATTGATTCCATGTGATTATCTTAGTCAAAATAAAAGATATTTTTCATTTAATTAGATGATTATTGCCTTATTTGATAAACCTTAATTATTTGAATTATTTGATCAATTATCTTGCATGAAATTGGATTAGGTCAAAACTAGATAATCACCAATTAATTGTTAAATTATATTATTTGAATATTGATCTAGATAGTTTTGAAATGTTTCAAAAGTTGCCCTCATGTTTTGGAATTTAAATTTTTGATTAAAAGTTAAATTTTGAAATAATTAGATTTTAAACCCTATAATTTTACAAGATTAAAATTCATCCCTATACTATTATAATATTATAAGAATAATTAGTATATATGTATAAGATAAATGCTAGTATTACCGTTAGTGGGTGTCAACTCTCACCCACCGCTTCCTTGATTAGTGGAGGGTCGTTAGCCAAACGGGTAGGATAGGTAACTAATTCCTCATTAAAAGTATAATGATCAATAAAGTAACTAAATGTTTTTTTATTAAATTCTTAATCTTAGTTACTTTAGGAAAAATGTGAAATTGATGTTATTCCATGAAATTACACTTTGTACCCTTGCCAAGACGTTAGTGGAGCGTGTGTGGTTAACCGGCACACTAACTTGGGTCTAACAAAGGTGGAAAAGGGTGACTCGATGTTTGTCATAGATCAATGGAGTGTGTGTGGCTAACTGGCACATTGATAATGTGACTGTAACATTGGGGGCACCAAGTACATTTGCATGGTTATTCACACCTTTTTTGTGATCCTCGGTATCCCAATCACAAACTTGAAGGGCATATCGAGATTTAAACATGTCGTTGAAAAGTTTAATGAATCTGAAAAGATTTAGGAGTTTTCAATACATTTAAAACTTAATTCCTTTTGTTTTTCAAGGTGGAAATTAGTGAATCGTCATTCAATTACCTTCAAATAATTTGTTGTTTAGATTCAGACATCCCTCTTCTAAATTGCAAATAATGATGTTGGATCCTAGCCCTAATTTCTCATTTGGGAGTTTGATTGGGGGGATTCTTCTCTAATCAAACTTTATCTCTTTTCTTTTCCAGACTTCTAACTTGAACAAGAACAACACTTCAGGCTTAACCTCTTCTGGCTCGTTCTCACTCATGAATTTGTGTGGGGGGATAATTTTCTATGAGACCAATTTTAATGATTGGATCTGCAACGTCTTAGTGGTTACCCGCTATGAGGACAATGAGTATGTCATCGAAAAGGAGCTGAAGGAGATGAATGTAAACACTGCTACTCCCAATGAGATCGCTGCCTTCGAGGCCCACGAGCGAGATGCTATGAAATTCCATTGCATCATGCTCGCGACGATGACTGCAGAACTCCAAAAGTCCTACGAGGACTACTATCCCTATGATATGCAACAGGATTTGTTGGATAGGTACCACTAAAGTGCCAGGTAGGAGAGGTAATAGATCATCACTTCGATGATCACGACCAAGATGAGGGATGAAGAGTTTGTCACTGCTCATCTGTAGAAAATGTAGAGGTATGTCGACCGCCTACTGAAGTTAAATGTTAACTTTGATGAAGAACTGGCGATTGATATTATTCTTCACTCCTTGCTGCCCAGTTTCAACCAGTTCTGCATGACCTACGACATGAACAAGTAGGAGGTCAGCTTGAGCAAGCTTCAACACTTGTTGAGGACTGCTGAGAGCAACCTCAAGGATAAATTCGTTGCATCAACTCCCACTACGACTGCCCCCGTCTTGGCTATTGGGCAGGGGAATTGTAAGAAGAGGAAGGCTCCTTCAAAGATCCACCATAAGGGAAAGTCCCATGATGGCACCTCTTCTAGTGGAACCAAGGTTGGTCTTGCTGCATCCACCCCCAACCCAAAGGATGCAGAGTGTTACTACCGCCATGAGAAGGTGCAATGGAAACGAAGTTGTCTGAAATATCTACAAGATATCAAAGATGGGAAGATTAAGCCGTCTTTCGCATGTAGTTATACTATTCAATCTAATAACTCATCGCATGCAATTTCTTGTGTTCTTGATACAGGATATGGTTTTCACATTTGTTCTTATTTATAGGGCCTAAGAAGAATAGGGATCTTGTCACACCCCCGAACTAGATGGCAGAAAACGTATGGGGGCTTGTGCATGACTTCATCTTGTAATATCATCACAATGCATATAATTGAAGCAAGACAACACAATCGTCATACATATCAAAATAAAACCAACATTGTTTACATCAAGTATACTATCATAAATTACATGCCAAAATATTCAATGTATGATGATAACAAAATATGAAAAATTCCACATGTTCTTGTACTCCTTTCTGCTTAACGATTCCCTGAGATTACAAGTTATTTTGAAAATGTCAACCTATATAATGTTGGTGAGTTGATAAGCATGTTTGAATGAAAAGTTTTGTATTGTTCGTCAAGCGCCAAAAAATCCGATATTTTCTGAAAAGTGGTTCCAAATTGATGTGTGAAAATCATGTACTGATGCATGTGTGTATTCTGTTTTTGGAAATGTATATAAAAATGTAACCCGGAAAAATGTTGTAATATTTCTGTTGTAATTAGAAGGTATTGTATAACTATATATTTCCCCAGAAAATCCTATATTTTCTGTTTACAAAAGTGTCGTGGTCTCAAAACCCTAACACCGATTATCAGTGTATCTATGTTTTTGCATCGACAAGATTTTATATGTATTCCGTAAAATTGTGATGGATAGAATCACTATGTGAGCCGTTTTAACCATACTTGATTATGACGAATTCGCATGTTGTGGCGTTTTTAGGCGCCGACTTGTTTAAGGTAAGGTTTGTCATCCTAGACTGGCCTAATCTAACTGTAGCGAACAACTCAGGTGTGGGGTGTAACCCCATATATATCTATACACAAACTCTCTCTTTCCCTCTAAGAGAATGTGGTTATAACTACAGGCTACGATTGTACACTTGAGAGGTGTCAACCGACATGTGTCACTAGCATCCTTAGCTGAGTTTACGCGAATATCGTATTATGTTATCTAATGTTTCCGTGTACGTTTTATGTTTGCAAAGCCCAATGACTATGTATATGAATGTACGAGGCCCAACAGACATCTAGAAAGACCACGAAGGCCCAAATAAACATGTATTGTATAGTCTAAGGCCCAATAACATGGATTATAAGTATTAGGCCGAATAAACATGAAAATTGACATCTTTGGCCCAATTGTATATAAATTGACATTTTTGGCCCAAGTATATATATATATATATATATATATATATATATATATATATATATATATATAAATTGATGTTTTCGGCCCATTATTATAAAAATATACATTTTCGGCCTATTTATATATATAATTTACATTTTCAGCTTGTTTTAGATAAAAATGACATTTTGGACCTATATATATATATATATATATATATATATATATATATATATATATATATATATATATATATATATATATATATATATATATATATATATATATATATATATATAATTTACATTTTCAGCCCATTTTAGATAAAAGTGCCATTTTCGGCCTAATTTTTGTGAAAATAACATTTTAGGCCCAAATCAAAATAAAGTGACTTTTTCAGCCCATAAAACCGTGAATTTGCATTTTGGGCTCAAATTTGTCTAAAATGACAATTTAATCCACAAAAGTCATAATTTTTCCAATTTTGGCCCATTGTAAGGTCCTGGAAATAGGATCTTAACCACTGATCAAGCAACCTAACAATCAATTAAGATGAGAATTAAGTAGAAGAATGAATGAATCAAAGCTTGCACATGTTTGTATTCAGAAAAACGTCAGGTACAACTCTGATGATGACCATAAACACACTGAATCATCAACAACATCTAACAGACCCTCCCATTTCCCCTTGCCACATCTCCTTTGCAATAATCTCAGCAACCATTATTGTGTACTCTTTCGCAGCAGGCTTGAAAATATCTTCAGCTACCTTGATTTGATGTAGGGCCAACTGATGAATATCCCACATGCCAAATTGAAGTAGGTCTCTTTTGTCGTATAAGCGAAAGCAACCATCTTGTAATTTTACGACAGCAGACATAGTAGCTTCATCATAGACCCAGTAATGCATTTTAGCGAGAGATCTGCCATTAAAGTTCGAAGGTACCGGAATCTGCCTGACTTGATTGGTTGGCGGCCACATAACGGTCTGAAAAGGCTTATTTTTCTTGGGATCCAGTACATTAGGGAATCTTTTAATAAAAAACTCAGCAGTCTTCATACCAGCGAATCACTTCTTTACTTGAACCTCCAAGAATCCCTTGAAATTATTTGCCTTTGGATCTCCAGAAGGATGTGCAAATGGAGCACTTTCTAGTTCTGAAAGATCAACCCTAGTCTAGGAACTGAAATCCTGGAAGTCTTTGTAGTACTCCACATTTTTGCTTTTACGTCTCACTAACCACATGTTTAGCCCATCATGATAGCCCCATGAGACAATTCCTATCCTATAACCAAACTTCTGTCCAGATTTCTTCCTTTTAAGGTCAGTGACGGTGATTTTGGGTTGATTTTGAGGAGCATTCTGATCAGAGGATTTCTTGAAAAGAAGTTGATTTTTCTTGTCAGAAGCTACTAGCTTGGCACACTTGAGTGGAATAATGTTTGGTGCTTGAGTTGGTTCCTTGTCGAAGAGATCAACAATCATAGTTCTTATTTAAGTGGGCGGGTCAACAGGGGGTTCTTGATCAGACTGGCCAGCGTTGACATCGTGAACTGAAGACTTGAACTTGTAGCCAGATTCTTCTGCCAGTTTCTTCTTAAGATTAAAGTAATTTGCAATCAAGGCTCCCAGTTGGGTTTGCATATCTGAAATTTGCTGAGTTTTTAGGGTTTTATCCGCGTTAAGATCTGCAACCTGAATTTCAAGTTGGCCCTTTTTAGCTTCATGATCAGCCACCCGGATATCAAGCTCAATATTCTCCTGATTCAGCATGCTGATTTCCTTTTGAAGGTCAGTTATGGTGGGATCATCCTCTTTTGAGTAGCCTTCCTCAATAAAAATTCCATTAGCTCGAGAGGAAGGCACTGAGCTTTGTTCATAGGCTAAATGAAGAGCAAGCCTCTCAGAGGCAACATCATGATAGGGACTAAGAGGAGATGATCCTGAAGGGACTGAGGAACCACCAGCTACATAAAATGTGCTCGGTCCTTCATTGGATGGAATAGGTGAAGATGCAACAAAAGTAGTAATTGGTGGAGTTGACAAGCCTTGAGATAGATCAGGCACAAATACACCCATTCTATGATCAAGTTTTCTTCTCTTCAATGAGGGAAGGAGGTATGAGTTGTTAGAGGTTCACTCATTGATGGATCAATAGAAGGAGAAACATTCTCAGAGGGAGGAATCTCTGAAGATGTCTCCATTGGAATTGAAGCTTCAGCCGTTTGTTTTGGAGAAGAAGGGGTGGTCTCAAGAACGTCTTCTGACTCCCTTATCTTCATTGTTGGATGAGCAACATCATGGATAGTGTCAAAGAAAGTGTCAAGATCCTCATTTGACAAGAGATTTTCATTTCCTCCATGGTTCAAGGAAATATCATCCTCATCAAAGCCTGTAAGATCCAAATATTCAAAGGAATCAATCTCATCATAAAAATAACTCTCAACCTGTACAGAGTGAAGGTCATGCTCTTCAGCAACAGTGGCAGCAGGTGTAGCTTCAACATCTTCGTGATCAGAAACTGTAATGACATCATCTTCTGAAGACACCTGTTCTAAAGATACATGCTCTAAAGATACTCGGTCAAAAGACCCGTGATATTCAGATGGCTCATTCAACTCAGCAAACTTGCCAAACTTCACCATGGGAAACCTTCCTTTAAAAACGACTTTTCCTTTTCGATTTTGTTTGATCAACCCAACAGTATGTTGACCAAGAGACTTCATATCCAGGATATCTCCATCTTTGATTATTTTAGGAAATTGCACATCAATGAACACCTGAATAAACCTGGGATACATAATGAATGTGACTCTAGTCTTCACGTTGATGTTCACAACAAATTCGTCCAGGATAAACATTGAGAAGTTGAAATTGATTCTAGCAGCAAGAGTGGTAATGGCTCCTGTGTTTCTTAATGAGATCTCATCAGCACCAGTAATTCGTCTGTCGGATATGCAATTCACAAAGATGTGAGCCAAGAATCTCCAATACGGTGGCAGTAGTTTCTTTATTGTGAGAGGAAATTCGCCTTCATAACCCATCTTGTCAAGAATTTCTTGAGCTTCATCAATTGCAATTTTAGTATAGAAGGTAGGTTGATTATCAATTTGTAAGGCATCTCCGATTGATTGCTCTGTTATAACAACTTTGCACCCTTTTACATCAGATTTAACAGATATAGATCTATCATTTCCTCTCTTCAGCTTAGCAGAATTCCAGAACTCCTTAATGATTCCTTGATAGATTACAGGATTCACGGTAAGAGCAGTGGACAAGTAGCATTCCCTGAGCCCAGGAATCATAGACTTGAACTCTCCATGAGAAACAGGAGGTTCAGCCAGAAGGATTGCCAGGTTGTGATTGTCAGCAAATTTGAGCTCTGCCATGTCAATCTACACTAAAACAAGCCAGATGAGAAAACAATACATTTAACTGTTTAAAATTTACTCATGTTAGCAACTCAGATTGGCTTTTAAGTGAAACACACAAAAAACAATTTTATTTGACCAAAAGGAAGCTCACAGCCGTAAACAGCTTGGTCATAAACAGCTTGGCCGTAAACAGTCTGGTCATAAATAGTCTTGTCATAAACGGTTGGGTCGTAAATGCTGACAGAGGGTTTTTCTACGATTATAGCTTCAAAACACGTCGATTTGATGTGATAATCACATATCCATGATCGGAATTAGCATACTTACAGTTTCAATGGATCAATTTCTTAAAACTTCACAAATTTTTTTTGAAAGAGAGAGAGAGTCTGGAGAGTTTACGGCCGAGAACTCAGAAAATGAGAGGGTGGGGGTTGAATTCAGCTGTAAACTCCCTTATATACTTTGTTGAAAAGTTGGGCTACAAACCACACTATATAAAACAAAGTCCAATACCCCAAAACATTTAGGAGGATAAAAGTAAAAAATAAAAATAAAAATAAAAATAAAGTAAACTAAAATAAAACTAAAAGATAAAATTTTTATCAAAAATAATAAAAAAAATTAAAAATTAAAAATAAATTAGAACTAAAAATTGAGAATTAAAAATAAGTCTTGTTTCATCTATTCTGATACTGAAAATAATTTTGTAATATTGGGATCAAAGTTATAGACAACCTTAGTCCGCTTATCGATACATTTACCTTCATGTCTATGTCTGGTTGATCGCCAGTATTGTGGTCCACTTAAACACGAAAGATTTGTGATCAAATTTGGAAAAGGTAAGAGTGACAAGACCTTGGATCCTATGAATCTAGATATACATCCTAAAAATCATTCAGCTGACGACAACCAACGATATTGTTGTCCACCTAAATTGAGCAGCGAGATCTACAAACAACCTATAAGTGTTCAATTTTAATTGTATTTAGAACGTATTTCCCGCTTCCTGATATACCCCAATAATCAAGGACTTCCAGAATACTCCTTACTTCAGACGAGTAGACAATCATTAAGGGTAAAATAGATTTAGAATGCATATGTTGTACACTCGGGTCGGATCTCTTCAAATCACGTAAAGAGTGAAACATATGACTAACTAGAGTTTAAAGGGATTCAGATGTAGAAGGTTGCATATGCAGTATACCAGGTCGGATTGTTAATCACACAAAGGAGACAACATATGGCTCACAGGTAGGAAGAATAGCATAGAAGAAGATGCAGACAAATAGATTTGCATATGTTGCAGTCCAGGTCGGATCTTTCGATCACATAGAGGAAGTAACATATGACTGACAGTAAGAAAGAAAGAAAATAACTTTCTAAAAACCTTATTTATTGGAATTCCCCAGTCACCCCGCCAATACCGGAATAAAGGACAAAGACCGCACATTGAGGAAAAGTCAATCCACAGTTCTAAATACAGATCATTTAGTGTATCCGCAGATTCCCATGCATATCTCTCTACTCAACCTACCCAAGTGTCATATTGTCGGACTTAATGGAACTATCTAGGTTAAAGTTTGTCAAGTCTCTAAACTCCATAAGTTCATCTGATCCTAGTCAAGTCCATTTAAAAAACCCTTCATGTCTACCAACGCATGAAACACAGAGCACAGACAATTCGACTAAGTCACCTTACACATATTCTGATTATCTGTTATCACATGATTATATCACTCCCCTTCACATTACCTACAAACAAAACTATTAACAACATATTTTTTAATTTTCTGATTTTCTAATGTTTTTGGGTTTTTGGAGTATTTTTTGAAAAAAAATGAAATAACACTATTTTTGGATTTTTTTATTTTCTTTTTTTTTGGTTTTTGTTTATTTATCCCCCTAAATTTGTGCATGGTTGAGAATGAAATTAAAATGCGCAAATTTAAACTAATCTAAAACAAAAATTAGTCCTCAAAACGTAGCATTTTCAATAGACTCAAAAGCACATCGAATCGAGCTTTGTTAAACGGCTTTGAGAACAAATCTGCCACATTATTAGCAGTGGGAACCTGTTCCAGCCAAATGAGCGAACGCTCATAACAATCTCTGATGAAATGAATTTTGATGTCAATGTGCTTGGTTTTCGAGTGCTGGACTGGGTTTTTAGCAATCTGAATTGCAGCCTCATTATCACAAAAGATAGGGGTTTCTAAATAATTCAAACCGTAATCCAACAGCTGATGTTGGATCCATATAACTTGAGAGAAACATGTAGAGGCGGAAACATATTCATCTTCTGTTGTTGAGGTTGAGACGATGTGTTGTTTCTTGCACTGCCATGACACCAGCCGATCACCAAGGAATTGACACCCTCCTGATGTAGATTTCCTATCAAGCTCACAGCCTCCATAATAACTGTCAGCAAATGCATATAAATCAAATTCATAATTTTTTAGATACCAAAGACCCAAATTTGGGCTGCCTTTGAGATACCGAAAGATTCTTATGACAACAGTAAGATGTGAAAGTTTAGGATTAGCCTGATAGCGTGCGCATTGAAAAACTATAAACATGATGTCTGGATGGCTTGCAGTTAGATACATTAAGGAACTGATGATCGATCTGTAGTGAGTTTGATCTACGGATTTGCCATCAGTATCTAGAGTCAGCAGGCGTTGCTCGGCTATTGGCGTCAAAGCAGGTTTTGCGTCTTGAAACCTAAACTTCTCAAGTATATCGACCACATACTTTGCTTGATGGATAAGGATTTTGGTTGATCTTTGATGGACCTGAAGCCCCAAAAACATGGTCATCTCTCATAACGAGCTCATCTCGAACTGCTTTTTCATCACTCCTTTGAACTCTGTTGCAAAGTTGTGGACTGGTAGACCCGAAGATAATGTCGTCAACATAGATTTGGACTAAAATCTGATCATTAGCCATATGCTTGATGAACAACATTTGATTGATAGTGTCATGAGAATATCCATGTTCAAGCAAGTGTTTTGTGAGAGTTGCATACCACGCTTGAGGAGCTTGATGTAACCTATACAATTCCTTGTCCAACTTGTAGACATGATTGGGAAACTTCGAGTTAACAAACCCAGGGGGTTGATCAACGTAGATTTCTTCCTTCACCTTGCCATACAAGAAGGTTGTCTTGACATCCATCTGATAAGCAGTGAAGTTCAAGTACGAAGCATATGCAAGGAAGATACAGATAGCTCCCAAGCGACCCACCGGAGCATAAAACTCAGTGTAGTCAAGACCCTCGATTTGTCTAAACCAAAGAACCACCAATCTTACCTTGTTGCGCACTATGGCTCCTGAATCATCGTGCTTATTGCGGTATACCCAGCGTGTGTCAAGAGACTTTTTCCCTTAGGAAGTTCAACCAGCGTCCAAACCTCAAGTTTTTCAAATTGATCTAACTCATCGTGCATATCATCTACCCAGCTGGGCTTATTCAAAGCCATTTCAATGTTCTTTGGCTCTATTTGATAGATAAATCAAGAATATAGACATTGATTAACATCTCCACTCTGGCTTCTTGTTCTAACACCATCGCGCAGCTGGCCAATGACATTATCGATCCGATGATCTCGTTGAATGCGTGAAGGTATCTCCTGGCTGATATCATTGAGTGAAACAGGAAGATTGTGAATGTTAACTCCATCATTTGCCGAATGATCCACTTCAGACGAACCGGTCTCAATAGTAGGATCTGCCACAAACAAATTTTCCATTTACTCAGGAAAGAGAAGTTCCATAAAAGTTTTAGTAATAGTGGAAGCATCTTTGTACATGAACTCTCTTTCATCAGGAGTTAGAGTTGTAAGCATCTGGAGCATTTTGTTGAGTCGGGGATTCTGGACAAGTAATTGGAACAAATGACTCCTCCGCAGGAATTACAGAAGACACTATCGGTGGTCTGTAAACAACTTCTTCGTCTTCATCTTCAAGTATAGTCTTCGAACCAGAAGTAGAACCAGATCAACGATCTAAACACACATTGAACGATTTGAACAATGATGTGTAGTCAAACAGCCAATCAAGACCCACTCTAGCATCTGTTTCATTCTACTCCATCAAGCGCACATCGAATGATTCTACAATTTACTTTGTTCTTTTGTTGTAGACCTAGTACGCAGTGCGAGCAGCATACCCCACAAAATAGCAGTCATCAACTTTGGCATTAAACTTCGGGTTGGGCTCCAGGTGCAGAAGGGCACAAGGGTGGCCAAATATGCGGAAATGGCTAACAGATGGCTTGTGACCATATAGAATTTCGTATGGAGTCTTCATTTGGGATTTGTTGATCAAAACACTATTCTGAACATAACAGGCGGTGTTGATCGCCTCAGCCCAAAAGAAAATAGGTAATTTGGAGTCACACAACATCGTCCTTGCAGCGTCTTGCAACGTTCGATTCCTCCGTTCAGCAACATCGTTTTGCTGAGGCGTGCGAACAGAACTGAATTGATGCAAGATACCCTTTTATGCACAAAAGTGATCAAGAATCGCGTTCTTGAATTTTGTTCCATTATCATTTCGAAGCAACATCACCCGGTCATTTGTTTGGTTCTCTATCATTATGATGAATTTCTTGATCATATCAGATACCCAGATTTGTTGGATAAGAAAAAAACCCACGTGAAACGCGGGAAGTCATCGATCACAATGAGACAGTATGCATTTCTGTTGATGCTTAGGACATTGATCTGACCAAATAAATCCATGTGCAACAATTGGAGGACCTGGCTGATTGAATTTATCTATTTTGGCAAATGTTGTTTCCTGTGATTCTTTCCTTGGGCACATGACACACACTTTTTAAATGTTATAAAGTCTCTAACAGGCACGCCACACACCATTTCATTTTTAGCAAGACGATTCTGATTTTTAGCGTTCGGATGACCGAGTCGTTGGTGCCACAGCATAGCACTTTGTTCTGAGACTTTTGAAAAGAGGCAGGTGACTTTCTCAGAAATATTACTATTCATGTCTATAATGTATGCATTTCCATACCGCTTTGATTTAACAAGAATCCATTCATTCGGGATGACACTGCCTGGCTTTAAGATCAAACACTCTTTATCAGTAAAATGTGTTGAATAACCCTTGTCTCAAATCTGAGAGACACTCAACAAGCTATGCTTTAACTTGGGAGCATAGTTGACGTTCTCGAAACTCAGCACTCCGGTTGTCACAGTTCCTCTCTGAGTGATTTTTCAGCCTTCATCGCCTGCGAAGGAAACGAATCCCCCATTAAAAGTCAGAATGTCGGTCAATTGGGAGATGTCTCCTGTCATATGCCGGGAGCAGCCGCTGTCGACATACCAAGGTCTGACGACATTCCTCCGCAACTATCCCTGCAAGATGAGCATAATTATTTAGATTTGGGGACCCAAGTCATTACGTTTCTGGGTGGACCCTTGACAATCAAAGATTTATCTTTTAAACCCTATAATTTTGAATCATCATGTAAAACATTTTCAGAGGATGACAATGATTGGTTGGAAGTGAATTTGGGCACCCACTGATATTTAGGTTTCTTAACAATCACTAGTGGTTTTGAAACACTTTTCTTTTCAGTTTGCTTTGAGCAATTGGATTTTCTACCACAAATGATTGAAGATCCTGATCTACTCTTTGACGAAACCGATCTCGGCTGAGCCTTGTTCGATTTTGGAAAGCTACTTTTGTCTTTATTATTGAAAACCTGTTTGTTCTTTTGAAAAACTATCCTTTTCTTGTTTTGATTAGCCTTCCAATCATCATCTCGAAAATGAGATCTTGAGGACTTTCTAGTTAACGACCTTCCTCTAGACTCGTTCTCTCCTCTTGGTGAAAAAAATGCACAAAAACCCGATTGAAACAATTCCTAGTAATGTGACCAGCAGTACCACAATTGAAGCAAATCTGTTTATTGTTATTGGAACCGGTACTGCCTCTTTCTGATTTATTTTCTTTAACATCACTCTTACATTTTCTACGAGAACATGTGCAAGAATCAGTTAAGTGAGGGTGAATCAGGTTGTGTGATTTGTGAAGTGGGTGTACTTGTAACAGAAACATCAGGAGCATCATGAATATCAAGAGTATCAAACAAGCCATCAAATATATCAAAAAAATTCAACTCAACATGATCCGATGCATGATCATCACAAGATGTATCTTTGTTTTTAACATCAGAAAGAAAATAATTATCATTTGAAACAGGAACAACAGGTTCAGACTCATTTTTATTATTAGAAACATATCCTACAGCTTCTTGCTTTGACTGAATTAAGGATTGATGTGCATGGGAAGGAGAAACATTAGTATTTTCAACATTAATAGTGTCTCTTGAAACAAAACCAGCTGGTTTGCCATAAACCATGAATGGTTCGTTGGCAATCTCCTCTTTAGTCAAAGGGTGATACTGATATGTGAGGTTAAAGGAGGAGGTACTTTATCATATCCTAAACCCTTTTGCTGGTTATTTTTAAATTGCAGACGATGATCTATCATGTTCGCAACTACTTCTCTTGACACATTAAATTTTCTAAAATCAAAATCTACAGTTTCAAATTTGCCTTTTAATGTGTCAAGCTTAGCAGCTAGTTCATCAAGTTGTCTCTTAACATAGTCATAATTTACACATTTATTACAACAATCTTCCTGAAGCCTCCTAAAGTCTTTGATTTTTGCTTCTAATTCAGCATTTAGGGGTTTTTGTCCTTTCCTGAGTTGATAACCTTCATATCTTAGGTCCTTGTTCTCTCTATTTAATGATTCTATGTGCTCAAGAAGATTTTTAAAATTATCAATGCATGTTTGAGAACAGGAAGATGAACTTACCTCTTTCCTTTCAGATTCTTAAGTAGAAGATACCATTAAAGCAACCTGTAACTCCATCATCTCCGCTTCAGCTTTAGCTTCTACAGGAGTGTCATTGATTTGAGCCAAGTGAGCGTTTTCAGGTCCTGAAATATTCAGTGCCTGAATCTGGTCCTCCCAGTCAAAAGACTGAGCAACCACTGCTAGATTAGTAGTCTCACTGTTGACAGCAACATTTCCATGACCATTTCCCACTGGAACCATTGTTTGATCACCACTTACTCTTTTGTCTGGTTTGGGACACTCACAAGCAAAATGACTCGGCTCGGGACATTTATAGCATCGCAACTTTCCCTTGTTAAACCCTAATTTCTTATCTGCATTCATTCCCTAGTTATTCTTTTCTATCTTTTTAGCAAATTGACTTTCCCTGAACACTGCCATAGCTATCAGCCACGTAACATCCATTTCTTCCACATCCTCTGGATGAATTTGATCCAGATCAACAAATGAGAGTTAAGGTGGAAGCTCTCCAGCTACAACAGCATTTTAGCAATTGACAAGTCCAGTAGCAAGAGCTAAGTTCACATCAGTTTCTTTGGAATGAGGAGTTGGATCCATAACTGGTGCTTTGGAAGAGGAAGCAGTTGCTTGTGGAGCAACAAAAGATTAACTTTGTGGTTGAGGCATAGATGATGAGGCAACAAAGGGTGCAGTGGATGGAGTAATAAATGTTTGATTTTGAGGATGTTGAACAACAAAATATTGACTTGGAGAAGAAGTGAAGGATGATAAGGCGTTGTTCGAAGAAATCCCAAGATTTGCAGTCGAGTAGGAATTCACATGATTAATCTCTCATTGCTTATCATCAAGATCACAAGCTTTAATGATTGCCATAGTTTCAGCAAGACTAAGACGATTGAGATCTTTTGACTTCTTGATGACACCAACATTCATATCCCACGACTCCGGAAGTGAATTCACAGCTTTTTATTTATCTCAGATTTAGTCAAGAAGATCCCAGCTATATTCATCTCAATAGTAAGTGTAGTAAATCGATGCAACTGAGATTCCAGGGTTTCTCTAGGGATATAATTGAACATGTTGAACTTTTGTCTTAATATATCCTGACGACTCTTTTTCATGTCTTCATTTCCCTCGTAGTAGGGGTGTCGAACGGGTAAAATTTTCGGGTTTCGGGTAGAACGAGTATTTCCTTAAGAAAATAATACCCGATACCCGACCTATATTGTAATTCGGGTTTTCGGGTTTCGGGAATTCGGGTTTGAGGTCGGGTCGGGTAATTATCGGGTATACCCGAAAATTTCTTAAATGACACTTATTGATAATTTTTTTTACATGTTAGTTGGTTTAATAAACAATCGGGTAGGAAAATACTCCATACAATTAACAAGTACATATATACTCAATTGTCATGTCATTAGCACTTGCGTTGTCAACGGAAATTATGAAAACATTTTTTATTCCCCACTCTATTAAAAATTTCTCAACCACTAATCCAATATCAACCCCACGATGACTCTCTGGAGGACACAAACTGAAAAAAAAAATTCCAATTTCCATTCATTGTCTACAAACTGGGTGGAGAGACACATATAACTTGATTGTGTGTAGAAGTCCAAGTATCGGTGGTCAAAAAAATCCTACCAACATTTTTTTAATAAAAGCTCGAAGTTTTTCTTTTTCTTCAGCGTCGTATTCTCTTTTCAAGTTTGCGTCGACTGTCGAGTCGTCGTTCAGAAGAAGGAAACAAAAGGTTTTGTTTTATTTGATGTGTGTGTACGTGACTGCATTGTATATTTGGTATTATCTAAAAAATGAATTTGGGTATTTGGGTATACCCAAAAATAAATATTCATACCTAAAACCCAACCTATATTATTATCGGGTTACCCTATTACCCGAATGTTCATACCCGTTATCCATTCTACCCAACCCATTCTACCCGAATTTGGAACGGGTCGGGTGGGTAGAACGGGTTTCAGGGTTTTTCAACAGGCCTACCTCATAGGCCTCAGTTAAAGCTTCCCATAGTGCTTTGCCTAAAGTGTATTCTTTGAAACCTTCAGCTATATTGGAAGATAAAGCCATAGTCAAAGTAGGTAGAGCCCTTTCCTATTCTTCAATCTTTTCAAAATTCTCATCAGTATAGTGTTCAACTTCTTTGTCAATCTGTTGTCCACCCGCAATAGTGGTAGTAATTCTTATTGGTCCTCTGAGAATACTTCGCCAAACCTTGAAGTCTTTCATTTTGATGTATTTCTCGATTCCATATTTCCATTCTGGGAACCCTACTGTAGACAATATTATTTGAATATGGGTGGTTGTTCCCATCACTGATTCTAGTTCATGATGAAGTGCTTGACTTTCAGAATCCATTTTTTTATGATTTTACTTGAGAATAAAAGTGAAAACTAAAAGAAGTGTCAAACGGATGTTTACGGTTACACAGTTTACGGCTGTAAACACGAGTTGACGGTCGAAGAGTTTACGGTTGAAAGCAATTTACGGTTAAGGGAGATTGTGTGTTTACGGTCAAAGGAGGTTGCTAGTTTACAGTCAAAGAATATTGCCTGTTTACGGTCGTGAATGGAGTTTACGACCGTAAACACTTGACCGTAAATGCCCAAAATTTGATGAAAACATGACCTCATTTTAGATTTGATCTCTTTTGGTACGAACACACCAAATCCAGTCTCGAACAATGATACAATATCAGCTTCTTTGATCAAAAACATGATTGAAAGATGATTTGACACCGGACTTGCTCTGATACCAATTGTAAGGTCCTGGAAACAGAATCTTAACCAGTGATCAAGCAATCTAACAATCAATTAAGATGAGAATTAAGTAGAAGAAGAATGAATCAAAGCTTACACGCCTTTGTATTCAGAAAAACGTCAGGTACAACTCTGATAATGACCGTAAACACACTGAATCATCAACAACATCTAACAGACACAGACTGAACCTATATATAGCGGAGAAGACATGACCGTAAACAGGTTTACGCCCATAAACACGTTTACGGCTGTAAACACACTCTTGACCGTAAACACACCAAAACACTTCTATTCTAATACACAAAGCACAAAATGACCTATACATCCAAAAGCCTAGCCCAAACCATAACATGGACCCTTCAATCATAAAACCGTGAAGGCCCAGTTTTACCCCATTTTGTGAAAAATTTACCCTTTTGTCCCTTTTTAAAACCATAAGGGGCCTTTGGTCCTTGAAAAACCGTAAGTATCATAAAAGCTTCATCCTTTTTGTTTATTTGTCAAAAATGGTCCCTTTACAAGATTTTGTTTAGTTATTCAACATCCTTAACATTTTAAACACTTTCATCCTTATGGTAAGTTGTATAAAGTATTTTAGTTTGCAAATATTTTCAAGACTTAATAGAGTTTTCGAGATCTATGAAGTTTCTTCACATAATCACAACATACAACTTAGAAAAAACACATAAACATGCACAAGTACGTAGATCTAGCACATAAGCAACTTGTATCCTCCCCAAAACATAGTAAAACCCAAAAAACAAGGGGTATGAACTTACTTTGGGGTTTTGATTCGGTTTTGATGGAGAGATGAGAGGAGATGATGTTGTTTTCAGCCTAGTCTACCCTCTTGATGAGTTCTTCGAGTTCTAGGAGCTTCATGGAGAATTGATCACAATTTGAAGAGCAAATGAGTAACAAGTTTTAACAAAATCAAGAAGTTAAACTTATTGAGTAAGAGTAGCTAACCAAAATGGATCAGTTCTTGATGAAGTTCTCTTGAAACACCCACACTAATTCAAGAAATTTTGAGGAGGAAATGAGAGTTCTTGAGAGAATATTTGAGAGAGTTTGAAAGTGGAAATGTATGTGTGTCTGTGGGTGCTATCGGCCAAAGGTAATAAGAGTAGAGAGAGCAGGATTTTTTTGGTCATTACAAGGTGGATTAGAGAGTTTTAGCTTAGATACATGTGAGATCAATTGCATGGATACACTATATACATTAGTGAGGTATCAAATTATTAGTGAACCTCATTATCTCCTTTTTTTATTTTAGTTGGGCCGAGAATGGGCTAGGAGAAAAGGTAATGAGA
The DNA here is from genome assembly GCF_002870075.4 of Lactuca sativa. NCBI lineage: Eukaryota > Viridiplantae > Streptophyta > Magnoliopsida > Asterales > Asteraceae > Lactuca > Lactuca sativa. The sequence goes on from NC_056624.2 coordinate 117,449,725, forward strand.
CAGTTTAGGCCATTCCTTGACTTAGCTCGAAATCATGAGGCCCAAAATTAATATTTTTCGGCCCATTAGGACTTTATGGAGGTTCACGGCCCAATGAAACCCAAGGGAGTAGTTTACGGCCCATTAGGGCTAATGAAATCATTTATGGCCTAACATGGCCTATTAGGGATAAAATGAACTATTCTAGGCCCACATGACCCAAAATGTTTTAGTTTCATGAATGTGGGTTCAATTAGAGCCCAATTAGGGTTCCTAGGTCCAAAGTAGTCAAATTGAAAGTTTATTGGTCCATTAGGCCCAATAAGAGGATCCTAGTCCATATTAACTTGAACCAGGATTTCAAGGGTTTTCAAACTATATGATATGCATTGTATTACGTTTTGAACTTAAATCAAAAGTTTGGATTCAAATGGATGGTTTTGATTAAGCGCAGAGTATGAGTTTCACTTAGACTACATGCCTTACAATAGATGATGTTTACATGAGAATAGAATTTCCTAGCTAAAAATGCTAGTTGTAGCATCATCCCCCCGTTAGAGGGAATTTAATCCCGAAATTCTTTCGAAATGTAGGATCATGAATGAGAGAATAAGTGAGGGTACTTCTGCTTCATCTAGTCTTCACGTTCCCATGTGAATTCCGGTCCACGGTTAGCGTTCCATCGAACCTTCACAATCGGAATGTGGCTCTACTTCGTGCGCTACACTTCCCTATCCATTATCTCGACTGGTTCCTCAATAAACATGAGATTCTCGTTTATTTCGATCTCTTCTAAATGAACGACAAGAGTTCCGTCTGGTAAGCAGTTTTTCAAATTCGAGACATGGAACACAGGGCGTACGTTGCTGAGCTCTGAATGTAGCTGCAACTTATAAGCTACCGGACCAATTTAGGCAAGGATCTCGAATAATTTGATGTATCATGGGTTTAGCTTTCCCCGTTTCCCAAAACGGATCATTCCTTTCCATGGAGAGACTTTCAATAGCATCCGATCCCCGACTTGGAATTCCAGAGGCTTTCGCCGTTTTTCAGCATAACTCTTTTATCGGTCCCATGATGCTTGAAGTCGGGCTTTGATTTTGATTATCTTTTAGGTTGTTTCTCGAATGATTTCTAGCCCTGTGAGAGTGCAGTTTGGCGATTGTCCTTTTGCTAGTTAGGTTTCACCCACCTCAGCCTAGCATAGAGGCGATCTGTATTTACGACCATATAAAGCCTCAAAAGGAGCAACCTTGATGCTCATGTGATAACTGTTGTTGTATGAGAATTCAACCAAGGGCAAATGAGTATCCAATGACATGCCAAAATCAATCACAAAGGTTCGAAGCATGTCTTCGAGTTTTTGGATGGTTCGTTCGCTTTGTCCATCGAAGTGACTGCCAAAACCGTGAGGTAAATCTACTATCTCGGTCTGAGATAATAGACGCTGGCACCCCATGAAGTTTTACGATCTCTTTGATGAAGATTCGTGTTAACCTTTCCATCTTGTAAGATTCTTTTATTGGCAGGAAATGAGCGAATTTAGCTAATCTATTGACGATTACCCAGATAGCATCCAACCCGCCTGTCGTCTTAGGTAATTTGGTCATGAAGTCCATAGAAATCCTTTCCCATTTCCACTCGAGTATTACTGGCTGTTGTAATAGTCCCGAGGGCTTTTAGTATTCCACTTTCACCTTGGCGCAAGTGAGACACTAGCCCACATAAGTAGCGATCTATGCCTTCATATTTGGCCACCAATAATGCTGCTTTATGTCCAGATACATATTATCCGAACCATGATGGATGGAATATCGCGTCTTGTGGGCTTCGTTCATGATCATTTATCTGACTTCCTCATGTTTAGGGACCCAAATTCTTTTCATGAAATAATAAGGTCTTTCCTCTTTGGCTTCAAAATCTTTAACCATCCCATGCAATGTTTCATTTACGACATTCTCTGGCTTCAATGCATCTGTTTGGGCTTCCTTGATTTGTGAGGTTAAGTGAGATCGGATGGTTATTGATAAGGTTTTCACCCGACGACCTGAGTATTCTTTTCTGCTCAAGGCAACGGCTACCACATTAGCCTTGCCTGGGTGGTACTTGATCTCACACTCGTAATCATTTAGTAGCCCAACCCATCTTCGTTGTCTCATGTTTAACTGCTTTTGGTTTAGAATGTGTTGGAGGCTTTTGTGATCGATGAAGATGGTGCAGTTTGTACCGTAGAGGTAGTGCCTCCAAATCTTTAGGGCGAAAACCACAGCGCCTAGCTCGAGATCATGAATGGTGCAATTTAGTTCATGCATCTTTAGTTGCCTGGATGCATAAGCTATCACCTTTCCGCACTGCATGAGGACAAGCATCACAATAGACTACAAAATCCTCGCTTCCCTCCGCTAGGGATAGCACTAGGGCACTATAAAGGGCTCGCTTCAAGGTTTGGAAGGCGGCTTCTTGATTTTCTATCCAGTTGAAAGACACACCCTTTTGTGTGAAGGCGGTGAGCGGTTTCGCTATCTTATAAAAATTTTGGATAAACCTTCGTTAGTTGCCTGCGAGACCCAGGAATTGCACGATTTTTGTTGGGTTTCTCGGGATCGCCCAACCTTCAATGGCCTTTATCTTGGAAGGATCCACGTGAATCACCTCCTCGCTGACTACGTGACCCAAACATTTTACACTGCGGATCCAAAATCTGCATTTGGAGAGCTTCGCATATAATCTTTCAGCTCTTAGGGTTTCCAGGATTTGTCAGAGATGTTGAACATGCTCTTCTTTTCTTCTAGAGTAAATAAGAATATCGTCGATGAAGAAAATCACGAATTTATCAACGAATGGGCGGCAGACTCAATTCATGAGGTCCATAAATGCAGCAGGGGCATTCGTTAGACCGAAGGGCATCATGACAAATACATAATGACCGTGCGAGTATGAAAGGCAGTCTTTGGGATGTCCTCCTCCCGAACTCGGAGTTGATGATAACCGGATCTCAGATCTATATTTGAGAAATAACTAGCTTCTTGATGCTGGTCAAATATATTGTCAATTCGAGTAAGTGGGTATCGGTTTTTTGACTGTGAGATTGATTAATTCCTTATAGTTGATGCACATTCGGAAGGATCCGTCCTTTTTCTTGACAAACAAGACCGGACCTCCCCAAGGTGAGAAACTTGGTAAGATGAATCATTTGCTCAACAGCTCGCTTAGTTAACTGGATAATTCCTGCATTTCCACTGGAGCTAACCTGTAAGCTAATTTGGCAATTGATGTGGCTCCTAGTATTAGGTCTATTCAAAATTCGACCTATCTTTCTAGTGGTATTCCCGGAAGATCTTCTGGAAATACCTCTGGGAAGTCACATGTAACTAGAATATCTTGAATATTTACTTCTTCATTGGTCTCATACACAACATGAGTGAGGAATGCGTAGTTCTTCTTGTGTAGGAACTTTTGTGCCTTGATACAAGAGATAAAGAGAAGATTGGCACCATGTTTATCACCATAGATTATTAGGGTTTCGTGATTGGGGATATGAAGGCAAAAGGCCTTCTCGCGACATATAATATAAGCGAAGATTGGCACCATTTTTATCACCATAGATTATTAGGGTTTCGTGATTGGGGATATGAAGGCGAACGACCTTCTCGAGAACGCCCAGCATACGCTAAAAAGTTATGAAACCCTAATTTCGGATTGAGCACTATATAAAGGACATTATGGTTCCAACCCTAGCCCCATATGAGCCTCCCCAACCTCAGAAGAAACCCTAGAACGTCCCTACCTTCATTTTATGAGATCTTGACCATGGAGGACCCATTTTGGTGGATTAAAGCTTGGAAGCAAAGAGAAGAAGATTGGCAAGGAGGAACCTTTGAAGCTCGAGCTTGTAGATCTGGGATAAGTGCTTCATTTCGGACCTTTGCAAGGTAAAAAGTCTTGAGCTTGATGATTAACCTTTTAGATCTCCTTAGTGCAAGTTTTTGGACCTTTTGGTCCCAAGATTGGGACTTTATGACTTAAGCTCATTTCTAAGACCAGGGTTGCCTCCCTTAGAGTCATATAAGTCCCAGAAGCAGTAAAGTTTCGACCTTTGTGGTCCTATTAAGTCCATGGATGAGATCTAGTCCCCTTTGTGGAAGTAGACGAGTCTTTTGAGAGTTTTAGTTGGTTTGGGCCATGTAAAGTCACCAAGTCAATGACTTTATGGCTTAATGCATAGAATAAGACCTAGATCTAAGTTTATGGCTCTTGAGTCGGAGTATTAAGCACTTAAATGAAAAGTGTCTTAACAGAATGAGTACACTGAGCGTAATTTCAGGTACGCCTCGCGTACTCTCTAGCAGGCCAGTACGCTAAGTGTACATTAGAGTACAACCCACGTAGCGCAGTCAGTTAGCCTTATTGCATTTTGGGCCTCGGTGTGGGCTGAGTTGAGACTTAGGGTCCTTCGGCCATCAAAATTCAATTGTTAAGGACCAAGGATTTATCATTGGGCTTGAGTAAGGTCCAATAAAGGGCTTTGGGCCCAAAGGAGCAAATTGGGCCATTAGTGGGCCTTTAGCGGGGCCATGGATGGATTTGGAAGGAATTAAGAGTTTGGGCTATATTGTGACCCATCAAAAGATTCCCCTTTTTGATTTAGTGTTTAACTTGTCATGATAGCCGGAGAGCATCCGGGACAGTAGTCGAGGATCTTTCACTCGAGTTTTCAGCAGTCAGCATTTCGAGGTGAGTTTCCTTCCAGTAGGAACGGGTCTAAGGCCACAATACCGACCCGTTTATCTAGCAGTAGTTTCCGAACATCGGTCCGATGCAGTAGTTAGTATGTTTAACGCCTTCGTGGCTCAGACAGGATTTATGTGTTATGTGTTTCGGGTCACGGCCCGATGCAGAATGCAGTATATCTGTGTTCATGTTAGTTGATATGCTTATGTTATGCTTTGTTCACTTAGTTCCGGACTTCGGTCCGATGCAGTTAGTGCGTACTTCGGTCTGATTTAGGGGACAAGGTCCCAGTCAATTTCCGGACTTCGGTCCGATGCAGGGGACATGGTCCTAGTTAGTCCGGGCTTCGGCCCGATGCAGTTTCCGGACTTTGGTCCGATGCAGTGGGCATGGCCCAGTATGTGCTTTATATGCTATATGGTATGTGGTAGTTTGGGGGAGCTCACTAAGCTTCGTGCTTACGGTTTTCAGTTTTGGTTTCAGGTACTCAGTTTTCAAAAGAGGAGCTCGGAGAGGTTGCAGTGCACACACCATAGTCAGTTAGCCTGGGGAATGTTTTACTCTGATAATGAGATTATGTTTTGAATTAAATACTCGAAAATTTTGTTATGACTTATGATACGTTTTTATAAACATGGTTTTAGTAATGTTTTAAAAGAAATTTTTAGTAGTGATTTTTGGGTCGTTACAAGTTGGTTTCATAGCCTTGGTTTGAGGGATTCGGGCACACTTTTGGGTGTGTCTGAACTCAAACTAAGGAAACGGTAAGATGTTTTTTGAAAGAAAATAGTTTTAGGAAAGTAAAAAGAATTTTAGAAAGAAAAGAACTTTGTAAAGAGAAAAGGGTGTAGTGCATGCAATCAGCTGAGCTCAAGTAAGTACTCCCAAATTACCCATACAAGTTTATGATCATCAGTTTCAGTTTCAGTTTTAGTTCCAGTTTCAGTTTTAGTTCCAGTTTCAGTTTCAGTTTCAGTAGAATAGCATGTTAGTATAGGACTAAGGATCTAGGAGGATGCCTTATGTGCCTGCTTTATGTGTTTCAGCTTCATAGGAATTTCATGCTAGTATTGAGTAGACAGTAGTAGGATAGCTTGTGTAGATTATGCCTAATAGTACGAGCTTAGCATTGTATGCTAGTACAGTTTCTTGTTATGAGAATAGTTTTGCCTGAGCATGTTTCCTTTATCCGGATGTTGCTTGCTTTGTGATTTGTGGAACTCTTAGTGATGGGAGTTAGCCATTAGGTGAATACGTCACATCACATGTGATCAGGGTTGAATAATCACAAAGTCCTGGATTTGGCCCTACTGCACAGCTCTCGTTTGAGTCTAACCGTTGTAGGGACGAGTCTTTTACTCGAAGGATTATCCGAGCCTTATTGCATGTGATGGTATTCAGGTGGTGCCTAATTAGCATTACAAGGAGGCCTTCAGCAGCAGAGGATTGGTTTGGGTGGAGTCAGAAGTTCCCTAAGGCAAGCCTAGGAAGGTAGTTGCAGAGATCAATAACAGTAAAGTGATTTGGTGGAGTTGAGGTAACTCTTGAGGAAAGTACGGATAGATGTGGAAGGAAGTATGGTCCGGTACTACTGAAAGCAGAGGATCCGTACTCGAATCAAGAGGGGCCAAGACACGACCAGGGAACTTTTAGGGTGTGTGAGGGGTCCCTCAGCAGCGGTGCGTACAGTGATAAGTAGTGTGTTGTGCTTCCAGCATGGTGACGTTGCGTGAGATACCAGTTAGCTATTCAGGTACCGGGGAGGGATCTAACTCGGACTTTGGAGCCGGGCAGCTTGATAATCAGATGAGGGATTTCATTTCCGCAGAGATCACGCACAACATCATTGATCAGACTCCAGTGATTTTTGGTTTGGTTAGAGAGGCCATCGTGGAGCTTATGGACAGTCATCTCGAGGCCTTTAGGGCCGGGATAGTTTCAGGACAGATTGGGGCTCGTATAGAGCCTGATGCTTATGGAATTCAGGGATCCATCGGGGAAGTAGATCCCATTTCTAGTTTCTATCATCGGTGGATAGGAGTGAGTGGGGCACCCTGTCTCCAAGAGAGACCTCTGCATGATTGGATAGTTGAGGAGGTTACGCGATCCATTCGCGAGGATCAGCCTGACATGGTCGTGAGGATCACTGATAGGTTGATCGCGAAGCTCCAGGATCAGACAACTGTTGTCCAGTCGACGGGCGGTGTCGACAAGGTAACGCAGGAGCGGGAAACAGGTAGGGAATCGGAAAGGAAGAGAAAAACGGATGAGACTCATGTAGCCACATTATCGGTTAAGAGGCCCAAGGAGTCAGATTTGAGGACGACGGACTATCAAAGCTGCAGTTGATGCGGGAAGTGAGGTAGGACGCACCTGGGTGCGTGCAGGCGTAGAAGTGGTGGCGATGCTAGATGTTTCAAGTGCGGCCAGATTGGCCATTTTAGCAGAGATTGTGTTATTACCATCGCCTATGGACTTGATCCGATATGTTTCCATTGCATTCAGAGGGGCCACAAGAAGGCCCACAGTCCAAGTTTGTATACAGCAGGGCAGGTGCCAACTACTGTCCTTGGGACTTCAAGTACCGCCAGCGGTTGCCGAGGCCAGGCAAGGGAGCCCACGGCTCAGAGCCGATTTTTTCGGTTGATTTCAGCAAGGATTCGAGCAGCGCCAAGTGATGGAGGTATGTATCTTTTACTTCCCTATCAATTATTATTCATGATATTATTGTTATGTTGCTGCATTGATGTCAATAAGCATATGTGTTGGGGTATTATATTACCTGCTTGTGACGGAGTTTTATGCCATCTGCATACCTTGGAATTTAATGGTGAATTGGAGGTCATCCCCTCTAGATCAGGTTACTTCGGATACAATAACTATATCATGTATGTGTAATATTCAGTAGTGCCTTACTACTTGCGGAAGGTGTTAGTCGGGTAATGATCAGTTATATTCTCAATAGTGATAATCTAGAGTTTTTAGTGGAGTAGCTAGCGGTCAGTAGGGAAGTGTGTTGGGGATGTGCACCCCAAACACAGGTTCTCGGGATGTAGTCCCTAAAGCAAATACAGTTAAGGATCGAAGGGTGCTCAGTTAGATAGCAAGAATGGTGCGGATCTGGTAAGAGTTAGTTGGAGCGCCGACAGAGGTAAACGTTGGCGGACAGCATATCGCCCTTTTAATGGAAGGAAGGTTCGGAATCCTTTCGACCAATGAGTAGTAAGGAGTTAGCCGAATCCAAGTGGGGGGGAACCCTCCGAGTATACAAGGATAAGAGCCACGTAGACCCAGAATGAGTACGCGGCCTCTGAGAAGAAAAGATAGTAGCACAGTGATTTATGGATTGAGGAGTTCAGAATTGGGAGTTTGAGGACCATCCCAATAGTTGCTTCATGTAATCAAGATGGTTAGAAGCTGGTTGGGAATCCAGGATTGGAGGACCACCTGTAGGGCTCAAGTAAGTCGGAATGAGGATCCTAAGAACGGTTAGCAAGAGATGCTTTCGTATTAGTAGCCAGTGACAGAGTCAACATGCAGAGTTGTGTAGATTCAGGAGTTGGGAGTTTGGAAACTTCCCAACAATAGCTTCTTGTACCCGGATTAGTAGACGGTTGGTTTGGGAACCAAGCCGAAGAATTTCTCGACGAAGCGCTAAGTACATCAAGGATATAAGATGTCGAGGTTGATGCAGTATTCAAAGACTGAGGGCTGGTTTTGAGAAATCAGGATGAAGAATCACTAGCAGGACTAGGGATAGTCAGGATGTCCTCAGATAGTAGTAGTAGTGTTGTAAGTCTACGGGGGTAGCCATAGCATTCACTAGCAGTCAGATAGTAGTAGTGGTGTTGTAAGTCTGCGGGGGTAGCCGTAGCATTCACTAGCAGTCAGATAGTAGTAGTAGTGTTGTAAGTCTATGGGGGTAGCCGTAGCATTCACTAGCAGTCAAATAGTAGTAGTAGTGTTGTAAGTCTGCGGGGGTAGCCGTAGCATTCACTTGCAGTCAGATAGTAGTATAGTGTTGTAAGTCTGCAGAAGTAGTTGTAGCGCTCATCAAGTTAGTAGATAGCATGAGCACGTTATTTGGACGCGGGGGAAATAGTAGTACCCACCAGTTCGGGTGTAGCAGTGATGATATGGGAATCCACGAGTTAGATTTCAGATCTCCCAAATGGTTCAGTTATGGTTAAGTCGGCGATTCGACAGTCGGATCGTCACCTCAGTTATGAGATCAGAGTAGCAGTAGACCGTTGGGGTTCGGGTATGTTAGGGGCTACCGTTACTCTGGGAGCCATCATGTTGTTAGTCGTGGAATTGATGATGTCAGGATGTGACGTTTGGACCTGATCGGTGGATCGGGAGGTTGATAGAGCCACAATGACAGGATAACTAGTGGAAACTAGTTCCAGAGAAAGATTTCGTTCAGAAGTTGTGGGAGCGACTAAGTGAGGAGTACTTTGACTCCACAGTTGAGTTGGAACTCGGTGTTGCAGATAACCGAAAAATAATTGGAGACCAGGAAGGTCTTGAGATAATTTGGGAAGCAGTGTTTCAGGCAGTTCAGTGTTTCAGGCATATTCATAGATTCAGGCATGTTTTCAGTGTTTCATGCAGTTTAGTGTTTCAGGCAGCTCAGTGTTTCAGGCAGTTCAATGTTTCAGGCGTATTTAGAGATTCAGGCATGTTCAGTGTTTCATGCAGTTTAGTGTTTCAGGCAGCTCAGTGTTTCAGGCAGTTCAGAGTTTCAGGCATGTTCAATATTGCAGGCAGTTCAATGTTCGGATAGTTTTAGAGTTTTGGACAGTATTAGTATTTGTGTCAGAATTCAAGTAAGGCGGTATAGTTGGTTGATTTGGGAATGGCAAGTCCCTCTTAGCAGGATCAGTTAAGTCTTCTGCCAAGTATAAGTGATATGCAAGGGTAATTAGGCAGGTAGCCTTTCTTTCGGGAAGGGAGACTCAGTTTTTGGAGGTTGAGTAGTCAAATGAGAGATAAGAAGGCTGGTTCCAGCAGCATCGATTCAGTATGGGTCGCAAAATGGATAGAATGGTTATAGATAGTCGAAGTATCTTCAAAAGTCGCTGAAAGCGACTATGAGATTGCGATGGGGTGTAGTCACCGGTAGGAGTCCGGTAACCAGATATGGAGGCATCAGTAAGGACTAGGGCGGTCTCGGTTCATCCGGAAGGCGGATAAGGGAAAACAGATATTTTCAGTCAGTGGCAGTAAAGGAAATCGGACTATGTTAGAATTCGACTAGTTGATTGATGGGTACTCAATGCTAAATAGCGAAAAGTGTCTAGTGCATAGCTTATGGTAGGCAGTAAGTGGGTTGTGAAATAGTTGACCATAGCGGACTTCGAGGATGAAGTCTAGTTTAAGTGGGGGAGAGTTGTAACGCCTTGTTCTAAAATATTCGCTTATGGAATTTTAGAGGCCAAGGCCAAGGGCGTTTTAGTCCTTTATTAATTTGGAGTTATTATTATTCGAGAAGTTTTCGGGTCGGGTTAGGTTGTTAGAAGCGTAGGATTTCTCACCACCTTTCTGTGGATATAAAGTTCATCAGAAACGGATCCAGAATGAAGGAGTTATGTCACTTTGAAGATTTGGCAAGAATGGCCCTTAAAGAGAAAAGTTTGCATAGAAGACCATTCATGCATGTTTGGAACACGCGTGGGTACACCCAGCGTAATGAGGCAGTCGGGTCGCGGGTGTCCAAGGCGTACGCCCAGCGTACGCTAAAAAGTTATGAAACCCTAATTTCGGATTGAGCACTATATAAAGGACATTATGGTTCCAACCCTAGCCCCATATGAGCCTCCCCAACCTCAGTAGAAACCCTAGAATGTCCGTACCTTCATTTTATGAGATCTTGACCTTGGAGGACCCATTTTGGTGGATTAAAGCTTGGAAGCAAAGAGAAGAAGATTGGCAATGAGGAACCTTTGAAGCTAGAGCTTGTAGATCTAGGATAAGTGCTTCATTTCGGACCTTTGCAAGGTAAAAAGTCTTGAGCTTGATGATTAACCTCTTAGATCTCCTTAGTGCAAGTTTTTGGACCTTTTGGTCCCAAGATTGGGACTTTATGACTTAAGCTCGTTTCTAAGACCAGGGTTGCCTCCCTTAGAGTCATATGGGTCCCAGAAGCAGTAAAGTTTCGACCTTTGTGGTCCTGTTAAGTCCATGGATGAGATCTAGTCCCCTTTGTGGAAGTAGAAGAGTGTTTTGAGAGTTTGCGTTGGTTTGGGCCATGTAAAGTCACCAATTTAGTGACTTTATGGCTTAATGCATAGAATAAGACCTAGATCTAAGTTTATGGCTCTTGAGTCGGAGTATTAAGCACTTAAATGAAAAGTGTCTTAACAGAATAAGTATGTCGAGCGTAATTTTAGGTACGCCCCGCGTACTCTCTAGCAGGCCATTACGCTAAGCGTACATTAGAGTACACCCCGCGTAGCGCAGTCAGTTGGGCTTATTGCATTTTGGGCCTCAGTGTGGGCTGAGTTGAGACTTAGGGTCCTTAGGCCATCAGAATTCAGTTGTTAAGGACCAAGGATTTATCATTGGGCTTGATTAAGGTCCAATAAAGGGCTTTGGGCCCAAAGGAGCAAATTGGGCCATTACTGGGCCTTTAGCAGGGCCATGGATGGATTTGGAAGGAATTGAGGGTTTGGGCTATATTATGACCCATGCCATAGCAGGGGTAAAATGGTCATTTTACCCATCAAAATATTCGCCTTTTTGATTTAGTGTTTGACTTGTCATGATAGTCGGAGAGCATCCGGGACAGTAGTCGGGGATCTTTCACTCGAGTTTTCAGCAGTCAGCATTTCAAGGTGAGTTTCCTTCAAGTAGGAACAGGTCTAAGGCCACAATGCCGGCCCGTTTAGCTAACAGTAGTTTCTGGACTTCGGTTCGATGCAGTAGTTAGTATGTTTGATGCCTTCGTGGCTCAGACAGGATTTATGTGTTATGTGTTCCGGGTCACGGCCCGATGCAGTATGCAGTATATGTGTGTTCATGTTAGTTGATATGTTTATGTTATGCTTTGTTCAGTTAGTTCCGGACATGGGTCCGATGCAGTTAGTCCGGACTTCGGTCCGATGCAGGGGACAAGGTCCCAATCAGTTTCCGGACTTCGGTCCGATGCAGGGGACAGGGTCCCAGTTAATCCGGGCTTCGACCCGATGCAGTTTCCGGACTTTCGTCCGATGCAGTGGGCAAGGCCCAGTATGTGCTTTATATGTTGTATAGTATGTGGTAGTTCAGGGGAGCTCACTAAGCTTCGTGCTTACAGTTTTCAGTTTTGGTTTCAGGTACTCAGTTTTCAAAAGAGGAGCTCGGAGAGGTTGCAGTGCACACACCATAGTCAGTTAGCCTGGGGAATGTTTTACTCTGATAATGAGATTATGTTTTGAATTTAATACTCGAAAATTTTTTTATGACTTATGATATGTTTTTATAAACATGGTTTTCGTAATGTTTTAAAAGAAATTTTTAGTCATTATTTTTGGGTCGTTACATGCTGCTATGGTTCCATCGAGGTACCTAAACAGTTGAACACCTCTAAGAATGAAGGTGACATGTGCCTTCCAAAGCAGGAAATTGGTGCGACTCAACTAGCATGTAATAGCAGTGGCAAGCTTGGCAGAATTAACAAAAGTAGGAGCAATGAAGGGAAAAAAAGAATTAGCACTGGATGTAAGACAAAGAAAGAAAATGACGCCTAGAGATCTTGTCTATGATAGCAAGTCAAACATGTTATATTTCCTTACAAACCCTAAAGGGTGATGAATTATATTTATAGATAACAGATTACAAAGGATATATCCTAGATCCTAGGATGCTTATCTATACAACAAATACTTTTGGTTATCTATTCTAATTTACATGACCTGATCATATATCTTTGATTTGTAAAATTGACTAAGATCGTATTTGGCATGGAAATTTATAAACTATTTTATCATTGAGGTATCTTAAATAATTTATTAAAAAGGTAATTATAAATAAAAATATTAAATTGTAATAAACTTCAAATAAACCTGAACTAAAAAATATTTGAAGATTATATTTGTAATTTAACTCTAAAGACGCAAGAATTCTTCTCTTTCTCTCTTTTTATCAAATAATCTTCTTAAGCATATTAACAATCCTACCTTGAAATATTGTTCCTAAAACCTTAATGTCCATATATAGTGCCCTTAGGCTAAATGGAATGGGCGTGTTAATATTGCTCGCTAGGCTCGCTATAAACAACGGAACACCGGCCCCTAGTGCTCGCTAGGGGGCTCGCTGCCTTTTCCTCGTTAACATTGTGGGAAGATAAGAGAGAATGTGTGGGTTCAATTTGATTGGTGGAGACCTCTTTGACTGGATTTCAATCCACTTTCATTAAATAAAAAAATACCACAAATTTTAACAAGTCAACCCCCATAAACTACCACTAAATTCTCAATATTTCTCACACACAACCTATCATTCTTTCGCTCACAAACTAGGTCTTTCCTATATAAAATAGTGTCATGTTCATCGTCATCTTCATCGTATGATATTTTTGATAGTGTGATACAGTCGGTCATCTCCACACGTAATAAGCTAGAACAGCATCTTAACAACATTGAATCCAACAATGTGCAACGTAAACGAAGAAAATATATCCAAAGATAGCATGAAGCATCGCACTAACATATTATGCCGGATTATTTTGACGGACATTCTCTCTTTCAAGGATATTATTTCCGCTGACGGTTTCGGATGCATAAATATTTGATTATACGTATTGTAGAAGGTGTGACTTCAATGTCTGAGTATATGTTGCAATGTCCGGACACAAGAGGTACGTTAGGCTTTGATCTAATTAAAAAATGTATTGTTGTATTTCATATGTTATCATATGCTACCCCTCCTGATGTACTAAATGAGAGTTTTATGATGTCCTCATGTACCGTCCGAGAAATTCATCACAAATTTTGCATAGTTGTAATGTATTTGTACAATCCATGATATTTGTGGCGTCGTATTGTTATTGGAATACAAAAGTTGTATGCTCATCATGCAAATGTGCATGGTTTACCTAGGATGTTAGGAAGTTTAGATTGTATGCACTAGAGATGGAATGTGTGTCCTAACGCATATCATGGACAATACACAAAGGGACATTATCATTATCACACAGTTGTACTTCAAGTTCTTGCCTCATAGGGTTTGTGGATCTGGCATGCCTTTTTTGATAGTGTCAGATCGCTTAATGACATTAATATTCTTAATAATTGACCAATATTAAACAAGTTGTATGACGGTACTTCCCCAGATTTGTCATTTCTACTCCGAGGAAGTACATACAATTTTGGGTACTATCTTGTGGATGAGATCTATCCTGCCATTTCTGGTTTCATTAAAACATTGTCATGTTTGAATGACCCTCAATGGTCGAGATTTAAGTAAGTCCAATAAAAAGCAAGAAAAGATGTCGAACAGGCTTTTGGAGCACATAAAAAGCATTAACAGATAGTTTCCAAAGCATCCACGTTTCATGATATTTGTACTATGACAGAGGTGATGTATATATGTATCAAAATACAGAATATGATACTAGAACATGAAGGAAACGTGTTATGTGGGTACGACAAGAATGTAGTCATCCCAGAGACACAACCACCAGAATATGGTGGTCAAGAATGGATACAAAGAATGAGGATATTCAATTGTGTAGTAATCCATACTGATCTTTGCTGCCATTTGACTGATCATATTTGGACGATGGACGATCTTGATCTAAATATGTCACCAGAAGAGGAATTGGGAGACCAGTTTTCGGAGGAACACTCGTTGCTTTATTGTGTTTTTTATGAAGTGTCTTTTTGTTATGAAGTGTGTTTTTTATTTATTAAGTCGTGTTTATATGTATTAAGTCGTATCTATCGATATTAAGTCATGTTTGTCGTTCTTTGAATTATTAAATTGTGTTTCTAGGTATTTTAAATTTTAATTTATTATAAGTTCTTTAGTTTGATATGAAACCTTTGTGTTTTAAAATATATAATATTATATTAATTGTTTGTGGTTTAAAAAAAAATTGTTTACTATTCGTGCATAAAAATGTTTGTGTATTAAAATAATGTAATTAAATTAAATTAGAAAAAGAAAAAAGTAGTGTTAGGAATATTACTACTCTCTACTAAATGCTAAGATTAAGTGTTAAATTAAAAATAAATAAGGTAACATTTAAAAGGTGATATAACAAAATCCTAGAAGTGTTACGAGTCAACTAAATTTAATGTAGGCTCATCGTTGTTAAAACATTCAGAAAACAATAAATGAGATACAATAAATGAGATGAAACATCTACAAGATTGACAACTTTCTTCCCAACATTTCATATATCTTGTGTTGCTTTCATCCACGTAGTATGTGGTTGGTCCACAACACAATGTTTGACAACTTTATATATATACTAGACGACTTTTCGCGCGTTGCGCAGCGAAGATTAAAATATATTGTTAAAATATTGAAAAATATATGTTTAAAATGGTTATCTTATTGACATTAACTTTGAGATACTATTTTTACACTAATTTATATATATATATATATATATATATATATATATATATATATATATATATATATATATATATATATATATATATATATATATATATATATATATATATATATATATATATATAGGGCTAGGTTATTTTGTTTCTTACATTTATTGTGCGCTACAATGCACCAATAGGAATTTAGTAAATTAAATAATTATTTAATTAAATAAATATAGATATTAAATGATTTCCATAATTATGTGTATATTAAATGATATCCATAATTATAATTCTATTTTTATGGAAACTAATTAAATCCGTCATTAATGTTAGCAATAACATTCTTTTAAAATGAATTCGAATCTAGGTTTTATATATGAGTTCGTATTTTGTTTCAGGACCCACTCACTTAAAATACAATAAAGTTGCATGGAATTTGAAGAAAGTGAGTATATTCTATTAGAATACACTCTCATTCTTCTATATATGAATTTATTTTGAAAGAATATTATTGTTGACATTAATGACGAATTTAATTAGTTTCCAAAAAAATGAGTTATAAGTATGGATAGCATTTAATATAAATATAATTAATACAAAATTCCTATTGGTGCATTCTAGCACACAATAGATGTGAGAAACATTTGAACCTACCTCTCTCTCTCTCTCTCTCTCTCTCTCTCTCTCTCTATCTATCTATCTATCTATCTATCTATCTATATATATATATATATATATATATATATATATATATATATATATATATATATATATATATATATATATAATCTCATTTATTTTGAACAGTAATATTCATTAACATCAACCCACATTCCTCATTAATAGAATTAAATATAATTACATATTTAGTATTATTTATAACAATTATTATTATTGATTAATTATATTTTTAATTATGCGATT
The DNA here is from genome assembly GCF_002870075.4 of Lactuca sativa. Classification (NCBI taxonomy): domain Eukaryota; kingdom Viridiplantae; phylum Streptophyta; class Magnoliopsida; order Asterales; family Asteraceae; genus Lactuca; species Lactuca sativa. The sequence continues at coordinate 117,465,909 of NC_056624.2, forward strand.
ATTTTCTGATCTCAATAATGATGTTCTTTTAAAATACAATTTATTTATAGCTAAATGTAATTTATAATTTGATGTTATTATCATTTAAAATTGTTATTCATTAATTTTAAACCACTTATTATTAATAATAAGTAAAAGAAGACTTTTAAGAAACACTTAGTATCATTATTAAAATGTGAAACATACACTAAATAATAAAGTGATAAGATAAACAATTTGCATTTCAAAAGAGACTTGCATGGATAATATGACATATCCATGTAATTCGATTTTATTACTTATAATTATTGCTTATTAATTTTATAATCACTTGTTATTATTAATAAGTGAAAGAAACTTTTGAAAAGCACTTATTATTATAGTTAAAATGTTAAACATATACTAAAATATAAAGTGATAAGATAAACAATTTGCCTTTTAAAAAAGGCTTACATGGATAATATTGATAATATGACATATCCATGATTTTTAATTAATTATTGTTTTGAAGCAACATGAACATACAAACATTTATACAATAGTTAATTAAATATTATATATATATATATATATATATATATATATATATATATATATATATATATATATCACCGTCCATAACATATGATCGATAACATGAATCTAATCTAATTTACATTAAAATTTCAACCAAAACATACAATGATATTCTTAAATGAATATTTAAATCAAGAAAGTACAAAAAAATAGTATATAACAAACTTACAAATTAAAAACCTCAACATAATAACATGGCTCGAAAAATTGTTCAAGGGCCTCAAACCAACACAAAAACCTTTAAACTTGTTTTCTTTGTGAATTTTGTATGTAATTTGTATTTGTGTGCCTACTCAAAAAGATTGACTTTTTTATAGTAGAGTATCCATTAATTGTTTATTAAATATATTATATAAGTTATAAAACCTTTTAATTGTTAATCAATATTAAGAGAATTTTGAGTGGTATTCATTAAAATAGGAGGTTTCAAATGCATGAGGTTTAAGGAAAAATGCTAGATTTATAAGTATGTATGATATATATATATATATATATATATATATATATATATATATATATATATAGAGAGAGAGAGAGAGAGAGAGAGTTAGGATCATATATAACTGTGAGAAAGTGATAATTGTTCCCCTTACCCGTTATTGATCATTAAACGTGTACTTATACAAATTACAACAAGAATATAGGAGATATACATGGAATATTATAAACTAACTATAGTAAACAAATAATATAATTATATTCGAGATTTATCTCCAATACCCCCCCCCCCCCCCCAAGCGCGCAGGTGGTGGGTGAACTCGAAGCTGATCACATAACTTCTCAAACAACGATCTTGGTAAGGGTTTGGTGAAGATGTCGGCCACTTGAAGCTTGGTAGGAACAAATTGTGTATGCAATTTGCCAGATAAAACAAGTTCCCTAATAAAATGATGATCAATGTCTATATGTTGGGCTCGCGTATGTGCAACAGGATTTTGACTCAGGAAAATAGCACTTAAATTGTCACAAATCAAGGTAGGGCGAGATGATGGAAAGGCATTCAAATCACGTAACAGATGTGTAATCCAAATCAATTCTGCTGCAGTATTCGCCATGGCACGATACTCAGATTCACAACTTGACCTAGAAACAATGGGTTGTTTTTAGCACTACAAGAAACAAGATTACCACTGAAGAAGATGGAGTAGCCATAAGTGGAACGTCGGGTTTCAATACAACGGGCCCAATCTACATCCGAATAACCAATAAGCATTGACTTTGTGGGAACCGAAAAATGAAGACCATAAGTTATAGTGCCTTTGACATAGCGTAAAATCCATTTAACAAGTGTAAAATGGTCAACAGTAGGAGCATGAAGGAACTGGATTGCTTGATTAACAGCATAAGAAAGATCAGGTCTTGTAAACGTCAAATATTGTAATGCTCCAACAAAGGATCGATATAAGTTAGTGTCGTGAACAAGAGTGCCAGTAGTAGTAAAGACATCATTAGTAGCAAGAGGAGTACCAACAGGTTTGGAATCAAGAAGAGCTGCACGACTTAAAATGTCATGAGCATATTTAGTTTGACTAAGAAACAAACCATCTGAAGTATATGTAACTTCAAGGCCAAGGAAATAACTCAATTTGCCTAGATCCTTAATTCAAATTTAGTTTTCAAGCGACTAATAAAATGTGCAATGGATGGGGAGTGATTTCCAGTTAAGATGATATCATCAACATAACACAAGGAGGTAGAGTAAGCATGATCCTTGATGAAAAATAAAAAGTGATGTATCAACTTTACTACATTTGAAGCCTTGAGCAACTAGCAAGGAACTAAGGCGTTGAAACCAAGCCCTTGGAGCTTGACGAAGGCCATATAACTCCTTGTTGAGACGACACACATGATTTGGATGCTTAGAATCAACATACCCCGGAGGTTGCTCCATATATACGGTTTCACGTAAATTACGATTTAAAAAAGCATTTTTAACATCAAGTTGATGAAGATTCCATCAATTTGTGACAGCCAAGGATAAAAAAACACGAACAGATGTGGCCTTAACAACTGGACTAAATGTGTGGGAAAAATTAAACCCCGGAATTTCGGTGAACCCTTATGCAACTAGATGAGCTTTATGTCGATCAACAGAACCATCGACATGATATTTAGTACGAAAGACCCACTTAGATCCAACAATGTTGACATTTGATGGCCGTGGTACGAGAGTCCAAGTATGATTATCCTATAGAACTCGAATTTCTTCATTCATGGCACGACACCAATGATCATGTTTGGATGCGGATTTAAAACCCTTAGGTTCTTTAGCAGCACATAAGGCAGCATGTAAACATGTCGAAGCAATTGCAAGAAGATCAAAAATATGGCGGGGTTTAATAATGCCAGCTTTCCCATGAGTGATCATCGAATGCCCAGGTGGTGAATGAGGAGCTAGTGGTGATGGCTATGGAGGTGGAGAGGGCTATGGAGAAGGCGGAGGCGCAGGAGTCAGAGATAGCTGTGGTGAGGGTGGAGGCAGGGTTACAGCAGCAGTGATAGGATCATCATGCAGATAGGTAATACATGGGGTTGTAGAAGGACTCGAAGTTGGTGATGGCGAGGAAACAGGTGCTGCTAGTTTATCGAATACAATGGTAGGTATGTCATCTGAATAAGAACTTAAAAATAAAGTGAGCTCGTCTGTAGATGATGGACCACCAGCAAATGGGAAGAAAGTTTTGTCAAATTTGGCATGCCGAGTAATAAAAGTTTTAGTAGTAATGGGATCAAAACACATGTATCCTTTGTACTGTGTGCAATAGCCGAAAAAGATGCATGTAATGCTCCGTGGTGCTAATTTATATTCTGCATACGGTCGTAAGTAAGGAAAAACCCGACAACCAAAGGCCTTGAATTTGTTGTAATCAGGGACAACTTTGAAGAGAATCTCGAGAGGAGATTTATTTAGTAGTAACCTAGTTGGCAAACGATTTATGACATATGTTGCAGAAGTGAAAGCTTCTACCCAATGAACTGCAGCGGCATTAGCACCAAATAACATGGCGAGTCCGGTTTCAGTGAGATGGTGATGCTTGCGTTCAACACGACCATTTTGTTGAGGAATGTAAGGACATGACATTTGATGGTGAGTGCCATTGTCGGCAAATAATTTAGCAACCCGATGATTAAGAAATTCTGTACCACCATCACTTTGAAAACTTTTCATCTTGCAATAGAATTGGGTTTGAACAAATGTCAAGAATGTGACTAAAACCTCATAAAAATCAGATTTATGTTTAAGCGGATAAAACCAAGAAAACCGAGAGTAATCATCAACAAACAAGGCATAATATCGATAACCATCAACAGAAGTAACCGGAGCTGGTCCCCATAAATCGCAGTGAACTAAATCAAGAACATGTAAAGATCGATTCACATTCAACTTAAAGGGTACACGATGTTGCTTGAAAAGTGCACAAGAAGAACATATACTAGAACTTGGTAAAGCAGAAGTAACACTCAAATATCCATGTTTATTAAGAAGAAAAACAATATCATAAGCAACATGACCAAGTCTTTTATGCCATAAATCAAAGGATGTTTTATTAGAAGAGACCACAGATGCCACCAAAGCTTGAGATGCGGAGTGAAGCACATATAGACCATCCTTATGCCTGGCGGTTGCCAAGATCTTTTTGGTGATTTTGTCCTGAATAGCAAAGGAGAACCGAGACAATATAAAATCAACCGGGTAATCATTAGTTAATTTGCTGATAGATAAAAGCTTCTTTTTGATATGGGGAACGACAAGAACATCTCGCAATTTTAAGTGAGGAGCAATTGATAAAGTACTAGTATGATAAATGGGAAGCATATTACCGTTTACAAAGACAACCTTGTCTTTGCCATGATAAGGACCGGATGAATCAAGATTACCCGAAGAAGGAGCCATGTGGGCAGTCGCACCTGAATCGACATACCAATCCGCAGGAGATTCATTGATGTTGCAATCTGCATGAAAAGCTTGAGCGAGGTTTGCGGCAAAAAGAGAAGACCGGTGAGCATATCTGTAGAGATCTGGATAGGCACACGCATAATGACCATCCGTGCGACATAGCTGGCAGTGAGGAGGTCGTTGACCAGACCGACCACTGCCTCGATTTGAAGAGTTCCCACGGTTGTTTGATTGACCCGATCGACCCCTTCCACGAGATGTATTTGCATTAAAAGCAGCAGGGGGAGGTGTTGATTCATGCAAGGAAGAGAGAAAAAGCTCATGCCTTAAGCGTGAGCGACCAAATCACGAAATAGAGGACGCGTAGGGTGAGCGCGGTGGGCAGTGGACAAGGTCTCAAAATTCGGTCCCAAACCACACAAGAACTAGTTACTTTTATCATCGTTAGAAACTGGTTTTCCAATGGCCTGTAACTGATCACAAATACCCTTAAATTGCTTAGCATAATCAAAGACAGAGAGATTACCCTTCTTAAGTTGACGTAAGAAATCTTTAAGATTTTGTGATCGTTCCTGGGAATCGTGACTATAGGTAGATTCCAAAGTAGTCCACACTTCACGGGGGGTGGAAAGACCGAGAACTTCCGCCATGGATTCTATAGAGAAGGACGATTGAAGGATCAAAAGGACCTTTTGATAGAGTTCCACCCAAGCGTCATGGGCTGGGTTGGGAGCTTTTTTTCCGTCAACAATGATGGTGGATGGCGGGATGGTAGAGGAACCATCGACATGACTCATCCATTTTTGATGAACAAGGATAGTTGTAATCTGTTTCTTCCAGAGGAGGTAATTAGAAGAATTTAGCTTGATGGTCAACATGTGGATGAGGGTATTGAGGGAGAAGGTATTTTCAAAGGAGGCCATCATCGATTTGAGTGAGGAATAAGAGAAGAGAATGGGTGATTAGTGTTAGGAACGTGAGATGGCTGATACCATGTGAGAAAGTGCTAATTGTTCACCTTACCTGTTATTGATCATTAAACATGTACTTATACAAATTACAACAAGAATATAGGAGATATACATGGAATATTATAAACTCACTATAGTAAACAAATAATATAATTATATACGAGATTTATTTCCAATAATAACTATCAAGTATTGTGTGAATGTATAACCATTTCTAGACCAATCATTTGATAAAGTTATAATAAGAATTTTAACTATACATAAATATGGTAAAACAAATATATTAATTAACATTCCTATAAAATTGGAATATCAGTTTCACAACCTGTAACAATTCGTCAACCAGCATCGTCTTCAACCCATAGAACAACACATCCAACTGAAAACAATAATTTTTCCGATCATCTGAAAATTAAAACACAGCGCCAAGAGCAGGTTATCAAAATATGATCAGAGGTCTTCAATACAGGTTATTAAATTTTTTAGTGCTGTTGAATAGGGTATTAGATTCCGTTATGTTGGTCCCTAAAGAACAATCGGTTCATATCTTCCTCGACTGTTTGCACAACACCTTTTGTTCTTAACCATTTTCAATGTGAGTTGATGCTTTTCTCCTATGATTCTTCTTTGTTACTGCTACTTTTTTTCCTGAAATCGACTACCATGTCTTTTTGATATGTTACATTATTATTTTTAATTCCATCAACAACTGTGATAGTTATTATGTACTCTTAGTTCTCTAGTGTCATTGATTGTTTTGTTTATGTGATGGAAATATTTTAATGATTTTTTGATTTTTATAGTTTCCTTTTGATTTATATGCATATAAGGTGTTTGTTGAAATGTCCTTTGAGATTGATCAAAAAAATTGGGTATAAAAATGCATACTTTGTATCCACTTGCTTCAAGATATATTTAAGTGTAGTTTTTATGTTATGGTCTAACCAATTTCGATTCAATTTGGCCATTTGAAAAATATATTCTTAAAGAATGTAGTAAATTCTTTTTGTATATTATACAAAGAATGTAGTATATATTACAAATAAATTCGTAAGTAATAGAAGCTTGTGTATTCTTCAAAATGTTGTATAAAATCTTATTACTTAGGCTTCCTAGTTTTTCGACATGAAATTTTTATGACCTTTTATACCAATTAAATATGCTACATTGGTATTGCAGGATTGGAAAAAAAAGATGCTTTCTACTAACAAGTTAAATTAAATATGCTACATTGGTACTGTAGGATTGGAAAAAAAAAAAGATGCTTTCTACTAACAAGTTATGAACCAGTACCACCTAAGTGATCCAAAACACCACTTGATGTCAAATAGTGCAAGAACAATAAATTATGTGCATGCTTGTTTAAGGAATGTTATGTTATTCCTTAAGAATTTATTTTATTTCTTTCATGTATTATTCTTAAAGAATGTATTTTATATTTTCAAAATTATTATATTATTCTGCCAGAATGTTAGTTATCTAAGTGTATATAATTTTTTATTCTTTAAGAATGTATTTTATTTTTTCAAGAGTGTAACTACTATTCTAAAATAATATTATATATGACCTTGTAATTTATGAAATATTCTTCAAGAATGAGAATGATAAGAATTGAAATAGAATTATATTCCTGAAACGTTCAAAACAATCTCCAATAAAAACTTATTCTTCAAGAATTAGAATGCTAAGAATGAAAACTAGTTTATATTTTTAGTAATGTTCAAGGCAATCTCCACTAAAAACATGTTTTCTAAGAATTATAATGATAAAAATGGAAAATGAATTCTCAAACATATAAAAATTAAATTGTATTTTTAAAATTTGATTATTATTATTAATTAATTTGATTTTATTGCCCAAGATTCATGTATTTCTTATTTATCGCTCTTAATAAAATATTATATTTGTATTTATTCGTAATTAAGTGTAGTTATATAGTAAATAATAGTCTATGCTAATACCATATACCCTATGATCAAATCCCTTTATTTTTTTCAATCTAATGGTTAGAATGTAGTCACACATTCACACTATATTTGTGATTAACATTTGATCATAACCCTATATATATATATATATATATATATATATATATATATATATATATATATATATATATATATATACACACACACACACAACAAAAATAACCATTATTGTTATAGAAAGATAAAGGTTTATATATGTTACATAGAAATTGTTTACTTTAGCTTTAAGACCGGAGCGAGTGGTACTAAGTTTGCTGCAGTTCACGTAAACGCCACCTAGGATTTGCTACTCTATTTCATACTTTTCTCATTTACAGAGCGTGAGTTGTGATGTTATTTTTTTTTCTTTCTAAAATCGATTAATATTAACAATAAAAATTTTAAACAACTTATTTTTATGTAACCTAAAATTTCATTAAACTACAAAATAAAATTACAACACATCAAAAAAAAAAAACAACATAAAATTTAAAATTATAAAACCTACTGTTAATGTATCCCTCAGGGAAAACGTAAAAAAAGAAGTCGAACTAACACCAAACTTGGCCTAGTTAGAATTTGTTTGTATCCAGTTTGAGGCCAAGGCCGGTCCTTTGCCAATGCGGAGTCACTGGTATGGCGGTTAAGGGGCAGAACTGCGTCTTGCCCTCTTCTCCTAAAAATAACACCCCATCAAATGTGGGACAAATCAGAAAGTTCCACTTGCCCATCTGACAACAGCCACGATCATCATAATATCGAAGATTCCCCTCTATCCAATCAGGCAACGAGGCAAAAAGGCGTGATGGGGGATCCTTCAATACGGATCTACCACGTCGCATCTCACGAGGGAATGCTCAACAAAATTAGTTATGAGGCACATACCTCACAACCAGGTATAAAAGTACCCTTCTTCTTCATGAGGAAGGGGATGGAACTCTTTTTCGTCATATTTACCCTTTCTTCTCTCAGAATCCATTATAAGTTGATCGTCGGAGCGTCGTCCTGGGAATCCCTCCTGGACGTCTACTAACGATCATCTTTCTCTTTTGTACTGTAATATAAGGAGAAGGAAACATCATGACTCTCACCCTCGATCTCAATTCAACCATTTCCGACATATTACAACATTTGACGCCACTAGACTTATCTCCAGAACGATACATCGACGAAGCACAACCAAAGAGAAAAAATGGCAGGCGAAATTCTGGTGATGTCAAGAGAACCAGAAACAAGCCCAGTACGTCCAATGCAGCCATTAGACGGAGGGAAAGTTCCCACCCAGGAAGAACACGCTTCAAATCGCATGCCAGTCTCACAGACACCATCTAGCTCTGCAGATGGAATGGCGGCAACCTACATAGCCAGTCTATGGCACCCAACATGTGCCGTTGTTCATACAACAACCACCAATCTTCAACCCATTCGCTCAAAAGGCCCCAAGTTCAGACCTAGAAGTGTCTCATCCGTAAGTCACAAGTGTGTAGACCTCGATCTACCATGTATCTAGCTCCTATAGACCTGGCGTTCATTTCTCAGTAACACCTGAATTCAACCCCTTCATGGCGACCACTCAACCATTCAACTCGTCCATGCAACAGTACACATGAGCAAACCCTTACATAGATCACTGACAGGGCAATACACATTCCAACAATTTAGATTGCAGCCAAACTTACAGCAATATCAACCGTACATCTCGCTGACAGCCATGCACAACCAGATGTATGTGAGGCCGTACCAGACACAACAACATATGGCCTATGGCGGTATGTCGTACTCATACATGGACAACCCCATGTGAAGTGCTAGCTCCAATTTCAGCCATGAACTGCTCCAATGCGAGATTTCGCACACTGCAATGATATTGAACATGCAAAAGTATGACGGTACTATTAACCCGGATGACCGGATCGACAACTACGAGTGGACGATAACATCTCTTAAGATGGATTGCCGCTTCACCTGCACCTATTTCCCCTGCACCCTAACAGGAAATGTAGGCAAGTGGTTCACGTCTCTGAGGCCAGGCATTATCTTGAATTTTGAGCAGCTGAAATACCTTTTCCTCAATAACTTCATGCAGTTGAGGAAAGGAAATGGGGATGCCAACTCTGTGATGGCGTGTAAACAAAAAGGAGAGTTGATTCGTGACTATTATGATCAATTCACACTAGCTACTTTGAATGTCCCAAGACATGAAGAGTTCCCAGTGACGGGCGCCTTCGCCCAAGGTCTGCTTCCTGGACCTATATCTATGAAGATGCAGGGGACAGTCCCTTATCTCAAAGCTTTAACCAACATATACATCAAGCAGGAGGAGGTGGCGTCCCGGCCGAGCTCAGCCCAACAGGAGAGGCAACATGGGAACCAACAGAAACACAATCGCCACTCTAGACACATGTCGAGGAGGTACAGGCCGTTCAAAAAAGATGACAACATGACCACTCATACAGATGTCCATGCAATCAACAAAACTCCAGCAAAGGAGAGCAAGGACAAGACCATGTTCTCTGAATATCACAAGAGCAAAACTCATGATACCACCGAGTGCACGGTATTGAAAAGTGAGATAAACAAGAAACAGCTAGTTGGAAACATAGTTAACATAGCAAAGGATCTTAGAGCAAAATTTGATGAGGATAAGCACCAGCCTAGAAATCAAAAGGATGGAGCAAAGGACCATGAAAGGAGGCCATAGATACTTACCATGACCGGGCCCGCCCATGTAGTAACCACCAGAGCCAACACGCAAGCGCGATGGCATACAATCAAAACATGCTTACATAGCCTTTTCAATGAGTGATCCTAGACCAGAACATTGGGACCTAAATGACCCATTACACATTATAGGATTCATCAACCAAAATTATGTTAGGCATGTATACATTGATAATGGAAGTAGGGTCAATGTAATTTATGAGCACTACCTTCGGCGGTTACTAGTCGAGTGGAAAAAGCACCTCCAACCACCAAAGTTGGGCCCACTAGTCGGGTTCACTGTCATGGCATCTGGCCAACAGGAACAATCATGCTCCCATTTACATTAGTCAGTCATGATGGGAAAAAACAGGTAACAAGGGTACTCGAGTTCTCGGTTGTTGACTGCCCAGCTGAACACAACATTCTACTTGTCCTGCTTGCACTCTTTCAGCTATAAGCGATTTTGTCCACTCTCCACGGTATTCTCAAGTTTTGCACAAGTTACGGGTCGGCGACGGTGGTAGCAACCAGACCAGATAATGAACGTAGTACCCAATAAGAGACAAAGCAAGAAACCAAATCTTGTCGGAGTGAAACTTGCCAGAAAGTGGAGAATCTATAGTGGAGATCAACAATGACACAAATGATGGTCCACGAGTCTAGGAAATGGCAAAGAAACGTGTTCAAACGGATCACAACATCTCTTTCACGGAAAGAAGAAAATGATGACCCAAATATGGTCCATCGAGAGCACGAAGCAAAAATCACAAAGCAAGGGAATGCCTACCCACGGGCAAGGACAACAGTCTGGCCCACAATCGATGGCCAAGCCATGCCCAGACAAAGAAATATTCGAGACTCCAACCGGATCTTCTCTAGTGTCAAACATGAACCAAACCCCCTTGGGATGAAGGAGCTAAGTGTTAGGAACATTAAAGAAATTGGCGGAGTGTCACTCAATCTAATATGCAAGCTTTCCTATAGAAGAGAACCAACCAGGGCCTATGACGAACAAAACGAAACCCCAAATAACTGTGTGAAATGCAAGGTTAATAGGCATGCAAAAAAGCGCGGGTGGTATTCTCACCTTGCCAAGGGCAGGCGCTTCCCATGGTCGCAGCTTGAGCTGGTTCAAGAAGAAGGGAAAGTGCGAGCGCCTGCAAAGCATGAAGGAAGAAATTCAACTCTCCCGCACCAAGACTCGGTGGTGGAAACAGGAAGGAACCCCAACCTATCAAGAAACACTTGGAGAAGATGAGAAAAAAATGCGCAGCCACGACGAGGTAGTCATAGCGGAGCACTCGACCAAAAATAAAAGCGGAGGCTGAAAAAAAAAAGTGGGGAGTATGGTCAAATTCTGCACAGGATAACCATACTCCAGGTACCGACACGAAGACCGGGCATGCGCCCTGATACTTGGACATTTAGAGTTTAATGTTTCATGTCTTTCCCTTTTAAGAGTTAATATAATTTTCATTTTGAAAGAGCTTTCGAGAATTCTATCTAACCAATTGCAAAAACACAAAGTAAAGGGGTTGTGCATATTCTCCAAGTAGCAACAACGGCTGATCACCTACACTACTTGAGCAAAATCTATGCAATGATGCAACCGTAGGTCTTAAAGAATCATAATCTTTACCTAAAATTTGCCAATAACATCTCAGAGACGAGAATGTATAAATCTTAAATTAATGCCATAAAGAAAGGGGTTCTAAAAAGATTCATAACCTTTCCCCCTAAAAATAACATAGCAAAAGGCCTTGAGGTGACGATATCGGCCAACATACAGGTAGCTAAAACTCAAAGTATAGTCAAGAACATTTACCAACATTTCGCGTCTTAATATATAAAGCCTGATTAAACATACAAATCAGTGAAATATAAGTCAATAGTAGCGGTTATACGACGTCTGAAATGCATATTAACCGATCAACGCGAACCTTAGAACAAGGGAGTGTGCAGAAAAGAATTACAGAATAACTCTATTCTAAAGATATCACAGGTCAATTCAAAAAATATATAAAAATAACAAAAGAGCATTTCCATATCAAGCACAAAGCAAAATACACAGTTTGTTGTCATTAATAACCAGTATCTTTCACTACACATATAATATACAGGAATGCAAATACATTACAGAATGAACAGAAGGGACAAACAAAAATCTGTCCTCAGAGTCCGAGGAAGAGCTTCCCGGACCTGTCCTTCGACAAAACTGGCAGAATCTGTTATAATCCAGCTCCCGAAGAAAAAAGTGGCCCGCAAAATCCGTCTCAGCAAGGGACGAAAGAGCAATATCCACCTTTTTGGTTCTTCTCGCAACACGGCCATGATTCGAGGCTTCAGGTTCACCAGAAATTATGGAACGACCAGCTAACCATCTCCCTTTTTCAAGCCCAAGGGCCTCACAAGCCTTTCAAACACCTTAGATCCTGATGGCAAATTCCGCGCTCTTGATAACCTTATCGATCACTCGAACCACCTCCTTTTCCCACATCCATTGCAAGCTGGCATGAGCAACAACACCATCAACCCAGACACAGACCAGTTGACGTTGGCAGTTGGCCAACTCACTCACTAGCACACCCTTCTCTCGAGTAAGAGAACTCACTTGAATTTCGATTCACTCTATTTGACCTTCCAAAGTGGCCACATGATCTTCCAAAGCGGCCTTCTCGCAGGCCATGATGCAATTTTGCTCGGACAGTACTCGACGCTCTGCCTCTGAATCTTGGAGTTCCTCCCTTAAGCCTGCAACAGAATCTTTAACTGTGCTTCATTTATGCCAGAGCGGCAAACCGGTCAGCGGCAGCAACCATAAGGGCAGAAGCCTGAGCATCGACATATCGAAGGTCACCAGCCATACGAGAGTCCAATTGGCCAACAAGCAACTTCATTATAGCCGGTGGATGAGGAAAGCTACTCCATTCCTAGGCGGCGATGTCTTCTAACAGTAAGGAATCCTTAGTAACCGCCTAGCCTGGAGCATAAGCCTCAAAAGACAAGGGCTGAGACGTAATTCTCATTTCGTCAACCATGGTTGGCTTGTCCGATGAGGAAGAATCTCCTGACACGCCTAGTGCACCCCCAAGCACGGAGTTGGAACCTGGATCAACTGAGAGCGAGCCAGTAAACGGCGAAGGTGATGCCTTTAAAGAACTAGGCACCACCACTATCTCTTTCTTCCCAGTCACAACAAATTTATTGCTAAGAACATCCCCAATACCACCAAGAAGCTTAGGCACAGACACTGTCTTGCGCATCTTATGAGGATGGAGGCCCGCTTTATCGGATTCAGTCTCCTCGTCCGACGATAGCACCACGCGCAAACTTTGTTTTTTCAAAACAGGGGTAGTACCTTTTCCCGCTTGCACCCCTAAAGGAAAATCGAAAGAAGTAGAAGCCGGAATGCAAACTGGGGAAACGACCCAAACAACCGGTTAGGAAGGCGAGGCAAGTCCGCTAGAACCAACATTTCCCCCTTCTGCTGAGAACAATCCAGCAAGCTCCCGTATATGTTTTTTAGATATGGGATGGGGAAGAGCCTCCACAAGATCAACCTCTCGGTGGCAAAGTTTACCCTGAAAGTGACCATGCAGTGCCATCTCCAAGGAAATCTTAGCTGCAATACCTGCGAACACAAACACCAAGTATGAGAACTCACAAGCCAATAAGATAACCTGTTCTTATTTAAAATAAAGGGAGGGGGAGAAGGATATGAGAGAATACTATATCTCACGACGAATAACTATGCCTTCTTCCTACATGCCCTCCAAGCGGCACTCTTACCAGCTGTGGCAAGAATGAAATATTTCCAGTTCTCCCCAATGACAGTAATGTTTCCTAGTCGTTTGCTAAGAGTTAGGTTATCCCCGAACAGCTAGGGAAGAAGGTCGGGAAAGTATTGTGTTTTACGAAACCCATGCCCCACAAGGTTTCGGTTAACCCAGAGCCATTGCCTTTACCAATTTTTCTTCAGAGTATCTTGTTTAGAGATCAACTGACGAATGCCCCGCCTAATCGCTAGCGTGCGAATGCCGGAATTCGTAGACAAATAGAAAAAGTAATTGAAAACCCAAAAAGTGGGTATACAACCCACAGATTGACAGATCAGTTCAAAACGTACGGTCTTACTGATAACATTTGGGGTTAATTCGTCAACGGAAAAGACGTAGTGATGAACAATCATATCGAAAAAGTCAGATGTCGGCAGGCGTAACCCCACTTCGAATAGAGGAATAGGAACCCCCATTTTCCCTTGAGGACAGTCATAGATTGATGACCCCTTCGCCAGAATCATCACACCATGCTCCGGTAAGAAACTGAATTGATCTTGTAGAAGTTGGAATTCCTCTATGGTAGGGACTCTGCCATAATGTTCCATCGTCAAGAATGGATGAATGATAGAAAAGAAAATTTCATAAAATGCCTGAGTCGATACAACGAATGCAAGGAAAGGAGGTAGAGATGAAAGGTCTTGGGAAAAGGGAGAATTTTAAAGGCAAAATTGGCATCACGAACCATCTCGCGATGGATCTGACACATATTAACGGCACTATCTAAAGTCTGTAAAATGCTAGAGATAATCTCAGACATACACGTGTTGAAATATAGGCTCGAACGACGATGCTACCAAGCCAACAAGTACTCCTACAAGCCTGAGGGACTTGTTAACGTATCCCTCATGGAAAACATCAAAAAATGAGAAGTTAGCTAACACCAAGCTTAGCCTGGTTAGAATCTGGTCGTATCCAGTCTGAGACCAAGGTCAGGCCTTCGCCATTGCGGAGTCACTGGTATGGTGGTTAAGGGGCAGAACTGCGCCTTGTCCTCTTCTCCTAGAAATAACAACCGACAAATGTGGGACTAGTCAGAGAGTTCCACTTGCCCATCTGACAACAGCCACGATCATTGTAATATCGAAGATTCCCCTCTAGCCAATGAAGCGACGAGGCAAAAAGGCATGATAGGGGATCCTTCAATACGGATCCGCCACGTCGCATCTCATGAGGGAATGATCAACCTCAACTATGAGACACACGCCTCACAACCAGGTATAAAAGGACCCTCATTCTTTATGAGGAAGGGGACATAACTCTTTTTCCTCAGATTTACCCTTTCTTCTCTCGGAATCCTAACTAACTTGATCGTCGGAGCATCGTCCTGGGAATCCCTCCCGGACGTCGACTAACGATCATATTTCTCTTTTGTACTGTGATATCACGAGAAGGAAACAACACGACTCTCACCCTCGATCTCAATTCAACCATCTTCGACATATCACAACACTTAGAAATTAGGAGATGAATAAATAGGTATCTCACATTGACTTGGAATGAAAGTAGGTGGTCAATGTAAGGTTGAGTTTGTGTTTGAAGTGTTATTTTGGTATTTTTTTTTTTGTTTTTTTTTTTTGTTTTTGGGCTGGAAGGGGAAATCATTTTTCACAAAAACAAGAGTTTTTGAGTGAAAAATTGAAGAAGGTGAAATGATATGAAATGTGGTAGTGATTAGTATTTATATAAGGTTAAAAAGGAGGCAAATTTTGAAATTAAAAAGAAAAACGGTTAAAATAGGAAAACCTCACACTCTCTTATCGGCTTAGACCCACCGAGTTTGGCCCCACCGAACTCGGCATGCCGAGTTGGTGGTCCGGTGTTCTTCAAGCCCACATCGGCTGTTGCCGAGACAAACCGAAGCCACTTCGCTTGTCCATATGTCTCTAAAATGTATGGCATAAATTTTTATAAACTTTTAAAATATATAACGTAATGTAGAAAATAAAAACTAAAACTTTCTAACTGCTTTCAATCACTAGTTAAGTTTTTAGACTTATGACTTATTATTTAAACTAATAATTTTAAGTTTGTAGGTTGGAAAACTCTTAAAAGCTTATTGGTGTTATAACTGGTCAATAGCAAATGAAAACGATATTAATATATAAAAATATTCACAAAAACATATCCATATAGCTTAATAAGACCGAATATATGCCTGTCGGTCACAACTTGAATAGTACAAATGTGCAATGTTGTTTTAAAGTTTTAAGTACAAACAAAACGTCAATAAATAGTTTAAACTATCTTAATTATGTCGACAAATGAAAAACAAAATATATCCTCATGTCAAGGCATTAAATAGACATAGACATCAATAGGGAATTAGAATTATGCTTTTCTAAATTAAATGGTTTTTACCGCAATGGTTTCAGATTTATCGAAAAGTTATTCATCCTAATGTAGTCCAAGAGTGTTCAAGTCAGCAGTGGACAAAATATGTAGAATTAGGACTAGTATTATTAGGTACTTGTGTGTGTTTGACTTTTTGTATTTCTGTAAACTAGATAAATGTTTGGAAATGACTCGTATTCAACAGTCCAAAGTATCAACAAAATCAATTTCTTATTTTTTGAACATGGATAAATATTTACATTTATCCTTCTACTTACAAGATCATCATAATTGTCAAAATCAAAGGATGAGATGGAAAAAAAAAAATTAATGCTTTACACATAAAATTTTAATTTTCAAGAAAAAAAAAAAAAAAAAAAAAAAAAAAAAAGAAAAAAAAAGACAATGCTTATGAAATCAATTCCTTATTTTTCTAGACAAAAAATAACATCAATTCCAAAATTGGCTCTTATAGGTAAAATTTATGGCGAAAATGCAGACTTTGTACTAGGACCAATGGAGTATATCACCTTTTTGTTTTTTCTTCAATTCTGCTCTTGTTTGTGTTTTTCGTTACCTTGCCTTTTTGTACTTTTGTCTGTTGATTAACCTCTAGCTTAATACATATATCGATTTGTGTTGCTTGAAAAAATAAAAAAAAAAATAAAATAAAAATAAGATATATGCTTTCTGAAGATTGGCATGTGGATGTGTACCAACGATGTCATGTTAATCAATTGTTATTGAAGGCTCGTACCTAAATGGCATGGGATATATTAAGACCCAATTCAATGCAACCACCTGTCCTTCCTTCCTTCTACACCCAGTAACACCAAACAATAATACACAATATACGAGGTAAGTTACCACACAAGTGACCACATCTAACTTACGAACAAAATTATATATTGTCTAGCAAAATAACATTTGAAGAAAGGCAAATTGTAACGCAACGGGATGTTTACTCTTTTAGTGGTTTATACGAAAAATCAATAACGAAACACTAACAATATTTTGAACACGTCGATATTTAAACTTGGGACCTCTTATGTTGTCCATTTTCTCTACTCTTTTTTGTCTATTTGAACATAATATAATTGATAATTGTTTTCGGATCAATATAGATGTAGTTTTTTTTTCTTTATAGAGGTTGATCCCCGACATAATTGAAAGTTAATTAGATATTGAAGATATGAGGTTGTGTTTGAAGTCGACCACAAAATCGACCTTATAGGGGTCTTCATTATTTGTTGTACAAATCGAGCTCTAAACATAATAGCAATTCCTGGAATGGTAATCATGTCCTTTTCGCTGACTTGTAAGTAAGTTTGAACAATTTGACCAACCTTTATTTATTCATTTTACAAATCGAGCTTCTAAACCACTATAACATCTCATGAATAGGTCAATTGGTTGGCAATGCAAAAAACAAAAAAGATTAATGCAATGACATAATTGAGAGAAAAAGAAAACTATGTGTCAAAATCAAAATTTTGTAGCAGTATAGTGACTTTCTTGCAATTTGAAACTTAGTATCAAAATCGAAATTTTTTGGTAAACATAGTGACTTTATGCAATTAGTGAAAAGTAGTTATCAGGAGAGCACGAATAACAGGTCATTCGGTTGATATTGCAGCAAAATTATAAATATAATGACATAATTGAAAAAAAATAACTCTGTGTCAAAATCAATAATTTGTGGTAATATAATGACTTTCTTGAAATTTGCCCTAAATTAAGGTTACAATATACCAAAGAACAACTTTATACTGCCTTTATCATATAATGATCAATTTGTTTACCATAACTTCTTCCAACCTCCACCTTTATCGGCTTTTTGGCATTATAGCACACCAAAGTTTGACAAATTTACACATTTAGTCACTAAAATATTTTTTGTGTCTAGTAGACCATTAAAATAGAATTTTACCTATCAATTATACCATTATATGACTTGATACAACAACAGTCGGTTACTTAAGTGACTAAATATGTAAATTCACTAAATTTTGTTGTGCTATAGTGCCAAAAATGAACATGCGTATGTCATGCCATGCCAACATGTCACGCATAAACCGAATAGAATTTCCCTCAAACCCTTAATTAGTCGGTATTTCCTAACGTTAATGATTACTTGAGCACAAAAGATACTTGAGTGACTAAATGTATAAATTCGCCAAACTTCGTTGTAAGTACAAGAATATATCGAGTCCGGATTTGGGTTATGTGAAATTAGAGCTTGGCTGACCAGTGGGCAATACTACTAAATCCCCCTAATTTGAAAAGTGTAGATAAACCTGCACGACTACAGATTCTAGACTTATTAGTTTTGGTGGCAAATATTGATGTGCATAGTATGATGATAGTTTCTTGACGATTTTTTTATTATTTTGTCGCCCTATGATCAGCGTGCCAGGGCGAGCTTGAATTATAATTAAAGAAGGGATGATTGTGTTTTCCATTTAATAAAATCAAAGATGATTGTGTTTTCCATTTAACGTTAAATGGACTCTTTAACTTCTTTGTTCTCATTCAGATTTTCTTTTTTCATATTTTGTAAATTTTTTCTTCTTCTTTATTTATTGATATTCTTGTTTTTTACAATAGAAAAAGAACAATGAATATGTGATATTGTGTCCATTATGATTGGGGGGTAATTAGAAGTTGTTTTCTGGAGGTATGTCATGTTTATTGTTGATGATGTGGAGTGGCTAGACCATCTAGATTATGCTACAATGACACTATTTCGAAAGGTTGATGTTGATGGGTTTTGGGAAGCTAAAAATGATCATTTTATAAATTAAGAACGAGAAACAGAAGGCTTTAAAATAGCTAGTTTATTTTATGATTAATTGAACAAAACCACAAAGATGATCCAACTACATGAACTAAAAAGATTATGACAACCATATGACGTTAAGAATACAAAATTGGAAGACTTTGATCACACTTGGTTTTGGAGAGTTGATGATAATGGAAAAAAATCAAGAATAGAGTTTCTCTATAATGTATCCACCAATAAGAGTGAGCCACCAAGAATGCCAATTCTTCATCTGGTATGAATTATTCTTAAGCCTTTAAGTGCTTAACAAAATTAAGCACTAAATGTGGAGCACTTCAATGCACCATATTTTAACTAGCTTCAAAAGACAAGAAGAAGAAAAGAGGGAGACAACCTATGCTTCTTATGAGAAAGAGAAAGAGCAAGACCATTCCAAAACTAACTTCAAAATGGAAGCTTACATTATCTTTTATAGTTACATGAAATTAGTTAGACACCATCCCTCATTAATGAAAACATATAGATTTACTTTATAAATAATAATATGAGAAAATATTCTTAACAGAGAATACATTGTTTCATAACATGAATCTAAAATCCATTAAACAATAAGTAAATCTAAATTAATTCAAAATTTGCAATTGTTACATGTTCCTATAATAATATGTACAAAACATATATTATTTAAATTACAGACTATTTGGTAATCAAAATCTCCAGCAATATCATTAATAGCTCTTGTCATATCTCCAACATGAAATATCATTCATCCGTAATCAATATCTTATTTCTTTTACCCCTTTACACATAATATCAAATATTAGTGTCACATGTAGTATTAAATACTCAAGTAATTGGTGGGAAATAAATAGTTCTATCATATAGATACTTGAAGTGTTGGTGATGCTAAACTTCCTTAGCTTAGTGGGATAAGAGAATAAGTTCCTTTTTCAGTGTCTAGTTTTTCCACAATAGAAACAACATTGATCATTCCGGCCCCTTCTTGATTTCTGGGGTTTATGTTGTATTCCCCCTAACTCAACTATAAGTCTCATAGAGTACATAATCTCTTAGACGTTCATTTTTATCCAATGATTGAACAGGTTTGAAACAGACTCTACTGTTCAGAATGAATATATGCTTTACTTGATGAAACATCTGATGTGCTTCATAATTCTCCAATACCTTCTGCAGGTCAAGGGTCATTATTCCAGTATGATACAAGACACATCAATAGCATCACAATAATTCTTCCATAAAGTATCATGATCAAACTTACTGTTTAGCAGAGGTTGTCCGGGAATAAGATCTTTCTATATATATATATATATATATATATATATATATATATATATATATATATATATATATATATATATATATATATATATTCCTTGAGGAAAAATATGAAGACTTTATACTAGTTATAGATATCATGACCATCAAATGTTACTTATTTCTTGAAACTCAATTAAAGAGAGGTTGTATAGGGGCTTACATGTATTAGCAGTCATATACATAATTTAACAAAATTTCATTTACTATTTTTAGTATTAAGTCTTTAAAAATTTATATTTTTTTTATTATTTCTAAAACATCACTTTATTAAAGGTCTATGATCCAAGTTACTAAACAAGTAAACGGTTAGGTGACTATTATCCTATCCACTTAATCCAACTCGGTAGATAGAGTTTACCAATTCCATCAAAATGTAATTCTTAGATAATGAGATCTTAAAGAACTATTTCTCAACTTGGCATTATTGATCGCATCTATGCCCTATGCCTCTCATGCTTAGGTGACCTTTATCAGAAACAATTCCTGATCAAGTCTTCCTACTTGAAAAACTTGTAGCATTGCAACTAACTAGTGACTAGGTGATCCATCTGGCACTAGAAAGTACAAAACCCCCTTGAACATCATAAGACCAAATCGTAATAACCAATTGACCCTATGCCACCAAGACCATACAAACGACCCACGATTGTTCTTCAAAATGATGACATTTACTTGCATTATTAAGAAAAAGGTTTTATAAATATTTTACAGTATAGTTATAAAAACATAGTCTCGTGAATATTGCATGCATCCAACAACTCATGTACATTTTGTAAAAATCATATCTATTGAATAAGATTCTTTAAGTTCCAAATAAAACTTTTATTAATCATTAGTCACGATGAATTATAGACAGATATCTTATATTTAAGGTTTAGTCATAGAACGATTTTAGAATCAATTATAGTCTTTTATTAAAACATCATTTATAGTTGATACTTGGAGTTTTGGACGAGTTTCAAAATCGCAACTTTAATCTCCTTTTAATAGTTAAAATATTATGACTATACGAATTTTATAATAAAACTCATTTGATTTACAAACTTATTTTATACATCTTATGAGGTGATGTTAATAATGTTTTAAATCTCATTAGCATTTATAAAACATAATATCAACATTTTGCGTTAAGTTTAAGACACAAATATCATATATTAGTTGGCATGTATAAAACATAATATGAACATGTAGCATGCAAACCTTGGTTGCATATATAATAGCAATTATAAAATCAAGTTGTCATAGAAAAAATATACTTGGTGATTTCTTTTCCAAAAGAAATACAAAACATATTTTCGAAAACCAAAGGTTATCAAACACTTAAGTAAATCTTTCTAACATGTAAAAGAGGCTTTGATACCACTGATGAGTTTTGGGAAGTTAAAAACAATCCTTTTATGAAAAAAATTTAAGGACAGAAAATGGAAGACTTTAAAGTAAATAGTTAGTTTATGATCATTGAAAGAAAACCACCGAGAGGATCCAATTACATGAAATAGAAAGATTATGACAATAAGAATAAGCCACCAAGAATGCGAGTTTTTCATCTTGTATAAAGTATTTCTTAAGCCTTTAAGTGTTTAACACAATTAAGCACTAAAGGAGAAACACTTAAATGCACCATATCCTGAATTAGCTTCAAAAGAAAAAAAGAAGAAAAGAGGGAGAGAATATATGGTTCTTATGAGAGAAAAAGAGAGCAATACCTTTGAAAATATAACTACAAAATAGAAGTATTACACTCTATTTAAAAGTTACATGGAATTATTTAGGCATCATCCCTCATAAACTAAAGCATAACCTAAAAGAAGAAGTCTTGGATGTGTAGGAGGTTGCGTGTAAAGCAAACTCACTCTCGTTTTCACTTAAATTTGAATTTAGGGAAATTTGCCTACCCATAACGTTGTATACGGTTTACCTCTGCATGGTCATGTCAAATCACCACGACATGACATTCATTTAATGGCCATGGAGCGATGTCGCTTTATGCATAAAACCTTTAGTTTTTGGGTCTTGAGCCCTATTTAAGGGATGTGATGGTTGGGGTTTCCTCAACCCTTAGCCTCCATCACCTCCAAGAGTAGAATACCAAACTATAGCATCCTCTTGTCCATTTTGAGCCCATTTTGCTTGTTTTGTGCATATTGAAGGAAGAAGGACTGCATTTGTGGTGCAAGGAACCATCAATAAAGTATAATAAACCCCATATAAACTTTTGGACTCTTGTAAGTCTTCAAGGCTCGACGTTTGTGGTTTATTTCTCTTAGACCTTGAGTTTATAAGAAAGTTTGGTCCATTTTGTGAGTTTTAAGTGAGTAATTCGAATAAAGTTTGCAAATGTATTACTATATGAAGAAGATGTATCTGCAAAGCGCATCGAGACACGACCAGGGGCTGACCACAATGCGGTGGTCATATGTGTTGTGCCTGTTTTCTCGAGATTAGATAACGATGTGGTCAAGGGTTTTCCATTGCATGATGGACCATTGACCATTGACCGTTGACTTTTTGACTAGTTTACTATTGGTCAAACGTTATTAGAAGTGTGTTTCAGAATATTAATTAAGGGCGAATTGGTGTTCTTCCCTAATATAAGGATTAGAAGTAGAAATACTTGTCCAGAGAGGAAAGTTAAGAATTATGCCTAATTGATAAATTAGGGTTAATTATTGTGTAGTGGTTTGAGGCAGTACTAGTAGCCCTAGCTTACTAGGCGAATTATCTTATCATTCATTTAGGTGAGTTCTCGCAAACTTCCTTATTATATGGACTATGTGATTATGCTATGTATGACCATGAACAACCTCTCAGAGGGAAGTTGTAGTTATACCTAGGTAGTATGTAAATCACGAACAACCTCTCAGAAGGAAGTATGATCGGATGGTATGTGTTCTAAAGAATAACCTTTCAGAGGGAAGTTCTAGACACAGTGGTTAAAAATATGTTAGGCATATATTATGTAGAAGAATATAAGAAATTACGTGATTTATTACTTTATGTTATATGTTGATGTGTATAATGAGTAAGTGTTGTGATTACTCACTAATCCTTAAGCTTATAGTTACTACTTCATGTATTTAGTTGAAGTTCCTTCAGGTTCGAAAGGCAAGGAGCTAGCGTAATTAGGGGATCTGGACATTCATTGAGGGCATGACATTTATTTTATGTTTATCTTTTGTTGACTTTGTTTTGAAAGAAAATATTATCTTATGCTTTTGATACATTATGATTGATGGTGTGACGGATGCAACCCATTTTTACTATTCGTACTCTAATTTTACCAAAAACTTTATGCTTGATTTTCGGATGTTACATTCCCCAATCCCAGAAGCTGAAGGAGAAAGTCGCAAAATAAGATGCTTGGTTTGACTGTGATGTCATTGGTCACTAGAAAATGAACTTTCCTTCCTATCTTGATCTGTTGAAAGGAAAGAAGGTCGATGAAGTCACTTCAAGTATATATACATGATTAAAATGTGAATATTTACTTTTTCATCTAGCACTTGGGTATTTGATACTGGGTGTGGAACTAATATTTGTAATTTGTTACATGTCTTTAGAAGGAGTAATTAGCTGAAGTCATATGATATGGTAATGAAAGATATATATGCCAAAGAGAATTTATATAATGATATTTTCTAATGACATGTGATCCTATAAGGCTCACATCGTATAACGAGTTACTACTTATTGGTTATTTATTAGAGTAATTTGATTATTAATAAATATAACCAACACTTGTATCAACTTGAAAATTATTATTTTTACGAAATGGTAATAAAAGAGAACATAACTAGTTATATCTACATGGTATGAATATATATATATATATATATATATATATATATATATATATATATATATATATATATATCATACATACTTATAAAGCTAGCATTTTTTCTTGAATCTCTAGCATTTGAAACTCCATTTTTTTTTACTTCCTCAAACCACATTCATTTGAATCCTCCTTTTTTTTTTAACTAATTCAACTCAAAAGTTTTCTTAATTATGATTTAACATTTAAAAGTTTTATAACTTATATTATGATTAATTAGCATTTAGTGAAAAGTTTAGTATAAAAAGGCCAATTTTTGTGTCTTTTGTGTTATATGAAATCTTACATGTAAGAAGGATTTGAAGATACTGTGATTCAAAAGTTTTCATGTAATTGAAGCATTCACGATCCAAATATGATGATTTGAAGAAATAGGTTATGTCGATTCAAATATGATGATTTGAAGAAATGAGTTATGTCGCATCGATGGTAATTGTAATATGATTTTTTCTTTCAACCAAAACAAATGAAGCTTTTTCTATTCTTTCTTTATATTCAGTTTCTCATTAAATCTTTATATGTGATTTGTGTGTATCACTCAATCTTGAATGTAACTCTCCAAACATCAATGTTTTGCTTGGAATATCTTTTTGATTCTTTTTTTTCAAGAAAAATATTTTGATTGCAGGTTAGTGAAGAATTATCATCAAGTTTCTATGGTTGAATGGTGTTAAATGAAGAAAGGAGATTCATAAAATGGATATAGGTTTTCTGTTTGAGCAAAGTTGACAATTGTTAGTTTTTTCTTTTGATTTAAATGTATGTTAATGTAACATCTTTACTTATATATTGAACTACCCAATGCTCTTATTTATTTGATTGTAGTTTTTCTATTTTGATTATGTTTATTTTCTATTATATTTTTGTTGGGTTATTCTACACAACATATTTAAAAGATAACATAATTTTGAATACTTGATATGTAATTATGATAGACTTATCATGATATGTTCTTCATATGAAACTAATTTATCCATATTACTACGATAAGAATTACATATGACATTTACGAATATATATATATATATATATATATATATATATATATATATATATATATATATATATATATATATATATATATATTATGTGATTTGTTTAACATGTATAAGCACCTATGTATGTTATAAATTTATAATTAGATATCTTTATGTTTAATAATTGAAGTGATTAAAATGATGCATCAAAACCAATTATTTACACGAATATAATAATCATAATAATATAATAATAATAATAATAATAATAATAATACATTTCCAAGTACCGCATTCATTTAAAAGTCACACTATAACTCAAGCGTTTGTAGTTTATGTATATTTATTAATTACAACTCAAGAGTTTTTAACTTATGATTATTAAACGGTTTATAAAATTATTAAATAATTGTATATATCACAATGACTTAAAAATTAAACTATAATGTTTAATAAAACTAATATGTTAAGTATATGTTTTCTTACTACTAACATTTTGTTTCAAAGTATAAATGTTAAATAATAATTTGGTAAAAGTTATTATTTTAACTATATAATTTTATTCTCGCGCAACGCGCGAGGATTCGCCTACTATTCTAATAAATGAATAAGTTTATTCTTCTATTGACAAGTGTTATAATATTATAACTTCTCATCCTCTCTAATAAATGAAGGATTTTTTTTTTGTCACTTGTCACACTCTCATTCAAATTGTCAAATGTCATTTTTGTGGTTATTTTGAATTAATTTTTTTTCCACATGTCATTTTATGAGTTTTTCTATTTTATTAAATTCCACATAATATTTTAATGTAATGATTGAAATAAATGTAGTAATAAATGGATATTATTTTTATTAATAAATGGATATTAATTTCTTAGTTCTAATTTAAAAATTCCCAAAATTAAAGTTCATTAGTTTCTTTTCTTTATTTAAATTATTTGTTTAAATTTAAAAGATAAAAAACATTTCCATTATAATAATTCATTATTTTTTTATTTTCTTATAAATTCAAAGTTCTCAAATATTTTGACATTTATATTTTTTTTTAATTTAACTCATGCAATACATGAGTCTCACAACTAGTTAATATTATATGTCACTTATCATGCTACTTGTCAACTTATTAATTATTCATTTTAAATTTTAAACTTCCCACTCTAATTTCCTTAAATTAATAACTGATTCTCCATTTTAAATTTCAAATTTAATTTTTTTCATTTTAGTTATGTTAAATTAATAAAATTAGATTAAAAAATAAAATTAAATTAATACAGATTATAACGTGATATAAATTCACATATTTATTTAAATCAACGATTATAATTTTATATAACTAAAAAAATCTTTTAAGCAATAATCTATTTAAAATAATCGATTAATAATTTTGATTTTTTAATATGAAAGTTTAATTAATTCTATAATCGTGGTTCTCACGGGTTATAAACTAGTATATATATATATATATATATATATATATATATATATATATATATATATATATATATATATATATATATATATATATATATATATATATATATATATCATGTGCATTTATTTGGACCCTTTGCATTTCATTTAAATGTTACATAGTATATGTTAGCTGGATACATGAGTGAAAGACACATCTTGGACCCACATGCTAGAAATAAGTGTCCAATATCAAAACTAAATTTATATAACTTTGGGAATAATAACAAAGTCATTTTTATGTTGCCCTCAAGAGCTAAAATAGTTAGAAAGGATTTAAGAGAGTGAGATAAATAGTTTAACAATTTATCATAGCTTGATAAATTAATTAAATACTTGTTAAAATTAATTTCGAATAAATTTAAATTAATTTGGAAATAATTAGAATTAATCAGGAATTGTATAAAGGTGCATGGACTAAATGTTAACTTTTGTAAAATTGAACAAGATGAGCATTCTAGAAACCCTAATGAGTGTGTATGGTTTACAGAGTCTTGGAGGCTTCCGGAATAAATCCATGTAAAAATAAGGAAATGATTTAAATTTAGATTAAATCTGATTATTTAATTAATTCAAAATACATTTGCCTGCAAGTTATCTCAGCTGTAAATACACCCTTAGGGCCTTGAGATTTTCGCTCCTAACCTTCCTAATATTGAGAATTTTATTCTAATGGCCCTCTCTCCTCTCTTCTAAATACTTTAGGGTTTTAGTATTTTAAGGGTGAGGCATTAGAGACATTCCTACTTTGCATGCTATTTCTTCCAAGTGCAACAACTGAGTTCAAGATCTACAAGTGTTCATGGGAAAATACAATTTTATCCTACAGGTTGGTATTCTTGTCCCTTTTGATTAGTTTATTTACATACTTTTGAAAGTATATTGCTATAATAGTAAAACCTATATCTAGAGTGCATGTATACTAGGATTGTTTTGTATGCTTTCATTGCCTAAATCTAGAGTAGAGATGCATAGAAAACCCACCCTTCTCCAAATCCGTAAATGATATAAGTGGAATGGGTGCTTGAGTGTTTAATGTTTCTTTCACCCATGCTTTGTAAGAAAACATGGCTCTTTCATCAAATGATGGTATGGTCCATATCTCATGCATTTTATAATATGAATAAGAGTATGGAAGAAAAAATAGCTAGTTTTTTGCATGTATTACTCTCTTTTTTTCACTCCGAAAAAACAAGAGTTTAGGTTCTCTCTTCTTTCTTCCTTCTTGCATCTTGCATGGTGTAGTGAAGAATTAAGTGATTAATATGCTTCTACTTTTAAGGATTATTTGGTATAAGCTCTTTAATGCTTAAGAAGTATAATTTACAAGTGATGACTAGCATCTTGAAGTGGTTTACTCTTGCTTGGTGATGACATATATCTCTGATCGGACCTTTTTCCTGATATAGGCGAACATGGTTCAGCTAATCAGGTTTGGCCTCGGCCAACTAGGTTCATCCTCAACATAAGTGGTTATGCTTAAGCCAATCAGGTTCGGCCTCGGCTAACCAGGTCATGCTCAACACAAGTGGTTCAGATTCAACCAACCAGGTTCAGCCTCGGTGAAGTGGTTCGACCTCGACCAACTAGGTTTATCCACAAAACAAGTGGTCCAGCCTCGGCCAATAACATTGCTCATTCCCAGTGAACAATTTACAATCAAGTTACTCCATCCCAAGAAAAGAAGAACCTTAAATCATGCCTTCCTCACCAAGGTAAAGGGGTTTCCGATTATATATATCTCACAAACATACACCTCGAGTTAAGCAATACTCTCACCCTCTCTCATACGAATCAAGATCAACTAATAACGATTAAAACACAGACATTCACAGATCTGATAAAATTTGTCAAGAACCTAAGAGATATGGATTCTCATTAAAGAATGTTTCTTGATGGATTCCGATGAACCCATCAACTACCACACTATTGTGTCACTTTTGAATTTGAAAAATAGGTTGAAGCCATGAATGATAAGATGAAATACATGTATGAAAATCAAGTATGCGACTTGGTTGATCTTCCTCCATATAGTAAAATTTTAGGATGGAAGTGGGTCTTCAAGAAGAAGACTAAAATGAATGGTAATCTACACACATATAAAGGAAGACTTTTTGGAAAAGGCTTCACTTAAACTTATGGTATGAACTATGATGAGACCTTCTCTCCAATTGCTATGATTAAATCAATTAGTATATTATTGATGCATATTTGGACCTCTCCAAGATTTCACAACACGACTTGGATTTCCAACAACAAAATTTACTTGAAAAATGGAGCTTGGAATAGAATTTGCAGCGGAATAACACAATAAACAAGAACAAAGAACGAAAAATAAGAACAAAGGATAAATGAAAATAACAATAAAACGATAGTATGAAGATCAAACTAAACATATATCTTGAAACCTCGGTGAAAACAACCAAGACCTATTGATTTGACTTCGGTGAAAACAAGTTAAGATCTATTAATTGAGTTCAAGATCATAATCGGGAAACGCATCCCAATAATGACCAATTTTGAATTGTACACAACAAATCTAATAAACAACTGTTCAACTTTATATTTTCGACATCACACTTTTTACAAATGATAGACGTGGCTATATATAGCCTATAAAAATAACAGATAAAAGAAACTAAAAGTCACCTGATTACTATGCCAATTAATGGCTTATTAAAACACTAAATAAAAGAATAATAAAAGTAGTCTTGGGAAGATAACGTTTAGGGAAGTTGAAAAGGCAGCTACAACTCCCAAGGCGTCCAGGATAATGCCACATGTAAAGTAGCACCGAGTCCCAAATTTATTCACAACCAATAAAGACCCTTTGCATTCCAGCAGCCTCGCATTCAGGTTCCTTGGGACAGCCACTCATTCGAATCCAAGAAACCATCATATCCAAATATCCCATTTGAACTGAGACAACGTTTGCATCCTTTCACCCCCTCGCATCCAGAATCTCCCTCACATCGAGTCACAAGCTAGTGTGAACCGAACCTCACTGCTATAACTTGGATCGCAACGACCATCAAATAAATACGACTTGTTACGATCGTTCGCACCTAATCACACTCGATCTCAGTCGTTCACATTCTGTCGTAACGACTCCAACTCTACACATTCGTTCGCAACCAATTGTAACCCTTGGTAAGCGCATCACATTGCAGTCATATTCCAGCTTTCGCAACTAAACGAAATTGGAACCAATCGCAATCCAACTCCTCCAGGATGGGA
The DNA here is from genome assembly GCF_002870075.4 of Lactuca sativa. NCBI lineage: Eukaryota > Viridiplantae > Streptophyta > Magnoliopsida > Asterales > Asteraceae > Lactuca > Lactuca sativa. The sequence continues at coordinate 117,495,818 of NC_056624.2, forward strand.
ATTTGAAACGCCTTCCCAATTTATATCAGTAATGCCTCGCCATCCATTCCTTTGTTCCGATTTCGAGACTGATTCCTTCACTTCCCATTCTAACTTACCATCAGACCCAAATGACTTCGGATGGGACATAGACATTAGAGCATCACCATCCAAATTCACATCAAACCCTCCCCCTTCTAAAGGAATTGTCCTAAATTCCGTAAGGTCTTCGTCAATAATTTCTTCTACGGTTACTAAATTTATGTTTTTTTAACAAATTCCCCTTCCCCATCAGTTTCATAGATGATACTGGAATCTTCTTCTTCCTCTTCTTCCATTTCCTCTTCCTCCTTAATTTCTACTTTAATTCCTCCACAATATTCCTCTTCTCTATCGGTGTCATAGATGAGACCTAAATCTTCATCAACATAATCAATGTCACCGAAATGACTATTCTGGTCTTCACCTAACATGTCCCGAAAGATTTGATGATTGTTCAAGAAAATCGAGAAGTAATAACCCATGAATTCTGATTACTCACTCATTGGAGACGTTCTGAACCAGGAATTCAACTTTGACAAACTCAACATAAATGTTTTTTTTAAACTTCAACAACAACTCGAATCAATCAACAATAGTTTGCAAGAACTTGGGTCTCTGATACAAACTACTGGTCATCCAGGAACTTGTAGAAGTGATATCATTTGATGCGTATTTAGACCGCTCCTAGAGTCCACAATAAGACTCAAATTTCTAACACCAAAATTGACTTGAAACAGGAGCTTGGAATCGAATTTGCAGCGGAATGACACAATAAACAAGAACAAAGAACGAAAGACAAGAACAAAGCATAAAAAAGAAGAACAATAAAAGGATAGTATGAAGATCAAACCAGACCTATATCTTGAAACTTCGGTGAAAACAAACCAAGACCTATTAATTTGAGTTTGGTGGCAACAAGTTAAGCCCTATTAACTTGAGTTCAAGATCAGAATCAGGAACGTGTCCCAACAAAGACCAATTTCGAATTATACGCAATAACTCAAATGAACAACATTTTAAATTTATATTTTCAACATCACACTTCTTTACAAATGATAGACATGGCTATATATAGCCTACAAAAATAACGGATAAAAGAAACTAAAAGTCACTTAATTAATATGCCAATTAATGGCTTATTAAAACACTAAATAAAAGAATAATAAAAGTAGTCTGGGGAAGATAATGTTTAGGAAATGGAAAAGGCAGCTACAACTTCCAAGTCGTGTAGGATAATGACACGTGTGAAGTAGCATCGAGTCGCAAATCCATTCGCCACCAACATACATATTCTCATTCCAGTAGCCTCACATCCTAGTTCCTCGGGACAACCACTCATTCGCATATAATAAACCCATATTATCTAAATATCTCATTGGAACCGAGACAGCCTTCACATCCATTTGCCCCATTGCATCTGGAGTTTCCCTCGAATCGAGTAACAAGCACGTGCAAGCCGAACCTCACCGCTATTACCTAGATCGCAACGACCATCAAATAAATATGATAGGTTGCAATCATTCGCACCCAATCACACTCGATCGTAGTTGTTTGCATTTCGTCACAACGAATCCAACTCTGCCCATCCGTTCACAAGCAATTCTAATAGCACATCATATTGCAATCGTATTCCAGTTTTCGCAACTAAAGGCAATTGTAACAAATCACAATCCAACTCTTTTAGACTTGCAATTCAAAATGCCTTCTAATTCGTATCAATAATGCCTCACCATCCATTCCCTTGTTTTGATTTCGGGACCGGTTCCTTCACTTCCCATTGCAACTTACCATCAGATCCAACTGACTTCAGATTGGACATAGACATTGGAGGATCACCATCCAAATTCGCATCAAACCCTCCCCTTTTGAAAGTAATTTTCCTCAATTCTGGAAGGTCTTTATCAACAATTTCTTCCCCGGTTACTAAATTCATTTTTTTTAACAAATTCCCCTTTCCCATCAGTATCATAGATGGGATTGGAATCTTCTTCTTCCTTTTCTTCCATTTCCTCTTCCTCTTTAGTTTCTTCTTCAATTCCGCTTCTCCATCGGTGTCATAGATGGGAACAAAATCTTCATCAACATAATCGGTGTCACTGAAATGACTATTCTCGTCTTCACCTAACATGCCCATAAAGAGTTGACGATTGTTCAACCAAATTGAGAAGTAAACATCCACGAATTCTAATTCCTCGCTCATTGGAGACATTCTAAACCAGGAATTCATCTTTGACAAATTTTACATAAAAGTTTTTTTTCTACTTTTTTTTTTTGAAACTACAATCGCAACCGGAATCAATCAACAATACTCCGCAAGAACTTTGGTCTCTGATAGAAACTTCTGGTCACGTATGAACTTGTAGCACTGATACCATTTTATGCATATTTTGACCACTCCAAGAGTGCACAAGACAAATCGAATTTCCATTGCCAAAATTGACTTGAAAATTGGAGCTTGGAATCGAATTTGCAATGGAATAAAATAAATAAACAAGAAAAAAGAACGAAAGACAAGAACAAAGGTTAAATGACAAGAAAAATAAAAGGATAGTATGAAGATGAAACTAGACCTATTGCTTGAAACTTCGGTGAAAAAAAAAACCAAGAGCTTTCATTTTGAATTCGATGAAAGCAAGTTAAGACCTATTAACGTGAATTCAAGATCAGAATAAGGAAATGCGTCCCAACAAAGGACAATTTCGAGTTGTACGCAACAAATCTAATAAAGAACAGATCAACTTTATATTTTCGACGTCACACTTCTTTACAAATGATAGATATGGATATATATAACCTACACGTCACCTAATTACTATGCCAATTAGATGCTTATTAAAACACTAAATAAAAGAACAATAAAAGTAATAAAAGTAGTCTTGGGAAGATAATGTTTAGGGAAGTGGAAATGGTGGCTACACTTCCAAGGCATCCAGGATAATGCCACGTGTAAAGTAGAACCGAGTCCTAAATCCATTCACCACAACCAGTGACCCTTCACATTCCAGCAGCCTCACATCCAAGTTCCTCGGGACAACCACTCATTCGCATCTAAGAAACCTATTGTATCCAAATATCCCATTGGAACCGAGACAACCTTCACATCCATTCTCCCCCTCGCATCCGGACTCTTCCCTCACATCAAGTCACATGCAAGTAAGAACCGAACCTTACCGCTATAAACCAAATCACAACGACCATCAAATAAATATGACAGGTTGCGATCGACCGCACCCGATTGCAATCAATCACAGTCATTCGAATTATGTAACAACGACTCAAAATCTTCATATTTGTTCGCAATCAATTGTAACCCTTTTGCAATCGCATCGTATTGTAGTCACATTCTGGCTTTCGCAACTAAAGGAAATTGGAACCAATCACAATCCAACTCCTACGTACTTGCAGTTAGAAAGACCTTCCCAATTCGTATCAGCAATGCCTCACCATCTATTCCTTGTTTCGATTTCGGGACTGGTCGTTTCACTTCCCATTGCAACTTACCATCAAACCCAATTGACTTCGGATTGGACATAGACATTGGAGGATCACCATCCAAATTCACATAAATTATTTTCTATAACCACATATTATGACTATGAGAACTACTTTTGTTATGGAAACTTGTTAGAATATGTCTACTCTGTTCAACATAAAGGTTTTGTTAGTCAAAAACATCATAACAAAGTATGTAAACTTAAGAGATCCATTTATGGATTTAAGTAAGCATCTCAATCATGGAATATTATTTTCAATGATGTATAGTTTTATCAAGAACGAAGATAGAACTTGTTTTTACAGGAAAACTAGTGGGAGTATAACAGCATTCCCAGTTTAGTGACATAAGTCATGGCTCCAAAAGTGCTTCTCATTGAAAGATTTAGGAGAGGCCACTTATATTCTTCGAATTAAGAAATATAGAGATAGATCAAAGCGATTAATAGGCTTAAGTCAAAGTGCATATGTAGACAAAATCTTGAAGAAGTTCAAGATAGAATACTCTAGGAAAGGGTTCGTGAAAATGAGAAATGTTATGATTTTGACTTCATCTTAAAGTCCTAGTAAAAGAGCTGAGCTAGAGAAGAGGAATGGCATTCCATATGCTTCGGCTGTTGGATCCATCATGTATGTCATGTTATGAACTAGACCTGATATATCTTGTGCTTTGAGCATGACGAGTAGATGCAAACAAAATCAAGGAAAAAGTCATTGGATGGCTGTAAAGAACATTCTAAAGTACTTAATAAAAAATAAAGATAATATATTCCTTGTTTATGGAAGTTTGGTGTAAAGTGTAGATGCTTCCAAACAGATCAGGATGATTGTAAGTAACAATCAGGGTATGTATTCACTATCAATGGAGGTACGGTTTCATAGAAGAGTTCTAAGAAGAGGGTTGTAGCATAGTCCACTACATAATCAGAACATATTGTTTCTTTAGAAGCTTCAAAGGAAGCTACTTAGACGAAGAAATTCATTGAGAATCTAGGGGTTATTCCTTCTATTCAGGATCCCCAGGAGATCTACTATGACAATAAGGGTGTCGTTGCATTAGGAAAGGAACCCAAGTCATATTAGAGGACCCAACACAATCACCTCCTAGTTCAAATACATTTGTGATGAAGTTAGAAGTGAGGATATTTGTATTCACAAAAAACACATAGATCAAAACTTGGTAGAACCATTCATAAAGTCGCTTCCATAAGCTAAACATGAGGGTCATGCTAGAGGGATATGAATTTTCTATTTTAGTGATAGGATTTGGTCTTGTTTTGGTATTCAATATTGGGATGTTGTAAGCATCAACTATCGTAATGATTATGATATATATAGAAGATGATATTTTCATTAAATAATTGTTGTCTTATATATTAACATGTTTAATCCTTGAGTAATTTAATTATTTTAAATATTCATAGTTGTTCGTTGTTTTGAGAACATTAATGAAGTAAGACTAATATAAATTGGATTGATTAACAAATTTTCATAACCAGGGCACGGGCGGAACTCAATAGGGGCCAGGAAGGGCCATGGCCCCTCCGTTTTTTTGGCTTCTTAATACCAGTATAATACTCGATCTGGTCCCTCAACAAGTTGAAACAGACAGACTTCATTAAGGAAACATATTAATTCCATAAAATAACAATAAATAATCTAAATACCTAATTTACCACTCAATAACTCAATCATCTAAAAACACCCTAAAGTGGGCAGGCATTACGCTGTTGCTACTCATGATGCACAAATCACCATAGTAAATCAGTTATTCTGAAGTTCACATCTACTCTACACCACAACACCGCCCACTTCTTCATTTCAATTTACTTATTTTGCTTTTGTGCGGCTTAGATCAATGAGAATGGAGGAGAAGAAAAAGAAGTCTTACTACTTTCTGTTTTTTTACTATGTGAAGGAGATTATAACAAGAGACCAGAGAGTGATATGTTTTTATATTGTTTCATTTTCAGCTTTTTCTGAGGAATACAGTATGCTAGTAGTGTAGGGAGAAGGAAATGTCAAACACTCATTTTGCATAGGAAAATGGGTACGATATCTTTTGATTATTAATCTCAAGTTTAATTATAATTATCATATTTATCCAAGTTTTTGCATCATTATTTTCAATTTGTTTAAGATATTTTAAATTTTAACTGTTTAAAATAATTCTTTAGTCTCTGTATAACAAACGTTTGCCAACAAAACAATACAACAAAATTATTAGAATCAGAAAAACATAGTTTTTATTTGAGATGCCTATTTGTTAAAATTTTGTTTTATATTATTTAACGTTAACTGTAATTAGTTTTGTTATATAGTAAGTTAACATGAAAAAACAATATGCTTATTATGAGTTTAATAAAACATCAAGTTTATTTAAGATTATAGAAAACCATAATTTTTTTGGAAATACTCGTAAATACAGTGTTTGTGCTACTGAGAACTGATCTAAAAAATAATGGATTGTTTCTCTAGGTTTATTTTGAAGTTTTCGTTCGGCCCCCCTAGTTGTAACGTACGTGTTCCGCCCCTGAACCAGGGTCATATGTGCTTATTAGAGAACAAGTATTGGACCTAACTCGTTCTAGATCACTACATGGATCACTATCATGACTGATACTTGATAAGTGTAATATCTTTGTATCTTTAATACTTAAGATACATATTTGGGACTTAAGTTTAGGGAATTATATACTTTGATATGGTCAAATATTTTTCTTTAACCAAACAATTATAATGGCTAATATTAGGTATAATATAAACTATCAGAGAGACGTATGTAGTCAAGATGAGATTTGTTCCTCTTATGTGTGGATAGTTAGACATCTAAGGCATCTTATCAAAAGTTAACACGAAATGATATTGATTGCAGTCTGCTCAACATGATGTCTGTGAAAAAGGGATAACTAATAACTTAATTTATACATAAGTTGAAGTTGTGATCTGTTAGGGAGTTTGTTGTTAACGGAATTGAACTTCTACATGTGTTATTAGGGGAAATGAAATGTTGCTAGACTTTCCCAACTTTCTATATGAATCTATGACGAGTCTGGTCTAAGTGGGAGATTAAAAGATCTTTATGATCAAGAGTCATATTAGAATCATATTACAAATAACTTATAATCCAAAAGGGTTATACTAACAACAACTTGATACAAATAGACAGATTATTTATAAGAATTTCATTCTTGATAAATATTCATAACTCTTATAAATAATTGAAAATTATTTATCTTATTAAAATAATAAATTTCAATATCAAGTATCATAGTATATCATAAGGTATGATTTATTAAGGCATGTATATCTTTTGAGAATAGAAAAACTTTTGTCTTTTTAGAGAAATGGATAAGGCTTTATAAGGCATAAAGAATGACTAGGATTTTATAAAAAAAATTCTATTCTTATATATATATATATATATATATATATATATATATATATATATATATATATATATATATATATATATATATATATATATATATATATATATATATATATATATATATATATATATATAACCATGACTTGCTAGATAAAAAGAAGAATAACCTTTTGCTTATTTTAGTAATAGGCACATGCTATAAAAGCTTGACATTAAAATATGATTAAGAGGTATGACATGACTGAAAGGGTTAAGGCCTAATGTGTAATACAAAAAGGTTTTAAAGCTTTCACTTGACATTCATTTGGTTCACCTATTGTTGTGGATATCTTCTTGCTTTTCTCTTATTCTCCCTTGCTTAAGTGTTAGTAGAATACTTGCCTAAAATTCTCATTAAGTCATCACATAGTTTTAACTTAAAGCTTAAGAGTAAAAAACTAGCATCTTATATAGTTGGTTATTATTGGTGTCACAATTTGGAGGAGTTCTTCTTTGTACTCTACATTCTTCATCAAAATCCAAGCCTTCGTTTGAGGACTCAGAGTGAAGAAAGGTTATTATCTTTTTTCCTTTATGATAGTTTGTCTTTCATTTGTTTGCAAGAGGATACTTGGTGGGTATAAACTTGTTTATGTTATTCAAAATTAAATCTTTTTCCATTGTTATCTTGGAATTTTTGAAACTATTTTCGAATAAAAACCCAATAGTTGTTACGGAGGTTGAAAGTATTGTTAATGACCTAAAATGGTAACGAACTTTGGTTTTTGTCCATATTTAGGTAATCATGTTTTTTTTCATATACATTTGACTATTTACCTTGTTTGACCTATTAAAAATAAAGTTATATGACAGATTACCCTATTATGAGCAGATCAAACAAGTTTATTAGTCAAATGTGTCCAAAAATAATATTGTTGCTTAAATGTGGATTAAAACCAAAGTCCCTTACCCATTTTGGTAATATTGGTTTCTTTATGCTAATCACAAGTAGTTATCTTTTTTCCTCTATGATTATTTTAATCTTTTATTTGTTTGCAAGATATCTTTAGTGTGTATAAAATTTTATATATTATTCAAAATTTAAAATGCTTCCATTTATATATTTTAGTTTTTGAAGCTATTTTTTAACCAAATTGTTATTACGAGGTTCAAACTAAGTGGAGTAACTATGTTCCTATAAAGCTGGACATTCTCTAAAAGCTGGACATTCTACTTTGGAGAATTTCTTTTAAATGGAATTCCTATACGGGTGAACCTTCCCGACAAGTCGACTATTATATTAATATGGATACTCTGCCTTGTCCTTTGTGGGATAGTAGTAATTTCTATACGGGTGAACCTTCCCGATAATTGTGGTATGGTTTCTCTTCCTTGTCCTTTGTGCGATAGTAGTAGAACATATGTTTGTTAAGTCTGAAGGGAGTGGTAACACCCTTAGTATACTGCCACATCATTTTTTTTGGTGCCAACTCACTAGCATGTTATTTCTTAGCATTTCATAGGGAGTGGTAGTGTGTTAAATTAATATGATTTATTTTGAAGAAAAAAAAAGAAAAAAACAATAGGTATAAACCAATCAGAATCCACCAATATGTTTTCTCTCTCATCTCTCCTCTCGTCACTTGTTTGGCGACCCATTTTTAACACCTTCTTTAGCGAGTCATAAGGAATGATATTTGATATTTAACAAATTGCTTGGCAAAAGGGTTGGCCAGTCCACTTCTTCAAGCCTAATTGCCCATGTATTGTTGCTATTTGGAGTCGGGTCAAGACTTGGTGCAACCATTTCACCTTAAAAAACCGATATTTTTAATGACATTATCATTTTTTTCTTTTGTTTTTGGACGTGTAATAAAAGGAAAAAGTTTAAAATAAACCGGGAAACTTGGATGTAAAATGTTCTTTTGGCTATCTCCTTTATAATTTTTGGTTGCTGAAGTTGCTCTTAACAAAACACAATAATAAATTAAAAGAGATAAGACAGCTATACCTAACCGATTATTTTGACCTGATCTAAATCATATATGCCCCATAATATTTCAAAATCCGTCTCTATTAATAATAGTTCGCTTTAATGAAAAAAAACTCAATTTTTGAAATGACAGATTGGTCAACTAATACAATATTCGTTTCGTCTTGTAGCATTTAATCACATAAATGATCTATTTTTCAAATAAATAATTAATCATAATTTTTTAAACTCATAACAGATAAAATAAAATCTTGCAATACAAATTCATAATTACCAAACTCAAGTAGTAATTATTATCGCAAATAATACTGTCGTATGTCCAAAAGCATAATATGCTTTCTATTTCATTTTATCTCAAGAATTGCACGTTTTCTACTTATGATAATTGTCTTGCATATTTTTTTTTCAGGTTTTCCTATTTAACGTTTTTTCTAGCATAATCTTTTTCCAAAATTGAACTTATTTTATATTATCCTTTTAACATTCTAGCGGTTGACACCGCCTGACATCTTTTTATAACATTTCCCCTCTAAACGTAGCATTTTTAAAACTTAAAATCATTGAGCAATTACCAGGTTAATTAGTAAATATGAAACATGTATGTTTTTAACGTAAATCAAATATTTGTACCATAAGTTTTTGAAGGTACAACCATGAACACCTAAAAATAATAGAGTAAAAAGGCAGATAAGAGGGCAGTTTTGTCTATATATACACACGCACATCATACAAAACCCAACATACAAGATCTCTCATCCCTATTCTTTTTTCAACCTACACAAAAATGGTGTTGTCAAAAGATGAAAGCCTGATTTATGACATCAAGATCTCTACGGTTGGACCTGGGCGCGTATCCGGTCATGGTGTGGTTCAAGAGCTAACTGGCATGGACTTAGCCATGAAGCTTCACTACCTCAAAACCGTTTACTATTTCAGAAGCCCAGCATTCGAAGGGTTAACCATCATCAACATTAAGGAAACCTTGTTCAGTTGGACATGCCATGCCTTTGTCCCTTGTGGTCGTTTAAGGAGGGCTGACTCGGGTCGACCATATATCAAGTGCAATGATTGTGGGGTTCGGTTGATCGAGGCTCGGTGCAAAATGAGCCTCGATGAGTGGCTCGAGTCAAAAGATGACTCAAGACACAAGCTTCTTGTCACTAACCAAGTCCTTGGTCCCGACTTGCCTTTCTCTCCACTAGTTTTAATGCAGGTTTGCCTCTTGAATTTTTATTATTTATTATTCGAGTTGTGTAGTAGGTGTTCATGGTTTGGTTTTTTCAGTTTTTAGGTCAAACCGAAGCAAAACTGTTAGTAACGATTTTTTTGTCAATTGAAAACTGAAGCCGAACCATTAAAACTTAAAACCGAACCAAACTGAGTTGATACTAATGGTTTGGCTGCAGTTTGGTCTCACAATTTGGGCTTTTTAGCATCATTTAAGTCGTTAGACTATTACTCGAAAAAAAAAAAAACAGTTTTACTAAAAAACCAATAAAACCCGAACGGATTAGTCAAAACCAGTTGAACCAGAGCTTGTTGAAACACAAAAAACAGGATTTTCTTTAAAAAGATAATTCTAGGTTTGGCTAGAGTTCTAGCAACATAAACAAGTTTTAACAGGGACAAGTCCCACAAAACTACAAGAAGAAACACGGTATTACTTTTAATTCATATTTCCTTTTTCCATTCAAAGAAGCACATTCTTTCCGTTATCAAACATTTGAGATTTATTAAGAACATGGGTGTGGGCAACTAGATCTAACATGGAATTGATAACATCTCATTCATAGCATCACCATAACATCAATGAGGAAATGATGTTCCTATGTTCTAACATTTTAAAAGGTAGAGAGAGAAAAAAAAAGATAAGATGAAAATGAAATTTGATTGGTTTGTTTTCACATTGGAAGGTGTCATACGCCACAAGATGCAACATAACACCAAGAGCAAGTGGTGTTCTTGGTGTTATGACCCTTTATAGCTTGCTACATTAGCCATAACGTCATATAACATGAACCATACCAACTGCTCTAATGAACTATAATTTGCTTAAATCATTAACATAACAAATATTATTAACTTTGTAATATCTAATATTATATAAACTTGTGAAATATAATAACATATTTGAAAAACTTGTGAAAAAAGTAATAAACTTTTGAATACACTATCTTATACTGTTTTTAAAGAACATATGTTTTATAATCTCCATTAGTGGTCTTATAATTCATAAGAACAAAATATAATAACTTACATATCTATTAAATATATTATTCATATTAAGGGTGTGAGCTATTATTTCTTTTAATTTTTTTGGTCAGTTCATCACCATCACCATGTAATATCACCTTCATTATATGTGCATTTCTTTCATTGATAGAAAATCATCACAATTTACTCGGTTTCACGGTTCACTGCACACCTTCTTACTCACTAGGGGTGGTATTCACCAGTCCCACTCACTGTGACATCACTCCATCATAGGCATGTAAACGAGATCGAACCGACCAGAATCGAAAATTTGAAAATTGAATAAGTCATAAATTAAGAACCAAATACAACTAACCGGTTCCAACCGGTTTCAGTTTCAGTTCGGTTCTAATAAGAAATATGTTATTTAAAAAGTTGTTTAAAACCAAAACCAACTCGAACCGTAAAAGAAAATCAAAAATCAAATAAACTGTAATATAATTAACCGAGAATCAAACCGAATACTAGTAACTGGTTCAGTTTATTTTTTCTGCCTTAGTCAAACTAATAATATAATGTATGCTAACGAAATGAAATAATTGAAACCAAACACGGGTCCAACTTATGATCTGCCAGTCGTTCTCATAATACTCAACTACTTAAACCGTCTAATAAATGCTTACTCTTACATTTGCTTGCGAAACTTTGTATCTATGCATTTATTGCTACTATCTCCACTGAACACTATCGAGTATGATTAGTCTAAAAATATCATATTCATAATCTCTTTGACTCTTTCATGTTGTCGTTTTCGTGTAATGGCAAATCAAAATTAGTACGACGCGTATCTTAAGTAGTTATCTTTACGGCTCAAACATATTTTTCATGTTTATTAGATGCTGACACCTATATCTTCCTAATGTTTATAATAGTGAGCTTTTGAAAATCCAATAATACTTGATGCGTAAGAAATTTGATAAAGTTTATAGTGGAGATCTCGATACCTCTTGGATCGTATAAACATTTTTCGAACTGATATTTCTATCTTATATCCGGGTTATAAGAAACTCAGCCTAGGATAATCTCAAAATGACTATTACAAATCTAGGCATAAAAAACGTAAATCAAATTGCTAAAAGATTTTTAATTTGTACGTATGAAGAAAAACAATAGCTAAAAGGTCATCACTTTTTCTGAAAAGAAGAACCGTTTATATGGAAAACGATATGTAGGGTTTCGTATTAGGGTTGACCGTCATCGGTTTCTTTGGAAACAAATAAAGAGAATCCATAATTAATGAGGAAATCAATGGTTTCCAAAAAGGGAAACGTCACTATAGTAGATTAAATTTTTGTCCTTTGTCCGATTTGGTCACTAATTTTTTTTTTATTTTGTTTTGCACATTAGACCATTAAACTCGTTATTGACCTGTCAATTAAACCATTATTCTCGAATTTAAAAGGTTTATCAGTTACCCTGCTGATGTGTCATTAATAATCAGTTTGTAAATATTTTTTGGTAGCCACATCTATAAATCCATGTCAACTTTATCTTTATTTTTTGGGTAGCACCTCCTACCACCGCCAATCGCCATCCATCACCATCAAAATCATCCACAATGATCATCGACCACCAACAAAATGTAAAGACTTCGTACATTTTCTACAAAGAAAACCACATTTTGTACATACCCAGAAACCAAAAAAACCATTAATCGCCATCTTAGAAGAGTAAATGAACAAAGAAACCAAAAAAAATGATTTCATAACCAAAGAAACCCATTAATCATCGATGATTATAAAGAACAAATTGGTAGGTGCTTTAAAGACGAATCTAAACACCATTGTATAAGATTCATGCCAAAGTGGTGGACTCATCCATTTTAAAATACTTAGCTTCCTCCTCCCAACCACCGGACAACGCCTTACGCCACCCATTCTCCATCTCTACACCATTGAAAGTTGCATATAAAACACCCACCACCGCTCCATCATCCTCTTTATCCTAACATCACCATCTTCATCTCAACGTCACCATCTTCATCCTAACATCAGAAATACAAATTTAAAAGGGAAGAACTTTGATTTCTATTTTATGCTACCGATAAACACACACATAAATAAAAAGGGATCAAGTCATTACAACTGTTTCAAAAAGAATAAAGGGGATCATTTTGGCTGTGATCGATAAACAAAATCAAAGGGTAGGACCTCGATTTTGAAAGCTTATTGTTTAATTTAATCAGATTACATTGGGGATGTTGTAGTGATAAGATGGATTTCTTAAAAACTATAACATATCATTTGTATCTTTTCTTGTTTCTGTTCATGGGTTCGCGTTTTGAAGACGACCCAGTAACAAGAATCATGACTTCTTCATTGAAACTTCATCTTCACCTGGGATTAAAGAGTTCATCTTCATCTGATTCCTTCGATGATGCCCTCCAATGAAACCGACAAACCCGACGAAATCGACGCTAACCTCCCACAAAACCATATCCTTTATGTTACCAGTTCAACACCACCGATGACACACTTTCATACATGTTTTCTGTTGATTTTGAAACTTTAATTGGCTGACATATCGCTCAAAATGACAGAGATAATTCTTCAAAATGGCTATGGTCGGTGTTAGGGACCGGTTGTCGCAGTGGTTCTTCACATTCATAGAATGAGTTTTAATTTAGGGTTTGTACTTAGGGGAAATAAAAAAGAAAAGGAAAAACCATGTGGAGGATTAAGATGTGATTTTTTTATTTTGAAATAATTAAAGAAAGCCACATAGACGAAAGGTAACCGAGAAACCTTTTAAATTAGAACACAATTGTTTAATTTATAAGTCAATAGCGAGTTTAATGGTATAATGTGCAAAAAAAAATTATTGATCAAATCGGACAAATAACAAAAGTTTAATGTGATATAGTGACATTTTCACATTTCCAAAACTGACGATCTTAGTCAATTTTATCATAATCACCTTCTAGAATTCGATTTTTTCACTATGTACCTACTTGTGAAATCCGAAGAGTTTTTAGGGCACTGCCCTTTGGAAACCCAAGACCCAAGGGTGCTGCCGCCCTCGGACTCCTGACTTGTCGTCAAACCGGCTTCTAATTCGATGTTATAAATGCGTGCACTTTGCACATACTCAAACACGTATTAAAGTAAAAACTATAAAGTCCCTTAGCTCACATGTAAGTTCCAGTTACACAAAATATCTAAATGACACTAAAATCACCAACATAATGGACACATATAACTTATAAAGTAAAAGCGCGTCACTCTTATATGTTAAGGTTAAATATGCATTTATGTGAAAAACTTTTTTTTCCCACTTCATGTATAACAAAATAGCTTTTAAATTTTTATATGAAATCCTTAATGATATTTTATGTTAGGACCAAACGATACATATTTCTATTAAACCTAGCTATCTAATCAGTTTAGGCGTATACTATAATTCATGCAAATAACATAAAAATAAAAATTGAAATATTTTTCTTTAAATTGGTGAAAACGTTGAGCATTGTTACTTAAAACTTTTGGCCGAGGTAACTGATTTGTTGGTTGCAATGTTGTAAATATTGTATCTAGAATGAATACAGTTGCATATTTCGTTTAGTAACCCATTTTGTTATACGTTAAGAAAAACACCAAACGTGGTTACATAAATATGAATTTAACCATGCATGGTTATTATGATGCAGTTAACCAAGTTTGCATGTGGAGGAACATCAGTTGGAATAAGTTGGGCTCATGTACTTGGAGATGCTTTTTCTGCCGCTGGCTTTCTTAACCTATGGGGTCAAGCCACTAGGCAACAGTTTCCCGCCAAACCACTTTCTATGGCTCATACAAACAATGAGGGTCATAACCCGAAAATCCCATTACAGGATCTGCTTGCCATAAAACGGGTCGGCCCACTTGGAGATACATGGGCCACTCCAAATGACACAAAAATTGAAACTTACTCTTTCTATCTTTCTTGGCCTGAGTTAACCCGTTTGCAGTCAAAGATATGTGGGGATAAAAACCATCAACAGATTCCACCCTTCGAGTCTATTTGCACTGTGGTTTGGCAATGCATAGCCAAGGTTAAACACGGGTCCGAAGTGAACATGGTGACAATATGCAAACGTGAATCAAAAATTCCATTTGAAGGGATTATCACAAACAATGCTCAATCAATTAAGGTGGTAAAAACAAATGCTTCTGTGGAAGAATCCAGTTTGATGGAACTTGGGTTGCTCCTTATGAATCAAGGTGTGGATGAGAGGAGGGATATCGAAGAAGCAATGGAATCTGATGGTGGATTCCCGGACTTTTTGATATATGGAGCAAATTTGACTTTTGTGGATTTACAGGATACCCCACTCTATGATTTAGATATAAGAGGAAATACACCGGTTTATGTAAGTTGTGCTATTGATAATGTTGGAGATGAAGGTGTTGTGTTGGTTTTTCCAACTCGAAAAGATCAAACCGATGGGTTAACAATCAGCATAGCGTTGCCTCAAAATCACATTCATGAGCTTAAATTGGCGCTTAAGAGAGAATGGTCTCTCTCTTGATTTAAAACACATGTATGTACTATGTATTCGTTCTACTACTAGGATAAACCTCGGGCTAACTTGCGTTTCCCATTATTTTAAATAAATAATTCTATTATAAAGTATTAATAGACCTCTTGAGTGAAACAATATTGTTTTTATTAACAAGTTTATAATGTCAATTGCTTGGTTTCTTTAGTAAATGTTATTTCGATAAAGTTTTATTAAGATAAATGAAAAATGATTTAAAAAAGTGATATATAAGCCACTATTGTTTCCTTTTTAGACTGAATGTGAAAGTTTTGTAAATATATGTGAGTTGCATTTCTAATTAAGAATTCTATTTGTTTTGATGATAACCAAATGAATGATGACCAAAGAATGATCGAAAGAACTATGATGACCAAAAGAATGATCGAATGAACTAAGTTTTTTACAAGCTGTTTCATTGTATTATACAAAAAATATTTTCTTCTTATTTAACTATGAATTTTGTTTGTTTTGATGATGACCAGACGAATGATGACCAAACGAATGATCCAAAGACCCGAGTTTTTTTTACTAAAGGTTTCATCGTGTTATGTAAAATTAATACCTTCTTATTTAATTAATGAATATTTTGTTTAAGTATCTTGAAATGTCTTGAAAGCATATCAACATGGTTACTAGAATTGCAAGAGTGAGAGTGAAGAATTCTCACAAGTGCATACATATCTATCATTACATTAAATTATTTTCTAAGGTCATATTACATGTACCGTAACATATCTATGGAATAGTTAAATAGAATGTCATATTATAAAACTATGTATAACTAATTACATAAATATTTAAAAGATTTATAAATAACAAAACATTTTAGAAAATTATATTTTATGGAAAAGTTCATTTCAACTTGAAGTCCTTTGTGGAAATATATCAACCATCTTTTATGTGAATTAAATAGTGAACCAAAATAAAGAAAATAAAAATTTTACCGTGAAAAAGCTAAAAATTCCTAAAAAATGTTATATCACCGAGTAAACAAAAAGCTAACTAAAAACATTTATTGACAAGCAATCACATAAACACATAAGAATGTAACTTTTCGCATTGCCCCTAACGTGAATGGAAATGTCCAAAATTTCAAAAATTCGTTGAAAATTAAAAACATTTGTTCCAATTCTACTCTTAGAGATTGAATAATAACCATTTGTTCAAAACAACAACCATAAATCAAATCAGAGTAACAAGATAGTAATTCAAAATTACGACTCAGAGCATTTTCAAGGATGTCATGCAATCACACCATGCCCTTCTATTTGTTAACATAACTACTTGTATGAGGATATCGATGGATTCTCTACTTGTAAGCTTGATCATGGAAGCTCAGGTAGAGGGTATGTGTCAAGAGAACTGGAAACTTGATAGAATTAGGGGTGAGAACACCCGGTTTGTGCAGGATAGCATGGGTGTTGTGGTCGGGTCTAGTTTTCGATGTTTGGTGGTGTCAGACAGACTATTTTGGAGGAGGCTCATAAGTCTTGCTTCTCTATTCACTTGGGGGCTACCAAGATGCACCTGGATTTACGATTGACTTACTGGTGGTCGTGCATGAAGCCGCCGAGGACTGCGAAGGGCTTTGACGCTATTTGTGTCATCATGGATCGATTGACCAAGAGCACCCACTTTTGGCGATACGGGGGAGTTCATCGACCGAGAAGCTGGCCGAATTGTATATCCACGAGATCGTTGCTTTCCATGGGGGTATTGGTCTCTATTGTTTCAGACTGTGATGTTCGATTCACCTCTCGTCTCTAGCAGAAGTTCCACGAGGAACTGGGCATGCGGTATCACTTGAATACAACTATCATCCACAGACATACAGACAGAGTGAGTGGACCATACAAACTCTCGATGATATGCTGAAAGCTTGTGTCATTGACTTCGGTGGGAGCTGGGACTCCTACCTACCTCTTGTAGAGTTCTCCTACTACAACAACTTTCATTCCTGTATTGGTGCCCCACCATATGAGCTATTTTTTGGACGGACATGTCGCACCCCAGTCTGTTGGGGTGAGATCGGTCACAGGGTGATGGGACGGATAGAGGTAGTTCTGCAGACTATCGAGAAGATCCAGTAGATCAGACAGCGGCTGCAGACCACTGAGAGTCGGCAGAAGAGTTACGCTGACAGACGCCGATCTAAGTTGGAGTTCCAGGTGGGTGACATGGTACTCCTGAAGGTCTCATCCTGGAAGGGTTTGACCCGCTTCAGGAAGATGGGGAAATTAGGTCCCCAATATATCGGACCATTAAGGATCACTACCAGAGTTAGCAAGGTGGCGTATAGATTAGATATCACTGAGGAGCTTAGTCAGATCCACAAGACTTTCCAGGTTTCACAGTTGCGGAAGTGCATTCTGGATGAGGAGGCAATAGTGTCATTAGATGATATTCAGGTCGATGAGCGCCTGAATTACGTGGAGAGGCCGGTGACTGTTCTTGTGAGGAAGGTGAAAGTTCTATAGAACAAGGAAATACCTTTGGTAAAGGTACAGTGGGAGCAAAGGAGGTGATCCGAGTGGACGTGGGAGGCGGAGGCAGAGATGCAGGAGCACTATCCAGGATTGTTCGCTGCAACAGACTTCGAGGATGAAGTATAGTTCAAGTGGGGGAGAATTGTAACACGCCGACTCCCAGGTACAAGTTTTAAAGCATTATATACATATTTTATGGACCTAGTCGACGAGTTAGTTGCTCCCAACTCGTCGTGTAGAGGCGGGTTAGCCATCATCGATTATTGGATCTACTCGTCGAGTCGGAGGACGTGAACTTGACGAGTAGGAGTTAGGAGATGAAACCCTAATTTTTAGGGTTTGCACCCTATTTAAAGGACCTTATGACCCTTCCTTCAGTCCTTTACCATCCCCTTGATGGCTAAGAGAAACCCTAATCACTATTAACATTGTCCTTGAGTGATTGTGAGGTTTAAAGAGTGATTTTAGTGCTTTTTGTGAAGAATGTGTGAAGAATAAGAAGATTGGAGCAAAAAGGAGCTTGTGGATCTAACTCTACTTCATCTTGGCATCATTTTGAAGGTAACAAGTCATTACCTTGGCATATCTTTAGCTAAATCTCTTCATATTTGGGTTCAGGGCTATCTTTAGCACATTTGGGAGTCATTTCGAGTATTGGGGCAAGATCTGAAGTTGTAACTTTAGATCTGGACTCCCTTGGTCCCTATAGCTATAAAGTTATGAGATTTGGAAAGCTTGGACCTTTCCCTTTGAGTTAACCTTTCCCTTAGTCTAGTGTTGGCATTTAGGACAATGCATGTACTTAAATTTTGCATCTTTACATGGAAACCATGCCCTAGGAGGTTGGATCTACAATATGGAGCTTTGGGGTGGCTTAAAAACATCTGTATAAGTAATGGATTTCATGAACTCGACGATTCGCTTAGCCGACTCGGCGAGTCGGATGATGGTTACCCGTATATGATTTTGCATGAGCTCGACTAGTCAGTAAGAGGACTCGACGATTTGGTTGGAAACTCAGCGAGTTGGTTAGGGTTTTATGAGTTTCCAAGTTCTCAAGGAACTCGACGAGTTTCTAGCTGCACTTGACGAGTTGGGTCAACCTGGACAGTTGACTTTCGCCGTTGATTTTTACTATGACCAAGGCTTGACCAATTTGACTTTTTTGGGCGGGGGGGGGGGGGGGGGGTATTTTGGTAATTTGGAAATTTTTGGAAGTGGATCATTGGTGGACCTAGGTTTTAGTCTTGGAGCTGCGTTTGCTGGAGTTTGACTTTATCACTTCAAGCTACTCGTGAGGTGAGTTCTCCTCACTATATCAACTTGGTCTAAGGTACCAATGTCGGCCCTTATCGGAATTGTATCCAGGTTTATTGCATGATATGCTTATCAAGTTACACCCTGATAGTTAGGATGGTGATATGCTTAGTGACCTGGTAGGTCGGTATCCTGGTTTATAGGATTATGCTATGTTAGTGATCGGTTAGATCCGTATCCTGGTTATAGAATGGTTGCCGTGTTAGTGATCTGTTAGATCCGTATGATTATTGGTACATGCTAGCTAGCGTATGATATTTATGTGCACATGTTAGTTGGATTGGGGGATTGGGTTGAGGCAGGACCTTCTTTGTGTTGTAGGCCAAGATACCTAGGGCGGACCGGATAGACTGTAGACCCGGGAGGGCAAATAGTCAGGTCGAAGGCCCGACGAGCGGTCCAGATATGCTGAAGGCCCTAAGAGGTGGTCCAGACGTGTCGAAGGCTCGGAGAGCAGTCCAGATAAATTGATGGCTTGCGAGGCGGTCCAATCAGACTGATGGCTCATTATACATGTTGTATTTGCTTATATGATATGATTATTGTTTGGATCATCTTGTTGCGTCTTGGGCTCGTTCCTTTTAGGCCAGTTTTGTAACCGGTTTGGGCCTGTCCAACCGTGCATTATTTTATTCTAGGGTTTTAGTATTTAAGGTGTATGCATGTGTGACAACCCAAGAGTTTCCATTTTGTAAAACCATCCACAGCAAGCGAAGTCAACCCGTTCTGCTAACTTGCAAACTTTTGGGATAAGTTTGAGCATTTCAGGATTTACACTTAAGGAGATATCAGGAGAGAGGTTGCACTAGAGAATTGTGCAATTATGTTTTTCCAAAGCTCATTGATATCAGAATTCAATGCCTGAATAAAATATTTTCTACAAAAAACCCCAGGAGTATATATATGGTTCTTAGCCATTTTGGATTCATTAGTTACATTTCCAAGTAGAGAAAACCCGATTTCTCTCTCAAGGATCTTCACCCGATCACCCCGGATAGTAAGTACTTCAATCTAGAGTGTATTTAAGTGTGTTATATGCTTTGATAACATGAAAAATCAGCCAAAACACCAAGGAAATGGTGTTCATGGCCCAAGATCTTCTTGGACCGTGAACATTAAATTTAGGGCCAAAGTGTGCCCAATGTCCCCCCAAACCTTGGAAATGAACCTAGAGACTACCCATGACTTGTTTAAACCTCAAAAACATGAAGAATCAAGGCTAGAAGTGAGTTCATGGCCAAGGATGTTCTTGGGCCGTGAACTCCATTTTAGGGTGCCAAAATGCCCTAGATGCCTTCCATAAGCCAAGAGACTGACCTAGCACTTTACCATGATGTGTTTAGTACTCAAAGCAACCAAAATACCAACACCCATAGGTGTTTACAGCCGCAAGCACATGACCAAATGGTCCATGGGCCGTAAACTCAAGTTAGGGGAGTTTTGATGCCACAAACACTTCCTAAGGCTTAGGCTTGAATTTAGGATGCTTCCTTATGACCTTTAGGACCCTCATAAACATAAATGGCCATGAGTTTATGGTAGTAAACTCATTAGGGCAGTGAACTCCTCAAAAACTCTAAAGAAAGTGGTTTTCTTCATCCTAGGAAAGAGTTAAGGTCCCTAAATCATTCCCTAGTAGTAAACTCATGTGAGTGCCTTTATACCTTCCTATGTTGAATCACATGTGATTCCAACACTTGGTCAAGGTGTTTCCTTTCATATAGTTGTTGTAAACATTATATTCATGTCAAAAAGTGTCCTTATATGTCATTTAGGACTTATTGTGTCTCGGGACTTCATTCATGGAACTGTCATCCTTACACGCATACCCGTTTGAATCACCCACATCAGGTGAGTTCATACCCCGTAATGAATCATTTAACTATTTTAACTGTTTTAAGGGGGGGGGGGAATACAGGTTGAACACAATGATAATTGTGTACATATTTGTTGTTAAACATTCTTCAAAATGTTACTTATGTTATTTATAAGTTGTCAACATATTTCAAACTCATTTAAAGTTATGTTACTTTGTAGTTATACAAAACTCCGTTATTAAAGTAAAAGCATAAATTAGTAGAGAGATGAGTCATTTCAGTAACAGTCCAAGTAGAGCATTAGTAAACTATTATGTGTATAGTTTAGGAGAATGCTATTTATTACTTCTAGTACAATGAAGCACACAAAGAATCAATATCAGAACAGAACAAACAGTGAAGAGAATCAAACAATACCAGAACAGAACATAACAAACAAGTTAGGTTGCTATAGCATGATAACACACACACACACAAGATCTAATTATACCAATGAATCATTAACGCATTAGTGATAGTTATATTGGGTATACATGATCATATAACTTTAATGTGAATTACATGGCTTGCATGGATTTGTTGGGGTCGCGTTTGGTTCCCTCAATCTCTTTACATTGAGAGCGTTTAGTAAGGGATTCTAGCTTTCACGTTATGACAGTAAAAAAACAAATATGTTTTAGGTTATTAGTACATCCGCAGGTCATTATAAACGACATCCGTGTACTTACTTCTCCCATTACTTTCATAAAGTGTCGGTAACACTTGAAAGTTGATCTATTTTCTAGTCGACATAGTTATAAACTAGGGAGAATATACTTTACATTTGACAAAGGAACAGTCGGGTTTAACTCAGATTAGAAGATGCCTTGGTAGAAGGCTACGATTAAAGGTTAGGATCATAGTGCTAGCTTTATGATTCCTTAATGTATACACTATAGAATACATATATTCCAATAGATTCCGACAGCTAATAGGATGTGTGCCTTCGCTTCATTTCCTGTTCTTGTTTGATTGTGGTCTTGAACCGAGTCCCCCAAATCTATTATCTACTCGAATATATATATATATATATATATATATATATATATATATATATATATATATATATATATATGTTTAGTATACATTAAGTCATCATAAGGGTACCAAGTATGGATCAGGTTATAGGACACAAAGTCAAAGCACAGTTTTTCTAGTACAAAACTTACTTATCAAAGTTAGTATTTTTGACAGACAAAACTAGAGATTTCCCAGAAAAGGGCTTACTCCATTTTATTAAGCCACTACAGTTTTAGAGACTTTAAGTGAATTAACTCTATAATACCTTAGCTTATACACCAAGTTTATATATAGAACTAATATCCGATAAACAGTTAAATGTGTGTTTTCCCCCGACGTCCTGTTCCCGTTGGATGTGGGCTTAGGGCAGATTCGCCCAATTAACTATCTACCTGATATTAAATTATATATAGCAGTATAAACAAAGCTATTATAAAAGTAACCACCGTAGTCAATATTTTACTATAAGAAAAATAGGGTTTCTTACAAGAACTCTCCATTAGATATAAAGGAACCATTACAAATAAATCCACGAGTAACAAGTGAATACACCAAGGTTATATACGACAACGATCTAACAACCAATGGAATGTGTGCTATCCGCCTTTTTTGGTTTTCCCCTTTGGGTTGTGAGTTTAGGGCAGATGCGCACAATCGATTCTTTATTTACTCTAAGTATATATAACTTGTACCCACTTAGTACGCATAGAAAGGCTTGTACTGTTATTTTACTTAACTTCCATTAAAGTAGGAAATATATGATTTTCTAGAGGAACAGGTGATCATTTCAAAATAGAACTTACAGCTTACATCACTTGTGCTTATACATTTTGAACCATATTTTTACAGCTTACTCATATCACTAAAATCTTATGAACTCGCCAGCTTAATTGCTGATCAACTCTTTCAAATAACTTGTATTCTGAGGAGACTATTAGACAGGTGCTCGTGCTGGGACTTCAGAAGATGGAGCATTATAGCTTCAAGTCTTGTTTTGTTATTTGTTTTATGACTTCTATGTTTTGTGAACACATACATTGTAAACACTTTCTTTCTAAATGAAATGGTTGTTCATTACTTGCTTACCATATACATATCTCGTGATACTTGACATGACGTCCTCCACCCCCGAACGTTTCCACCGTTCCGGTTTTGGGGTGTGACAGATTGGTATCAGAGCATTGTTTATAGTGAACTAAGTATATCAACTGATAAAAGATATACGTCTATAAATACAATGGGGCTTAAGTTCTCTGGATAATGATATATTTTAGAGTATAACTACAAGTTATAAAAATATACCTACTTGCTCATACATGTACATAATAGAATTAGGATCACGAGGAGAACAGAAGTAAAAGTATTTAAAGGTTGGGCACTGTCGTCAACCCGAACAATTATGTAATCATAGCTAGGATCAATATAGCCTGATCAACTATATTCATTCGAGATGTGACCAACATGTGTTTGGGAATGATGTGGTGTTGCAACAGGGTTAAAACTTACCAGAACACCAGTCAAGTGAACGCCAGAACAAGTACAGTTAGAGTTAGAGTACTATGGGAGTATTCTATGATACGATAGCGCGACAACAAGTTTAGAACATAACAAGTACATTACGTTAGGATACTATAGGAGTATTTTAGTCCAGATGCATAACTTATGTGATAACTTAAAAGACCCTTGCGGATAGGTCTATAATCTTATAGGGTATATTCATAAAGTTTTATATATAATCAAGATCTTATAGACATAGAATCTGTGACCGACGCTTCGCTATCCATTCCTTTTAAGGAAGTAATGTTGAGGTGGGATCAATTGTTCGAAGGTCTATTTGATCTTCAATTATATAGAATACAAACTGGTGTACCTTGTACAATTATAGAAGGATTTCGTAAGGATCACCCCATAAAGTTACCTTACAGCTCATAGGTTCTTTGGACACTTTCATTCTCGCACGACAAGCCCATATAAACGTAACCACTTCGTCATAGTAGACAACAGAAGAGTTCAGGAGGAACAAGGACAAATTCAAGGAAAGATCAGCCGAAGTAACCAAAACATCTTACGCGTCACACTAATAAATATTAATTAGGTTAATTTATCGAGCGAGTGGAAACAATGCTCACATTACATGTGTTAGATTTATTTTCTTACATGCAGCTGGTAACAGTTATTCAGGAAACAGATATTCATTCGAGGATAGTTATTTCAAATTTATAGAGTTTATTTGGTATATACTCATTTATGAATTGTTTCTAGAACCCTGTTGAAGTCAGGACCCGATACATCCAGAACTAGGATAACCTTGTCTTTTTAGCTTTCGGCTTGTGTCCATTGCTATAGAATTATTCCGTCTCATCTTTGTTTTCTTTTAGCAAAGATGCCTCCTCGCAGATCACCCAGACACGCTACTCCGATAACTCAAATACCTTCTCCGCAAATCGATGCAGCAACTCTGAACACTGCAGTGGCCGCAGTTGTGGCAACAACCATGGCACAATATCACCCCATCACTACAGGTGGAGGTGAAACGCCTACTAATTCTACTCAAAGTGAAGTCCATGTGTGCCAAGGAGATTTCTACTACAAGGACTTCACCAGATGTGAATCGTTGTCCTTTAAAGGGACTGGAGTAGTCATTGCCCTCCTAGAATGGTTCGAGAAAACAGAGTCGGTTTTCGAAATTTGTTTATGCCCCGAAGGAAGCAAAGTGAAGTTTGTTGCATGCACCTTCGATGGCAAGGCCCTAACATGGTGGAACAGCCATGTTAAGTCATTGAACCTATCAGTGGCAAACTCAATAGGTTGGGAAAACCTAAAAGAGTTAATGCTGGAAGAATATTGCCCGTTAGGCGAGATTCAAAAGCTGGAACAAGAGCTGTGGGATCTCACTATGGTCGGCTCAGACATAGTGACCTACACCGACCGATTCAGCAAACTAGCAGCTCTATGCCCCGAGATGATTACCTCGGAGAGCAAGAAGATAGAAAGATACATTTGGGGTCTGACTTCTCCGACCCAAGGAAATGTGATGTCTTCTAACCCAGCCACCTTCGATAGTGCTAAACGCTTGGCTCAGCGACTCATTGATCATGGAGTCCGCCATAGAGTAAAAGTCCCTATTCCCGAGTCATCGAGGGAAGAGGACTATAATCAAGAGTCGGAGAACAAGAGGAGGAAGAAACAAACAACACAAGACACCCCGCAAGAGCAACAAGCAAGTACTATGTACGCTGCTACGACGCCTACTGTTTCAGCACATGCTAGTCGTTATGCTGGAAACCTTCCGAAGTGTGGAAAGTGCAACTTTCACCATACCGGAGTATGCCGAGAAATGCAGTGTCTGAACTGCCACAGAAAAGGACACATAGCCCGTTACTGCAGGGCACCGGCTCAGCCGATCTCCCAAGTCCTCGGAGCGGAAGTAAACCAAGCCTGCTATGGTTGTGGTGAGTCAGGACACAATCAGAGGGACTGCTCGATAATCTGGAAATCAGGCGCGGATGGACGTATTCTGATGATCACCGCAGGAGAATCTACCCCGGAGTTGTCGACGAGTAGTGGTATGTTTTCAAAATAGTATTTAATTTTAAAATTAATTTATATTCATATAAGATTAAAATTTGGGGATGAAACTTAAAAGTAACTATAACAACTCACATGTTGAAATAGGTCGTAATATTCAAGAGAACTAAAAGATCCCTTAGAGAAGCTATTATGACTCACCATATACATCAGGGTTGTGCGCAACTGAGATGTTGCAGACTTAGAGTGAGTGACTCCGCTTAGGTCCCTTTTTCCTTAATTTGTTGAGGATTTGAGGCAGAGATGCTCAGTCGACTGCCTGGCTCATCTTAAGTATTCATAACTTGTATATGACGGGCGATAGTAGTGGTACCATGGGGGGATCATGGTATAAAAGTATCCCTTCAGTAAGTAAAGCACTTTTATTTGTATGTATGCACACATAGCGGTATGATACATACGAGTGCTAATTTCAAAATAGAAAACAGGAAACTCGAGAACAATTACAAGGAGTACATTGTTGAACATACTAGGAGTACAGTACCAAGCATACCAGGGATACATCGTCGTTTATCAGACGTTTGTTTCATTTCACCAAAACTTTGTTCGGTATGGAGTCCATTATTTTCTTTCGTCATGAGTTGGCGTGGTCCTCACCATACTGAGTTCATATGTTTCTATCGCCTCGATCGGCAAGTTCTCGAAACTTTCATCGTTCGTATCGAAAGTCCGACCTGAATCAACAATTTTATCTTTTGCATTCTAAACCCCCGAATTACTTGTGAGAAGAGTACTTTGTCCTCAGAAGCCTTATCGTCAGACGTCCGCAGACCGTCACGAAATACCACTCGTCCAATAGACCATGTTCGAGCACAGAGGCTATGGACGAATACAACCCGCCTATTATTATTTAGTATATACGCGAGGGTGGTATATGAGTATGATTACGCAGATCTAGTATGCGTGTTTCCGCCCTATCTCCTGTCCTCGTTGGGTTGTGGACTTGGGGCAGAGTCGCATATCCGACAGTCCTACTAATCTTAATCATATATGACTTGTATACACGAGGTAGTGTAGATGGACCAAGTATGAATCCTATGAAGAACACCACGGAAAAGTTGCCAGGTCTACGAGTGTGTATTCTACAAAGCAGGAGAGCTCAACCCCAGTAGTAATGTTAAGAGAGCTAATTTCAGGACGAAATTCATTCTAATGGGAGGATGATGTGACAACCCAAGAGTTTCCATTCTGTAAAACCATCCACAGCAAGCAAAGTCAAATCCGTTCTGCTAACTTGCAAACTTTTCGGATAAGTTTGAGCATTTTAGGATTTACACTTAAGGAGATATCAGGAGAGAGGTTGCACTAGAGTATTGTGCAACTCTGTTTTTCCAAAACTCATTGATATTAGAATTCAATGCCTGAATAAAATATATTCTACCAAAAACCCCAGGAGTATATATATATATATATATATATATATATATATATATATATATATATATATATATATATATATATATGGTTCTTAGCCATTTTGGATTCATTAGTTACATTTCCAACTAGAGAAAAGCCGATTTCTCTCTCTTAAGGATCTTCGCCCGATCACCCCGGATTGTAAGTACTTCAATCTAGAGTGTATTTAAGTGTGTTATATGCTTTGATAACATGAAAAATCAGCAAAAACACCAATGAAATGGTGTTCACGGCCCAAGATCTTCTTGGACCGTGAACACTAGATTTAGGGCCAAAGTGTGCCCAATGTCCCTCCAAACCTTGGAAATGAACCTAGAGACTACCCATGACTTGTTTAAACCTCAAAAACATGAAGAATCAAGGCTAGAAGTGAGTTCACGGCCAAGGATGTTCTTGGGCCGTGAACTCCATTTTATGGTGCCAAAATGCCCTAAATGCCTTCCATAAGACAAGAGACTAACCTAGCACTTTACCATGATGTGTTTAGGACTCAAAGCAACCAAAATACGAACACCCATAGGTGTTTACGGCCGCAAGCACATGACCAAATGGTCCATGGGCCACAAACTCAAGTTAGGGGAGTTTTGATGCCACAAACACTTCCTAAGGCTTAGGTTTGAAATTAGGATGCTTCCTTATGATCTTTAGGACCCTCATAAACATAAATGGCCATGAGTTTATGGTAGTAAACTCATTAGGGCCGTGAACTCCTCAAAAACTCCAAAGAAAGTGGTTTTTTTCAACCTAGGAAAGAGTTATGGTCCCTAAATCATTCCCTAGCCTTCAAACATGCACTTACACATGAGTAGCCATGAGTTTACGGCCGTAAACTCTCTTGGGCCATGAAATCATGGTAGTAAACTCATGTGAGTGCCTTTATACGTTCCTATGTTGAATCACATGTGATTCCAACACTTGGTCAAGGTGTTTCCTAGTCCCGGAAGGTGTTTCCTTTCATATAGTTATTGTAAACACTATATTCATGTCAATATGTGTCCTTATATGTCATTTAGGACTTATTGTGTCTCGGGACTTCATTCGTGGAGCTTCTCATCCTTACACGCATACCCGTTTGAATCACCCACAACAGGTGAGTTCATAGCCCGTAATGAATCATTTAACTATTTTAACTGTTTTAAGGGGGGGAATACAGGTTGAACACAATGATAATTGTGTACATATTTGTTGTTAAACATTCTTCAAAATGTTACTTATGTTATTTATAAGTTGTCAACATATTTCAAACTCATTTAAAGTTATGTTACTTTGTAGTTATACAAAGCTTCGTTATTAAAGTAAGAGCATAACTTAGTAGAGAGATGAGTCATTTCAGTAACAGTCCAAGTAGAGCATTAGTAAACTTTTATAGGTATAGTTTAGGAGAATGGTATTCATTACTTCTAGTACAATGAAGCACACAAAGAATCAATATCAGAACAGAACAAATAGTGAAGAGAATCAAACAATACCAGAACAGAACATAACAAACAAGTTAGGTTGCTATAGCATGATAACACACACACACACAAGATCTAATTATACCAATGAATCATTAACGCATTAGTGATAGTTATATTGGGTATACATGATCATATAACTTTAATTTGAATTACACGGCTTGCATGGATTTGTTAGGGTCGCGTTTGGTTCCCTCAATCTCTTTACATTGAGAGCGTTTAGTAAGGGATTCTAGCTTTCACATTATGACAGTAAAAAAACAAATATGTTTTAGGTTATTAGTACATCCGCAGGTCATTATAAACGACATTTGTGTACTTACTTCTCCCATTACTTTCATAAAGTGTCGTTAAGACTTGAAAGTTGATCTATTTTCTAGTCGAGATAGTTATAAACTATGGATAATATACTTTACATTTGACAAAGGAACAGTCGGGTTTAACTCAGATCAGAAGATGCCTTGGTAGAAGGCTATGATTAAAGGTTAGGATCATAGTGCTAGCTTTATGATTCCTTAATGTATACACTATAGAATACATATATGCCAATAGATTCCGACAGCTAAGAAGATGTGTGCCTTCGCTTCATTTCCTGTTCTCGTTTGATTGTGGTCTTAAACCGAGTTTCCCCAATCTATTATCTACCCGAATATATATATATATATATATATATATATATATATATATATATATATATATATATATATATATATATATATATATATATGCTTAGTATACATTAGGTCATCATAAGGGTACCAAGTATGGATCAGGTTATAGGACATAGAGTCAAAGCATAGTTTTTCTAGTACAAAACTTAGTTATCAAAGTCAGTATTTTTGATAGACAAAACGAGAGATTTCCCAGAAAAGGGCTTAATCCATTTATTAAGCCAATACAGTTTTAGGGACTTTAAGTGAGTTAATTCTATAATACCTTAGTTTATACACCATGTTTATATATAGAACTAATATCCGATAGATAGTTAAATGTGTGTTTTCCCTCGACGTCATATTCCCGTTGGATGTGGGATTAGGGCAGATTCCCCCAATTAACTATCTACCCGATATTAAATTATATATAGCAGTATAAACAAAGCTATTATAAAAGTAACCACCCTAGTCAATATTTTACTATAAGAAAAATAGGTTTTCTTACAAGAACTCTCCATTAGATATAAAGGAACCATTACAAATAACTCCACGAGTAACAAGTGAATACACCATGGTTATATACGACAACGATCTAACAACCAATGGAATGTGTGCTATTCGCCTTTCTTGGTTTTCCCCGTTGGGTTGTGAGTTTAGGGCAGATGCGCACAATCGATTGTTTATTTACTCTAAGTATATATAACTTGTACCCACTTAGTAAGCATAAAAAGGCTTGTAGTGTCATTTTACTTAACTTCCATTAAAGTAGGAAATATATGATTTTCTAGAGGAACAGGTGATCATTTCAAAACAGAACTTACAGCTTACATCACTTGTGCTTATACATTTTCAACCACATTATTACAACTTACTCACATCACTAAAATCTTATGAACTCACCAGCTTAATTGCTGATCAACTCTTTCAAATAACTTGTATTCTCAGGAGACTATTACACAGGTGCTCGTGCTGGGACTTCAGAAGATGGAGCATTATAGCTTCAAGTCTTGTTTTGTTATTTGTTTATGACTTCTATGTTTTGTGAACACATACATTGTAAACACTTTCTTTCTAAATGAAATGGTTGTTCATTACTTGCTTACTATATACATATCTCGTGATACTTGACATGACGTCCTCCACCCCGAACGTTTCCGTCGTTCCGGTTTTGGGGTGTGACAGCATGCATCCTTTGTTTTTAACACTTTTGATAATGCTCATTATAGTATTGTAAACCCTAGCTCGCCTCTACTGTGCAAATTCTTAATCGAGCTCTGCTGAGGCGTGACTACGTTTGAATCATAAGCTTTATATTGATTCTATATTGTGTTCAATGTCTTATTTGATTTAATAGTTTGTTCTTCATTAATATACCTGTGAAAGATCTAAACTATCAAGAGATTTTATCTCATCAATTCGTATCAGAGCAGGAGGCTGTGTAATTCATACACATCTCTTCTGTCGAAGAAGTTATTAGGGTTTTCCACATTAATTGATATTAATTGAGCCATCATTCCTCATTGGCGTATCTCAGTAATTGTTAATCTTACCCTAACTATAAATTACAAGTCTGATCTTAAACAGGTTATCGATCAAACATTATTACAATGTCTATGGATGATTCACATTCCAATCCAATCAAGATCTCCAATAGTATTGGATCAACAACAAGGATTCCAATCCTATATACACAGGAGTATGAAGTCTAGACGCACCACATCGAAGATTATGTAATCGGTTCAGAAGATAATGGGTATTTGATATGGGAAGCAATCACAGTTGGTTAGTTTGCTCACTCAAGTACTTCAAAAATTGTCAAAACTCAAAAGGAGTTAAATCATCTCGTGAATGATGTGAAAGACATTCCTCAAGACGAGAAAGACAAGTTTCAATGCAACATTAAAGCCTTAAAGAATGATTAGGTTTGCTTTACAATCGGACATGTTTCGATTGGTGAGTTCACGTGTTACAACGAAAGAGATATGGGATAGGTTAAAGGAATTATATTCTACTAATGAAGATCTGGAACATTCGATTCAAACTTTGTTACTTTCTAAATTTGCTGATTTGAAATAGAAGCTGTCACACCCCAAAACCAAGAACGGCGGATACGTTCTGGGGCGGAGGATGTCATGTATAATATCACATCAATGAAAAGTAGTAAACAAGCAACAACATCATCCATTGCATTAATAATATAATTTTAATACAAGTGTTCTGTCAAATTATAATAGAAACTAAAGTATAACAAAATGAAAGATGAGTCTTGAACGAGCTTCATCTTCTCTAAACCTTGCATCGGTTCCTGTCTACTGTTGACCTGAGGATACAAGTTATTTTGAAAGAGAGTATCAGCTTTAAAGCTGGTGAAATCATAAGTATTAATGTGTCTTAATTTGTATGTAAGTATTTGTTTGACATGTAATGAAAGACTTGAAAATGTTTTGAAAGAAAGTTCGTGTAAGTATGAAAATGTTTGTAAAACAACTGTAAACGTTTGGAAAACCCTAGAAATCCCTATGATTCCTACTATATTAAAAGGGAGTCTTCTACTAAGACCCAACTATTCTAAATGTAGTCTTCTACCAAGACTTAACTGTTCTAAATGTAGTCTTCTACCAAGACTTAACTGTGCTCGCTCGCTACTATTATTATTATTATAAGAAATTGTATACTTTGGTACTAAGATACTAAAATATAATTCACCTAATCTCTTATGCGAATGGGTCTCAAGATAAAGGTAATAATATAAATTACCTAAGTATTTCCCTTTTGTACTAGGGTAACTAACGGTGTTAACTGAAGACATCTGTAGATGTACATTTACCTCTGTTGCTAACAGCTGGGTATAGGAATAGTTAGTCCCTTAAAGTGTACCTGTAATGGTATCAACCGTTGACATCCGTGGATGAGCTTTTACCTCTGTAGCTAACAGAGATTCTAGGAATGGTTAATCCCGCAAAGTATCCTTTGGTACTAGGATATTAAATCCAATCTATCTCGCCGATTATGTGATTGTATCACAAAGTGAAGATAAGAATAAGGATTATATAACAGAATCTATACATATAAATGTACTATTAATTCATCATATGTTATCTATGTAAACGTACTCATGTAAGTGTACTCATGTAAATGTACTCATGTAGATGTATCTATGTAAATGTTCTCATGTAAATGTAATCATGTAAATGTATCTATGTAAATGTACTCATGTAAATGTAATCATGTAAATGTATCTATGTAAATGTAATCATGTAAACATATCTATGTAATACTATAGTAATTTACTATGTGTACTAGCTGTGATGTGTGTTCTCTCTCTATCTAGCAAGTATTGACTCATGAATGAACTGACTCATTGTATGATATCGTGTTCTAGTAATAGTTCTAGTATCTTCCTAAACTACCCATATAGTAACTTACTAGTAATGTAACTGGCACGTATGAACATGGAAGTATACCCTTGCTACCCAAGGGTATTGAATGAGCTGGAAGGACCTTTATGACTATATATGTACACATGATATATAACTAATACTTAAACAACCTTCGGATGGATACCCGATGTCCCACCAGACCACATCTCAAGCGCGAATAGGAAATAGGATGGATAGCCTTCCTAAGTCTTTTAAACATTTCTTATATAACTATACATGTATAGGCATGCAATTGATAATATAAAAAATAAAATAAGTTTTATTATCTAAGAAAAGAACGACTTGATGTCAATCTATAAAACGGTTTGAAAGCATGGGTTTGATAAAACAGTTTAAGTATAAAGAAACATTTGTTTGAAACACAATTGTAAATGAGTTTGAAATGAAACATACAGAGTAAAATGTAAAGTTTAATAAGGAGTTTTAAACATATAAAGTGTTTATGAAAATCATTTGAAGGAAACTGTTTGATAAAACGGCTAATGAGTAATAAATCATTTGAATGCTGCTTATTAGTCACATGTGATTAATATAATAACTAGCATGATTCTACTTGTATCCCCCTCCATAAAGCATTTAAAAACATTTAAAACATTGATTAAGGGGTATGAACTCACCTGTTGCGAGTGGATCGGAAGGAAGTGTCGGATAAGTGCTTGGTGTCAAATGAAGACTTAGGCACGCACAAAGATCCTAATTACATATGAGGACATATGTATATAAACAATTAGTCTTTAAACAACTAATAAATAAGTCAAGACACTCTAGGACATGACAAACACTTTGTATAAGTGTTATAAGTGCTAAGGAGTGCATCTAAGTGTTGTAGGGAAAGGCTAGTGTGTCTGGGGTTCAAGGAACAATCCTAAAATGAGTTTCCTCCCTAAAGACCAACACCCCTTGAGTTTACGGTCGTAAACTCCTAACCTTTTGACCATTTGTTGTTTTGAAGTCTTCTAAGCTATTCCAAACATTCCTACTTCATGTTTAACCCTTAGGAAGTGTTGTGTGGCATCAAAACACTCCTAAATGGAGTTTACGGTCTAAGGACCATTTCTCCATGAGTTCACTACCTTAAACTCTTGAGTTTACTACCTTAAACCCATAAGTTTGGTATTTTGGGGTTTTCAAGTCCTTAGCTCAATCGTGGCAATAGTCTAGGCTAGATTTAGACATAAGGAACAACCATGGGACCTTTATGGGACATTTAAACACCTTTTTGGGGTGTTTACGGTTTTGGGAGATCCCCAAACGGTAAGCACATATAAATGGTGGTTTTCTTGTTCTTTTAGGTGATATACACATCAAGGATGGATCTAGACAAGTCCCTAAGGCATTGTGAACCATCTAGACACCCAAAAGCACCCTAAGGCACTAAATTTGGTGTTTACGGTTTTCGGAGCCTCCCAAAACTGTGAACACCTTGTTCTTGGTGTTCTTGGGACTTTTCCTTGGTATAAACATGTATGGCAAGCTTTAAATGACTCTAGGATAGAAGTACTTACATTTTGGAAGCTTGAAATGAACTTAAAGTCCAAGAACACTAGTGTGTGTTCTTGGTGTTCTTGGTGTTTTTGGAAAACTAATCAAAACACAAAATTGGATGGTTTAAAGGATGTACAATCACTAGATTAAGTGATATACTAACTTGAAAGGGATAGAAACACTTACTAGATTGAAGATATTGAACAAAAACTTGGATGATACTTGAGAGAGTTTTTGAGTTTACTCTTTTTGGTGAAGAAATGAAAACTGACTAATTTGAGGAGTAAACTCATGCTTATGCATGAGTTCACGATTTTTGGATGATTTTTCGACCCAAACATAAAATTTTGATCGTGAACTTCTAAGACACAAGGTGTTTGCGGTTTTTAAATTTCAAAACCCGAGACAGCACTTTCTTTCATCCGTTCGTTTAAAGAATAATATTAAAATAATCAAACGAACTTTAAATTTGCCAAAAAAAAGTAATAATGTAATTGACCTATAAATCGAAGTGATTGACTGTTAGGG
This sequence comes from Lactuca sativa, assembly GCF_002870075.4. Lineage (NCBI taxonomy): Eukaryota > Viridiplantae > Streptophyta > Magnoliopsida > Asterales > Asteraceae > Lactuca > Lactuca sativa. The sequence continues at coordinate 117,530,715 of NC_056624.2, forward strand.
TTTGACCGAATGAAAATTTCGAGTTGTCACATCATCCCCCTGTTAAAGGGAATTTCGTCCCGAAATTAGAATTTAGGTAAGGAAGTAGGCATGAATGATCGAGTAATGAGGTGGAAACTTTCTAATCGATTGGTTCTCGCGCTCATAAGTGAATTCAAGTCCTCGGTTGGTATCCCAACGAACCTTCACTATCTGGCGATGGCGTTGCTTCGTCCGCTTGACCTCTCGATCGAGGGTCACTACGGTTTTAATACGAAGGCAAGGATCTCGTTAATCTCAATCTCGTCGGGTCGAACTTACAAGGGTCCTAACGGAAAGGTACGGTTTCAAGATCAAGATGCAAAGGGTAAAATGTACGTTATTGAGTTCGCGGAGTAGGTTTAGTCTGTGAGGTACAGGACCGATTCTGGTAAGAATCTCGAGGGTTCTGACTAACTTGGATTTAGCTTTCCACGCGAAGCGAAGCGTATTAATCCATTCCCAGAGTGAGTTTTCCTAAAGATCTTTGTCTCTCACTTGGAATCTCCAAGGTTTCTTTTTCTTGTTTAACTTCCCAGTCAAGGGCCACCCCTTGCTGGGTCAAAGTCGTAAAGGTTTCTGTAATTTGCGAGGAGTTCTGGATGATCTATGACAGTAGGTCTGTAAGACCTAGAATTTGGCGAATTCTTGTCGGCGTCTCTGGTGTCGACAAATTCTCAACGGTTTTGATAAATTGACAGAGTACTCAAGAATTTCAACATCACTAATAATGTGTCTTAAGAAATTTTTACTCTTCAATTCCAAAACTTGTGTTCAAAGAACTTTGCGAAAAGTATCTCTGAGGGGTAATGTTTCCATGGGTTCCTTCTTACTACAAGAGTAGATAAGTAAGTCGTTACATGGAGAATGACGAACTGATCCAAGTAAGAAAGACGGACTCTATTCATTAAACTTATGAATGCTTTGGGCATATTGGTCCTATCCGAGGGGTATCACTACGGACTCGAAGTGTCCGCATCGAGTTCAGAAGGTAGTCTTCCGGACATCCTTCCTTCACACTCAAACTGGTGATATTCGGATCTCAGGTCCATTTCTGAATGTAATTCTTTCCTTGCGTTTGCTCAACTAATTCATCTATGCGAGGCAAAGGCAATGATTTCTAATGGAAAAATCTGGACGGAGTCCTCGATAGTTGAGGTACATACGATGCAATCCGTCGACCTCTGAAAGAATAAGACCGAAGTTCTCCAGGGTGAGAAGCCTAGTCTTCCAATTCAATTTATGTGTTGTTCGCTAAGTTGTCCGGACTGTTCTTGTATCTCCGTAGGTGTTTAGACTGTAGGGCGATCTGTTTATAGGAGTCATACTGGGTTCTACGTTTGCTCACATAACGATGCGATTACTCGTAGTCTTGGGCAGTCTTTGTCCAGAAGTTCACATTAGAATTCATACTTGGTTCAACGATCACAATATCGTGTATACGAGTCGTATATAATTAAGATTGAAAAGGTAGTCGAATAACTGATTCTTCTTTAAGCTCATATCCCATCGAGGGAAAAAGAAGTTAAAGTGGAATCATCAATTCTAAACCTGTAGAACCTTGATTATATATCACCCCTATGTATACATTCTTCAGCGACAGATCAACCGTATGGATCTTTGGATTTGAACTTGACGCACTACTAGAAAACAGACCTTTAATGACGCGCAATTTATGTCATGCAGTGATTTATGATACGCAAAAGCACGTGACCTAAAAATAATGTCAGCTCTCTAGAAATTTTAAGGATTTAGAACGCGCATTCTTGCGTGCCCTAGAATAAGTGTTAGAAAAAAAACATGGAGGGCACTTATTATAAAATATGCATCATCTAAACATGTCGCTTTATATTTTTTAATGAAACACACTTTTTAGTAATAAGCGGGAAAAAGAAAAACCCAAAAATTAGAAAAGCCCGCTTTCACTTCCCTCTTTACCCTAGCCCGCTTTCACTTCCCTCTTTACCCTAATCAGGATACTTTTTTCCCCTTCCCACATCGACCGCTAACTACTCCCCTAACACTCCGACCACCACTTTGTGCTATTTCCTGGTCGTCGACCCTCTACCATCGTTGACCCTCCGCCAACGTTGCATCTTTTTCACACCTTCCTCTGCCATCGACCTATTAGCTCTTCGAAATTAGAAGGATTATGTAACAATTCTAGTAGAAGATCAAGGCCAACAAGACAACAATCCCTTCCAGTTCCTAAATCTCAACAGGAAGCCGAACCAGAAGACACAAAACCAACAGCAATTCCGTTCACCTGGGAACAAATCCCCGGAAAAGCAAAACACCCAAAAAAAATCAGAACAAAAAACATACAAAATTTCCCGATTGACGACCAATCATAAGACGATGTTCCTCCCGACGCCATTGAAACAACAAGAAGAAATCGACAACAATTCCGTTCACCTGCACCCGCTGGAATCTGAATTCGCGGCATCCAATCAGAAAGTATGAAGAACTTACCTGCTCCATCTACTTCTATCCTAGAGCCGACGATTTAGGGCCTTACAACTTCTCATCCCACACAGCTCCGAAGATGCTGCTTGTGATTTTTTTGTCATTCTGACAAGCCCTAGCTCGGATTGAACTAAGGTATGCTTTCTTTCTTGCTCTGGTTGTTATGGTTGCACAGATGGTAGTTGTAGTGGTTTTCATGGTGCTCGTTACCATCTTATGACTGTCCACTGTATATTTTCTTCATGTCAAGTTTACAGCCTAAACCTAATTTAAGTTTTCTTCATGAAGAAACTTTATCCTTACTCTGCTCAAAAGATTAGCTCCATTCCTCCTTAAGCTGTTTTCATCATAACTTGCATATAACGCCTTCAAATACTCGATTATAAATGGACTGTATACAATAATTTCCCAAACATTATCATATATAAAAAAATAAACATTTAGTTAATTTGTTGCCTGTGCTTTCTAAATTCCATCACTACTCCATTCAAGTGACTTCCTGATGAATAATCCTCAAATCACACTGTATTGGATAGAGAATGATGTGGTCTCAAAAATTTAATGCCAGAATCAAGATAGATCCCTCCATATCTGATAAAAAAATAAAAAGGAAAATCCATTAATGGTAATGAAGAAGCACTAAACAGAAACAATTTGAGACATGAAAGTTGCTTACTTGTAAAGGGTAGCAAGGTGGATGAGTTCACTGTAATGAGTAGGATAAAACTTTCTCTTTCTCCATTCAAACCAAACAGAGGCGAATTTGTGTGTTGGTGTATCTTTCAGCAACTCATCCAATATGATAGAATACTGATGCATTTTCATTATTGGTGAGGGTGATTTCCTTTTTGTTAACTTGATTTAGGGACTTACAGATGGTGGTTTGATGCGGTCCCAAAATATAAAAAGATTATTGAAGTATCCTAATTATAAAACATATGGTATTATTTTGTGGTTGTGATGATAGTTTTCCAATTTTGAAAACAATAAGAATAATTTGTGCATTTGTAATTTGCATTGTTTTGATGTAACTGAATTTCATGATTATGTAGCTTTTGAGTCCGATTACCTAGTGACAAGTTGTTACTTATTAGTTATTACCTCAAGATTGATCATGAAACTACGTTTATGTTGCTTAGAAGTATAATATATTCTTTTATTGCTTTTTTTAGTATTATCCAGATGTCAATAAGCAACCAGGAGCTACTGAAAACTTTAAAGAGATCAGTGATGCGTATGAGGTATGTTTAGTAGGATAAAAGAAAATCAGACATTTATGTCATTTTGATATCATTTTGTCTTAATCAAACCAAATTGCATGATGTAGGCAGATGAAGATATGTAATACATCACCAGGAAAGCAGAGGCAGCTCAGTAATATGTGAGAACTAAGATTTACCAAAAAATTATATACAAGAATAATTTTTATATACAAATTTTTTTATGATGAAGGATCTAGAACATGAATACTATCCCTCTTCTGTGTAAAAGCAATGGCGAAACATGTTTCAGTTATAAGTATTTTGTTTTCTTTTGTTTTATTCATATTAACATTCAACCTTACAGGTATTATGGCACAGCAGCCTACCTAGTATTACCTGTAGTTATTTTTCTTTCTCAGTATCTATCAATGGAGATCATGAAGTCACCCCAAGTGAGAGAATATAAACATAAGTTTTATATTTTTTATAACTTATATTATATTTATATGAGTTTTTATCTTATTTCTTGTTTTGGAAATGCAGACTGATGATCCAACTCAGAAAAACACACTTCCTATCTTCAAGTTCCTTCCGCTCATGATTGCCTATTTTTCTCTATCTGTCCCATCGGGATTGTCAATTTATTGGTCAGTTTTTATAAATGTCGATTATTTTTATATTATAAATTTATAATCAAACTAAGTTGACGTGTTATTAATTCTTATGTTTACAAACAATGTGTTGAGTACAGCTCAGCAAGTATAGTTAAGAAAATTGGGAGGTGCAAAGCCTGTTGTGGATGAGAATGCAGGTGGAATAATAAGTGCCTGGCGTGCAAAAAGATCCTCTTCTCAACCATCTGAGTCCTCTAGTGCTAGGTTTGTCTTTTTTTTTTTCCTTTTTATAAATATTATATTTTTATATTAGAATTAATTTGGTTTGAAATATGAAAATAGGCTTAAACAGCTAAATGAAGAAGAAAAGTGAAAATCAAATAAGGCACTGCCTGAATAGATGAAGCAGAGCAGGTGAATGGGTAATGATGTTTGTAAGTTTCTTTCATACTCTTACTGATACACTAAATGACCATCTTTATTTTGCAGATACTGATAAATACATGAATGGTGGTTGTTTCCAAGGTCTTCATAAGCTTTTTCTGTTGTTGTGGTTAACAGGTACAGCAAGGAGTATCCATGAGCTAGCGGCTACATCAGAGCACTTGCTGCTTGGTTTACATCTTTTGAAAACACCGAGTCTCAGGCACGCGATGCTTCTCATGTCCCAAGCTTTGTAGTAAGACAAGATGAGCCACATCTGGACAGGTGTCGGTGCCAGCTTGGAGCTTCTAGAAAGAAAAAAACTTCTAGGTATGCTGACCTTGAATGACGCTTGAGCCCATATCTTCAATCTTGTTTTGTCTTTTGATCTAGGGTTAGAAAGTCATAATAGAAACTAACTTGCCGTTTTTGATAGTTTTGAAGTTTAGACTAGAAGTTAATAAAGGTCATGTGAATAACCTTCAACCAAAACAAATGAAATTCCTTCTGTTTATTTTTTAATTAATTTGGTAGCTTACCAATTGGGAAAATACTCAAATAACATGATGCCAACTTATGATATATATATATATATATATATATATATATATATATATATATATATATATATATATATATATATAATAGGAAACTGAACCATTTATGCTACATTGAGGGTCGTATTTTGTCATTTGTAGATAAAATGTCATTATTTATTTAAATATTATGTTTCTACATGTTTATAGGTAATTCAAAGAAAATTAGTAAGTGTGCTTACACTATCCACCATGATCAATGGCAACATTGGGCCCTGATCAATGTCTTACACAGGGACTATACAAATCCTATGCTTCCTGTTGCATCTTCAACAATAGATGCTACTGGTATGGTAAAGTCATTATTCTTTATAACATTGTGTTGTAAAATTACTCAACTTTTTGTTGTATTATATATTTATACTTGTATTATGCTTACTAGTTTGGCAACATTCTTGATCCTAGACAACACTTATTTTGTAGTTATGTTTTTTTTTGCAGGCAATATAGATACTATTACTAAGGAAGAGTGGAGACAAGTCAGACACACATTTAAAAAAATAAGAACATATCTTGTTTACAGTGAGGCACACATTAGGTTATTAGAACTATTAGTTTGTAAATTTTTTTTACAATGTCTATTGATTTATTTTATCTTTCCATGGAACAATTATTTGTATGACATTAACTTTTGTGCAATGTATTGTTTTTTTTGTATATGATATTTTATTTTCTATTATGAGACATGAAATGCAAATTTAATTTGAAAATCAGTAAATCTATAAATATTTTTTTTTAAAAAAAAATTAAAATTACGATACCCAAAAATGTGTGTCGTCTTCATTTATGACATGGCCTTTCTTGATAGGGGTTTCCTTGATACGGATTGCGTGTCATAAACACGTGCGTCGTAAGGTTACGACACGCAAATGCGTGTCGTCTTCCTTTATGATAGGGCCTTCCTTGATACGCATTGAGTGTCATCACCGCGCGTCATAAATGCGCGTCATAAATGTGCGTCGTCTCTCTTTATGACAGGGCCTTCCTTGACGCGCATTTGCACGTCATCTGAGCATTTTACGACGCGCAATGTGCGTCGTAAAAGGCTGTTTTTCTAGTAGTGACGTACTGTACGAGTGGTACTTTGGGGATTTCTTCAGAAAGGAAAAGAACTATGAGGTACTCCATGCATGAGTACTTCGGTGTTCTGAAATGACGGTTTCGCTAAAAAGATGTTTACTGATAAAGAGATGTACGTATGAAGCTGGTTTTGGTGCAGATCAAATCGAATCTAGATGTAAGAAAATGTTGGAATCATAAGGAAACTTAAAGACATTATATTTGAACATAAGACATTACAGGCAAAACACAACTGTGCGACCATCAACAGAGTTACAGCACTTTAGGCTTACTACAAGACTATTGCTGCGAATAAGGTATACCACAAAGGACAAGTATACGCAGCACAGGGGTCCCTTAACTGACGGGCTCCCTCAAAAGGTAACACTCGGGTCACACTAAATTAAAAAGGTTTATAAGTCTGTTACAACGAAACGCCTTAATTATATTAACGTGGGTCCGGAGTAGGCTCTCCTGCAGCTGTGATCCTGAGAATCTTCCCGTCTGCGCCAGAGTTCTGCGCTATCAGGCAATCCTTCTTGAGGTGTCCAATTTCACCGCATTGGTGACATATCTGGACAGCACCAACATTGGTGGTGGAAGTGAAGTGTCGAGTAGGAGTCATGGGGACATGGTTGCTTTCACCGATCTTCTCTTTTGGGCAATCTCTGTAATAGTGCCCTGCCTCACCACAACTATAGCAAACTAGGCTTGCTCCAGTGGTGGAGGTAGTTCTACAGAAACGAGCAATGTGCCCTATCTTATTGCAATTATTGCATTGCCTGACTCGGCAAATTCCTTTATGGTGGTAGTTGCACCGATCGTACTTCGGGAGTGTTCCTTCATATGGTCTGCTCGGTACTGGGATGACAGCGGTTTCCACTTGTTGTTGTTGCATGGCAATTCTCTGAAATCGTTTGCGTACCACTTTGGCTTGACGTTTTATTTTCTTGAACTCTGAGTTGTTGTTTTGGGTGGTGGCGACTGTTACTATTTGTTGATTTCTCGGATCGTTAACACGATCGGGATTGTTAACTCCATTTTCAGTCTTGCTTGCGTCTACAGTGCTGCAGTTTGCAAGGACAGCTGTCACGGTTGCCATCACGGCAGCTATAACTGCGATTTGAAAAGTAGTGGCGTCCATAGGAAAGCAGAGGTTTCGTTGTTCGGCTGGCTGCTTCCGAATGAAGACATGATTCTGTAACACGAAAGATAAGGAGTTTGTGAACGATTCTGGTTGACTCTAGATGTACTCCGATTGTTCAAGTAAAGAGTAGAAGTATGTTCTCGAAGGTTTGACCTACATCCCTATGATGAAGTCCTAGTACTGAGTGGAAGTAAGTTCGTAAAATGGTCTCAAGACGTTTGTCGTTCAAGCCGAGGTATCGTTGGTTGGTGAATAACATGATCCAACCAATGAAAGAGACTTGGAAATGTCTCTGGAGTTAAATTACTATAGTCCAATGACTTGACAAAGCATGTTTCAGATAGGCTCTAATGAAAGTATGATGAGAGTACTTGAATAAAGAAGGACACAGAAGTTAGCCGACTGTCAAAATCTTTGATATTCATGACGTAAAATTTCGGGAAAATGACCTTGCAAAAGGTCTTACATCATATCTAGGGAAGATAGTTCTTGACAGCATAAAGACCTAACCAAAAGTACTTACAGTACAAAATAGTTTCATAGAAAATACCACTTCGGGCATAGATAGAAAAACGATTCCTTTTAACAAGGAAAATAAAGTAAAGCATCTACTACTGGCGACGGTCATCCCTTTGGTGAACTCTCAGTTCATCCAGTTGACGTTCCACATCTAGTAGGTGTCTTTCACACACCCTTTGGCGTACGCGGAGCTCTATGACTTCGGTTTCTGATTCAGCCAGTGCTTGCAGTAGGGTTTCATGGTTTCTCTAAGATCTCTCACGAGCGTCTTCTAGACGAATTGTGCGGAGGGTATGCATTCTCACATCGGCGACAACTTCTATGATCTGATGTAGGGCTGTCCTGCCTTGAATCTCGTTTCGGGCCACTCTGCGGACCAAGATTGGAAAGATTTTGTTTGCTGAGCCCCCATTGCTCAGGTCATAAAAGCTTCGGTCACCATTAAATGGCATGGGCTGATCTTGTCCTTGGCTCCATGTTTCCAAACATTCCACCCACTCAGGCGTCGGGCCATGAAAAGTCGGGCGAGGGTTAGGAATTTGAAAAGGGAGCTGCGTAGGGTAGGTTCTCAACCTCGGGTTCGGAGTTAGCATCGTCCGAATGGTCTTCATCATGGTGATAATTCAAAGGGATAGGATGATCATTCTCTGGTTCTTCTCCAAACCAACCAGCAATGACTTCGTTCGGAAGATACTGGTTGTCGTGGGGGTGGAGTCCAGCCATGTTATCTACGCGAGAATTGGGGTAAGAAAATAATTATTAGACGATCTATCTAGATAATTATTTAGAAAATCTTCGTTAGTTACATCGCTATTTGTGAAGTGCATACCAGTTATATGTAATCGAAACAGGATAGGCCTTCGAATAAGTGATCTTAACTCCAAATTCACATAGAATAGGGGTAAAGTAAAATTTTCATAGATTCTAAGTCTATAACATCCTCATTACATACAGCCTTAGTGTATCCACTTAGCAACTATCAACTTAGTAATGAAGATCCCGTTTAGTTCTCAATTATGAAGTACTTATAGTAACACCAAATACTCCTATAGTATTTTAAGTTTAATGTTATGTTCTACTGTTCTCATTGTGGTATTGTTAGTAAGATTTTAGACTTGTTGCAACCACACAACTACACTTAGGCACATGCTATTCAACCCTCGTATAATATAGTTGATCTGGCTATATCTTCCCAGTTTTGACTATATGTCTCTAAGTCCACCTGTGTTGCCCAACAATCAGAATTCTTTTATATTGTCCTAGTGACACTGATTTTAGTATGAATGCAGGCACGTATACTTAATTAAATATTTTATTATTTAAAGTATAAACTCTTGGTCAGATTATTTTTAATCCCATTGTATTTATAGGTAGTATATCTTTTATGGGTTGTTATACTTAATTCACTATAAACAATGCTCTGATACCAATCTGTCACACCCCAAAACCAAGAACGGCAGAAACATTCTGGGGCGGAGGACGTCATGTACAATATCACAACAATGAAAAGTAGTAAACAAGCAACAACATCATCCATTGCATTAATAATATAATTTTAATACAAGTGTTCTGTCAAATTATAATAGACACTAAAGTATAACAAAATGAAAGATGAGTCTTGAACGAGCTTCATCTTCTCTAAACCTAGCATCGGTACCTGTCTACTGTTGACCTGAGGATACAAGTTATTTTGAAAGAGAGTATCAACTTTAAAGCTGGTGAGATCATAAGTATTAATGTATCTTAATTTGTATGTAAGTATTTGTTTGACATGTAATGAAAGACTTGAAAATGTTTTGAAAGAAAGTTCGTGTAAGTATGAAAATGTTTGTAAAACAACTGTAAACGTTTGAAAAACCCTAGAAATCCCAATGATTCCTACTATATTAAAAGGGAGTCTTCTACAAAAACCCAACTATTCTAAATGTAGTCTTCTACCAAGACTTAACTGTTCTAAATGTATTCTTCTACCAAGACTTAACTGTGCTACTATTATTATTATTATTATTATTATTATTATTATTATAAGAAATTGTATCCTTTGGTACTAAGATACTCAAATATAATTCACCTCAGCGCTTATGTGAGTGAGTCACAAGATAAAGGTAATAATATAAATAACCTAAGTATTTCCCTTTGGTACTAGGGTAACTAACGGTGTTAACTGGAGACATCTATAGATGTACATTTACCTCTGTTGTTAACAGATGGGTATAGGAATAGTTAGTCCCTTAAAGTATACCTGTAATGGTATCAACCGTTGACATCTGTGGATGAGCTTTTACCTCTGTAGCTAACAGAGATTCTAGGAATAGTTAATCCCGCAAAGTATCCTTTGGTACTAGGATATTAAATCCAATCTATCTCGCCGATTATGTGATTGTATCACAAAGTGAAGATAAGAATGAGGATTATATAACAGAATCTATACATATAAATGTACTATTAATTCATCATATGTTATCTATGTAAACGTACTCATGTAAGTGTACTCATGTAAATGTACTCATGTAGATGTATCTATGTAAATGTTCTCATGTAAATGTAATCATGTAAATGTATCTATGTAAATGTACTCATGTAAATGTAATCATGTAAATGTATCTATGTAAATGTAATCATGTAAACATATCTATGTAATACTATAGTAATTTACTGTGTGTACTAGCTGTGACGTGTGTTCTCTCTCTATCTAGCAAGTATTGACTCATGAATGAACTGACTAATTGTATGATATCGTGTTCTAGTAATAGTTCTAGTATCTTCCTAAACTACCCATATAGTAACTTACTAGTAATGTAACTGGCACGTATGAACATGGAAGTATACCCTTGCTACCCAAGGGTATTGAATGAGCTGGAAGGACCTTTATGACTATATATGTACACATGATATATAACTAATACTTAAACAACCTTCGGATGGATACCCGATGTCCCAGCAGACCACATCTCAAGCGCGAATAGGAAATAGGATGGATAGCCTTCCTAAGTCTTTTAAACATTTCTTATATAACTATACATGTATAGGCATGCAATTGATAATATAAAAAATAAAATAAGTTTTCTTATCTAAGAAAAGAACGACTTGATGTCAATCTATAAAACGGTTTGAAAGCATGGGTTTGATAAAACAGTTTAAGTATAAAGAAACATTTGTTTGAAACACAACTGTAAATGAGTTTGAAATGAAACATATAGAGTAAAATGTATAGTTTAATAAGGAGTTTTAAACATATAAAGTGTTTATGAAAATCATTTGAAGGAAACTGTTTGATAAAACGGCTAGTGAGTAATAAATCATTTGAATGCTGCTTATTAGTCACATGTGATTAATATAATAACTAGCATGATTCTACTTGTATCCCCCTCCATAAAGCATTTAAAAACATTTAAAACATTGATTAAGGGTTATGAACTCACCTGTTGCGAGTGGATCGGAAGGAAGTGTCGGATAAGTGCTTGGTGTCAAGTGAAGATTTAGGCACGCACAAAGATCCTAATTACATATGAGGACATATGTATATAAACAATTAGTCTTTAAACAACTAATAAACAAGTCAAGACATTCTAGGACATGACAAACACTTTGTATAAGTATTATAAGTGCTAAGGAGTGCATCTAAGTGTTGTAGGGAAAGCCTAGTGTGTTTGGGGTTCAAGGAACACTCCTAAAATGAGTTTACTCCCTAAAGACCAACACCCCTTGAGTTTACGGTCGTGAACTCCTAACCTTTTGACCATTTGTTGTTTTGAAGTACTCTAAGCTATTCCAAACATTCCTACTTCATGTTTAAGCCCTAGGAAGTGTTGTGTGGCATCAAAACACTCCTAAATGGAGTTTACGGTATAAGGACCATTTCTCCAAGAGTTTACTACCTTAAACTCATGAGTTTACTACCTTAAACCCATAAGTTTGGTATTTTGGGGTTTTCAAGTCCTTAGCTCAATCGTAACAGTCTAGGCTAGTTGTAGACATAAGGAACAACCATGGGACTTTTATGGGACATTTAAACACCTTTTGGGGTGTTTACAGTTTTGGGAGATCCCCAAACTATAAACACATATAAATGGTTGTTTTCTTGTTCTTTTAGGTGATATACACATCAATGATGGATCTAGACAAGTCCCTAAGGCATTGTGAAGCATCTAGACACCCTAAGGCACTAAATTTGGTGTTTACGGTTTTGGGAGCCTCCCAAAACCGTGAACACCTTGTTCTTGGTGTTCTTGGGACTTTTCCTTGGTATAAACATGTATAGCAAGCTTTAAATGACTCTAGGATAGAAGTACTTACATTGCGGAAGCTTGAAATGAACTTAAAGGCCAAGAACACTAGTGTGTGTTCTTGGTGTTTTTGGAAAACTAATCAAAACAAAAAAATGGATGGATTAAAGGATGTACAATCACTAGATTAAGTGATATACTAACTTGAAAGGGCTAGAAACACTTACTAGATTGAAGATATTGAACAAATACTTGGATGATACTTGAGAGAGTTTTTAAGTTTACTCTTTTAGGGTGAAGAAATGAAAAGTGACTAATTTGAGGAGTAAACTCATGCTTATGCATGAGTTCATGGTTTTTGGATGATTTTTCGACCCAAACATAAAAGTTTGGTCGTGAACTTCTAAGACACGAGGTGTTTGCGGTTTTTAAATTTCAAAACCCGAGACGACATTTTCTTTCACCCGTTCGTTTAAAGAATAATATTAAAATAATCAAACGAAGTTTAAATTTGCCAAAAAAAGTAATAATGTAATTCACCTATAAATCGAAGTGATTGACTGTTTGGGTTTGACCGAATGAAAATTTCAAGTTGTCACAGAAGCCCGAAGAGAAACTTATTCAGGCTTCTAATCGATTTAATCATCTCCTCAGTAAGATGATAAAGCATGGGATCGAAAGGAAGGTTTTGAGCAGAAGGTTACCTTCATGAATGGTCTTAGACCCAAATGGATGGCAGTTGTGTCTATAGTGAAAGCACACGAGCAATTCAAATCCTATTCTCTAGCAAAGTTGGTGGGAATACTGAAGTCCCATGAAAGTGCAGTGTCAAAGGAAACGAATGTGGTTTCCAGCTTGGGTTCGTTAGCTCTTATCTCCAAAGGAAAAAGTGTTGTTGAAGAAGAAGAAGAATTAGATCTTGCTGACTATGATCTAACTGGTGAAGAGTATGCCCTGATGCTTTCCAATCCAAGAAATTTTATCAAAAGGAAGTTCCCCGCCATCAAGAGCCGTAACTGGCAGGGAAGTTATAGTTCTGAAAAAGTGAATGAGGAACCGAAGATGGGTTCAAAGGTTGAGTGCAGGTGTGGTCCACAGATTCAGAGGACGAAGAAGTAAGAAAGCCCACTCATGGCAAGGCTCTGCTGGTGAAAGAAGAAAAGGTTGAGGGAAGATGTTTGATGGTGACGGAAGGTGTGTCACAGATGCGAGGATACACAACAGATGGTGGATTGGATGATGAGAAGGAGCGAGAGGACAGATGTTTCGCTGCGAAACCTGTCAGTGTACAGATCAACGAATGTGATGAGTTGATCAAGAAGGTATAAAATATTCTCATTTCTTTGAAAATTCTTATTACTAACTATGAAAAGGAACTGAATGGACTAAAATCTAAATTTTCTAGTTTAAGTAGTAGTCTTACCCAAACTCGTAACCTGACTGATCAAATTAGCAAGATATCATCGAAGAGTGAGGAGAGGAGAATCTGGATTGAGCAGAAGGAGAAGGAATTAATTAGGTCTAGGGATGAGTCAATCTATTTGCAACGAGACAATCTTAGGCTTTTAAAACAACAAAACGTTTTTTGTTTGATTGCTAAAAGATTATATTCTAACATCACTCACTTACATCTTGATTGTGAAATAGGAAAGAAGATACATCACATGATTTTACCCTTCCTTCAGTTAAAGGAGGATGAAGTCGATGTCGAAGCCTACAATTGTGAAAATGTTGTATCTTGTGATGAAATATCTCCTGCCTACAAAATCGGTATTGACAAAATAGAGTCCTACATAAAGTCAAAACAGCATAAGGACATGCTCAAAAATCTGTTGGATGAAAATGACAGACTAAAACTGAGAACCGAAACTGTACAGAAATTTGATTCATTGAATGCCAAGTTAAGTTCATAAAATAAAATTGATGTTGAAAATGCATCTGAACTTAATGAGGACGATGGCATGAGTGAAATCTCTATAGAGGATGAGGTGGACTGTTTTGAATTTGTCAAGAGCGAACCCAAAACAAATAAAAATCTCATTTCTGAAAACTCTGTTGAGTTCGCTCGCTCATCAATAGACAAGACTAAAGTCCTCAAAGCAAAATTTGTTGTATATCAAAAGGTACAAACCACTCCAAACCAAGTTTACACAGTTCAAGGACTTACACCACAACAAACAGCCAAACTAACAGCATTGGTAGAAGAAGATAATGCTAATGGATGTGATTAATATTTCTAGTCAGCACCGATATATAACGCTGATGAAACAGAAGGTCTGTCTCAGAAAACATCATGGAGAGTGAAGAATAGGTATGTGGCAGAACCACTTAATGAGCCTACACGATATGATGTGCCAAGTACAAGTGGCACCAAAACATCTTCAGGCGAACCAATGATGGCATCTAGTGAGACATCTTCGTTAAAGAGCAAAAGTCGTGCTCAAGTACCAATGAAAATGGCCAATATTCACAAAAATCCAAAACAAGTGGCAGAACGAAAGCACCAACGTAACCTGAGATACAAGAAAAATCTCATAGAAAGAAAACAATTTTGGCGATCCCAGAATCCTCATTACGTTACGTATGAAAAGTCAAATAAGTCACAAGGAGAACCAAGAGCCAATTCCACTTTACAAAAGCAGTCTCCCTTACGTGACAAGAACAACCGAAACAAGGATTTTGGTTACTACCACGAAAACAACCAAGGGCAAACGTTTGGTTCACAAAGTCTCAACAATCGAAAGGGTAACTTCGGTCCCCGTAGCTATAGCAACCGAAAGGAAGGTTTCGTTCCTCAACATGTAGGCAACCAAAAGGAAGGTTTCGGTCCACAACATGTAGGCAACCGAAAGGAAGGTTTCGGTCCTCAACATGTAAGTAACCGAAAGGAATGTTTCGGTCCTCAAAATGTAAGCAAACAAAGGGAAGGTTTCGGTCATCAACATACAAATAACCGAAAGGAAGGTTTCGTTTCCAAATCCACCTGTCAGAAGAACCGAATGGAAGTCAGTTTTCACTCTCAACCAAGGAAGAGCAATAATCAATGATCTAAACTTGCTTCCAAATCTCTTTCTTCACATTCTCATTCTCATTCATCTAAAAATTCAAAAGGGAAAGGTAAGCTCTTTCCAGAAGATGAAAGACGTCCGAAAGAGAACCAAAAGCGTGTAGACGTCAAAACCACAAATCCTACGTCTAAATCAAACGAGTCCAAGTCAAATAAAATCAAAGTTTTTACAATAAAAAGAAAAGATGAAACAACTCTAATAAAAAGAACTTATCTGGTTGATGTTTCTCTTACTATTCCCTGTCCTGTAAAAGGCTTACAAGGACCCAAGAAGCTTTGGGTTCCTAAATCTGCTTGATATTTTGCAGGTTATTCGTGACAAGCAGTTTGACGAAGAATGGTACATTGACAGTGGCTGCTTGCGTCACATGACGGGTCGAAAGGAAGAACTGAGGGAGTTTCGTTCTCTCAAAGATGGTGGCACGGTAAAGTATGGCAATAATTCATTTGGAACTATCAAAGGCTATGGTATGATTAGAAATTGTGACTTCTCGATTAGAAAGGTTGCATACGTTGAAGGGTTGAAACACAACCTCATCAGTGTCTCATAGCTGGTAGTTGGCACCGGATTGAAAGTTTCTTTTGATGATGAAGGCTCAGAAATCATTGTAAAGAAGTCAAATAATATTCTGCTGAAGTCGAAGCGAAAGGGATAAATGTACCCTCTAAATCTCAATCCATTTTGAGGGAAACCGGTTGTTTGGCTGCTAATGAAGGCACACTCAGACGAAATCTGGTTATGGCATCGAAGGCTCTCACATCTCAATTTCAAAGATATCAACAAGCTGGTGCTTGGAGATCATGTTCGAGGTCTTCCATTTCTCAAATTTGACAAAGAGCATCTTTTTGCAGCTTGTGAAATGGGAAAGCAAAGTCGACAAAGTCATATTTCCATTATCAACACAAAGGTGGTAGAACCATTAGAGCTGCTACATATCAATCTATGTGGTCCTTCCTCTATCGAAAGCATTGGTGGAAACAAGTACATACTTGTTATCGTAGACGATTTCTCTCGCTTCACAGGGTATTTTTCTTGAAGCAAAAATCAAAGGCAACTCCAAATCTCAAACTCTTCATAAAGCAAGTAGAGGTTCAACTACAAAAAGTGGTTCGTAATGTGAGAAGCGATAATGGATTGGAATTCAAGGATAAGGATTTTGAAGATTTTCTAGCTGAAAAGGGAACGACTCACAATTTTTCTGCTCCATATACTCCACAACAGAATGGAATCGTCGAAAGGCAAAATTGTTCTTTATGCGAAGCGGCTCGAACTATGCTGAACTTCGCTTCCTTGCCTTTATATTTTTGGGCTGATGCTATTGCTGCTGCTTGTTACACACATAATAGACCGTATTTGAACAAACGCTTCTCAATAACACCTTATGAGATCTTAAACAACCGCAAGCCAAATGTGAATTGCTTTCACGTGTTCGGTTCAAGATGCTTTATCTTCAACTCAAAGGAGAACCGAAACAAGTTTGATGCTAAGGCCGATGAAGGGATCCTTTTGGGCTACTCCTTGAATTCTAAGGCATATAGAGTTTTGAATAAATGTTCAAAGAAGATTGAAGAAACATACTATGTAACTTTCGATGACAATTATGTCAAGAAGTTGAAGGCAACTAAAGGTGTTATGCAAGAAATCTTTCCAAAGTCTGGTCAAGTCACAGTGCCAATTTCAAATCTTTTCGAGCAATATATGCTACTCATTGATGAACCAGAAAAGGCCATTGATTCTGAATCCATGTCTAAATATAACCAAGTCGACAATTTGAAGCGGGTTATTGACAATGCTGCAAAGAAGATGGCAGATGAACTACCGAAGGCAACTGAAAGGCCAGACTCAAGCGAACCGTCTGGTGATAGTCCTTATATCCAGGGGGAGGGTTCGTCTCTTCCAAATAATCAAGATTCATCATTCTAGGGGGAGAATCCATCTTCACTATCATCAGGCTCAACCGAAAGTTCAAATGAAGGGGAGTGTTCTGATCCAGAAGTTGAACTTGTGTCATCATTTGAGGGGGAGAATATGAATGCTAATGATGATGATACACAATCAGAACTTGAAGAAGAAATCAATGCAGAACTGGATCCCTCTTGTGATCCAAATTACCCTCCTCTCATTAAATGGACCAAAGATCATCCTCTAAGTCAAATCATTGGTGAATCCTCTGAAAAGGTATTTACTCGATCACAGCTGCAAGCGAAGCAAGCTGCATTATTCTCTCAAGTAGAATTTTGCATGTTCAACTCTTTCGTCTCCAAAGTTGAACCATAGACGATAAATAGAGCTCATGATCATTCCGATTGGGTTCAAGCCATTCAAGACGAGTTGAATGAGTTTGAAAGAAACAAAGTATGGTGACTAATTCCAACTCCAAAGGATGCTTCGATCGTCGGTCTCAAATGGGTATTCAGGAATAGATGGACAAGGAAGAAAATGTGATTCACAACAAGGCTCGGTTGGTTGTGAAAGGATATTGTCAAGAAGAAGGTACAGATTATGAAGAGTCCTTTGCTCCAGTTGCAAGATTAGAGTCAGTTCGAATCTTTCTTTCTTATGCTGCACACAAGAATTTTGAAGTCTATCAAATGGACGTGAAGTGTGCCTTTCTCAATAGAGAACTTGAAGAAACAATGTACATTAAGAAACCGTCAGGCTTTGTGAACGAGAAGCATCCAGATCACTGCTACATTCTGGACAAAGCGGTATATGGCCTGAAGCAGGCTCCCAGAGCATGGTGTGAAACTTATACTCGATTCTTGAAAATGTCTAAATTTAAACAAGGTTCGTTTGACCCAAGCTGCTTTCGTAAGAAAGAAGGTAACCACCTTATGATAGTCCAAATTTATGTTGATGACATCATCTTTGGCTCCACGAATCCCAGCCTAACAGCTGAATTCAGGAAGTTGATGGAAACTAAATTTGAGATGAGCTCAATGTTGGGTTTTGAGCCTTCTAACACTTCTAAGTGTACATGCAACCCTAAATACCTTGGATCCATGTTTTCTCTATTACACATGCAAATATGAACATCCAAGGTGTTATCCTAAGCTAGCATACAAAAAATGAATATAACAAGATAGAATACATACCTCTTAGATGTAGAATGTCCTCATGAAGCTTGAGTGCCTAGTGCCCCAAGTGTGACACCTTAAATGGTTCACACAGCACCAAATACACTTGGAATAACTTGAGAGAAACTTTAACACTTCTAAAATCGGCTAGCCCTTCTCTTCTACACACAAAGTGCCGATTTTTCCAAGAGTATGATCTTTATATAGTGTTACAATTAGTGTAAACCCTAATTGTCATGACTTTCCATTTCCTTGGATCCATGGGTTCAAATACACCATGGAGCATCCTTGGAGCATCTTATAGGTTTTAGCCCAACTTGATAATCCATGGAGCATTAGCCCACTATACAAGTATGTATGATTTACACAATCAACCCATACATTTAATTAGTCTTCTTTTGATCACTTAATTGATTCTAGATTAATTCTTGATCAATACAAATTAAATAATCATCTTTTAATATATTATAACTTATAATATATTAACAAACCTTAAGTGTTATTTCTCTCATTATAGTCTATCCAAATGCATGATGTCATGCAACCCAAATGGACCATGTTGGGTCGGGTCAAGTCTTACCAATTATATTTATGGACATAGACATTAATCCAACACTCAATGGGTCCAATTAACTTTTTCCTTGGCTTGAATATTAGACAGGGACCCAAAGTCATTTTTATCAATCAGGAGGCATACACAAAGTCATTACTTACCAAGTTTGGTATGTTAGGCGACTCCAAGGTGAAGGTTCCCATGGCTTTTGGCACCAAGCTGACACCATCATTGGAGAAACCGGCTGCTGACATGACGCTTTATCGTCAGACGATTGGGTCACTAATGTATCTTACAGCCAGCAGGCCAAACATTATGTTCTCAGTCTATTATTGTGCTCGATTCCAAGATAACCCACGCGAACCTCACATGCTAGCAGTGGAGAACATCTTTCGCTATCTGAAGCGAACTTCCTCTCTCGGTCTATGGTATCCAGACAACCCAGGTTTCTTTGTCCAAGAATTCTCAGACGCTGACCTAGGGGGTTGTGGATTGGATCGTAAAATCACGACTGGAGGATGCCAATTTCTAGATGGCAAATTAGTTAGCTGGCAATCGAAGAAACAAACCTTTGTTTTCTCTCTCCACGGCTGAAGCTGAATATATAGCCGCTGCCTCATGAACATCTCAGGTCGTTTGGATACAAAGTCAGCTTAGGGAATATGGGCTGAACATGAATAAAATCCCACTATATTGCGACTCAGAAAGTGCAATTAGGATTTGTCATAACCCAGTGCAACACTCAAAGACAAAGCACATATCACTGCGGTATCACTTCATCAAAGATCATGTGGAAGACGGTAACG
Source organism: Lactuca sativa (assembly GCF_002870075.4). Taxonomy (NCBI): domain Eukaryota; kingdom Viridiplantae; phylum Streptophyta; class Magnoliopsida; order Asterales; family Asteraceae; genus Lactuca; species Lactuca sativa. The sequence continues at coordinate 117,550,489 of NC_056624.2, forward strand.
TAGAAATTCATTTCGTCAGAACTACTGATCAATTAGCAGACATCTTCACTAAGGCCTTACCAAGAGCGAGTTTCAATAAGATCCTACAAGGCCTAGGAATGATGGAAGTTGAATCAGGACCGAAATCGCCTTTGCTTCATTAAAAGTTGGAAGCGAAATAGAGCGAACGCTCGGTCTATTTCGGGTTCGGTTCACCCAAGAACCGAAATGAACCGAACGCTCAGTCTATTTCGGGTTCGGTCCTACTGAACTCAGTTCGATTCATTTTCATTAAAAGAAACTTCGGTTCTTTTGCACATTCTTTTACATACTCATTTTTATGTTTTTCTTTTCATTTATTATTATTATTATTTATTTTCATAAAATCCAAAAATAATTTTCCTTTTGTTCTTATTTCTCTTTCTTTAGAATTTTTTCACAAAATACAAAAATATTTTCTATTTCTCATGTTTTCCTTTGTATAAAAGTTACTCTCAATGATGGAGCTGAATCAGGTATAAATTCTTTTCTATGGATTAGTTAAGTGTCCCTAGATGCATGTTGTTGCATGTTGACCAAAGCCTCTAAAGATTTTGAGTGAAGCCTTAATAATGTGATATATATACAAATCATAATTTCCCAAATTAGGCTGTTACATTCACTCTAATCGTGAGATACCTTACTCTTCTCATATTGAGTTTATAGTTTTCTGCTTGGTCCTTCTCTTATAGCAGAGGTACATTCGATTCTTAAACCACCAACATAATCTTTCTCCATCTCAATTCATATGATTCATGTAACCCTTGAGACTCTCACCACTTACCACTGAGCTTTATGGTTACACAACAATCTATGTGTATGAGCTTAGTCTCGTGTCACTACGTACTAAGTGAAACCTACAATTCACTACCCATAATGCATTCACGGTGAACAATTACTATGTTCTAGCTTTCACCAATGAAATCTCTTTTTATTTTGAGTGATCCTTTTTGAATTTGTTTATCACCAAGACATTTCCCCCAAGGATCCAGTTTTATTTTTGTTTGAGATTTCTTAATTTTCAACATGTCACTGAATACATGTCAAACCTACTTATTCAATAGGCCACATTGGTCTCACAAGTAATTCATTCTCTTTCAGTCTTATATCAAGATCTGAAACTTAAACTGAAGCGAAAGACACCCTTACAAGCCTAATATATAAAAGATGCCTTTCATTGTCTCTTAAAAGGCACTTGATCGTGTAACAGCCCGGAATCTCAGGTATTATTAAATTATGTTTTTGGGGTGATTTAAGAAGGGACTTGGCGAGTTGGAGCCTAGACTCGCCGAGTAGGATCGCAGACTTGGTCGCGGGATCGCGACTGGACTCGACGAGTCCAGATATGGACTCGGCGAGTCGACGCTGTTCAGCGGAAACCCTAGCCGTTTGGTTTTGGAATGTATATAAGGCACTTATAGGCCGTCATTGTCCGTCTTTAGTCGACTGAGAAGAACCCTAAACGGCTGTGGGCATCTAGAGCAAGATTGAAGGGTATTAGGGCTTTGAAGAAATTGTTGTGCAAGGAGGAGAAGAGTTTTGGCTAAAGGAACAGCAAGGGATTCGAGTTCTGCGGTTTGGGGACACAGAGAGTGCGTTATTCAGGTAATATTTCAGATTCTTTCTGTATTGTTGATGTGTGCATGGATTTAGGGTTTATGGAACCCATTTGGTGATTAGATGAATTAGTACATTGTTACCCAAACGACTATAACCCTGTATTAGGACCATTAGAGGTCCAGAAGGTCACATGCTTGTGTATTTCGGGACAAAACTTATCTCAGGAAGCAGTTTGATCGACTGCATGGCATGGACTCGCCGAGTCCGATGAACAGACTCGGCGAGTAGCTTGGAGATTGACTGGAACTCGTCGAGCTGTTCTTCAGACTCAGCAAGTGGAGTCGGGGTGGCCCCGCGATTCTTCCACGAGGATCTCGTCGAGCCAAGAGGGATACTCGACGAGTAGAAAGGGAACATCAGGGGAAATTGGGGAGGACGTCTAGACTCGCCGAGTCGCCATGGCACTCGCCTAGTCCGGTCGAGTTGACCGTTGACCGTTGACCAGAGTTGACCTAAGTCTGACTTCTTAGGGATAGTCACACTTAGAAGATATAAGTGTTAATGAGGGATATGTGATGTTATAGGGAGGTTGTAGCTCGTCGGGTTGTGCACGAGTGATTTCAGGATTTGCTAGCTTTCAGCATTCACGAGGTGAGTCTTCTCACTATACTGTACCCGGAAGGGTCTGACTGTGTGACCGGAAGGTCGGATATGATATGTGATATGTATGCTATATGTGGTAAGTTATTTGTTATATGTGTGCTATGTATGTCATGGGCCGGAAGGCGATTATATTATGGGCCGGAAGGCAATATGTTATGGGCCGGAAGGCGATATGTTGTGTGATGGACCGGAAGGTCGGTGTGGGTAGGACCGGAAGGTTTACCCAGCAGGGACGGAAGTCCCCTGAGACACATGGATAGGAAGGTCAAGGCCTGGAAAGGCGTATGTGCGTAAGTTGTATATTGGGGAACTCACTAAGCATTTATGCTTACAGTTGTTATGTATGTGTTTCAGGTACTAGCGAGGACCGTGGGAAGGTGCCGGCGTGATCGATACACACTGAAGGATGTTTTTATGATCTTGGGATTTAGACAATTTGTATTTGACATGACACCTAAATTAATTATGCCTTGTTTTGAATGAAAATACTCTATTTTTAAAATGAAAATTTTGTTTGAAAATTTGCGTTGTTACAATTGGTATCAGAGCCTTGGTTTGAGGGATTCGGGTGCACCTTCGGGCGTAACTGAACTCAAACCGAGGATTTGAGGAACACTTTTACAAATAAAGGCATAAACTTTTATGAACGATTTTGTGGTGAACAAGAAAGAAGCAGTGTGTACGATCAGTCAGCGCCCGAACGGTAAAGATCCCCAAAATACCTTACAATATTATATGATATGAATTGTTATGCATGCTAGAAGACTAGGTGTTCATGATAGGACTAGAGTGGCCTGATTTGTGATGCCTTAGTCTAGGGAAGTTTGCCTATATGAGATGCTTTGCTAGTATGCGGGTAGATAGTGCATATCAGAAGTAGAGTACTCACTATCCGGAGTTTGGGGAGGAAGACTTGGGATGAACGCTGATGCGGTGTGGTCGGTAGTATTGGGCCCGTACTACCGAGGACACCGGGTCAGTGGGAGACCCAAGTAAGAATCTCTGGATATCGGGGACTGAGTAGGGTTGCATTAGCGAGTACGATTATACTCGATGGAGTCTCTGATAGTTTTATGTTGTATTTCAGAGACATCATGGTTAGACCACGCCACGGAGCGAGTACGAGCGGTGTGAGTGACGAGGAGATTCGTTAGATGATTCACGAGGAGGTAGCTACGGCGATCCGGGCTGAGATCCCGGAGATGTTTGGGTCTATTAAGACCACCCTGATGGAGACGTTTGAGGAGCGGTACGCCGCATTGACTGAAGCTGCAGCCGCTGCAGCTACCGCAGCTGTGGCCGCTGCCAGGCCACAGGGGGGTGACTCGTTGCTGTTCCGGGAGTTCAGCAACACGAAGCCACCTGAGTTCGATGGGACGCATGATCCGATTGCTGCGATGAGGTGGATCGCGGATATAGAGGGGTGCTTCTACACTTGTTCATGCCCGGAGCACCTGAGGGTACGGTTCGCTTTGAACCAGCTCCGTCTGGGAGCGAAGGACTGGTGGAAGTTCGTAATGGCGAACTTCACTTTGGCAGAGATTACAGCAGTGACATGGGAGGGGTTTACTGCTATGTTCAGGGACGAGTACGTTCCCCCGGTGGAGAGGGAACGATTGGTTCAGGAGTTCTTAACCCTCAAGCAGGGTACTGATTCTGTTGCGGTGATCACGCGGAAGTTTCATGAGAGGGCGATGTTCTGCCCCGAGCTGGTGTCCACTGATCAGGCTCGGATGAGCCGGTACTTGGGAGTGTTGAGGAGGGATATCCGGGAGTTTGTGTCAAACTCCACCTACCATACTTTTGCTAAGCTCCAGGCAAATGCCAGGAAGCGCGAGATCGAGTTGGAGACCCAGGCCAGGGAGGAGGCCGAGTCTCAGCGGGTGGACCGGCGACCGGCTCAGTTCCAGCCGGCAGCCAAGCGGATAAAGTCCGCCGATTCGAGGACAGGAGGTTCGAAGGGCCGCACTTGAGGGAAGTGCGGCAAGAGTCATGATGGGGTATGTCGATCTGGTGCTTGCTACAAGTGTGGCAAGGAGGGGCACATTGCTAGGGAGTGCTCCAAGGGGTTTACGGTTTGCTTTCATTGCAACCAGACAGGCCATAGGAAGGCCGAGTGCCCTCAGCTTCTTCAGGGATCTGCACCTGCTGCGAGAGCTACTGCGACTCGACCGGTGAAGACCGAGGCCCCGAGGGCTCGGGGGAGAGCTTTTCAACTGACTGCGGAGGAGGTCCGCGCTACGCCCGATGTTGTGGCAGGTATGTTGTAATTCATGTATTTATTTTAAAATTGAGATGTTATGCTTATGTTATTATATGCGTAGGTACTTTCCTTGTGAACTCTGTGCCTGCCTTAGTGTTATTTGACTCAGGTGCGAGTAGGTCCTTTGTATCTTTAGCCTTTAGTCAGCATATCAGCGTTAGTCGTGAGTCGTTGAGCCGACCTTTGAGAGTTTCTATAGCTGACGAGAAAGTGATTTATGCCACGGAGGTTCTTCGGGGATGCGTGCTAGAGATTTTCGGGGTTGAATTCCCGATAGACCTGATTCCTATTGCGATGGGTGACGTCTGTGTCATCGTGGGCATGGACTGGTTGAGCCGATTCGGCGCTGTCATCGACTGTGAGCGTCAGCTGGTGACTATACGAGACCATAGTGGGGGAGTTCTTTCGGTGTACGGCGAGGGTACCCGTTCGGGATCTGCTTTTTGTTCGGCCGCTAGGGCGAGGCAGTGTCTACAGCAGGGCTGTAAGGGTTTTGTGGCGTATGTGATGGATACGCGGGAAGTTTCCGAGAGACCGAAGTCAGTGGAGGAGGTCCCAGTGGTGCATGAGTTTCCAGATGTTTTCCCCGAGGAACTGCCGGGAGTACCTCCTGTGAGACAAGTAGAGTTTGGTATTGACCTGGTTCCGGGGGCCGCGCCTATTGCTAAGGTGCCTTATCGTCTTGCACCTCCAGAGATGCAAGAGTTGTCCTCGCAGCTCCAGGAGTTGCTGGGGAAGGGATTCATTCGGCCGAGCAGCTCGCCATGGGGAGCACCTATTCTGTTCGTCAAGAAGAAGGATGGTTCACACCGGATGTGCATTGATTACCGGGAGTTGAACAAGTTGACGGTCAAGAACCGTTACCCGTTACCCAGGATCGATGATTTATTCGATCAGTTGCAGGGAGCATCTTGGTTTTCCAAGATCGATCTGAGGTCAGGGTATCATCAGGTGAGAGTGCGGGATGAGGATGTCCAGAAGACAGCGTTTAGGACGCGTTATGGGCATTATGAGTTTGTGGTGATGCCTTTCGGGCTCACCAATGCCCCGGCTGTGTTCATGGATCTCATGAACAGGGTATGCAGGCCGATGTTGGATCGGTCAGTGATTGTATTTATCGACGACATTCTGGTGTATTCGAGATCTAGAGAGCAGCATGAGGAACATTTGAGGGAAGTCCTTGGGGTATTGAGGTCGGAGAAGCTTTATGCAAAGTTCTCCAAATGTGACTTCTGGTTGCGGGAGGTCCAATTTCTAGGACATGTTGTTAATCAGAAAGGGATATTGGTCGATCCGACTAAGGTTGAGGCGGTGATGAGTTGGGAGGTGCCGAAGTCACCTTCTGAGATCAGGAGCTTCCTTGGGTTGGCAGGGTATTATCGGAGACTCATTAAGGATTTCTCCAAGGTTGCAGTGCCGCTCACCAGATTGACCCGGAAGGGTGTGGCATTCTCATGGGGGCCCGAGCAGCAGACCTCCTTTGAGGCACTTCGCCAGAAGTTGTGCGAAGCCCCGGTATTAGCTCTCCCGGAAGGAATGGAAGATTTTGTAGTATATTGTGACGCATCGATTTCGGGACTGGGTGCAGTGTTGATGCAGAGGGGTCATGTGATAGCTTATGCGTCGAGGCAGCTGAAGCCTCATGAGGCGAGGTATCCCACGCATGATTTAGAGTTGGAGGCAGTAGTGTTCGCTCTCAAGATTTGGCGTCACTACCTGTATGGGGTTCGATGTACGATATACACGGACCATAAAAGCTTGAAATATTTGATGGATCAGCCCAACCTAAATATGCGTCAGAGGAGGTGGTTGGATGTAGTCAAGGATTATTATTGTGAGATCCTGTACCACCCGGGCAAGGCTAATGTGGTAGCCGATGCATTGAGCCGCAGGGCGGAGAGCACTCCATTGCGAGATGTATGCTTGAGACTGACTGTGATGACTCCAGTATTGGATGCTATTCGTGGGGCACAGGCCGAGGCTGTACGACCAGAGATACAGAAGAAAGAGCGGGTCGTTGGGTTAATTTCAGAGTTCGTTAAGGATGGATGAGGGCTTCTGACGTTCCAGGGTCGGATCTGGGTACCGTTCGTGGGCGGTACGCGTACTACTTTGATGGAAGAGGCTCATAGATCGAAATTCTCGATCCATCCCGGTGCTACGAAGATGTATTTGGATTTGAGGAAAGAGTATCGGTGGCCCTGTATTAAGAGGGACGTGGCATGGTTCGTTGAGAGGTGCTTGACCTGCCGTAGGGTTAAGGCCGAGCACCAGAGACCGCATGGCAAGTTACAGCCATTGGAGATCCCCGAGTGGAAGTGGGAACAGATCACTATGGATTTCATCACCAAATTGCCGAGGATTGCTATGGGAGTTGACGCAATTTGGGTGATTGTGGATAGGTTGACAAAGAGTGCACACTTCCTTGCCATCAGCGAGAGTTCTTCAGCGGAGAAGTTGGCGGAGATATACGTGAGAGAAGTGGTATCTCGGCATGGAGTGCCGATCTCGATTGTTTCAGACCGTGATGTGCGCTTCACTTCTAGGTTCTGGAAGAAATTCCATGAGGAGATGGGTACTAAATTGCATTTTAGTACCGCATACCATCCCCAGACAGACGGTCAGAGCGAGCAGACGATTCAGACGCTGGAGGACATGCTTCGAGCGTGTGTGTTAGACTTTGGGGGTAGCTGGGATGCATATTTACCCTTAGCAGAGTTTTCCTACAACAACAGCCATCATTCGAGCATTGGTATGCCACCTTTTGAGCTGTTGTATGGTAGGAGGTGTCGGACCCCCATTTGCTGGGGAGAGGTGGGACAGAGAGTGATGGGCAGCACAGAGATCGTGCTTCAGACGACATAGCAGATTCAGCAAGTTAGACAGAGGTTATAGACCGCCCAAAGCCGACAGAAGAGTTATGCAGACAGGCGCCGATCCGAGCTTGAATTTCAGGTCGGCGACTTCGTTCTCCTGAAGGTCTCTCCTTGGAAAGGAGTGATTCGATTCAGGAAGAGGGGCAAGTTGGGGCCCCGGTATATTGGACCATTTCGTGTGATTGCAAGGATAGGCCGGGTAGCCTATCGGTTGGAGTTGCCAGCGGAGTTGGGACAGATCCACGACACTTTTCATGTGTCGCAATTGAGGAAGTGCATAGCCGATAAGTCGGCAGTGGTTCCATTAGAGGATATTCAGGTGGATGCGAGCCTGAATTATGCTGAGAGACCAGTGGCCATCAGGGATCGGAAGATCAAGGTTCTGAGGAACAAGGAGGTACCTCTGGTGTTGGTTCAGTGGCAACACCGTAAGGGATCGGAAATGACTTGGGAGCCGGAACGTGAGATGCGGGAGCAGCATCCGGAACTATTTTCAGAATGAGATTTCGAGGGCGAAGTCTAATCCTAGTGGGGGAGAGTTGTAACAGCCCGGAATCTCAGGTATTATTAAATTATGTTTTTGGGGTGATTTAAGAGGGGACTCGGCGAGTTGGAGCCTAGACTCGCCGAGTAGGATCGCAGACTTGGTCGCGGGATCGTGACTGGACTCGACGAGTCCAGATATGGACTCGGCGAGTCGACGCTGTTCAGCGGAAACCCTAGCCGTTTAGTTTTGGAACGTATATAAGGCACTTATAGGCCGTCATTGTCCGTCTTTAGTCGACTGAGAAGAACCCTAAACGGCTGTGGGCATCTAGAGCAAGATTGAAGGGTATTAGGGCTTTGAAGAAATTGTTGTGCAAGGAAGAGAAGAGTTTTGGCTAAAGGAACAGCAAGGGATTCGAGTTCTGCGGTTTGGGGACACAGAGAGTGCGTTATTCAGGTAATATTTCAGATTCTTTCTGTATTGTTGATGTGTGCATGGATTTAGGGTTTATGGAACCCATTTGGTGATTAGATGAATTAGTACATTGTTACCCAAACGACTATAACCCTGTATTAGGACCTTTAGAGGTCCAGAAGGTCCCATGCTTGTGTATTTCGGGACAAAACTTATCTCAGGAAGCAGTTTGATCGACTGCATGGCATGGACTCGCCGAGTCCGATGAACAGACTCGGCGAGTAGCTTGGAGATTGACTGGAACTCGCGAGCTGTTCTTCAGACTCGGCAAGTGGAGTCGGGGTGGCCCCGTGATTCTTCCACGAGGATCTCGTCGAGCCAAGAGGGATACTCGACGAGTAGAAAGGGAACATCAGGGGAAGTTGGGGAGGACGTCTAGACTCACCGAGTCGCCATGGCACTCGCCGAGTCCGGTCGAGTTGACCGTTGACTGTTGACCAGAGTTGACCTAAGTCTGACTTCTTAGGGATAGTCACACTTAGAAGATATAAGTGTTAATGAGGGATATGTGATGTTATAGGGAGGTTGTAGCTCGTCGGGTTGTGCACGAGTGATTTCAGGATTTGCTAGCTTTCATCATTCACGAGGTGAGTCTTCTCACAATACTGTACCCGGAAGGGTCTGACTGTGTGACCGGAAGGTCAGATATGATATGTGATATGTATGCTATATGTGGTAAGTTATTTGTTATATGTGTGCTATGTATGTCATGGGCCGGAAGGCGATTATATTATGGGCCGGAAGGCAATATGTTATGGGCCGGAAGGCGATATGTTGTGTGATGGACCGGAAGGTCGGCGTGGGTAGGACCGGAAGGTTTACCCAGCAGGGACGGAAGTCCCCTGAGACACATGGATAGGAAGGTCAGGGCCTGGAAAGGCGTATGTGCGTAAGTTGTATATTGGGGAACTCACTAAGCATTTATGCTAACAGTTGTTATGTATGTGTTTCAGGTACTAGCGAGGACCGTGGGAAGGCGCCGGCGTGATCGATACACACTGAAGGATGTTTTTATGATCTTGGGATTTAGACAATTTGTATTTGACATGACACCTAAATTAATTATGCCTTGTTTTGAATGAAAATACTCTATTTTTAAAATGAAAATTTTGTTTGAAAATTTGCGTTGTTACAGATCGTATTCCAACGGGAAACCTCTCCGACACTTTGAAGTCTCTCTTGACTTGAAAGGAAGAGATTCGTGCCCGGGATCCATTGTTTCATGTCTTAATCGACATCACAATATGCCACAAAGTTCGATTTATTTCTTTATCATTCACACTCTATACACGAAAATCTTTGATTTTCCAAAACTCTGGTTATACTTTGTATAAGCTATTTTTCATATAGCTTGAGCTCTAAAGGTGTTATGGCTGTTCTCCAATAAAATAATCAGGTTGACACAGGTTCATGTTAATTATGTTGGTGATGTTTCAGAAAAAAGTACAACGAATGAGTCAGCAGTTATCTAAAAGTTTCGTCGATTTGAAAAAGGTGATATTTATGGAAAGGCGGGTAAAAGTGAAACGTTTTTCTCTCTCTTGCGTAATCATTGGGGTTGCCAACTGTCTAATCCCCATCGCATCAGGAACCGTCTCACAAAAGACAAGATTTCAGGTGGATTTTTCTCTCTCCTACTATCACGTATAAAAGGGTTTCTTCCATTCAACTTTACTCTTTTACCGCTCTCAAATCTTTTAAAAGCAAACGACGATTTCTACAAATGTTCATCATCTTCTTCTCAAGCTTCATCCATGGCAGAATCTTCCTCCATTCAAGATACTTCAGTTCATTCTACTCTTCTGACCATCAAGCCTCAACAAAACCTTTTGATCAACCTCATACCATTCACATATGACCCCTACATGATGCAGGTTGTCGAATGCGTCAAACACTCTCCCCTTGTCGATGCTCTCACCAAGGTGGTTGTAGTTCCCATGTCCTCTCTCTCTCTCTCTCTCTCATATCTACTCCATTACCTATTATGATAGAGTTGCAAAGAGAATCCACTTCGACATTCACAACGAGAAGACCTCGATTTCCAAAAATCTTTTATGTGCACTGCTAGGTCTTGCTCATGAACCCACCCTGGTAAACCCTGATTCCATCACTACCGGCTAGCTATTCTCAACGTTCTACAACATGGGGTACATTGAAACCCTAACAACAGTGACGAAGTTCAAGAAATCCTGCCTTCCCCCTCAATGGAATGGCCTATTCACTCTCTTGTTCAAAGGTCTCTCAGAGCGCAATGCTGGATCCGACGGGACGAGCAAATCATTCATGACTATCATGTATGGGTTGTATAATGGAGTACATATGGATTATGGTTCGATCTTATGGCAACAGATTGTTCAGAGATTAACCTCCTCATCTCGCCATTCTGAAGTCTTGTGTGGCAGGTTATGGTCGATTGTCACGAAGTGGGCGATGGATCGCTTTCATGTCCCAATCATGGCGGACTCGCTTCTCTCCTTTATCGCCACATTCCATACAACGAAGATTATTGTCACTGATCCGTCCAATGGCGGACTCGCTTCTCGCATCAATGTATGCTTGTGTGCCTGAAGTCATGGCGGACTCGCCTCTCGCATCAATGTATGCTTGTGTGCCTGAAGTCAGACAGATCATTCAAGAGTACAAGAAGCTTCCATCATCGGGTCAAAGGGAACTCACTCCTGCTACGATTCGCTCCATAGAGGAAGTAGACAAGCCTGCAAAGAGGGGAAAGAAACTAGAAAAACAAAAAGAGGTGAGGGTTATTAAACCAGCTAAGGGGAAAACTCCGTGAAAGCGAAAGTATGACAAGGAGGCTCCTTCCTAGCCTAAGCAGAAGAAAACCAAAAATCCATCCCGGAGGATTATCCTTCAATCCTCTAGTGATTCAGACTCTGAGTACGTTCCTCCAGGCAACAACCAACCTACTCCTACCACATCTGAGAGCGAAAGCTCTGATGACGAGATTTCGGTTCGTGGTGATTAACTCACCCGAGGTACCCCTTCGCTGCAGGGAGCAGCTGAGTTGAACGCTTCTAAAGTGACTAACTCAATTACCAAACTCGAAGAAGCCTTCGTTGCTGAGAAGCAAAACTTTGCCACTCTTCGCCAGGATATTCAAAAGGATAATGCTGCTCTTTTGTCCTCTCTCAATGAACGTTTTGCAAAGCTTCAAGCTGATATCACCATGGAGAACTCACTCATGGATGAGCTTGCTCTCAAGACTACTCAGCTGAAAACCAAAAATCTCCAACTTTCTCAGAAGAACAACGAGGTCAATTAGCTTCGCTCTAAAAGGGATGTCATCAAAAGCTGCGTCTCTGATGTACATGCTATTCTATTGAACATTTTGGAAGCTCATGACCCTATTCTGACAATCTCGATTAGACGACATCATGCTGACAAATTACGTCCTGCCCTTGGGATGTTGAGTCGCATTGAAGGTGTTTCATAGACTATGGTCCCTTCGAAACAAGGGGAGATGGACTAACACCTTCGTCTCAACCTCCTCCTACTTCCTAGCCAGAACAAAAGAAGACTGAGCATGCTTCGGGTTCGGGCTTTAAGGCTAAAGGCAAGAGTATTGTGGATGACAATGATGAAGAAGAAGAGACAATCGCTGATGCACTAAAGCGAAAGGCAAAGGAAAGGGAAATCGATCTCAACGCCAAGATCGTAAAGGAAGCTGAAGAGAAAGAAAGGTGATTAAAGGAGGCTCATGATCTCCTAGAAAGCAAGAAAACCCTTTTTCCCTTCTGGACTTTGGAGAAACTGATCAAAGAAGCCATCGATTCTCCTAGCACTCATTTGCTTGAGCCAGTAGTGCGTTTGGACTGTGAAAACACTAAGGATTCCTAGTTTGATATGCCCATCACTCGAAAGGCCTTTGTTTTTCACTGCTTTCTTCCTATTGCAAAAGTCCCACATCCAGACCCGAAGGTTGATCGTGAGCTCATCGACTACTACTTGGAGTTCGCTCAACCACAATATCCCACTTGGAGCGCTCAGAAAATTATCATAGGTCGGGTCCTTAAGCCTCAAGCAGCAGGGAAAGACACCAACGTGAAGTTCAAAGTTACTAGAGGTTCGGATTTGTCTGAGCATACCTTCTCTCTTGCTGATCTACACAATCTCAATCCTCATGATTGGATTGTTCTACACAATATTATACTCTCCAACCCAGTTGAGTATGAACCAATAATTGATCATCTGAAAAGATTGCTAGTTTGCTACATTCTAGAGGTAGCTAAGATGGACAAATAGATCGCTTCGGTTCTCAGAAAGAAGCCCTCTATTTTGCCTGTTGGTTTTGCAAGTGATGTCAACAAGATGAAGATGGGAAAGATTGATCCAGTGTTAAACTCTGTAATGTTCACCAGGCAGGATGGTAAGAAATGTTTGTTCGCTTTGACTAATAATCATCTCTTTACTACTTCATGCTTGGAGTATGTTTTGGGGATTATTCACAGATGCAAGCAGAATAGTGAAAGAGATAAGAATTATTTCACAGATATGATAAGATGGTATATCCACTTTCACCATGTTCTTCTTGCTGTGATTCCACGCTTATTCATGGTGGTGAAGCGAGCTGCTGTCAATCAACCGAAGTGAAGGTCTCGCCCAATTGACGCAAATGGGGAGATTGTTGGGATCATGTTGTTGCGTCTTGGGCTCGTTCCTTTTAGGCCAGTTTTGTAACCGGTTTGGGCCTGTCCAACCGTGCATTATTTTATTCTAGGGTTTTAGTATTTAAGGTGCATGCATGCATCCTTTGTTTTTAACACTTTTGATAATTCTCATTATAGTATTGTAAACCCTAGCTTGCCTAAAGTGGAAGTTCTTAATCGAGCTCTGCTGAGGCATGACTACGTTTGAATCATAAGCTTTATATTGATTCTATATTGTGTTCATTGTCTTGTTTGATATAATAGTTTGTTCTTCATTAATATACCTGTGAAAGATCTAAACGATCAAGAGATTTTATCTCATCAATTATATATGTATGGTGTTGGTATTTTGGGGCAACTCACTAATCCTTCGAGCTTACATGATCGATTATTGTTTCTGGTACTTCTGATGATCGTGGGAAAGCGAAGGCGTGATTGTACAATTCCTCATATTTCATGATTTTACGATTTGATTCTGGATTACTCTGACATTATACTATTTTGAAAAAAAGTTTTGTAATAATCATTGGTTTTGAAATGTTATAAAAAGTTTAAAGTTGGCATGATTTTATGGATGTTATAGAATGAACAAAGAAACTTTGACTACATAGTTTTGTCTACTAGTCGAATCATACATAGACATAACCTTTGTGACTACCAGCTACCATTAGCGTTGGAGTGAACCAATGCACAACATATTTTGTAATCAAAACCCCATATGTATCTTGGTTTAAAGAATAAAAGATATTATATTCTTAGAATTATTCATGAAAAGATCCATGAAGTAATCCCTAAGTGCGAGTTGTTCTAATAGTTAAAATATACATTTCAAGTACTCATGAGTGTTAGGGGAGTCTTTTATGCAATGTCCAAAACAATTTGGCCAATCAACTAATACTCATGACAATCTTAAATCTAATACTCACTCCTAAGATTTTCACCGACTATGGAGTTTTGAACATAATTAGATATTCTGGAAGTGGGTTCAAAACAAGAAAAAGTGAAACAGTAATGAATAACACATCTTTATAGCAACAAATGCTCTTTATTAAGTCTCTAAGAAATAAAAATCTAAACACTTAGAATACATACTATTATATGTTTCTAAATTAAATCAAACAAATGTAAGTGTATCTAAGAAAATTCATTTATAGATCTAATGTCTCAAGACTTTGTCTAACTAACAAACTTGGTCAATAATATTAGCTTAGTGAATGGATGGACAAGATTATCTTCCGCCAAGATCTTATTGATAATGATGTCTTTACATTCGAACAACAAAACATTGATACTTCTTTAGTATGACATGTGAGATTCTGTGACTTGGGATCTATTCATGAGGTAAGCTCATCGTTATAGTCACAAGAAATTTCATAAGGACCACCACTGATTGACTAAGGATGTCACTAATGAATTATTTTCAATCACATAGTTTCCTTTGCATTCCTACAAGATGCAATATACTCTAACGTACAATCTTAAATCCACTATAACATCCCAAAAATACTGATAAAATTTTTTGCATTTTTAAGATGATCAAATCAGTACATCATGTGTTTCAAAACTAATCATAGTACCATGTATCAAAACCATCAGAGTAAAATAGTCATCGATGCAGAAATCATAAGGGATGTTGTGCAATCAAGTCGGGCCCTTCCGATTGGAATTAGAAGTACCTAAAAAATGTTTAACCCACAAACTGTAAGCACAACACCTAGTGATTTCCGCAAATACCATATTCCATACAAATAGGCACAATCCAACATAGGTACAAATTGGACCACTTCAATCATGCAAATTGGCCAGCTTAACATATTATAAATGGGCCCATCACAACATACACAGGCAATAGTCACAAAGACAACTAGCATCTTACATAGTATACTGAGAAGACTCACCTTTCTAACAGGGTCGGACAAATCTTTGCCCACCATCATGAAACAGGTGCTAGTGACCACATATTGAATCACACAAGGTCTCACCTTAGTCTACACTCTAATACTAAAAATTTGACCAAAGTCAACCTAGTTAAAAACTGGTGAAATAATAACTATCGTCAGACATAAATTCCTAATAGGTGCTCTCATTGCCTTGTGGCTCAAGACATCAGCCACAACATTGGCCTTCCCAGGGTGATGCAAGATCTCGCAGTCATAATCTTTCACCACATCTAAACATTTTCGATGTCTGACGTTCAAGTTTGGCTAATCCACCAGATACCTCAGTCTCTTGTAATCTAAATAAATAGTGAACCTGACCCCATACGAATAATACCACAAAATATTGAGGGAAAAACTCACATCGCTCAGCCCTAAATAGTGCGTAGGGTGGTTCGCCTTGTGAGGATTCAACTGCCTCGATGCATATACAATCACATGCCCCTCTACATTTATATGGTTCCCTAGCCTAAAATTCTTCCATTTATCCCTCTTGATTCCCTCGGCATGAGACTCCCTGACCAAATCTAGAAGTGGTGAAATGATGGTCATCCTCAAACATAATCATCAAATAGGGGCACTAGCCGCCCTATAACTCAAGGCATCGGTGACCACATTGTCCTTACATAGATGATAAATAATCTCGCAATCATAATACATGACCATCTCAAGTCATCTACATTGCCTCATATCTAGATTTTTCTGATCCATAAGATCTCTAAAGTTCTTATAATCCATGTAGATACAATAAACGCCATAAAGCTACTATCACAAAATCTTGAGGGCAAACAATAAGCAACTCTCGTTGGTGCTCCTCGTGTTGCTCTTTGGTCTTAGGGTAGACCGAAATATCATCAATGAGCATAATGAACAAACGATCGAGCATCAGCTTGCATACCCGATTCAATAAATCAATAAATGTCGCGTTACCAATGGTGAGCCCAAACGGGATCACCACGAACTCATGGTGCCCATATCGAGTATGGAAAGCTATGTTCTCCACATACTCCTCTCTGAACCTCATCTAGTTGTAACCCGACCTCAAATCAATATTAGAGAACCAAGACGTACCCTACAACTGATCAAAAAGATCATCAATCCTCGAAAGTAAATAACAGTTCTTCATCGTCAACTTATTCAACTCCTGGTAATTTATGCACATTCGATGAGAACCATCCTTCTTCAGAAACAAAATTTGTGCTCCCTAGGGTGAATTGCTCGGTCAGATAAACTGCTTGCCCAATAGCTCCTGGAGTTAAGAGGACAAATCCTGCATCCCTGGTGGTGCGAGGCAATACAGTGCCTTAGCA
Source organism: Lactuca sativa (assembly GCF_002870075.4). NCBI lineage: Eukaryota > Viridiplantae > Streptophyta > Magnoliopsida > Asterales > Asteraceae > Lactuca > Lactuca sativa. The sequence continues at coordinate 117,566,741 of NC_056624.2, forward strand.
ATCGGGGCTACATCGGGATCCGATTGATCCTAAACTCCACCTGCCTCATGGGAGGCACACTGGGATGATCCTTTGGGAAGAGATCTGGAAACTCCTTAACCACTGGCACATCTGAAACTGAATTCTTCACCTCAAATCAAGTGTCACCCATATATGCAAGATAACATGGACATCCATGCTAGAGATACTACCTAGCCCTATCATCTGAACAAAAAACTGAACCAATACGGATACCGTCGCCATAAATTTTTAGTTCTCATCCACGTAGGGTTCGAACTACCACAAGCTGCCTCTCACAATCAATCATGACTCCAAATCTGCTTAGCCAATCCATCCTTACGATCACACACACATCTCCCATAGGGATGGTATGTAGGTCGAGTAGGTAGGGTACCCCGAATATCTCCAAATTACAAACACAGAAAATGATCGAAGCATAAACCTTGTGTTCATTAGATATGGAAACTCACAACATATACTCTACATCTCCAAGGTTCATATCAAAATCACTTCTAAATGACTGAGAACCAAAAGACTGACTCGCACCCAAGTCAAAAATCACAAGAGCAGGCAATAAATTCACTAAGAAGGCACCTATTAGGAAGATAAATACAAGCACGCAAAAAATTAAGTGGGCATAATTCTAAATGAATACATACCAATAACGACCTCAGGTGTTGCCCTGTCATCCTATGCAGTTAGCTAGAATGCACGACCCTGGCCTTTTGAGCCTCAACCCTCCCCTGACGTCCATCCTAGATTCGAAGAGTAGTAGGAGTTGGTGCCTACACGGGCCTAGCAGCAAGCAATGTACAGTTGGCCTTCACATATAGTGATAACAAACTTGGGTGCCCTACCGCAGGTGCTGCATCTACTACTGCTGCCAACAATCACTGGGAAAATGACCCTCCTTGATACATTAGTGGCATCCAGTCGCTGAACAAAAAACTCCATTATACACCTTCCTGCACTTGCCAGAAGTGCGTCCTCTTTGTCCTCTGGATAGGGAATCAGCAGGCTTGAAAAACTTGGTTGCTAGTTGAGTCTGAATTAGGGTCTGCCTCTTCTCCTTCGCCTGCAACTCAATCTTAATCTCTGCTCCAAAAAATTGATTGTAACTCTGAAAGGGAACGATACCGCTGAGTCGAAATAAACTACTGAATCCTAGTTTTGAACATACTCAATTATCACAACATTTGAGTGTGCTCCAAAGCAGCATACTCGGGGCAGAAGAAGGCTCTCTCAATAAACATATTGCTGATCATCGTCACCTTCTCGCTTGTCATTGCGATCCGCTCCGCATTAGAAAGACCTTGAGTGGCAAACTTCCACCAATCCTTCGCCCCTAGGCGGAGAAGGTTCAGTGCAAACTTCACCTTTTGATTCGCTAGCCATGAGCCAGTGTAAAAGAACCCCTCAACATCGGATACCCATCTCATATCAACAATCGGGTCCTTGACCCCGTCGAACTCTGGGGCCTTCATGTTGCCGAACTCATGATAGTAGATAGACGCTCTTCCCTGAAGTCTTATAACCACAGTGAATGCAATGGGTATGAAAGAAACAACCTCAGTGACAACAACATAATGCTCATAGAACATTTCAATTAGAGTGGTCTTGATAGACCCAACCATCTATAAGATCGCCTCCCTGATTGAAAAAGTCACTGGAGTAATGATCGACATACAGATCTCATCGTCACCCAAACTTGCCCCCTGGCCATCAGTACCTGATCCTAAACCTCTTTTAGTCTCCATACTAAAATTAATAAACCAGAACACGTCAGAAAATCACAATATACTCTAACACATCACTACTTGATATGTGTACAACTCCTGTGCATCTAGTAGTACGGGCCCAAACTACATTCCACATCTAATTGTATTCATCTTGGAGGACTGCCACGAATTCCTAACGACTAGGCCCAAACCAACTAGGATACACATACATCTTATTTTCACTTCCTTAAGAGTAGCGCATAATTCCTTACTTTTTCTAGCTTACTACCAATCACACTCGACTCATGAAACCTTCTCTAAATTTGCAATTGACATGTGTATGCTAATCATACATAACGCTGGATTCGATAGACATTCGAATAATTTATTCTACCCTAAGCCCACAACCAGACAAGGAACATGAAACAAGGGAAAATCAAGCATTCTTAGGCTATAAATATTTGTTATGTACAATCATGTTGTATACACTAAACCACTACAATAATAATGTTAGTTTCATATAACATATCAATAAATCCCTTAGGCTATCAAGCATCACAAATCAAACAATTCTATCATGCAATTCCTAAAAATCCTTAGCCTATAATCTAACGTGAAGTTCTAACATATCACCAATATATATATATATATATATATATATATATATATATATATATATATATATATATATATATATATATATATATATATAACAAGTGTAGGTATCTTAGGGAATAACTTTTCATTAAGCTCCGACTGATTGTACACATTGCATCCTCTCTTTTTTTATTCAAAAATAATTTATGAAAATGTCCTTGCAGATCCATACTATAAGTTTAGAATCAAACAAATGTTCATCCAAATCCCTTAAAACGGGGTTCTAATACTAACTTGTAATGTTGCAAAATTCATCGTAAAATTTTTCTTTTTTAAATCCATTTCATAAAAACCCAAAGGTCAACCATCATGTTATCCAAAACATAGTAGTAAAAATAAGTGTATCAAATAACATCTCTCATCATAAAAATCCACATGATAATGTGTACGATCAACCCTTAGCCGTCCCATGATCCTTTGAAGTACATGAAATATTTAAATTCACAATTGTAAGACAAATCTTAGTGAGTTCCCCCCAAAATATCCCACACAACAATACACATAGAATGCATGCACAAATGAGTCTACAGTTTGCTTGGACCACCTCGCAAGGCCTACAAGATGTTTGGACCACTCTACTAAGCCTACAATCTACTGGCCCTCTTCGCAAGGCCTATAGTAGTTGGACCCCTCGCTTGGGCCTACAGTCTGACTAGACCATCTCGCAAGGCCTATAGTATATTGGAATGCCCGAGTATCTTGGTGTAACATCCCGAAAATACGGACCAAAAATTTCATTTTAATATAACGATTAATAAAACAATTTATATAAAAACATAATCGAGTTACTTCATTTCATAAAAACCATAGATCACATTTCTCAAAACCATATCATCAAATAATAATAGTGTCAGAGTACAAATCCCAAGAATCTCATGTGCGGAAAATTATATGTATGATGTGCTGCTACTGTGTCGGCTCCTTTGCCTTCGAAAAAGAAGGAACTGAAACAAAAACTAAAAACTGTAAGCACGCACTTAGTGAGTTCCCCCATCATACCACATACCATACTGTAAACATACTGCTAGACGTATCTAGGTGCCCGACCTACCCTGCTGAGCATACCGGGGTGCTCAACCTATCCCTACTAGGCATACAGGGGTGCCTAACCTACCCCTGTCAGACATACTGGAGTGTCTAGCCTACCCTATTAGCCCACCAAATGCCTAATTTTCTAAATTGGGCCCAACTCTTCAAATGGGCCGTTTGACAAGCCTAATGAATCGTTAGCCCAAAATAAATAATCTTTAGTGGCCTAATATGACCCGAAAGGCCTAATACTCTAAGTCTTAGTTCTAGGCCCAGAAATGTTGCTCCATAGTGGTCTATGGGGCCTAACTATCCAAGACCATACATCTAAGGCCCAAAAGCCCAAATTTGCCACTCTACATGCGTACGCACGGCGTACCTAGCACATACGCCCAACGTACGTTGGCCATGGGGCCCAACTATCCAGGCCCATACTTCTATGGCCTAAAAGCCCAAATTTGCCACTCTCCATAGTGACTTAACCCTTTAATTCCTCATGTCTAGAACGTAGATCCATGTCCTTTATGGCATCCTAGTCCATAAAGTCACAAACTTTATGTGCTTGCATGCATGGTTGGGGTCAAAACATTATTTTTGGTCCTTAATCCAACTTTGTGACCTTTAAACACTTACATGGTTGTGGCTTAACCATCAAGGTCCGATTTTTATTACTCTAAGTGCTTCTAAGAGCCAAATGGACAACTCTTATGCTCTGAAACTATCAAGACCCAAGCAACCTCAACAATGGAGTCCAAAAGTGACCAAAGATACCCCAAAATCAAATCTAAACACATAATGATCAAGTTTGAAGCTTGATACCTCAAATGAGTCACAAACGGTGCTCATCTTCTGGATCTACAAGGTCCCTTTGCATCCTTGCTCCTTCTTCAAACTCCTTTCTCTTCTAAACACCAAAGCAACACTAAAATGCTCTCAAGTGGCTTCCAAATCACAAGAACACACAAATATGAATTAGGGTTTTCGTGGTGGCTGTCTAAGGGTGAGAGGGAGGCTGGACCAAAGGCATAAGGTCCTTTATATAGGGATCAAACCCGAAAATTTAGGGTTTTAGAACATGCATACGTACGTTGCGCATACTCCTGGTATGCAGGGCGTACCTGCATGACTTCTGCGTTCCAGTCTCTTAAGTACGCTGAGCATACATGGCTAGTTACGCTCCACGTACGTTGCTTCCTCAGCCCAATTACAAGGGCCCAAATGTCTAAGCCCAAACCTTATAAAACGATTAACCTTGTATAAGTAGAAAAATTAATACCCTATAAATCCCGGATGTTACACTTGGCCTATATCCTAAAGCAGGTCCACCTCAACCCAACAAACCATAATATATCGATATATGCAAAAAAAAAAAAAAAACAAGTAAACAATAGCCAATAAGATAGGTAATCATGACATATCTACCAATCTAACAGATCACTACAAAATACCAGCATCCTACATACAAGGATGCATACTACAATACAAAGTATTGAGAAAATTCACCTCAAAGACTAGCAGATAACAACACTACTTACAAATCCAATAAGTAGTACTACATGTCACTTATGCAACAACCAGGGACCAATTCCTAAACTATAACCCAAAACCTCAAATTAACCTAGAGTCAATCTTGGTCAAAATTCAAAAAAGTTAACAGTCAAAAGTGTAGCATTCAGTTGACACACTATGGCCAAGCATTTGCCATATTATGGTAACCTCACGACAAAACAGTCATGAAGACCGCCTACACTACGTCGTGGGATCCATCCTAAGCAACTTAATTCATAAGCTCTTAATCCTTCAAACTATACATCCATACTTTCCAAAAAGGTTTTCCTTTACTTAATAAGGCATAAAAATTGATGCTTTATGGAAATGCAAGTCCAATGCATGTCTTGAAATGCAACTAGTTCAACCATGGGAAAAATTAGGTCAAAACCTGGTACAAGGAATCAAAACTCAATCATACTTCAGATCTGCAACATGCGACCTCAAGGGGACCTTAAGGATCCATAAAGGTGCTAACTTTATGAGATCCCACCACTCTAACTATGCCAAATGTGAATAACAAGGCATAAAAGTCTAGATCTAGACACATGTCACGTAAAGATTAGATCTTGAAGACTCATAATGCTGCAAAATATGTACTAGAATGTGGAGTAGGAGTTTGCTTGCTGGATCTTCTCATAATGGGTTCCTTCTTCTTCTTGTTCTCACCAAAACTCACCAAAAAACTTTAAATCTCGACAATGGAGGCTATGGATGCTTCTAGGTCGAAAGGGAGGTGATGGAGGTTAAGGATGTGTAAACCCCAACCATCACATCCCTTAAATAGGGCTTAAGGCCTGAAAATTTAGGGTTTTGCATGTAGACGGCGGCCATGCCATGGCTAATATCTTACCACATCATGGCACCAAAGAAGAATGTGTGTTTCACTCGGGTGCCGCCATGTTGTGGTGTCATCATCACCACATCGTGGCCACCATAAATTTTTAGGATTAAGCCTTAAATATCCACATTCGTCAATGTAATTATGCCTAGAACATGGGTGTTATAAAAACTGACGGATTAATACACCACAAATAGCCTTTCCAGGAGGCTCTAAACCCTCAAACCACAACAAGGTAAAATAAGTAAACTACCAATAGAATGACTATTGGGTTCCATATGTGAATGTCGCTCACACATAAACCCATGACATAATGAGACACAATCTACCCATTGGAATGATAGGATCATGGTATAAAACTACTCTTTCCACCATTCCTCCATGGGTTGAAGACTCATGACCAACACCTCAATGGTCCTATAGGCATGCGACCATCATCCTGCCGACTTATAAGAACCCAGTCAACAAACCTCATAATAGCTCACAACAATCCAAACACATCCCATCAATAAGGAAAATACCAAGGACCAACTACGACCTTACTTACATAAACTACCGTTAATCTATAGCTGATCATTCTATCATCTAGTGAAAATCTTAAATTTCCTTGTAGCACCTAACTAGAGCCTCGTCTTATTTAATCCCTAGCCGAAGATGATTGGAGAACCTATAACCACTAACGACAACACTCTTTTAATCAACGAAGAGTTTGAGACAAGGTCCTAAACCTTGGAAAAATTTGATTAGACCTTCAACAACACTCAACTACTCATAAACTCCAATATCACCTTCTTGTTCTCTAAGTGGTGATTCAAGGTTCAAAATCTCTCACACACACTAAAACGTACACTTAAGGCTTGGGTTTGGCTTTTTGGAGGTGGAGGCTACAATATTGAGAAATCCTAAAGAGTAACATCCTTACATAGGGACCCCAGGCCCGAGAATTGGGGTTTCATGTTAAATAAAAATATCAAATAAACTTAAAAATATTTAAAGACAATTTTTTAAATAGTTTAGAATGTTTAAATATTTTAAATGTAAAACCTAAATTGACATGTCAATTTAACTAAAAAAAATTCAAAACTATATTTTATATTAATTAGAATTTTTTCAAATAAATTGGTTTTAAACTAATTAACAATAATAATAATTAAAAATAACATAATTTTATAAATTACATTATATTACCTTACAAAAAAACATCAAATAAGTAAATTCTAAATTAATTAATTATACATTAAAACTATTACTAAATCGATAATTATATTTAGTTTAATTTACACGTCAACCCCAACAAAGAATAGAAATCATTAAATGTTAAATTTTAATATATGTTATAATATCGTTGAAAATCATTACGATTTTATATAACAAATTATATAATAAATTATATTTTATAATTAATATTAATAATATAATTATTTTAAAATATATTTATTATAACTATATTATTTTATTCTACAAAGCAACACTAACGTTTGCCTTTATATACCAGTACCTACAAACATGCAAAACTTTCTTGTGGCGGCAAAAAAATAGAGTTATATATAATTTATATTTTATAATTATTATTAATATTATAATTATTTTAAAATACATTTATCACATTATAACTATATTATTTTATTCTACAAAGCAACACTAACGTTTGCCTTTATCTACCTAGTACCTACAAACATGCAAAACTTTCTTGTGGCAGCAAAAAAATATAGAGTTTGAACGAATAGGTTTTACTTAGTAAAAGGTAGTGAGTTAACTATTAATAGGTTTTATTTCTTTTTATATTTATTTTCAAATATGTATTTCCCTTCACGTCGACCAATAATACTAGCTACCATAAACTTTTTCCAGCGATCAAGTTGTTTCTATTTACCAAACCCAAATACAATAAAATCTTAGAAAATCTAAAATTAAACCTAAAGCTATACATGTAAATGTTAACCAAAAGCAAATCCAAATCGAAACTGCTAAACCAATAGAGTGTCAGATGCGACAGACGGTAGGATGGTTAACAACATCAGTAGCATCTATAATGGCGAGGTTCCTTTACTCCATGCGAAGTCCATGATCCTAACAATCTTAGAAAAATTGAGATTTAAAATATTCAATGATGGAAGCAACTGTTGATTTAGAGATAAACCGAAGAGGCATGTGAGCATTACAGAGATATTAGTCCTTTGAAGAAAACTAAATGAATACTACCTTTTGTTGAAAGATATATAAGCTAGGGCAAATTGGTCAATATATAGGAACAACATTTATTAAGTTGAATCGGTAAGGATGTGTCGGTGTTGATACTGTGATTATTAATAAAATCCAGTTTTGTTGCACAACAGTTTTTTATGTTCTATCTTTTGTCTTCAATGTTTCTCCAACACTATTAGCTTCTTCTAAAGTTGTTGCAGATTGCTATAAGACATGCATGTCAAGAACAACCCTCGTCTCGATTGGTAGGTATAAAGGAATATTATATATTAGCATATTACTAAGAAAAAATTGTTGGAGATTGAGTTGGAGTAGTCTTAATTAGTTTATACAATATACCAATTAAGACTGTTTTTAAATGGACTTTGTTACTATGAGAGAAAAACAATAAGAATATACCCAAATATCAGCTCTTTTCGGATATGGAACCCTAACACGGAACCGTTTCAGTTATCGATTCCTTAATTTCTATGAAATCCGTTTTCGATATTTTGACTTTAGTGATGTCACCCACACAACACCCTTAGAAAAGGTATAACACCTACGGAAGAGAAGACAAAACAAAAGAAAAATATATCAGCAACACGACGAACTCCAACATCTAAAAAGCTAAATTGCCAATAAAAATAAACTACACGAGCCAAAATAACATGTTAGTATTCACGTGAACCGACTTTAATTTAGCCTTGCATCGGCCCATTCGAATGTTTCCATCGAAGTAGCACTAAGTCGACCATCTTGCGTCGTAACTTCTTAGTCTTACGGTCAACAATTGCCTCAGGCTCTTCGATCAGCCTTTTATTCTCATCCATCCTTAACTCTGAGATTAGAATTATGTTGGTAACTTCTCCTGTAAATTTCCTCAAATAACACACATGGAAGGTGTTATGTATATCATCGAGTTCTTCGGGCAATTCCAGCTTGTAAGCTTGGTTCCCAATCTTCTGAAGAACTTTGAACGGCCCAATAAACCTTGGACTCAACTTCCCTTGTTTCCCGAATCTTATATGTCCCTTCCATGGTGAGACTTTAAGCAAAACGAAATCCCCAACTTCAAAAGTCATTGGTCGTCTTTTCTTGTCAGCATAGCTCTTCTGTCGATCCTGAGCTGCTAACACCTTTCTCTAATCACCTTTAGTTTCTCAGCATTCTCATGGACTATCTCGGGGCCCATAATCTGCCTTTCTCCAGCTTCGAGCCAACAAGACAGCGTATGACAATTCTGTCCGTACAAAGCTTGATAAGGTGCCATCTTGATGCTCGAGTGAAAACTATTGTTGTAGGAAAATTCTACCAGAGGTAAGTGCTCGTCCCAATTCCCTTGGAACTCAAGGGTACATGCTTTCAGCATATCTTCCAGTGTTTGAATCGTTCTTTCGCTCTGACCATCAGTTTGCGGATGGTAAGCAGTACTCAAACACAACTTTGTACCCAACTCCTCTTGTAGACTCCTACAAAGCCTGAAGCGACTATCACGATCTGATACGGTTGTAAGAGGAACACCGTGAAGTCTTACAATTTCCTTCATGTAAGCATTTGTGAGCTTATCCATAGACCACTTCTTGTTGGCTGCTATGAAGTGTGCACTCTTGGTGAAAAGATCCACGACTACCCAAATCATGCCGTGACCGTTCTTCGTACTGGGAAGTTTAGTGACAAAATCCATGGTGATGTCTTCCCATTTACCCATGGGTACAGGTAAAGGTTCTAAACTCCCATACGGTTTCTGATGTTGTGCCTTAACTCTCGCACATGTCACACACTCAGCCACATACTTCGCAACATCGAGTTTCATCGTCGACCACCAGTAGTAGGGTTTTAGGTCCCTATACATTTTAGTGCTACCGGGATGAATCGAGTACATGGTCTTGTGTGCTTCTTCCATCAGAAGGTCTCTCATTCCTCCCGTCTTAGGTACCCAAATTCGATCTTGGAATACCTTCAGTCCTCGACTGTTTGTACCGAACACTAACATTTTTCCCAAACGTTCTTCCTTTTGGTCATTCTTCTCTAAAGCTTCTTCTTGAGCTTTCCTAATACTTTCCACAATCGTCGAGACGACTTCGATTCTCAACGCTCTTGGCCTTTTCCATTCAAGGTTGACTTTCCGACTGAGAGCATCAGCAACAACATTTGCTTTACCGGGGTGGTAAAGTATCTCACAATCATAGTCCTTGAGTAACTCTAACCAGCGTCGTTGCCTCATGTTCAATTCTTTCTGATTAAAGAGATATTGGAGACTCTTATGATCAGTGAACAACTTGCACTTCGTGCCGTAGAGGTAATGTCTCCATATCTTTAGAGCAAAAACTACCGTTGCCAACCCCAAATTGCGAGTGGGGTAGTTCTTTTCGTGCTCTTTCAATTGTCGAGATGCGTAAGCTATCACCTTTTCTCTTTGGGTCAGAACACAACCCAACCCGACTCCAGATGCGTCACTATATACCGTGAAGTCTTCAACTCCATCGGGTAGAAAAAGTATTGGTGCTTCACATTCTCGAATGCCTCATCGTGTTTCTCACTCCACGTATACGTAGTTCCTTTGTAGCTCAATGTTGTCAATGGAGCAGCTATCGAAGAAAATCCTTAGATACATCGTCGGTAATACCCAACTAATCCTAGAAAGCTTCGAATCTCTGTGGGACTTTTCGGACGCACCCACTACATCAAAGCCTCGATCTTTGCGGGGTCTACCATTATCCCTTCTTGGTTAACCACGTGACCCAAGAACTGGACTTCTCGTATTCAAAACTTGCATTTGGAGAACTTGGCGTAAAGCTTCTCCTTCTTTAACACTTCCAACACTTCCCATAGGTGCTTGCCATGCTCCTCTTGGTTTTTCCAGTAGATCAGAATGTCGTCAATGAACATTATCACGGATTTATCGAGGAATGGTTTAGAAACCTTGTTCATCAAATCCATGAATGTTGTTGGAGCATTGGTTAGTCTGAATGACATAACCAAGCACTCGTAGTGTCCATATCTCGTTCTAAATGAAGTCTTCTCAATATCCTGCTCTCTTACCTTCAACTGATGATATCCTGACCTAAGATCGATCTTTGAGAAGTAGCTCGAACCTTGCAACTGATCGAATAGGACATCAATCCTTGGCAATGGATACTTGTTCTTCACCGTTACCTTATTCAGCTCTTGGTAGTCTATGCACATCCTCATGCTTCCGTCCTTCTTCTTCACGAATAACACCGGAGCTCCCCAGGGTGATGAACTAGGTCGAATGAAACCATTGTCCACAGCTCCTGAAGTTGCGTCATAAGCTCCTTCATCTCAATCGGTGCTAATCGGTAAGGTGCCTTTGCTATCGGTGTTATACCTGGTAACAACTCTATATGAAACTCCATTTGCCTATCAGGTGGTAATCCGAGAAGATCTTCGGGAAAGACTTCTGGATAATCACATACAACCGGTATATTTTGCACCTCTTTCTTTTCCTTCTTAGCATCGATTACGAATGCCAAGTATGATGCACATCCTTTGGACAAACATTTCCTAGCTTTCATCAGGCAGATGATTCTAGAATTCACTCTGCGTTTGTCCCCGTACACCATAAATGATTCCCTTCCGGGTGGGTTTACCCTTACTATCTTCTTTCGGTATAATATCTCGGCATCGTTGACGCTAAGCCAATCCATGCCCAAAACGATGTAGAAACCGTTTAACTCTATGGGTAATAGATCCTCATGGAATTTGTTTCCGTTTAGGTCGATGACTACATTCTTAATACGATTACTAACAGGTACGAATTTGCCACTGGAAACTTCTACAATCAGGGCATTATCAAGTTTTTCTACAGGCAATGCTAATTTCCCACCAAATTTATGCGACACAAAGGAGTAGTTGGCTCCGAAATCAAATAGTATATTTGCAGGCAAACCATTTACAAGAAAGGTACCTGAAACGACGTCTGCTGCCTCCTTCGCAACCTCGAGCATCATCTGGAAGGCTCTCGCCTTTGGCTTTGGTGGTATGTTGAGTCTTCCTGCCTCCTTCTTCTCCGGGGAGTCCCTTAAAACGTGCCCTTCTTCATTACACCGATAACAGGCCTTCTGGTGAGGGTGCATTCATTGGCATAATGCCCAGGATTTCCGCATTTGAAACAAGTGACCCCTCCGTCACACTTTGTCACACCCCCAAACCAAGGATGGCGAAAACGTCCGGGGGTGGAGGACTTCATGTACAGTATCACAACAACGTGTATAATAGTGCTCAAAGTAAATACAACCATCATAAATATAATTGAAAAAGTTACACCAAAGTATATGTTTACATGTTTCAAAATCAATTACATTATGATGACAAAAATAAATTGTTGACGGTTTAACGTCCCATCCTCAAAGCGCTGAAGTTTTCCTGTTTCACTGGTTTCCTGAGAATACAAGTAGTTTTGAAAGAGTGTCAACAATTAAGTTGGTGAGTTCATAAGAGTTTTGTTTGAAGTAGAAACCATTTTCCTTGTAAAATCGATAAAGTTTGATTTCCATAATATCAAATATTTTCTAAGTTAAGTATGAACAGAATATTTCTATATGATGCGTTAATGAACCCTAGAATGACCCATAGATTTCCCCTATAATCGTCCAGCGTATATAAGTTATATAAGATTTAGGTTAGATAAAACGTTGAATATAGTGGGTCTGCCCTAGGTCCACAACCCAACGAGGAACAGAAGATGAGGCGGGCACTACCAATTCTAAGCCAATCCAAACTAAATTCTTGTATGACTCAAGCATATACGCTCAACGATTATAGTTGAAGTCTAACAATGCGAAAATTTAAAGTGGACTTAAATCCAGAAACCGGAACCAAACCCTAGTGTAGTGTATGGAATAGTAATAGTGACTGTGAACATAAACTATACATATCATAGTTCATCGGATAGTGATAGTGACTAGTGAACATGAACTATGCATATTATAGTTTACCAAAAGTGGTGGTGATGGTGAATATAACCTATACATATCATAGTTCATCAAATAGTGATAGTGGTAGTGAACATGAACTATGCATATTATAGCTTATCAAAAGTGGTGGTGATGGTGAATTCCTTTCTTGTAATTAAGTTCATAGTGTAGATGAAACATAAACCATACCTATTATAGTTTATCACTTTGTTTGTAATATATATATGCCATAACTATACCGATTATAACTAGCGTGTTCGTTTGTGGGGGTATAATGGCTTAACTATACTTATTATAGTTTATCATAATTATCCATAGTGGTAATAACTCTTTTGTATGTATAAAACCTTTAATAATGTGTTTGTTATGTAAAATAACCCTAAACTATACCTATTATAATTTATTAAATATTTGTGTGGGTAGTGAGCATAAGCCTTACTTGTCATAATTTACCAATGTTTGTATTTTAATGGATATAGCCTTGTAATATCATTTATATATTTACCATACTTGTAGAGGTAAAAATCCATTTGTTTTCTGATGTATGTCTATATAAGAATACAAAATTGTCATATATTGCAACAATACATAATCACATAATGATGTATACCTTGCTCAACATGTTACAAGGTGAAATGAAATTTATAGTGTTTTTCTGTTAATAACATTTTCTGTAACTGTTATTGGAAAATTTGTAGAAAAATCATAAAATGTCCAAATCAAGTTCTGTAACTTCTGAGAGTTTGGAAAATGAGTCTAGTTTGTTCATAATTTTTATTATAATTTTTAATGACCTCTTACTTGTGTAAAAAAGTCCATAATCACAGACTGGTCCGGATTGATATTTGAAATGATAGGCAGTTTTGTAAAAATCACCATAAATTGTAGAAAACTCGTATGGAGATGTGCAAGTAGTCATTTTAAAGATAAGAAGTGGAACTACATGCACCTAAAACATTTTTGAAAACTAAAATGTTTAAGTTGTCCAATACAGTCCGTGAATGGAGTTGAACTTTTCTGCTGAAGGCTGTTAGAAAAGTTTAGTTATGTTCTTGGTGTTTTGACTTGTATTCCCCCCCTAAAAACTTGAGAAAGCATGAGAATGTAGGGGTATGAACTCACCTTGAGTGATTTCAGAAGATAAGTGTTGAAGAAGAGAAGTGTTCAACCCAAGAACACTTGAAGGATCACTTGAAGATTCGAAGATCTAACACAATTATGATGGAGTTTGTGTAAGATATCCATGATTTGAGTAGAAAGAAGTGAAATAATCATAAGGAGAATGGATTTTGCTTACCAAATGTGGAGGAAAAACCCAAGATCAGCCCTTGAATCTCGAATTCTAGAGGGAGGAAGTGAGAGAGAAAGGAGTTTGATCTTTTTGGTGAAAAGAGAGAAAATGAGAGAAGTGAGGAGAGAGAATAAATATCTAGCTCTCAAAAACGTGGGAATAACTTGTTAGAGAGGTAAAAAGGACAAGGAAGTGACAAGGTATGGGCTGGTGGTGAATAGTGACATGGAGTGGGTATGGGAGTGGTTGCTTGTGTCATAACTTAAAGGAAAGTCAACACTCCACCTTTGTACTTCACCCACTCTTTTGGATAAGGTTTTATCTTTAAAAAATGTGATAATTTAATAATTATGGGTCTTTATATGTTAAAATAAAGTTTTGGGTGAAAATCCCGTGTTAAAACAATTAAAAACGGGCTTAAAACGCGAAATTAGTCGAAAACCGGGAGAAAAAGCCATTCCAGCGAGACCTCTCGGTCCTAGGCCGAGGTTCGGTCCTTGCTGGTGCCGAGCCGGAAGCGAAGTGTGCGAACCAGAAGAAGCGAAGGCGAGGAGTCAGTCCGAAGGCTCGGTCCGAAGGGTCAGAAGCGAACTAGTCCGAGGGAACCTTGACCCGAAATGGACCGAAGGTTCGGGTTCGGGTGAGGCATTCGAGGTTCGGGCCCGAGAGGACCTTTCGGGTTCGGTTCAGCAACCTTCGGCTCAGAAGGGTTCGGTTCCTAAGAGGGCTATCGGGTCCTAAGAGGACTTTCGGGTCCTAAAAGGGGTTTCGGCTCCTTAAGTCCGTTTTTCGCGTAGACTTCCGTTTTTGGGCTGTTTTCGCCAAATTCGAGGGTCGGGATGCCCCGAGTGATTATAGAAAGTTGAGAGAGATTTCGAGAGAGATTTGGGAGATATTTGTCATACTTGGAGAGATTTGACATTCTTGGAGAGATTTCTCATACAAAGAGATATTTGGGAGAGATTTCTCATACTTAGAGAGATTTGGGAGAGATTTGACATTCTTGGAGAGATTTCTCATACAAAGAGATATTTGGGAGAGATTTCTCATACTTAGGAGAGATTTGGGAGAGATTTGACATTCTTGGAGAGATTTCTCATACAAAGAGATATTTGGGAGAGATTTCTCATACTTAGAGAGATTTGGGAGAGATTTGACATTCTTGGAGAGATTTCTCATACAGAGAGATATTTGAGAGAGATTTCTCATACTTAAGAGAGATTTGGGAGAGATTCTCGACAAGAAAAGATAGAGTGAAAACGATTGAAAGAGGTTTCATTTGTGACCTTTTCGAGTGTCTGGCTTCACAATGCAGGGTCCGTAAACCCCGTTAAGCCTTGTTTAAGGATCTTACACACTCCCGATGAGTATGCAACATTGTTTTATCGGTTTGGCTCGTCACTTACCATACATTTGGGTTAAGGAGATCTAGATGTACGTACTTTTCGATTTATGATCTCTCCTTAGAATAGCGAGTTGTTTAGTAATTACACAATGTAAACCCTAGTACACAAGGGTTAGTTGAGTTGACCGGTTTGACTTGACCGGAAGTTGACGGTTGTCACATCATCCCCCCGTTAGAGGGAATTTCGTCTCGAAATTTGAAATCAGGCAAGGAGTTTGTGAGTGACTAAGGTCGGCTCTACATTATTTTGATTCTGACCAAGAGATGAGTTATTATACATGAAAACTTAGCTTATACACATTATGATATAACCAAGACTGGGCGGATAGTAAAATGTGTGATTCTACTTCAGTTTCACATCCCAACGAGGAAAAGAAACTAAGTTAGAATTCTCACATTCTATTGTCTACCAGGTATTCGTTATATATAACTGGGGAATGTATAAGTGAGGAAATCACAACAAATAACATTCTTAGTAATCCTTCTTAATGAACTAGAGTTCCTAGTCAGGTCTAACATTGAACCTAGATGTATTTCGACCGTTCACCTATAGAGTAGAAGCATGTTCTCGAAAGTTTGACCTACATCCCTATGATGCAGTCCTATTACGAAGTAGAAGAAAATTCGTAGTATGGTCTCATGATGTTTGTCGTTCAAACCGGGTTCCGTTGGTTGGTGAATAACATGATCCAACCTTTGAAAGAGAATTGGGAACGATCCCGGAGCGAAATTAGTCTAGTCCAACAACTTGACTAAAGTGGGTTTCAGATAGACTCCTATGGGAGTATTTGAACAACGAGTATCACAGAATTTATCCGACTGACAACGTCATTGATGCTTAAGATGTAACAAATTAGGGAAAATTGACCTTGAAGAGGGTCTTACATTACATCCGTAGCAGGAGAGTTTTGGCCGTCTAAAGGCCTAACTAAAAGTACTTACAGTACAAGAAATTGATTATGGTAAGGAATAACCCGCCTGATGTCACATGACGGCCTTGGAATTTCTTATAGTTTACGCTCTCAGTTTAATCCTTGGCATTACTACTATGCATGTTTTAATCGATGCTAGATTTAATCATATAAAGAAATTTGGAATTTAAACGTCGATGTTAGAAACACGTACTGATATTTGTGGGCAGTTCCGGGGTGGTCTCTCCTTCGGTGATCGCAAGCACCCTTCCACCACCACTGGCATCTCTTGCACTTGGGCAGTTCCTTTTAAAGTGTCCTGTTTCTCCACACTTGTAACAGGCTGGGCTTACTCCAAAGTCGGGGAACTGGTTGATGGGTCGTACCGGTGCCCTACAGAAACGGGTAGTGTGCCCCTTCCTATTGCAGTTCATGCAATGCAATTCTCTACAAGCCCCAGTGTGATGGAAGCTACACTTGTTACATTTCGGAAGGGTTCCAGCATATTGTTTCATGGGAGTTGGCGTGGTGAGGGTTGTGGCAGCATGAACAGCAAAAATTGGCATGGTTGTCGTAGTGTCATGGCTGGCACGATGGTCGATGAGTTGTTGTGCCAACTCTTTGGCCCTGTAGAAGGTAGTTGGTCTTGAGGCCAATACACTATCTTGAATCTGGGATGATAACCCCCAAAGGTATCGTTCTACCTTTTTCTCCTCTGGGGTGACCATTGCAGGACAGAGGAGTGCTAGGTCATTGAATCGGGCGGTATAAGCTTCGAGATCCGTCCCTGACATTTTGAGGTTCTAGAGTTCCTCTTCCAGTTTTTGCACTTCGCCTCTTGGGCAATATTCTTTCAGCATTAAAGCTTTTAAATCCTCCCAGCTTATAGAGTTAGCCACTGCAGGAGTAAGCGACTTAACTCTGCCGTTCCACCAAGTAAGAGCTTTTCTTGTGAAGGTGAATGCCGCATACTTGACCTTGCTTGCTTCGGGACAAGCACAAATTTCGAAGACTGCTTTGGTCCTTTCGAACCATTGCATCAGCGCGATGATGCCCCCGCTTCCGTCGAAAGGATCGAGTTTGCCATTCGTGAAGTCTTTGTAAGAACACTCCTTAGTACGCCCTGTGCTATCCCCCTGATTCGAGTTAGTATTCCCGGATCCGAAGCCGCCGGAACCATTTGTACCCATTTGCGACATTGCTGCCGCCACGGCTGCTG
The DNA here is from genome assembly GCF_002870075.4 of Lactuca sativa. Lineage (NCBI taxonomy): Eukaryota > Viridiplantae > Streptophyta > Magnoliopsida > Asterales > Asteraceae > Lactuca > Lactuca sativa. Next base: position 117,584,484 of record NC_056624.2, read on the forward strand.
TTACGGCTGCTTGAAACATTATGGGATCAAACTGCGGAGGTGGTGGCAGAGGGGGTGGTGTTGTGCTTCCGGAGGGTCTGGACTTTTTCTTTGGCGGCATAGTCCTGTCATAAGTTGGTAGAGACGAACAAACGATAAGTTTCTAATAGTAGTGACAAGTCAGATGTTATCAAGCCAGACTTGTCTGTATTATGTTCTGACTTAAAAGTATTTTGTATGTAATTCATAACAAAGCCTCAATGAATGAATTTTAGTGGTAGTGACTCAAATGCAACTTGTGATTTGTTTCGTGCCTGATCCCCTCCTAAAATCACTTGGTATATATTAAGAATTTCTTGGAGTTACCATATGTAAATTGTTTGTAATATAGGGTTCGAGGAAAATAGGTCTACATCTCATTAACGTAAGGAAAATCTTGGGCAATGCTACGGTTCCCTTGAATAGTGTAGTCTCCAGATTCTGAAGGATTCGAATGTCTCCATTTAACAACCTAGGTTGGTCGTGTTCTTCGCTCCAGGTTTCCAAGCACTCTACCCAAGGAGGCGTCGGGCCTTGAAAAAAACCGGGCGAGGGTTAGGATTCGGAACAAGGGTCATCGGGGTAGGTTCTCCACTTCAGGGTCGGAGTCAGAACCATCAGCAAGGCCTTCAGCTTGGTGACCATCCACAGGGATTGGGTAATCATTCTCTGGCTCCTCTCCAAGCCATTCAGTATTGCCGTGGTTAGGGTAGTACGGGTCACCGTGGGAATGAAATCCAGCCATGATATCTTCGCGAGAAAAAGGGAATATAAGAAGTAACTAAGTAGTCGTACTATTTAGATAATTATAAGATGATCTTTATCAGGTACTTCAATACATTGTTTAGTGCATACTAGTCACATGTATTTGGGACAGGATAGGCCTTCGAATAAGCGACCCTAACTCTAAATCCCCAATCCAACGAGAACAGGAAGTAAAGCAAAGATTCACAGATTCTAAGTCTATGACGTCCTGGATACATATAATTTTAATGTATCCACTAAGCAATTATTGACCTATTGATAAAAATCTATTTAGTTCTCAGATAAGTAATTATAATAACACTAAATACCCCTATGGTATTTCATTGTGGTAGTGTTTGTAAGTTTTTAGACTTGTTGCAACACCTACGACCATTCCTGGGCATATGCTAATCACTTCTGGTTGAGACATAGTTAATCAGGCTATGTCATTCCCAGACCTGACTATACATCCCCAAGCCTACTCGTATAGTTTAACAATCACCACTTTTGTCCCATCTCAACATGATACTGACCCTAGTGTGTGTGCACATGCTCTTACCTTTACCAAGTAATTATTTGTTTCTAAAAGTATAGTTGCTTTGAAAACTCTAAATCAGAGACTTTAGTCCCAATCCATTTATAGTTTGTATATCTTATGTGGTTCGATATACTGAGTTCACTATAAACAATGCTCTGATACCAATCTATCACACCCCCAAACCAAGGATGGCGGAAACGTCCGGGGGTGGATGACTTCATGTACAGTATCACAACAACGTGTATAATAGTGCTCAAAGTAAATACAACCATCATAAATATAATTGAAAAAGTTACACCAAAGTATATGTTTACATGTTTCAAAATCAATTACATTATGATGACAAAAATAAATTGTTGACGGTTTAACGTCCCATCCTCAAAGCGCTGAAGTTTTCCTGTTTCACTGATTTCCTGAGAATACAAGTAGTTTTGAAAGAGTGTCAACAATTAAGTTGGTGAGTTCATAAGAGTTTTGTTTGAAGTAGAAACCATTTTCCTTGTAAAATCGATAGAGTTTGATTTCCATAATATCCAATATTTTCTAAGTTAAGTATGAACAGAATATTTCTATATGATGCGTTAATGAACCCTAGAATGACCCGTAGATTTCCCCTATAATCGTCCAACGTATATAAGTTATATAAGATTTAGGTTAGATAAAATGTTGAATATAGTGGGTTTGCCCTAGGTCCACAACCCAACGAGGAACAGGAGATGAGGCGGGCACCACCAATTCTAAGCCAATCCAGACTAAAATTCTTGTATGACTCAAGCATATACGCTCAACGATTATAGTTGAAGTCTAACAATGCGGAAATTTAAAGTGGACCTAAATCCAAAAACCGGAACCAAACCCTAGTGTAGTGTATGGAATAGTAATAGTGACTGTGAACATAAACTATACATATCATAGTTCATCGGATAGTGATAGTGACTAGTGAACATGAACTATGCATATGATAGTTTACCAAAAGTGGTGGTGATGGTGAATATAACCTATACATATCATAGTTCATCAAATAGTGATAGTGGTAGTGAACATGAACTATGCATATTATAGCTTATCAAAAGTGGTGGTGATGGTGAATTCCTTTCTTGTAATTAAGTTCATAGTGTAGATGAAACATAAACTATACCTATTATAGTTTATCACTTTGTTTGTAATATATATATGCCATAACTATACCGATTATAACTAGCATGTTCGTTTGTGGGGGTATAATGGTTTAACTATACTTATTATAGTTTATCATAATTATCCATAGTGGTAATAACTCTTTTGTATGTATAAAACCTTTAATAATGTGTTTGTTATGTAAAATAACCCTAAACTATACCTATTATAGTTTATTAAATATTTGTGTGGGTAGTGAGCATAAGCCTTACTTGTCATAATTTACCAATGTTTGTATTTTAATGGATATAGCCTTGTAATATCATTTATATATTTACCATACTTGTAGAGGTAAAAATCCATTTGTTTTCTGATGTATGTCTATATAAGAATACAAAATTGTCATATATTGCAACAACACATAATCACATAATGATGTATACCTTGCTCAACATGTTACAAGGTGAAATGAAATTTATAGTGTTTTTCTGTTAATAACATTTTCTGTAACTGTTATTGTAAAATTTGTAGAAAAATCATAACATGTCCAAATCAAGTTCTGTAACTTCTGAGAGTTTGGAAAATGAGTCTAGTTTGTTCATAATTTTTATTATAATTTTTAATGACCTCTTACTTGTGTAAAAAAGTCCATAATCACAGACTGGTCCGGATTGATATTTGAAATGATAGGCAGTTTTGTAAAAATCACCATAAATTGTAGAAAACTCGTATGGAGATGTGCAAGTAGTCATTTTAAAGATAAGAAGTGGAACTACATGAACCTAAAACATTTTTGAAAACTAAAATGTTTAAGTTGTCCAATACAGTCCGTGAATGGAGTTGAACTTTTCTGCTGAAGGCTGTTAGAAAAGTTTAGTTATGTTCTTGGTGTTTTGACTTGTATTCCCCCCCTAAAAACTTGAGAAAGCATGAAAATGTAGGGGTATGAACTCACCTTGAGTGATTTCAGAAGATAAGTGTTGAAGAAGAGAAGTGTTAAACCCAAGAACACTTGAAGGATCACTTGAAGATTCGAAGATCTAACACAATTATGATGGAGTTTGTGTAAGATATCCATGATTTGAGTAGAAAGAAGTGAAATAATCATAAGGAGAATGGATTTTGCTTACCAAATGTGGAGGAAAAACCCAAGATCAGCCCTTGAATCTCGAATTCTAGAGGGAGGAAGTGAGAGAGAAAGGAGTTTGATCTTTTTGGTGAAAAGAGAGAAAATGAGAGAAGTGAGGAGAGAGAATAAATATCTAGCTCTCAAAAACGTGGGAATAACTTGTTAGAGAGGTAAAAAGGACAAGGAAGTGACAAGGTATGGGCTGGTGGTGAATAGTGACATGGAGTGGGTATGTGAGTGGTTGCTTGTGTCATAACTTAAAGGAAAGTCAACACTCCACCTTTGTACTTCACCCACTCTTTTGGATAAGGTTTTATCTTTAAAAAATGTGATAATTTAATAATTATGGGTCTTTATATGTTAAAATAAAGTTTTGGGTGAAAATCCCGTGTTAAAACAATTAAAAACGGGCTTAAAACGTGAAATTAGTCGAAAACCGGGAGAAAAAGCCATTCCAGCGAGACCTCTCGGTCCTAGGCCGAGGTTCGGTCCTTGCTGGTGCCGAGCCGGAAGCGAAGTGTGCGAACCAGAAGAAGCGAAGGCAAGGAGTCAGTCTGAAGGCTCGGTCCGAAGGGTCAGAAGCGAACTAGTCCGAGGGAACCTTGACCCGAAATGGACCGAAGGTTCGGGTTCGGGTGAGGCATTCGAGGTTCGGGCCCGAGAGGACCTTTCGGGTTCGGTTCAGCAGCCTTCGGCTCAGAAGGGTTCGGTTCCTAAGAGGGCTATCGGGTCCTAAGAGGACTTTCGGGTCCTAAGAGGGGTTTCGGCTCCTTAAGTCTGTTTTTCGCGTAGACTTCCGTTTTTGGGCTGTTTTCGCCAAATTCGAGGGTCGGGATGCCCCGAGTGATTATAGAAAGTTGAGAGAGATTTCGAGAGAGATTTGGGAGATATTTGTCATACTTGGAGAGATTTGACATTCTTGGAGAGATTTCTCATACAAAGAGATATTTGGGAGAGATTTCTCATACTTAGAGAGATTTGGGAGAGATTTGACATTCTTGGAGAGATTTCTCATACAAAGAGATATTTGGGAGGGATTTCTCATACTTAGGAGAGATTTGGGAGAGATTTGACATTCTTGGAGAGATTTCTCATACAAAGAGATATTTGGGAGAGATTTCTCATACTTAGAGAGATTTGGGAGAGATTTGACATTCTTGGAGAGATTTCTCATACAGAGAGATATTTGAGAGAGATTTCTCATGCTTAGGAGAGATTTGGGAGAGATTCTCGACAAGAAAAGATAGAGTGAAAACGATTGAAAGAGGTTTCATTTGTGACCTTTTCGAGTGTCTGGCTTCGCAATGCAGGGTCCGTAAACCCCGTTAAGCCTTGTTTAAGGATCTTACACACTCCCGATGAGTATGCAACATTGTTTTATCGGTTTGGCTTGTCACTTACCATACATTTGGGTTAAGGAGATCTAGATGTACGTACTTTTCGATTTATGATCTCTCCTTAGAATATCGAGTTGTTTAGTAATTACACAATGTAAACCCTAGTACACAAGGGTTAGTTGACTTGACCGGTTTGACTTGACCGGAAGTTGACGGTTGTCACACACTTCCCAGAGTGCTTCTTCTTGCACTTGTCACACCACTTCGCTTCTAATCCTCCTCCTCTCGAACCAGACTTCGAGAATCTACTCTTTTTGTTGGACTTCGAGGATCCATCGAACTTCTGTTTCTGACCAACCTCAGCCCTCTCCAGACCACTTTCCTTTTGTTGGGTCTCCACATTCTTAGCCGCTCGAACGGCTAATTTAAGAGTGGTTGCCATCTTGACTATTGGGCTATAGTCAGCTGGCAGTCCATTTGCGAACTTCTCAATTTTGGAAAGTTCAGTTGGCACGAAGTATGGAAACAACTTCTTCTTTTCTGTGAATGCAGCAGCATAGTCGTCTATGCTCATTCTTCCCTTCTTCAAATTTTGGAACTCATTATTCAGATCAATTAGATCTATCTCCGAACAGTACTACGCCTTCAGTTGTTCCAAGAACTCATCCAATGACATTTTTAGAGCTTCTCCTTGCGGCATTGTATCCGCCAATAGCTTCCACCAGCTCAGGACTCCAGTTTTCAATTGTCTCACAGTGAAGACGGTCTTCTGCTTCTCGCTGCAGTCGCAACTCTCAAACACCATCTCCATCTCGGAGATCCAATCCATAATCTCAACAGGCTTTGGGCTTCCTGAGAGACTTGGTGGTTTCGCACCTAAGAAATTCTTGTACATCCGCCCATCCTTGTTGTTTCTCCTATCTAGGCCATCCCTTTGCTCACCTTGAGTCCTTACTTGACTCACTTGGCGGCTGTAGTTCCCATCCTCAGATTGTTCGGGAATTGGCTCGGTCGGCTCAACATGTATGGTAGGTTCGTCCCTATTTTCATGGAACATCTGTCTCATTTCTTCCCTTTTTTCAGCTAGCATAGCCTGAATCATGGCTTGAACTCCAGCCATGGTGACTGACTTAGGTGCAACTTCTTCTACAACAGGTATTTGCTGAACCACTGGGTGTTGGTTCCTATATCCATTTGCGTTTAAGTTTCTGCTACGGGTCCTTTCCATCTTTATCTATACACCAAATAAGGTGAATTTAGATCTTTATTTAGGACTGATGTTTAAATCATCCTTATCACTCCGAAACGTTTACATGATAGTTCTAATATCGTAGTCGTACGTTTAGAATCCTAAACACATAAGGTTTCCAGATCCGGTCGACAACAGACCATAGATCCGAACAAATAATAGCATATCAGGCACAACAAATTTAGCACATAAAAGCATTATAGACATAATTCCTAAAATAAGCTAGTGCTCAAACCTCACAATCATCGCTTAGCATTCTAAGTTTAAGTCTATAAATCCTACAAATTCCTAGTTCGCTTAAACTAATGCTCTGATACCAACTGTGACATCCCCATTTTTCACAGCCAGAAAAGACCGATTTTGTTTATGCTTTGTTTAAAAATCAGAGTAACATTTTAAATAAAAGTGTTGTGGAATTTGTCCCAAAACAAAATATGATAAAGATTTATTAAAAGCATTTCCAAAGAAATGTATTTCATTAAAAGACTTGGGATGTCATGTTCGTTACAGATCAAAAGCATAAACAGTACAATATAAGCCTTACTACATTATTTCATATCTACAAGCCTATATCCGTAATCCCTCATCCAAAACATCACATCTATGCTCATGCGCCACTACCTGTAATACAAGAAACTGAGTGGGTCAGGCTTGGGAGCCTGGTGAGCACATAGGGTTTTCAACCCACAATAAATAAGTTTATTAATTTCATCAATCAAAAATAACCCAATTACCCGTTCCCGTTATCCTCACTTTACGTCCCTAAACACCTATCATAAGGGACCTAGCCTAAGGATCATTATCGGGATGGACACTACTGCTAAAGGGATTCCTCAGCAATAAAAGTCCTAAAGGCAACCATGTGGGGGATGGAGTACACCGGTGAACACATCGTTCACAAACACCTACATGTTGCGAGCCTGCTAGTGTTCCACTGGACTGTCTAGAAGAATTTGTGGTCGTTATCCATCCTCCGCTAGATGACAGAATCAACAACATCAACATCGAGGCCTCTCATCATTTTATCACACATCACCTATGTTGGGTCAATATTTTGGTTTATACTTTGCTTTTCTAGAAAATTAATTTGTTATGTAATATTGTATATGTGTTTACGGTCAGGAAGTGAGTTTACGACTGTAAACAGAGTTTACGGGCGTAAACTCAGTTTGCAGCCCAGTCCAGTATATATAGGGGTGAGGGTGTGAGGAAGAGAGTGATGAACACCAAGGAGCTTAAGTGTATGTATTCTAAGGTGTTCTAGAGAGAGAGAGCGAGAGAGAGAGAGAGAGAGAGAGAACAAGTGTGTGTTAGTGTGTGTGAATCTTGTATCCGGATCTTCATTCTAATCATATCATGCAAGATTCATATTATTCTTCTTCTCCTTCTCTTCTATTTGATCTGACATCATCCGTTTGATTGGGATTCCGCACCATCAAACGGATCTGATTGATACACAAACATTTTTGGGGACTTACAATTGGTATCAGAGCTTGGTTGTATCACTCATTTTTGTCAGATCTGGAGCTTATTTGATCTTATTTTGAAGAGATTTTTGCGTTTTTAGATAGATCTCGCAAAAATAAGGGGGGTTTCTTTTTCGTGCTTTTCCTAAAAACGAGTTTGTGCTCGAGTTTTGGAGCAAAAAAGGTGAAAAAAAACGTTGTTTTTCGTCAAGAACAACGATTTTTGGAGATTTTACGGCCTTTGAAGGGTTTACTGGCCGGAGTTTACAGGTCGCCGGAGTTTACGTCCGGAAACTGGTCGCCGGAGTTTGCGGCCGGAAACCGGTCGGAGGAGGCTTGCGGCCAGCAGTTTGCGGCTGGGCAGCTTCCGGCTCGGCTCGGCTCGGATTGATTGTGTGCGGCTCGGCTCGGCTTAGAAGGCATCTTTGATCGTCAGCGCGCTTCAAAAATGGGGGACAGGTTTTGGGGTTACCGGGGATCGAACCTGGAAACTCTGGTTGAACATCACATCGTTTTACCACCTCGCCTAGCTGACAACTTGCTTCATTCCTCCGAAAATTAATTCATAAAGTGTCCCCCTCAGTTCAACTTTCGCATTCTTGTCATTTTCAACCCAAAATTGATTTTTCTTTTATTTTAAATTCCTTTTTCAAACCAAAAAAATTATAGTTTTTAAATTTTGACTTTTTACTTCAATTTTTGACTTTGACATTTAAAATTTGTCCTTTGACTTTAAACTTTGACTTTCTCGTTTGACTTTTAAATTTTCAAATTTAGTTTTTCGGTTTAACTTTTAAGTTTGACTTTTTAAATTTGACTTTTTCAGGTTGACTTTTGGGGTTTATCGTCAAAGGGCATATTTTTTTTTAAAATTTTAAGTTTGACTTCTAGTTGTGTTTTTAATAGTTTTTGAAGTTTACGAGGGAATTGAAAAACATGAAAGAGAGTCATCAGGATCAGTTAAGACAAAATTTCAACATGTTCGATTATATCCCTGGAGAAACCCTGGAAGCTCAGTTGCAGCGATTTATCACACTCACTACTGAGATGAATATAGCTGGGATCTTCGTGTCCAAATCTGAGATAAACAAAAAGCTATTGAATTCACTTCCGAAATCGTGGGATATGAACGTGGTATCATCAAGAAGACAAAAGATCTCAATCATCTTAGTCTTGCTGATATAACTGTAGAACTTGATACTTTGAAGTGTAGAAAAACAATGAGTTCTGAAAACATTCCGGTCACTGAAGTTACATGTACTCCAGCTTGTGAAGCTACGATTAAATTTCTTCGGGAACAAATTGATTTATATAAAAGAGAAGTTGAGGACCTGAGATATGAAGGATATCAAGTCAGGAAAGGAAAGAAACCCCTGAATGCTGAATTAGAAACAAAAATAAATGATTTTAGAAGAATTCAGGCAGAGTACAGTGAAAAACGCGAACTTGATGACTATACTAAGAGACAACTTGTTGTTGTAACTGAAGAACTTGACGCTTTAAAAATTAAGTGTGGAAAAACAGACGTTACTTTTAAAAATTATACTGCGTCAAGTCAGACAGTCGAGTCCTTATATGAAACCCAATTAAAATTCAAAGAAAATCAAAACAAGGGTTTGGGATATGATAGTGTACCTCCTCCTTATAATCATAACTACACATCCATCCCTATGACACAGGACAAAACTGACAGGGAGCCACATCTTCGATATGGCAAACGAGCTGGATTTGTGTCAGAAGGAGTTATTAATGTTGAAAATACTAATGTTTCTACTTCATGTGCAGGTAAAGTAGCAGAAGATGAGAACAAGGAGAGCACTACTGAACAAATCAATGACTCCTTGAACTCTAAATCTGTTGCTTCGAACTCAACTGCTTCTGATCAACCTGCCATTGAGAAATACAGGCCACCAATTCCAACGCAACAGAGTTCTTGTGGCAAGTGTGCATGTGGGAACAACAAGAGACAAGGAAAAGACACGCCACTAGGGGCAGGAAGAAACAACTTCACAGTGAAGAAAAAGACATGTTTTCACTGTGGAACACCTGGACACATTGCTCGAAACTGTCCTAATCGCGCATATGTTCCCTACTATGCACAAGGATGGAAAAACGCGCCAAGAGGGAGATACTTCAAAAGAAACCCCTCAAGGTCATGATCAGACCATGATGACTGGAACACGCAGAAGGCCAAGAATCAAACCCACAACGCCAAGAATAAAAATCCGAAAGTAAAGAAGGGAATGTCGGCCAAGAAGTCCAATCCAAGAGATGTTCCTGTGAAGCCAAAATCAAAGTCATCTCAACGGACGACATCAAGTTCAAAAGCAAGTACCGAGCCACCCATCGGATCGAAAACGAAATGGGTTAAACCCAAATACAAATGGGTTCCAAAGGCTCACTCTCCCAAATCAACTAATAAAACTAATATTTCTTCATCTTCTGTTTGTGATAAACAGAATATGTCATGGGAGAGAGTACCGTGCAAGGATGACAAAGGTCGACCCGGTTTCAAAATGGATTGGGTTCCAAAGACCAACTTATCCTGCTCTGTGTCGGAGTAGCTGTGGAGGCATATCATCATACTTCGGTTTGTTAGTAGTAGCTGTTCCAGCCACATGATAGGAGACATCTCTCAACTGTACAACACTCAGAACATTATTTGGGAGAATGTGTCCTTTGCGGGAAGGGAAGAAAAGAAGTGATCACTCACGGGGTTTGTGCTTAATGACATGAAGAATTTTCGGATTTGTTCTGAGATTACGCGTGCTGTTCTCAGACCTTCTGGATGCAAATTCAATCGGTGACTTACGGTTTGCGGTTTCTTCTCTATACTTCTGATTTTTTCTTAAGCTGATTCGCTTTAAAGAAATTTTTTTGTTTTAGGATAGTTTAAATTTGTGTATTTACTTTCGTTTCTCTCCTATGCACAAATTCAGGGGGAGAAATGAAAACAAAAAAAAATTAGAAAATTTTCAAAAAATCCAAAAACATCAGAAAATCAGAAAATAAAAAATATATTGGTTATGAAATGTGCTGCATGAGGGAGATGTTATGGGAAGTGATATTATCAAGTGATAACAGGCAACCTGAGTCTGCGTAACGTACCCAAAGTTGAAGGGTCTATGCTCTGATTTGATGCGTCGGTAGGCACGAAAAATGTTAAATGGACTTGACTAGGCAGAGTTGAACTTAGGAAATTTATAGACTTGACAAATTTTGACCTAGTTAGATCCGTTCAGCCTGACAATACGACGCTCAGATAGGTTGAGCAGGGAGATATATATGGGAATCTACTTGTCACATTAATTGAACCCGTACTTGGAACCGTGGTTTAACTTTTCCTCGATGTGTGGATTCTGTCCTTAATTCCGATTGGATGGAGCGATTGGTAAATTCCGATAAATTAGGTCTGTAGAATATCATTTTCTTTCTTTCCGTCTGTTAGTCATATGTTGTCTCCTTTGCGTGACTTCCAATCCGACCTGGTACACAACATATGCAACTCCATTTCTCTGCAGGTAATATATGTGAAAGACTTCTTATCTGTTAGCCATATGTTGTCTCCTCTGCGCGACTTCTAATCCGACCTGGTACACAACATATGCAACCTTCTACTTCTCAACCCTTCTGAAGTAATAAGTAACAAGTAATAGAATTCTGAATCTATCCTCTCTCTGAATGATTGTCTGCTCACCCGATGTAAGGAGTACTTTGGAAGTTCTTGATGGCTGGGGCATATCAGGAAGCGGAAAACACGTTCTAGTACACTTAAAATTGAACACATACAGATTGTCTATAGATCTCGCTGCTCAATTTAGGTGGACAACAATATCCTTGGTCGATGTCAGATGAATGGTCCTTAAGATATAGTATTTAAGGAATTAGGATCAGATATAAATTTTAGGACTTTAAGTTTACCCTATCTTGTAACAAATAGTATGTCCTAAATTTGTCACAATTTTTCGTGTTTAAGTGGACAACAATACCGACGATCGACCAGACAAGGATGTGAATATGAAAGGTACCGACAAGTGGATAAAGGCTGTCTAAAAACTTTGATCCCAAATCACTCTTAAAGTTAGTTATCATTTTTATTTTTATTAAATTTGTCATAGTTTCTTCTAATTTAAATATTATGGGAGAATTAAAAATTAAAAATAATAATAAAAAAATCAATAAAAATTCAAAAATCAAAGAAAAATCAGAAAAATTAAAAATCCAAAAATAGTGTTATTTCTGTATTATTTCTTATTCAGAAAAATCAAAAATCCAAAAATATTTTTGTTTATGTTTTAATTTGTGTGCTAAGTTTTCTTTTAGTTTTGTTTTGTCTTGAAAAGTGATTTCAGGTATAGATAAGACTCATGGAGTTTGTGTTGAAGATTTCTGAGCCAAAGCCTCGTTCGTGAGCATCGATGAATTCGCATTCAAAGGAGCAAGAAATGAAGATTATTCTTTTGACATTCAATCTTTCAACCTCAGAAGCAAGGTGAAGCTGCAATTGAAGATTATGTGACGGATTGCATTGAAGCCTCCTCAATCGGTCTGCTGCTATCTTTGTACCTGCTGAAGTGATCCAGAAGATTTGTTCTCTCTAATGTTCTCTCAAAAGATTCTCAAGCTGAAAGCGCTATCTTTTAAGAATCAGTACGTCAAGCCTCCTCACCCGATGTGCGTTCAAAGCCAAACTCTGAAGAAATGCCCAACTGCTCAAGATAAAGTCATTCATTGAGGATTCATACATTCATCCTGATGCTGTGAAGAATTTGAAGATCATAGTTGAAGCCAAGCTCCCAATGAAGATTAACAAGAAAAGCCAGCTACTTTTTAGGGGGAGCTTGTTGGGTCATTTAAGAAGAGAAAAGAAAGCTATAAACCAAGGGGGAGATTGTTGGGTAAATATTTTGGTTTATACTTTGCTTTTCTAGAAAATTAATTTGTTATGTAATATTGTATATGTGTTAACGGTCAGGAAGTGAGTTTACGACCGTAAACAGAGTTTACGGCCGTAAACTTAGTTTGCGGCTCAGTCCAGTATATATAGGGGTGAGGGGTGTGAGGAAGAGAGTGATGAACACCAAGGAGCTTAAGTGTGTGTATTCTAAGGTGTTCTAGAGAGAGAGAGAGAACAAGTGTGTGTTAGTGTGTGTGAAGCTTGTATCCGGATCTTCATTCTAATCATATCATACAAGATTCATATTATTCTTCTTCTCCTTCTCTTCTATTTGATCTGACATCATCCGTTTGATTTGGATTCCGCACCATCAAACGGATCTGATTGATACACAAGCATTTTTGGGGACTTACAACCTATTACATCTACCCATGTTTTACCCCAACATTTTCGTAGATATAAAATACATATACAGTTTAAATCATTGAAAACATGTATAAAAATGTTCATCCAACATAGATAGCAGGTATTCAGATAATATGCACGCATAGCACGTAATTTATATAAAATACTTCATATCTATATGTAAGCTGAAAGTAACTATGCACTCACCTGAAAGGTGGTGACTCAGCACTCAGACAACACTTCGATACTCCTAAAACAATTTTCCTTCGATAAAAACCTAGTATCAATACCATTAGGGTTTAGTCTGACATCAACCGCGACTAATTAATAGTCTAGTTATTATTATTATTATATAAGAGTTAAATAACACTCAATATAACTCATAATAATTGCCCAAATAATTATTTTAAGGACCTAATAACATTACTATAATTGTTTAAAAGCTATATTAAAAATTGCATAAGCGTAGCTCACTTACAGCGGATTTTAAAGAAAATCGGGCTTTGCTCGGAGCAACGTTTCTGAAACCGAAAGACCCTTTTTCTCGGGACTCCGGGAGCCTCGGGGCTTCCTTCGGGTGCTAGGGAGGTTCCCTAGGGTTTAGTGGTGTTTAGGATACTTAGAGAGAGAAAGAAGTCAGAGAGAGTGAAGAAAAGTGTGAAAATGAAGGAACTCTCGGCCCCCTTTTATAGCCTGTGAGGCCTTGGATTACGCTGGGCGTAGTCCTTGGCTACGTTGGGCGTAAGGCTCAGATAAGGTTACCACTCGGATCCAGCTGTCTCGCACATCGGATGAGATAAGGGTGAGGGTATGTGGGGCGTACTGACTTTGGACGCGGGGCGTATGCGAGGGGCTATGTGGAGTGATCCGAAGCGAGGTCTGATCAGCGATGGACGGTCCAGATGTTGCCACGTCACCTCAGTTTTGCAATTTTCCTTCTCGACTTCTAAAAATCATACCTTTTGCATACGAGCTCCATTTTCGACGTTCTTTATATCCACGCGAAGGTGGGAACGTACTCTACAACTTTCGTTTAGACTTCGTCGACGAATTTTGATTTTATTTTAAAAGTTATATTATTAACAGACCGGGACACGATTGTTCCGTTAAAAATTCATAACTTCTACATCCAACGTCCGTTTTCGTCTGTCTTTTTATCGTTATGATACTATTAACGAGATCTTCGATTCTCATTTAGGTTGTGTCGGCTAAATACCGCTCGATCTAATATTCGAATTTCGGGTTGTACACTGCTAAGCCGAAACTTCGAAAAATCATAACCTCTTCATCCGAAGTCAGATTTGGGCGTTCTTTTTATGGACTCTCTCGGTTTAATGTATTCTATGACTTTCGTTTAGATCGCTAAGGCTAAATCTCGCTCTATCGTAAATTTTCTATTTACGCTTCCTGGTATCGTGCCGGTTCCGTCGCGAAACTTCAACTGGTCATAACTCTTCGTTATAACTCGGATTTCGGCGTTCTTTATATCCACGTAATCCTTGTTTCGACCACTACAACTTTATATTAAGATATCAGGCTTATCTCACACTTTAATTTTGACGCTTATTTTTATTCTTTATTAATTATACATTTATAATTAAATAATAAGCACATAAATACACATAATTCACATAATACTCAAATATTGCATCTTTATTACTTCAAAAAGAGTTACAATAGTTGACCTAGACTATTACATTGTCAAAAATGCTTAGCCCCGAAACTCGGGCGTTACACAAGAGTAGTCAATGAGTTCACTAAGAAGGTACCTATCAGGAACATTAATATTAGCGTGCAAAAATTTAATTTGACAGAATCTAAATGAATACATACCAATAACGACGTCAGGCGCTATCCTGGCTTCCCCTACATTTAGCTCGAATGCACTAACCTTGGCCTTCTAAGCCTCAACCCTCCCCTGGAATCCATCCGTGATCCAAAGAGTAGTAGGAGTTAGTGCCTGCATAGGCCTAGCAGCAAGCAATTTACAGTTGACCTTCACATGGCCAACTTGAATGTAGTGATAACAAAATTGGGTGCCCTGCTGTAGGGGCAGTAGCTACTAATGATTCTGAGAATCTATGGAAAAACAGCCTTCCTTGATACATTTGTGTCATCTGGTTGCTGAACAACAAACTCCTCTTTGTCCTCTGGATCGGGAATCAGCAGGCTTGAATCGCTTGGATGCTAGCTGAGTCTGAACTGGGGCCTGCCTCTTCTCCTTCGCCTGCAACTAAATTTTAATCTATGCTCTGAGCAAATGATTGTAACTCTGTAAGGGAACAATACCACTGAGTCAAAATAAACTCCCGAATCCTAGTCTTGGGCATACTTAAGAATCACGACATCTGAACCTGCTCCGAAGCAGCATACTCAAGGCAGAAAAAGGCTCTTTCAATAAACATCTTGTTGATCTTCCTCACATATTATGTCGTTTGCATCAACAACGGGTACTCCTGGGCTAGCCTCTCCATCTCAACTAGTGGAGCACACTCTGCACCAAAAATCTCAGTGAATTGCTCCCATATATTACAGCCCGCTCCACAATAGAAAGTCCTTGAGTGGCAAACTTCCACCAATCCTTCGCCCCCAAGCGGAGATGGTTCAGTGCAAACATCAAATTCTGATTCTTTGGACATGAACATGTGTAAAAGAACCCCTTATCATCAAATATCCATCTCATATCAACAATCAATTCCTTGATCTCGTCGAACTCCGGGGGCTTCATGTTGCTTAACTCCTGATAGTACATAGACCCTCCTCCTTGAAGTCTTGTAACCACAATGAATGTATTGGCTACGGCGATAATAGCCTCAGTGACAACAACATAATGCTCATCGAACATTTCAATTAGTGTGGTTTTGACAGACCCAACCATCTTCGGGATCGCCTCCCTGATTGTAAAAGTCAACGGAGTAATGATCACCACATATATCTCATCGTCACCCAAAATTGGCCCCTCCGAGCCATCAGTACCTGATCCTAAACCTCTCGCAGTCTCCATACTAAAAATAATAAACCAGAACTCGTTAGAAAATCACATTATACTCTAAGACATCACTACTTGATCACTGAGTCCTCGGAACTCGTCACTTCCTTGATACGTGTACAGGTCCTGTGCTTCTAGTGGTATGGGCCAAAACTACATTCCACACCTAACCGTATTAGTATTGGAGGACTCCCACCAATTCCTGATGACTAGGCCCAAACCAACTAGGATACACATACATCTTATGTAGACTTTCTTATGAACAGCTCTTAATTCCTAACTTTTTCTAGCTCACTAACAACCACATTTGACTCATGAAACCTTCCCTAACTCTGCAGATTCCTTGTGTATGCTAATCATATATAAAGTTGGATTCGACAGACATTTGAATAATTGATTCTACCCTATGCCCACAACCAAACAAGGAACACAAAATAAGGGAAAATCAAGCATTCTCAGGCTATAAATATTTGTTATGTACAATCATATTGTATACACTAAAACACTAGAATAATAACGTTAGTTTCATATAACATATCAATAAATCCCGTAGGCTACCAGGCATCATAAATCAGACAATTCTATCACGCAATTCCTGAAGATCCCCAACATATAATCTAACATGCAATTCTAACATATCACCAATATATATATATATATATATATATATATATATATATATATATATATATATATATATATATCACAAGTGTAGGTAACTTAGGGAATAACTTTTCGTTAAGCTCCGACTGATTATACACATCGTATCCTCTTTTTTTTTTATTCAAAAATTATTTATGACAATGTCTTTGCAGATCCATAGTTTAAGTTTGGAATCACACAAATGTTCATCCAAATCCCTCAAAACAGGGTTCTAATACCAACTTGTAACATCGCAAAATGTTCATCCACGTTATTTATGTAGATTATATAATATCTTCCTGGTGTATTTTACAGTATGTTGAATACGAGACAAGTTGAAATTGGATCCGGGTCGGGGTCAGTGACTAACAGTCCGATGAGATCAGATGAATTGGATGCTAGGATCAGGAGGATCCTTCACGAGGAAGTTGTGCCCATCATACGGGATCAGATTCTAGAGATGTTCGGGTCTATCAAGACCGCGATGATGGAGTTCTTCGATGATCGTTGTGCAACCATTGCTAAAATGGCTGCTGCTGCAACCTCCTCAGCCGTGGCGGCTGCAGGTGTTAGGACATGGTGGGTTTTTCAGTATCGAGACTTCGATAATACGAATTCGCTGACTTTCGATGAAGTCCAGGACCCAATCATAGCCATGAGGTGGCTATCTGATGTGGATGGGTGATTCGTCACTTGTTCATGCCCTGCTAACCAGAAGGTCACGTACGCTCTTAACCTTAAGAGGTCCGGGGCAATGGATTGGTGGAGACTTGTTACGGGTTCGTACTCTGACGAGCAAAGGGATGCAGTATCTTGGGATCAGCTTAGAAAGATTTTTTGCACTCGCTACATTCCCCGGGTCGAGCGGGAGAGGTTGGATCAGGAGTTTTTAGACCTGAGGCAGGGATCGGAGTCGGTGACAAAGATCACCCGGATGTTTACTGAGAGGGCAATGTTTTTCCCTAAGTTTGCTTCAGCGTAGGCTTAGATGACATGTGATCTGAGCATGCTTAATACGGACATTAGACAGTTTGTGTCTACTCAGCGGTGTGATATCTTGTTTGAGTTA
This sequence comes from Lactuca sativa, assembly GCF_002870075.4. Lineage (NCBI taxonomy): Eukaryota > Viridiplantae > Streptophyta > Magnoliopsida > Asterales > Asteraceae > Lactuca > Lactuca sativa. The sequence continues at coordinate 117,602,083 of NC_056624.2, forward strand.
TAGGAGGCTGCCAGGCGGTGTGACCTTGAGATAGAGTTTCAGTTGAGAGAGCAAAGTCAGGCGCCAACACAATCATAGCCGGCACCGAAGCGGTTCAGGGGCACCGATTCTAGGTCTAGAGGTCAGTGTGGCTACACTTGTAGGTAGTGCGGGAAGATTCATGTTGGAGCTTGACGATCTAGTGGTGTGTTCCATAAATTTGGCAAGAAGGGGCATTATGCGAGGAACTTCCGCCAGTTTGCCCTGGTTTACAGTATGAGGATTTGTAATCACTGTGATCAGGTTGGCCATGTGAAATTCAATTGTCCTTTGATCGCCGCCAATGTAGCAAGCCCCCGCGCTAGCTACATTGAGGATCACTGACGAGAATTAGAGCAGGGCGGAGCCCCCGAGGACTCGAGGTCGTGCTTTCCAGCTTACTACCGAGGAGGGCAACGCATCAACAGATGTTGTGACTAGTATGTTTCTATCTCTTATCTTCTTGATTATGATTATTTTATGCTCATATGTCTGTACCTTTGTTAGGTACGTTCTTAGGGAACTCCTTGCCTGCTCTTGTATTTTTTGACTCGGGTGCGAGTCAATATTTTTTCTCTCAGTCCTTTAGTAGAGTATTTTCTTTTCCCATAGGAGAGTTGGAGTTTCCGTTGAGATTTTTTTATCACTAACGTACACAGGGTTTATGCTACTTTGGTTTATCGCGGCTGCATTCTGGAGATCTTCAGAGTATCCTTTTCCAATTGATTTGATCCTTATTCATATGGGGGATGTTTGCATGATTGTAGGTATGGATTGGCTTAGTCGTTTCGGTGCCATGATCGACTGCGAGGGTCAACGTGTGGTTGTTCAAACCCCAAGTGGGGGAGAGCAAGTTATTTATAGAGAGGGCACCAGGATGGGTTCAATGTTATGTTCAGTAGCAGGGCTTAACAGTATATTCAACATGGGTGTGCGGGTTATTTGGCGTATATGGCGGATATGCGGGGCAGGGATCAGGTGTCAGTTTCAGATCTTTCGGTTGTCAGAGAGTTCGTTGATGTGTTCCCGGAGAAGTTACCCAGTGTGCCTCCTGAGGAGCAAGTCGAGTTCAGGATTGACCTTGTGCCAGGTGCGGCCCTTATTGCCAAGGCATCGTACCGATTGGCACCACCTGAGATGCAGAAGTTGTCATCTCGGCTGTAGGAGCTGCTAGGTAAGTAGTTCATCTGTCCGAGCAGTTCTCCATGGGGAGCGCCTATTTTTTTGTCGAAAAGAAGCATGGTTCGCACCAGATGTGCATCGATTATAGGGAGCTAAAAAAGTTGATTGTGAAGAACTGTTATCCCCTATGCGGATTAATGATCTCTTTTATTCGTTACAGGGAGTATCTTGGTTCTCCAAGATAGATCTGAGGTCTGGGTACCATCAAGTCAGGGTGACAGAGGAGGATGTGGAGAAGACCGTGTTCCGGACTCGTTATGGGAATTACGAGTTCGTGGTTATGCCGTTTGGGCTCACCAATGCGCAGACAGTATTTATGGATTTGATGAATCGAGTACGCAGGACGATGCTCGATCGCTCAGTTATTATGTTCATTGATGATATCCTGGTGTATTCCACGACCAGGGAGCAACATGAGGAGCATCTTTGCGAGCTTATGGGGGTTTGAGGCGAGATCGACTTTCTTCTAAGTTCTCGAAGTGCAAGTTTTGTTTGTGAGAGGTTCATTTCCCTGGACACCTCGTAAACCAAGATGGGATTTTAGTCGATCCGACCAAAATCAAGGTAGTGATATAGTGGGAGTTTCGAAATCTCCCTCGGATATCAGAAGTTCTATTGGTCTGATAGGTTACTACCGGAGATTTATTTAGGATTTCTTCAAGATTGCAGTACCCCTCACTCATCCGACGAGGAAGGGGTGGATTTCTGGTGGGGCCCTAATGAGCAGTCAACATTTTAGACCCTTCGGTATATATTTTGCGAGGCCCCAGTCTTGACCCTCGCGGAGGGAATTGAAGATTTTATGGTTTTCTGTGATGCATCCATCACCGGCTTGGGAGCAGTTCTCATGTAGAGAGCACAAATGATAGCGTATGCTTCGCAGCAGCTGAAGCTGCATGAGACGAGATATCCCACACATGATCTTGAGTTGGGAGAAGAGGTTTTCGCTCTCAAGATTTGGAGGCATTGCCTTTTTGGGTCGATTATACCATCTACACAGATCACAAGAGTTTGATGCATATTATGTATCAGCCAAACCTAAACATGAGGCAGCGTAGGTGGCTAGACCTAGTCAAGGATTATGAATGTGAGATCCTCTATCCAGGTAAAGAGAATGTGTTGGCGGATGCCCTGAGCTGCAAGTCGGCTGGATCTTCTGTTCCAATGACATGTATGAGGATATCTATTGACTTTCGACTTGTGGGTTTGATTAGGGAGGGTCGTACTGAGGGTGTTCGAGAGGAGAATTGGAAGATTGAGAGGATCAGGGGTGAGATTACAAGGTTTGTTCCAGACAGTCGTGGTTTGTTGACTAGTTGCGCTCAAGTATGGGTTCGTATGTCTGGTGGGGTCAGACAAATCATGTTGGAGGAGGCTTATAAGCCTTGTTTCTCTATCCATTCGGGGGCCACCAATATGTATCAGGATCTGAGGTTAAGTTATTGGTGGCCGTGCATGAAAAGGAAGATCACCGGGTACATCGAGAGGTTCTTGACCTGCAAGATGGTCAAGGCCGAGCATCAGAGGCTGCATGGAAAGCTACAGCCTCTGGAGGTTCCCATGTGGCAATGGGAGCAGATTTCGATGGATTTCATTACCAAGTTGCCGCAGACGGCAAATAGTTTTGATGCTATTTGGGTCATCATGGATCGATTAACCAAGAGTAACCATTTTCTAGAAATTCGGGAGATCTCGTCAGCCGACAAGTTGGCCGATGTGTATATTCGCAAGATTGTTGCTCACCATGGGGTTCCGTTCTCTATTGTTTCAGACCGTGATGTTCGGTTCACCTCCCGTTTCTGGAAAAAGTCCCCTAAGGAACTGGGCACGAGGTTGTATTTCAGCAAAGTTTCTCATCTGCAGTCCGACGGCCTGAGTGAGCGGACCATTCAAATCTTGAGGATATGCTGCGAGCCTGCATCATTAAGTTTGGTGGGAGCTAGGACTCCTACCCACCTCTTGCAGAGTTCTCTTACAACAACTGTTTCCACTCTAGTATTGGTGCTCCGCCCTTTTGAGTTGTTGTATGGGCGGAGGTGTCGTACCCCAATATGTTGGGTCGAGGTTGGTCACAGGGTCATGGGTCGGACCGAGGTGGTTCTGTAGACTACATAGATGATACATCAGATCAGGCAACAATTGTAGATTGCTCAGAGTCGGCAGAAGAGTTATGTTGGATCAAAAATAAGGTTTATACTTTGCTTTTCTAGGAAAATGTATTTTTGTGTCTTGGACCATAAACAGCTTGGTGTTTACGGCCGTATACGTGTTTACGGTTGTATTTACGGCCGTAAACCCATTTACGGCCCATGTTCACCAAGCTCATGTTTCTTATGTATAAATATATGTGTAAGAGGTGAGGAGTAGATTGATGAACGTGAGAAGAGAATAGAGGAGCTTATGTGTGTGTATTTAAAGGTGTTCTAGAGAGAGAAAATAGAGTGTGTGTTAGTGTGTGTGAATCTTATATACAGATCTTCATTCATATCAATACATACAAGATTTATCATATTTTTCTTCTCCTTCTCTTTTATTTGATCTGACATCATCCGTTTGATTGGGATTCCGCACCATCAAACGGATCTGGTTGATACACAAACAGATTAAAGACTTACAATTGGTATCAGAGCTTGGATTGTATCAATCAATTTTGTCAGATCTGGAGCTTATTTGATCTTACATTTGAAAGATTCTTGCGTTTTTGGATAGATCATAGCAAAATAAGGGGTTTTGTTCTTCGCGTTTTTCATAAAAAAAGGGTTTTTTATCGAGTTTTAGAGCTTCCGGTCTGAGATTACGGCGCTTCGGTTTACGGTCCTCGCACGTGTACGGTCCGAGTTTGCGGCCTCGAAGTTTACGGCCGGTCTTCGCACCTCGCACCAGGTCCTCGCATTGCGTCGTCGGCCTCGTCCTCGCTTCGCTTGGCACCTCGTTCAGCAGCCTTGTCCTCGCAAGCAGCATCAGCAAAAGTGTTATTAGATTTTGGAGCTGGCAAGGATCGAACCCGTGCCCTTTGGGAAATCAACTCAGCGCCTTACCAACTCCTCTAGCAACGCCTTTGTTACTTTCCTTCGCAATTTTTATTCAAAAACACTCCTTCTCGGTTCCTATTCGCATTTTTTACATTTTTAACCCAAAAACTCAATTTTTTTAAGTTTTAAATTCCTTTTTCATCCAAAATATAAAACAATAACAATAATATAATATAAAAAATAAATAAATAAATAAATTAAAAAATTATATATATATATATATATATATATATAATACAGTTTTTTTAATTTTTTACTTTTATTTTTTAATTTTTTTTCTTTTCTTAAAATTTTGACTTTGACTTTTAAGTTTTGACCTTTGACTTTAAACTTTGACTTTCTCATTTCACTTTTAAATTTTCAAATTTAGCTTTTCGGTTTGACTTTAAGTTTGACTTTTTAAATTCAACTTTTAAGGTTGACTTTTGAGGTTCATAGTCAAAGGACATTTTTAAATTTAAGGTTGACTTTTATGTTTTATTTTAGCTTCTAGTTGTGTTTTTAATGGCTTTTAAGGTCAATGAGGGAATTGAAGACATGAAAAAAAATCTTCAGAATATGTTAAGACAAAATTTCAACATGTTCAATTATATCCTGGAGAAACCATAGAAGCTCAGTTGCAGCGATTTACCACACTCACTACTGAGATGAATATAGCTGGGGTCTTCTTGACCAAATCTGAGATAAACAAAAAGCTATTGAATTCACTTCCGAAATCGTGGGATATGAACGTAGCTGTCATCAAGAAGACAAAAGATCTCAATCGTCTTAGTATTGCTGATGTAATTGAAGAACTTGATGCTTTAAAGTGTGGAAAAACAATGTGTTCTGAAAACATTCCGGTCACTAAAGTTACATGTACTCCAGCTTGTGAAACTACAATTAAATTTCTTCGGGAACAAGTTGATTTATTAAAAGGGGAAGTCGAGGACCTAAAATACGAAGGATATCAACTTAGGAAAGGACAGAAACCCCTAAAGGCTGAATTAGAAGCAAAAACCAAAGACTTTAGGAAGCTTTAGGAAGAGTATAACAACAAGTGTGAAAATTATGACTATATTAAGAGACAACTTGCTGCTGTAACTGAAGAACTTGACACTTTGAAGATTAAGTGTGGAAAAACAGATGTTAATTGCAAAAATTATACTGCGTCAAGTCAGACAGTCGAGTCCTTATTTGAAACCCAATTAAAGTTCAAAGATAATCAAAACAAGGGTCTAGGGTATGATAATGTTCCTCCACCTTTCAATCATAACTACACATCCATCCCTATGACACAGGAAGAAATTGACAGGCAGGCACATCTTCAATATGGCAAACGAGCTGGATTTATGTCAGGAGGAGTTACTAATGTTGAAAATACTAATGTTTCTACTTCGTGTGCAGGTAAAGTAGCAGAAGATGAGAACAAGGAGAACACCATTGAACAAACTAACATCTTCCTGACCTCTGATTCTGTTGCTTTGAACTCAGTTGCTTCTGAACAACCTGCTGTTAAGAAATACATGCCACCAATACCATTGAAACAGAGCGCCTGCTGCAATATTGCGTGTGGGAAAAACAAGAGACAAGGCAAGGATACGCCACCAGGGGAAGGAAGAAACAACTTCACAGTGAAGAAAAAGACATGTTTTCACTATGGAACACCTGGACATATTGCCTAAAACTGTCCAAATCACGCATATGTTCCCTACTACGCACAAGGATGGCAAAACGCGCCAAGTGGGAGACACTTCAAAAAGAAACCCTTCCAGGTCACATTCAGACAATGGTGATTGGAACACACAGAAGGCCAAGAATCAAACCCACAAGGCCAAGAATCCGAATCCCAAAGGCAATAAGGGAATGCCGGCCATGAAGCTCAATCCAAGAGATGCTACAGTGAAACAAAGACCGGTTAAATCAAAGTCATCTCAACGGCCGACATCAAGATCAAAAGCAAGTATTGAGCTACCCAACAGATCGAAAAAGAAATGGGTTAAACCCAACTACAAAGGGGTTTTGAAGGCCTAATCTTCCAAATCAACTAATGTTTCTAATATTTCCACATCTTTTGTTTGTGATGAGAGGATATGTCATGGGAGAGAGTACCGTGCAAGGATGAAAAAGGTCAACCTAGTTTCAAAATGGACTAAGTTCCAAAGACCAACTAATCTCGCTCTGTGTCGAAGCAGCTATGTAGGCATATCATCATATTTCGGTTTTCTTGATAGTGGTTGTTCCAAGCATATGATAGGTGACATCTCTCAGCTGTGCAACACTCAGAACTTTAAGTGAGAGAATGTGTCCTTTGCGGGAAAGGAAGACAGGAAATGATCATAAATGGGGTTAGTGCTTAACGACATGAAGAATTTTCAGATCTGTTCTGAGATTATGCGTGCTATTCTCAAACCTTCTGGATGCAAATTCAATCGGTGAATTACGATTTGCGTTTTCTTCTCTATACTCCTGAGTTTATCTTACTATGATTCGTTTTAAAGACAATTTTTCATTTTCTTAATAGTTTTTCGTTAGTAATTATTATTGGGAAGTGATATCAAGAAAGTGATAACAGGGAGTCTAAAACATGTGTAAAGGACTGAATCTGAATTGTCTAGACTCTGTGTTCAATGTGCTGGTAGGAATGAAGGATTTGACAGTGTAGATTAAGATAGGATTGTTTGGATTGACCATACGACACTCGGGTAGATTGAGTAATGAGATAAACACGGGAACCTACAAGATACACTAAATTAATATGCATCTAGAACTTTGGTTCGACTTTTCCTTGATGTATAGACTTATGTCCTTAATTTTGGCTCTGATTAGGCGACTGGGGGGTTCTGATAAAGTAGGTCTGTAGGAAATTATTTTCTTGCTTTCTATCTGTCAGTCATATGTTGCTTCCTCTGCGTGATTGGAAAAGATACAACCTAGAATGCAACGTATGCAACTCTATTTCTATGGACCTTCTTATCTATGAAACTATCTCTATTTGTTAGTCATATGTTGTCCCCTCTGCATGATCGGAAGATCCGACCTGGGACACTGCATATGCAACATTCTACCTCTCAATCCTTCTATCCTAGTTATCCATATGTTGTCCCATCTGCGTGATTGAAATATATCCGACCTGGGACACAACATATGCACCCATTTCTAAATCTGACTTCCACCTTAATAATTGTTTACTCACCTAAAGTAAGGATTTCTTTGTATGATATTGATAACCAGGGTATATCCGGAAGTGGGGAACACGTTCTAGTGCAACTAAAATTGAACCATTTAGAGGTTGTCTATAGATCTCGTTGCTTAATTTAAGTGGACAACAATACCTGTGGTCGTCGTCAGCTAAATGGTATATTTGGAAAAGTTTGTCTATATCCTTTGTGTTTAAGTGGACCACAATACCAATAATTGACAAGATCTATTCATGAAGGTGAAGGTACTGATAAACAAAGTTAAAACTGTCTCACAACTTTGATCCCAAATTTTTTGTTTTTGTTAAATTTGTTCATAGTTTTCCTCTATGTACAAATTTAGGGGGAGAAAAAAAATCAGAAAAATTCAAAAATCAAAGAAAAATCAGAAACTTAAAAAAAATCAAACAAAAATCAGAAAATTCAAAATAAAAAATAGTGTTATATTCTGTTTTATTTCTTGTTCAAAAAAATCAAAAATCCAAAAATATTTTTGTTTTTGTTTTATTTTTTTCAGAAGATATGAAAAACCCAAAATATTGTGTGCTAAATTTTATTTTAGTTTTGTTTTGTCTTGAAAAGTGAATTCAGGTGAAGATGAAACTCATGGAGTTTGTGTCGAAGATTTCTGAGCCAAGGCTTCATCCGTGATCATCGAAGAATTCTCATTCGAAGGAGCAAGAAATGAAGATTATTCTTTCGATATTCAATCTTTCAACCCCAGAAGCAAGGTGAAGCTGAAATTGAAGATTATGTGACGGATTGCATTGAAGCCTCATCAATCAGTCTCCTGCTATCTATGAACCCGCTGAAGAGATCCAGAAGATTAGTTCTCTCTATATTCTCTGTGAAGATTCTCAAGCTGAAAGCGCCATTTTTCAAGAATCTCTACAAGAAGCCTTCTCACCCAACGTGCGTTCAAAGCCAAATTCTGAAGAAAAGCCCAACTGCTCAAGATGAAGTCAAATTATTGAAGATTCATCAAGTTCATCTTGAAGTTGTGAAGTCATCGAAGATTAAAGCTGAAGCCAAAGCTCCCATTGAAGATTAACAAGAAAAAGCTAGCTACATTTTAGGGGGAGCTTGTTGGGTCATCAAGAAAAGAAAGTTATAAACCAAGGGGGAGATTGTTGGGTCAAAAATAAGGTTTATACTTTGCTTTTCTAGGAAAATGTATTTTTGTGTCTTGGACCGTAAACAACTTGGTGTTTACGATCGTATACGTGTTTACGGTTTTGTTTACGACCATGAACAGGTTTACGGCCGTAAAACCATTCACGGCCCATGTTCAGCAAGCCCATTTTTCTTATGTATAAATATAGGTGTAAGGGGTGAGGAGTAGATTGATGAACGTGAGAAGAGAATAAAGGAGATTATGTGTGTGTATTTGAAGGTGTTCTAGAGAGAGAAAAGAGAGTGTGTGTGAATCTTGTATCCGGATCTTCATTCATATCAATACGTACAAGATTCATCATATTCTTCTTCTCTTTCTCTTCTATTTGATCTGACATCATCCGTTTGATTGGGATTCCGCACCATCAAACGGGTCTGATTGATATACAAGCAGATTAGGGACTTACAAGTTATGTCGATCAGCGCCGATCTGAGTTGGAGTTTCAGGTCGGTGACCTGGTGTTGCTGAAGGTCTCACCCTGGAAGGGTGTGATTCGCTTCAGGAAGAGGGGGAACTTAGGCCCTCGATATATCGGACCATTTTGGATTATTGTCAGGGTTGATAAGGTTGCGTATAGATTGGATCTTCCGGAGCTCATTTAGATTCATAGCACTTTCCATGTTTCGCAGTTGCAAAAGTGCATAACGGATAAGGATGCAGTGGTATCATTGGATAACTTTCAGGTTGATTAGCCCCTGAAATATGTTGAGACGCTGATGGTTATTCTGGAAAGGGAGGTAAAGGTTCTGTGTAACAAGGTGTTACCTTTGGTAAAGGTACATTGGCAACATCGTAGGGAATCTGAGTGGACCTGGGAGCCGGAGGCTGCGATGCCGGAGCATTATCCATATTTCTTCACCACAACAGGCTTCGAGGACAAAGCCTAGTTCAAGTGGGGGAGAGTTGTAAAATCCCGATTCCCAGGTATGCTACTTTTTATTAAAAAGGAAAATTTCCCTTGGAACTCGTCGAGTTGATGGCCTCAACTCGACGTGTTGAATGTCTTTGGGTCGCGAATCTTTTGGACCAACTCAACGAGTTGGAGAGGAAAACTCGGCGAGTTGGTGGCTGAATATGAAACCCTAAGTTTTAGGGTGTTCCACCCTATTTAAAGGCCTTAAGTCCAATTGATGGCCTCCCTAATCACCTCTTCTGTCCATAAACCCTAATCCCGTGCTTTCCCTCCCATATTTGAGTGTGTGTGAGCTTGAAGAGTTTTCTCTTGGTGTTCTTTTGAATAGCTTGAAGTTGGTGGTACCTAGCTTGAAGGGGGGAAGCTTTAGATCCAAAATCTCCTTGAGTTTAGCTACTCTTTTGAGGTAAAAACTAAAAATTTTGCTCATCAATTTCTTAGATCTCTTGCTTGGAAGTTTATTGTCATTTTTTGCTCGTTTTGGGATTGTTCTTGGGAATGAGCATTTCATGAAGTTATCACTTCAGATCTGGACGTTTTATGGCCTCATTAGATTTAAAGTTGCAAGCTTTATCAAGTTCTAGGCCTCTTTCATGCTTTAGGTCCCTTATTAAGCCTTTCTTGAGTCTTGGAGCCTCTTTGTGACATGCATGGACATAAAGTTATCAACTTTGTGTGGTATTTCAATTCTTGGGTATCATATTTATAGTTTAAGGCATTAGTTTCGATAAGAAGGGGCTTAATATGTTAAGACTGGGAAAAATCAATGATTTTTCCTGACAACTCGGCGAGTTGGCTTTGGTTTTCCCAATTTTCTAGATATTGTAGGAACTCGACGAGTTGTCATGACAACTCGGCGAGTTGGCTCAGGTTTTCCCCACTTCTCTGAGTATTTTAGTACCTCGACAAGTTGGTATTTGCACTCGACGAGTAAGGTCAACATGGACTGTTGACCTTGACTGTTGACTTTGACTTTTACTATGGTTGACCAAGTTTGACTTTGAGGGCATTTTGGGTATTTTGGGGTTTTGATAGAAATGGTAACATGGTGGTTATAGGCTGTTGAGTCCGGAGCTGAGTTTTGGAGTTGGGTTTCACCGATTCAACACTACTTGTGAGGTGAGTGTTCCTTACTATACTTGTTCGGTTGAAGTCACCATGGCCGACCCTTTTGGATTGTTATCCTGGTTATTACATGTTTGAGTATTGTAGTAATCTGTTAGATCTGTATCCTGATTAAAGGATGATGCTATACTTAGTGATTTGTAAGATCTATCTATTTACCTTATTGACTAGTTATATGTTTTATTGTTATGTATATCTTGACATGTTATGTGTGGGTAGGTTGAGGCGGAACTACTTTGTGCTAATGGGCAACAAACCCAGGTCATCCTGTATAGACTGAAGGCCAATGGGGCATATAAGCATGCGACCATCATCCTACCAACCTATAGGAACCCAATCAACATACCTCATAATACCTCACAACAATCCAAACACATCCCGTGAACAAGTAAAATACCAAGGACCAACTACGTCCTTAGTTACATAAATTACCATTTATCTATAACTCATCTATGTATATCCAATCTAAATCTCAAATTTCCTCTAAACAAACCCAACTGGAGCCTCATCTTATTTAATCCTTAGCTGAAGATGACTGGAGAACCGACAACCACTAACAACAACACTCTTTTAATCAAAAGAGATAAGGTCCTACACCTTGGAAATTTCTAATTAGACATTCAACAATACTCAACTACTCATTAAGCTCCAATATCACCTTATTCTTCTTTAAATGGTGCTTGAAGGCTAAAAATCTCCCACACACACTAAGACACACACTTAAGGCTAGGTTTTGGCTTTTTGTAGGTGGAGGTAGCAATATTGAGAAAGCCTAGGGAGTAACATCCTTACATAGGGCCCAAGGCCCTATATTTAGGGTTTTGTACCCAGCCGCCACAACATCACGATCCAGGTTCTGATTGGGCCACTACTTAAATGGCGTGCATGCGCCGCGAGTGATCTCCATCACCGCGCCACGGCCAAACAAAAACTCCAAACCCTCGAAACTTACTTGATTAATAAATTAATCCACAAAATCATACCTGAAATCTGGATGTAACAAACAACATAATCATTTTCAACAAAATATATTTATCAGAATTTTTATTCCATAATTTAACAAGTACAACGAGTAGATATTCGCCTAGTATGCTATAGTGATGTCATTTTAGTTCCACGACATGTATTTGATACCCCCAAATACTTTAAATTTCAAGCTAATATATATAATTCATTAATTTAAAATTATTATTAATTGAGAACAGTTATCATATTTACGCTAGATTTTTTGAATTCTAATATACACTATACTTAAGATTAGTTTAAATCTCATGTTAAATTAAAATTATAAATCAAAATATCATTTAAATTCATCTTAAAATTAAAATATAAATCAAAATATCAAATAAACTTAAAAACATTCAAAGACAATTTTTTAAATAGTTTAGAATGTTTAAATATTTTAAATGTAAAACCTAAATTGACATGTCGACTTAACTAAAAACAATTCAAAACTATATTTTATAAGAATTGGAATTTTTTCAAATAAACACTACTAGAAAAACAGCCTTTAATGTCGCGCAAACAATGACACGCGGTGATTTACGATAAGCAAGAGCGTGCGCTCTAAAAATAATGTCATCTCTTCAAACTTTTGAAGGATAGAGGTCACGCTTTTGTGCGTGCCCTAAAATTAATGTCCAAGAAAAAAAATTAAAAACATGGAGGGCACTTATTTAAAAATGGGCGTCGTCTAGAAATGTCACTTTATATTTTTTGAATGAAAGGCGCGTTCTCTTTTTTTGCAGCTAGGGGGAAACGAAAATCCCAAAAGTTTGAAATGCCGCCATTGTTATCCTCTATCTTATTTCCATCTTTCTTCTCTCTCTCTCACTCACTCTCTCTCTTTCTCTCTCTCTCTCTCTCTCTCTTACTCTAATACCCAAAAAAAACCCTAATATCATCACAAATCCTCTTTTCTCCCACAACAAAATCGCAATATCACCAAATCTTTGATCCCGTCTTCTGAACAGATCAAACCCGCAGGGGTTCTCGATTTCTCTATGTTGATGTGTGGTGACACGAACAAAAAAAGGAGTGTAGCGCCTCTACCTTTCAATTTCATTTGTCGGTTGCTTCAAATCGACTATTTCTTTCTCTCTCACAGGGGTTTCTTTGTGCGTTCCCTTCACCTCCGTTATAAAGGAATATTTGTGGGATACAAAAGGCGTTCGAGAGAAAGGGAGGACATCGATCAAGGCTCACTTACTTCTACCCACTGGAACCACCATATCTCCTACTCGATGTTGAAAGCAACGTCGACATCGTCGATAATGTCGAAGACAAGATCCAGGTTCTTATTTCTCCTTTATTCATGCCTCTAATTTCGATTTTGAATCCTCTTCTCTTCTCTTCTGTAAAACCCTAACCAGAAAAACCATACAAGTTTCAATCATGATTTCCTCCTCCGATGGCCATAGCTAATTTTGCGTTGGAGGCACTTCTTCTGCTCCCGATACTAATGGTTCTAAGGATGTCGCATACAGTTTTCTCAAATCTCGTGGCTACCATGGCCTCTTCCCTTAGATCGAGGTTCTCTCTTTCTTTCTCTCTCTATCTCTCTCTCTTTCTCCTGTTCATATAATTTTCTTACCAGAACATTCGTTTATTTTAATTGTATAGATTGCAATTACTGATTTCGATGTGTTTCTTAATTTATTCCTACATTCAAATCAAAGTCACATTCAATCTACAATAAAGAAAGCGAAGCTGCACTTCAAGCTAGTCTTTGGGGGAAATATTGAAGAAACATTTGATCAGCTTGAGAGTTACAGGACATGGACACTTCATTTGCTTCAACTAGCATTCTGGATAGACATATAGAGTTTTCCTTGAGTGCTATTCAGTCAAGAAAAAAAATATAATGAGGACTCATGTTGTTGCTTTGGCCTTCGATGGTGAAGAGGTTTGGCTGAATTCTACTAGTTTTGAATCTTTTAACACTATGGTTTTGTATCCAAATCAGGTGTCCATGATTTTTTTCCTTGTGAAAATTAGATTTGTTTTTTTGGCAGTGTACCTATATATAATTTGGTTTATTGGTTTGTTTTTGGGTGTGCAGACCGAGCTGATATCTGATGATCAAAATGGAAATATTCTTGTATGGGACTTGATTGCAAACTCTCATTTCAAGATGGAAGATGGAGTTATACATGTTTATGCAAGTGAAAAGGGTAAGTCTGTAAATTAAATTATGATTTTACACTTATACTAATCATTTGTTTTCAACTCTCAGATTCTGTTGATCTCTTTCCTGTTGCAAGCAGTGCAACAACTTTTTTCATTGACATGCATCACATTCTCAAAATAATCTCTGTTGGAAATGTTCGTTTTGCATGCTATCATCGATTTAGATTTCTTGAAGAGGTATGGTTTTCTTATATTCTATATATATATATATATATATATATATATATATATATATATATATATATATAGTGCAGTACCTGAACAGGGAAATCCATTTGTCGTCTCCTGGTAGACTAATCCATGTTGTCCCAATTTACTGTTGGTGGAAACATTTTATAGTCTCTCTGCTGAAAGAATCCATGGAAAGTAATGATTGATACACACATACACTATCTTCTTAGAAACATTTTACAAGTTTTTATAGTAGTAAAAGTAAATATAAATCTGAGCAGAGAGAGACCGGGCAGACTTTGGAATCTATGTTGATGGTATCTAGCTACTTGACAGAATGAGCACCAATCCCTGGAAAGTAGTGGAATTGACGGCTTGTAAGGACCCCTTTTTTCCTTCTATGGAAGAAAACACTGAATCTTATTACAGACAATAACACTTCAAAAAAGAAAGTAAACAGAACAAGTAAATATATGATACAAACCTTGAACCTGTCAATGCTCACAAATTCTACATGTTTGCCACCTGCAGGTGTGGTACTTGTTAACTTGGGCATGCCAACCAGTTCAAGAACATCTGCAAGTTTTACTCCACCCCATATTGCTGACACAATCACAACAAAACACAACTTAGGTATTTGGTTTCTGCTTTTTGATTTGATAATGTCATTTAAGATGCAAAATCCCTACTTCTGGAATCTCAAATCAACCCTAATTATGAAAACAATCCTGATACATACATGGGATTAATATGTGTCATAATTCATGAATCCTTAGACAATTGCATTTGACCATTTTTCTGACGTGTATTTGATAGTGTCATTTTCTTTGAATCATGATAAAAAAAAACCTTTTTGGAGAATCCTTCTTAAATTATAGCATCGAATCCTACACTTGATCCCTTTGTTTGCTGCATAATTTGATAATGTAGTTCATTAGCTATGGCTAATCCTACAAACACATAGATAAATTTGATTCATGTCCCTTTGTTTACTTGTGTGCCTTTTGCCTTTATAATTGATGATGTAAGATGTAAAATCCCTACTTCTTGAATCTTGAATCAACCCTATATGTGAAAACAACCATTATGTTTTGAAAATATTAACTTTTTCACCTTAGAATGTAAGATCAACCCCATTCCTTGAATCTTGAATATTGAATCAACCCTATTTAAGATGTAAAATCTCTTTATTTCTAATGTGAAATTTAATTTTAAAATTAAAGTTACTGTTTACTAAAGACTGTTACTGTTGACAAAAACCAAGTAATTGTTTCTTGTATGCAGCTCGAAAGAGAGTTCTTCACTGAATATGGAGAGGCAGGAAGATATGAAGTTCAAGACATGGTTGGAAAAGGCAGTTATGGTGTTGTAGGGTCTGCCACTGATTAGGCTTATTGATAAGTTTCAACTGGTGCCAGGTTTATTTACTTAATTACCCCTCCCTCCTTTTATCCCTCTTTAATGATAATGATTAGGCTTATTGATAAGTTTCTGATTGATATTTATTAGGATAAGAATGCGGTGATAGTGTTCAGGTGGTATCTAGTTTGCCACAGTCCAATTGCCACTTTTGGAACTAATGAATCACAACTGCCCGATCTATCTGCCCGGGTATTAACCAACACAGATACACATGCCCCAATAGTGAACCTGACACCCAAGACTAAAATACCCATAGTTGAAGGAATTGCATTGGAATTATAAGTTACATGGGCATAGTTGAAGGAATTTCACTGGAATTATCTCTTTTTTAGCATGGACAAGAGATGGTCTGATGGAGGAGATTGTATGTCTCAGGGTACCCTTCAAAACTTATACAAACTCATGACAGCAGAAATTGCAGCTTCTGACAAGAGCAAACTCAGTTTGTGCTTCATGTTTATCTTTAGGGGGGACGACAATGCAAGGGCGTTCTCATCAAAAAGGTACCCTTCAAAACTTGGTACACCACACTCTACACCTAAAATTGGTCCAAGGGCTAGTAATGTTGAATCGTCAAATCAAGCAAATGTTGATATTCTAATGTTCTTTTACAATGTTGTTCTTTTTACATGTGGTTAGAATTGGACCTAAAGTTGGTTGCTGATATAGGAATTGTGGATGCTCCAAATGCAGGAAAAACATGTTTTTAAGTGTTATTAGTGTTGACATGTAGTGTTGTTTGACATGTTATGCTTAGGTAACTTGTTTGACATGTGATATTTTTTTGAAATGAATTATTGTTCTTATGATAATTTCAATATGTTGTTAAAAAATATTATTTATAGATTTACTAATTTTCAAATTAAATTTGCATTTAATATTAAATGCAAATTTAATTTGAAAAGTAGTAAATATATAAATAATATTTTTTTAACATTTAAAATTACGATACGCAAAAATGTGTGTCATCTTTATTTATGACATGGTCTTTCTTGACAGCGGCTTCCATGATACGCATTGCATGTCATTAACACGCGCGTCGTAAGATCACAACGCGCGAATGCGTGTCATCTTCCTTTATGACAGGGCCTTCTTTGATACGCATTGCGTGTCGTAAACGCGCGTCGTAAATGCGCGTCGTCTCTCTTTATGACAGGGCCTTCCTTGACGCGCATTTGCGCGTCGTCTGAGCCTTTTACGACTCGCAATGAGCGTCGTAAAAGACTGTTTTTCTAGTAGTAAAATGTGTTTTAAATTAATTGAAAATAAGAATAGTTAAAAGTAACATAATTTTATAAATTACGTTACATTGCCTTACAAAAAACGTCAAATAAGTAAACTATATACTAATTAATTATATGTTAAAACTAGAGAAAATGACAAAAATAGCCAATTACACTAATTGCATTACAAAAATAGCCAAAAAAAATCGGGATTACAAAAATAGCCACCCATTTCGCAGATGAGAAGGCCCCATCTGCGAAATGGGCATCTCATCTGCGAAAGTACAAATGCCTGAAGCACAGTTGTGCTTCAGGCACTTGTACTTTCGCAGATGAGAATTTTTTTTTTTTTTTTTAAATTTTTTCGGTATAAATAGGGGTAATTTCGCAGATGGAATAGGTCCCATCTGCGAAATCCTCTGATCCTATCTGCGAAATGATGATTTTTTTTTTTTTTTTTTTTTTTTTTTTTTTTTTTTAAGGTTGGTTGACTACGAAATGAATTGGTTTGACTACGAAATTGTCTTTGCTATATAAAAATTTTTGTAGAAAAAATATCATTTTGGTTGTTATTTGGTTTGTGAAATACTCTCTATCTCTACAATTTGCTCAAAAAATGATTGAATATTTGGTTTGTCTTGTAACCGGTGGGAGATGGCAAGTTAATGGAACTAATCTGGAATACATATGTCCACAGGGAGGTATTTCTGAATTTGCTTTGATATTTTCTGAGTATATTAGTTATAGTGATTTTGTATCTATGGTAAGAAGCAAAATTGGTTTGTTAGACAAATATAGAATTAGTCTTCGTTTCCACCATTCTGAATTAAATTATTATATAGCTATAGTTGAAGACGTGGATGTTAGAATGTTGATAAACGTAATCAAATGTAGTGGAGGAAGGGCTGTGAAAGTGTTTGTGGTGGTTGATGAAGTTGAGGAGGTTAATGGGGGCGGTGAAATTGGAAACGAAGTTGTTGGTAATTTATGCAGTTTTAAAGGGAGCAACGATCCGATAGGTACTTTCAATACTCCTAGTGTACCTCAGTTTCACAGTGTTGCTGAAAATGTTAATGTTAGTTATTCACCTATTCAATATGTGGATCCCGAGAATTACAAGTATGTTGGTGATGATGATGTTGGTACATATCTTAATCATGTTGGTGGTCGTTGTGATGATGTTGCCGAACAAGAAGTTAAACTTATGAATAGGCGTGTGGTAGATAAAACTAAAAAGAAAAAAAATTCAACTCAAAAAAATGAAAAAAATCATGTTTACGGGCATTATGTTGATGTTGGTGATGTATGTTTAGATATAACCGAGCTACAAAGTAATTCCGATAGAGATGAGTTGGGTGATGAAGTTAAAGCTAAGTATCCCGATAACCTTTTTTACGGTATGCCCCCTGTACCAGCATGGCCAGTTGATAATAATGAAGATATCCCAACACAGATGGTAGACATTAATCTTCAAAAGATTCAATGTGAGAGTATATTTAAAAACAAAGAACTTTTAAAGCGGTGTATTGGTAAAAAATGTCTTCGAGAAGGTTTCCAGACGAGGACAAGTAGATCCACCAAATCAAGGTATGAAGCTGTGTGTGTTTCGAAAAATTGTTCTTGGTTACTAAGAGCAAAAGCAATTAAAAATACTGATGGACTTTTCCAAGTGAATAAATTTGTTGATGTACACACATGTTCTTCAACATTGTTGCAACCTAATCATCGACAAGCAAACAAATATGTTTTGGGTGAATATGTTGCTGATGTTTTGGCGGAAGACTATAGTAGAGTTTATCGGGGAAAAGAAATTGTTAATGATATGAATGCTCAATTGAATATCAATATCTCATACCATCAGGCATGGCGTGCGAAGCAATATGCATTGTTGTCGTTAAGGGGTACGAAAGAGGATTCTTTTACCAAACTTCCGGCGTATTGTCACAACTTGGCCAAACATAATCCGGGTACTGTCACACATATTAAAACAAATGCTGATGATCGGTTTGAGTTTTTGTACGTCGCACTCGGTTGCTCGGTTAGTATTATCATGTCCTAATTTTTTTTAATATTTATTTTGGTGTATTTGAATAGATATACAATGTATTGTAGGTACGAGCTTTTGTCAATTTTTGTAAGCCGACCCTAGTAGTAGATGGAGCTCACCTAAAGGGCGAGTTCAAAGGTACCATGCTACTTGCAGTTACTAAGGACGGACAAAATCAAATATTACCGGTTGCATATGGTATATGCAAAAATGAGTGTACTGATTCTTGGACATGGTTTTTTCAAAAACTACGTGATTGCATAGGAAATATGCAGGAGCTTACAATTATATCTGATAGGTCTCCATCTATAGCAACATCCGTTGCCAACATTTTTCCTCACGCTCATCATGGAATATGTGGTGTCCATTTGTATTTCAACATAGTATCTAGATTCGGCAAGAGTAAGACGGTTAAAGGAATTTTTTGGGAGGCGTGTAGGGCGTACACAGTTGATGCTTTTGATGCTGCCATGGATGTTATGAAAAAGACAAAAGAACCAGTATGGGAGTACTTAAAAAGTATAAATCCAGAAACCTGGTCAAGGGCACATTTTAAAGGGAACCGATACAATCTTATGTCGTCCAACAGTGCGGAGTCTATAAATGCATTATCTAGACACGCACGTAAGGTGCCAATACTTATGTTGATTGATTTTTTTCGTGCTACAATGCAACAATGGTGGTTTCAAAGACGTAACTTTGCAGGTATTACGTAAATTTGTAATATTAATGTTTTATTAGTTTCGATGTTATTGATTTTAACTTCTTCATTTTGGCTGTTTTTTTAGCGGAAGCAACAACAACCCTTACCCCTTGGGCGGATGAAGTTGTAAAAGAAAACAAGAAAAATTTTACCAAATGGGATGTTCGCATGATCTCAAATACGAAATGCGAGGTCAAAAAGGGGGCACAAAATGTGATTGTTGATTTTCAACATATGACATGTACATGTAGGCATTGGCAACTTGATGGGATACCTTGTGGTCATGTCATAAGATGTTTAACAGTGAACAATTACCAAGACTGCTCGAGGTTTGCATTAAATGCTTACTTTACCGAAACACTAAGGAAAACATATGAGGAATCAATAAACCCTCTGCCGAAGCCATCCGAATGGGAGATCCCCGATGATTTGATGATTGTTAAGCCACCTATAATGGATAAACGTCAGCCAGGCAGGCCAAGAAACACAGACCGCATTCCATCCCAAGGCGAGGGTCCAATTATAAAAGAGTGTTCTACATGTGGTCAACTAGGACACACGAGAAATAATTGTACTGGAAGGGCGTCTGGTAGCAGAGCAGGTCACATAATTTCTACTGCAGAAATGGCATATAATATTGGTGGTTCAGCGGGTTGCTCACAAACCCATAACGCTGATTTTGATATAAAACAACCTTGAAATTAAGAGTAATGACGAGTTGTTAGCTTATTATGTATTGTAATATTTTTATTAACTCTTACAAGACATTGCTATGCTTTCATATTTTAGTTAAGTTTGTTGATTATAACAATGAATGAAGCCTTTATATTATAAAATATAGTTTGCAGATTTATTTTAACAGTTACAACATGTTATTTAAAAAAAAACAACAAACGATCCTTTGGCAAGCTAATCTGTTTCATGATAATATTACAACAACTTTATAACTAATTTTTAAACTCAGGGAACTGCAACGGGTACTTCTCTTTCTCCATCGTTATATAGTCATCCCTAATTCTCATTTTGTCTTCGAAACGATCCTTTTTTACCATAATGTGTATCAACTGCTCATCCTTCTCAGCAAGCCGTTTTTCAGTCGTTTTGATTGCCTTCTTACTCTTTTTTATCCAATCTTTATGCTCTTTGATTTTGTTTTTATTGAGGTCAATCCATTCTTCAGCTTGTTTGCATTCCGAACCTATATCATTAGCAAGTTGAGTGAGAAGTCGGGATGACTCTTTGTCCTCTTCTTGTTGTGCTTCAGCCTTCTTTAATTCTTCAAAATTTTCATGTGACATATATGACCCGGCTGAAGAGGGTGTAAAAAAAGGGTCTACCGAATCACAGTAGTAACAATCTACTTCGTTGCATGAGCAAATTTCGAATTTGTGTGAGGAACTCATAATAAAATCGATGTTGTATTAAACTGGAGCAATAAGTGGTATTTATACATACTAGACAGTAATGAGAAGTCCAACTTTGAAATGACTAGACAGTAATGACAAGTCACTGTAGTAACCTGCACATCCCAGTGGGTCCCTTAAGTGACAAGAGATCAATGACAGTTTGACATGACAAAACACTGCATAAAGCTGAAATTCGTAGTCCAAATATAACCATTTCGCAGTCAAAGTATTATTTCATAGTCTATTTATTTATATAAATAGATGTTTAAGATCTATAAACCAAACACCCAAATCACCTAAACGAAACGAATTCCCATTATTAGAAATGTCGTCGAATGCAGCAAGTTCTTCGAATGAATTACCTGGTTCCAATTCTGAAAGGCCATGGACGACAAACGAGGTGTTACTTCTAACACGGTGCTGGCTAAGTGTTAAGGATGGTGAACCGTTACTTGCTCCCCCGCATTGCCTAATTGGTGATGAATGGAGTCGCATCACATCTTTGTTTAACCATGAGATGGGAGAAGGGCAAAAAAGAGAAAAATCAGATGTTGTTACTAAGTGGACGGATGTAAAGGAGGAAGTGACATGGTTCAATCGAGCATGTAGTTATGCGAAACGTAACAATGTTCGTTGTCGTGACGAAGAAGAGTTCTTGGAAGTTGTTACAGAGTTTTACATCTTTGAGCATGAAGGCAGAGACTTCGAATATGAGGAAGTTTGGAAGGTTGTTAGAGATAAACAGTATTTCAAGTAGACCGCTCTAATTTGTGTTAAGAATAAGCCATGGACTTGTGTTTTACGTTAATGCTTTGTTCGTATTATGTTGTTTTTTTCATGTAATTGTTGTGATGTTTTAATGGTTCATGGAATCTTGTTACTAATGTATTCTAATATATTTTGATAACTAATGCAATGGCCATTTATTAACTCAAGTTAATCATACGAGTTTCTCACATAATAAACTAAAATATATATATATATATATATATATATATATATATATATATATATATATATATATATATATATTAACTCAACTTAATCATACGAGTTTCTCACATACTAAACTAAAATATATTTTAAACATATGAAACACATACGAATTACATACGAAATACATGAAAATAACCTAGTACTCACATAATAAACTAAAATAGATTTTAAACAAACGAAATACATACGAAATACATAAGAAATACATGAAAATAACCTAGTACATGAAAATAACCTAGTACTGAAATAATAAACTAAAATAGATTTTAAACAAACGGGATATATTTCAAAATATTCCAAGGGGCTTCAAACTGGAATTCCAACCCGTTACTTAATGACTTGTATTCCTCCTTAGCAGCTTCCAAGATGACATCCTCAGTAGCATTTAGACGGGTGTCGTCAATTTTGGTATAAAGATCGTTGAATAATAGAACTTCGGTTTTCATTTCATACCATCTTGCTAAGATGTCTAGTTCGTCACGATCGTTTCTTGTAGCCATTCGGTTTGCAGTATTGAAAATATTTGTTAGACGGCTCCAAAACATTGGATCATTCAACTTGCTTGTCTCGTACACATGAATATAAGCATGTGTAAGAACCAAGAACTCTTCATTGCTCCATGATATAGAAGTCATTTGGATTGAAACAAAGAGGGTAGAATCTAAAAAACAATATTTGAACAACTATATTGGTTAATTTAATAACGTTTTGCGTGTAACTTAGGGTCAATTTATAGTAGTTTCTACACAAAATCGCAGTTCAAACTTCTAATATGTCTGCAATTCATAGTCAAAATTAACTGACGAATGCAGTGTACTATACTTATAACACAACAGATCACTGTTCGAGTTGACAATTCATCCCCAGTTGAATGACAACACAATACATTGCTGTTTGAGTTGACAACTCATTGCACCAGGAAAGTAAGGAGTCTTTTTGTTGTATGTGTCTAGCCGTTACTATTTAATAAACGTCCATTTCTTTTAATGTATGTTGTTCCCTCAATAGCCAATATTTAGAAAGCAATAAAATAAAACCGGGGTACATAAATAACTAACACATAATACGACATAAAAAATAAACTGGGTACATGGATAACTAATACGTAACACAGCAGTAAAATAAAAACGGAGTACATAAAAAACTAATACATAATACTACATAAAACATAAATGTGCTACATGAATAACTACTGCATTGAGGGAGGTAACAGGACCACCGTTTCATTTGGTATTTCCCAATGCTCATATGATGGTATACCATTCACCAACTCAGATCCATATGCAACTCGATACACATAATTAGTGAACTTGTATTCAACCATTCTCTGAATGGACTCAGATGTACGGGTTCTTAGACATGCTATAGCGTGGCCACATGGTATACCGCTTTTTTGCCATTTACCACAACTACATACCCTTCGTTCAAGTTGTACGTTGTTGGTGGCAAAAGTGTCATGGACTTCAAATGTATCCCCATACAAACGTTTTGCATTACAATTGTAAGACTTGCTGAGACTTTTTTGAACCTTACTCTCAACGTAAGGGGTCAACCCACCAGACAACCTCCCTGTAAAATTTGATATTTTAATAAAAATAGCAGCACAATAAAAAAACAAAACATAACAATCTCCCTTACCAGCCAGTTCGGCCCGCTCAGCATACTTTGATTTTATCGACGTGGTGGTTAACTCAATTATCGTTGTTATAGGAAACTCACGTGAGGATATAATTTGCAAAATTTCAGGGACGTCAATCGATTTAACATTGTAACGTATTTTTGGGAAAAATGCTCTTGTCCATTTTGAAATCGGTATATCGTCAAGCCAGTAAATTGGACTCATAAGCAAGGTGCAGAAAGGTGGTTGCCTACATGTACTTTGCAACCTTTCGAAACACAAGTAAAAATCATCAACGCTATATGCATTGCATGACTTCCAAAACAACGATTCGACTTCCGTATTGTTATGTCCGATAGACTCACATATCTTTCGAGCTATATCTTTAGGACAATATCCATGATAGGAATCCGGGTAGGCACTGTCAACACCAAAGTCTATGTTATCACACATGTTGCTTATGAAACCAACCTCTGTGTCCTCACCTAAACAATCTCTTAACCTCATCATGAACCATCTCCATGATTCTTCACACTGTAAGGTTCCCAAACCAAGTGCTAAGAGTAGTGGCTCATGATTTCCATCTAAAGCCACTGCGAAGTACATTGTTGTCAAAAAGCTCCCAAGAAGGGGTAAATAACCTACATATATCAGCGGTATCATGCACCTAAGGAAGGTACGAATCTACATAAAAACGAAGACATATTAGTGTTATGTAAGAACTAATCGACATAGATTACCATGAAATATTGTATAACTCAATAAAAGAAGTATGTTATACCACGCAACCTAAAGCCACAAAACAGAATTGAAAGCGGTTGTTATCGGTTTTCTTAATGACTGTGAAGGTATTAGGATTTGTTCTTTGAAGGTTATGCAAGAAAATTGGTAGTTGAGAAAAGGTTCTTTGGCTGTGACTACTCATTTTCAATACCGATAATTGTGCTCTACAATGATCACACAAATGGAATTATAAATAGAAGATATTGTATCTCTACTGATCAAAATTCATAGTTTAACCCTTTAAATTCGTAGTTGAACATTTTGAATTCATAGTCAAACCAGTTCATTTCATAGTCAAATTTCACTGACCGACATGACAATACTACAGAATGTACTTGTCTGCATTTCATAGTTGACCTTTTTGAATTCATAGTCAAACCAGTTCATTTCATAGTCAAATTTCACTGACTGATATGACAATACTACAGAATGTACTTGTCTGCATTTCATAGTTGACCTTTTTGAATTCATAGTCAAACCAGTTCATTTCATAGTCAAATTTCACTGACCGACATGACAATACTACAGAATGTACTTGTCTCCATTCCATAGTTGAACTTTTATGAATTCATAGTCAAACCAGTTTATTTCATAGTCAAAAAGAATTGTCCGTAATATGATTTATTCTATAAATGGGTGTCACTCATTATGAAAAAATTTAACTGAGAAAGTAACTCCGATTTAAAAGAATAAGAAGGCTAATGGCATACTGCAATTGTGGAGGAGAACGTATCGTTAGGATTTCGGGTACAGCTAAAAACCCAGGAAGATTGTTCTACGCTTGCCCGTATTTGGTATCATGTTCTTACTGTCATTCAAATTTAAACCCTCGTGTTTACATGACACAAATTAATTTTCTTACTGTGGATATTAAATTTAACAGGGACCAAAATGCGGGTTTATCAGTTGGGTTGATGAAGAGAAGGACCAATCTTCTATGGTAATAGCTAAAGTAGCTAACTCTAATAAGCTCTTTCAATCAGAAAATAAGAAGTTAAAGATAGCGTTGGTTTGTAGTTGGGTGTTGTTCTTGGCAGTTCTTGTTTACAAGTTGTAAGCTTTTCAATATTGTTTTTATGGTTTTGAAGTTGTTAGGTCAATAAATTGTTGTATTTGTAACGTTAAAACAAATGTTGTGGTCGTTCTTATGTTTTGAATTTATTGATAAGTAATTAGTAGGTCATTAAATTGTGGTAATTGTCGTAACGTTATATTTTTTGTCATCCGTTGAGTAAACTCTAAAGATAAACTAATAATGAAATCCAACATTAATTTGTATATACATTTATATAATCCAACTACAGAGGAGCAAGACTAGACCCCCAAATAATTTTTGCCATCCGGAGACGGAACTGTAAAGCTGCGTTCTTTGGGTCAATAAGAACACGTATTGGTTGACCTGAAACCAATTGCTCCATAAACATACAAAGAAAAACACCGCAATCTCCCAAATGACTACTTTGTTGGGGAACGTTTTCTTCATAAATGAATTGCATATTCAATGGAATCCTTGGGATGTTCCTCCGCGCCCAATACTTAATCTTGTCCAAATAATTTGCCACCCGACGTTCAAATTTGGAAAAGATTCCTTCGGATTGGAATTTTTCATAAGCACCTCTACCAAGACTGTCATAAATATGCACTTCCATTGACGCTAATCGTAGTTCCCCAAATAGCCAATGATTAGGGGATGAATGAATCGGCAATAAGACCTGTATAAGGATCAGAGAATAAAATTATGTTTATTTACATCACAATACAAAAACATCACAATACAAAAACATAACAAAAAAACGATATTATTTTCAATATAAACTATTAACTTTACCGTATCAACATCCCACCAAGCAACCATGAAGTTAGGGTATGTAGCAATACCAGCCATAAACGCCCTCCAGTCCTGTCCTTCTTCCAAAGCATGAGAAACAAAAAAATTTGGAGGCATTATTGTATGTCGGTCGCTCTCAAACCGTCTCTCCATCAAAAGTCGGTACCAAATGGTTATATGCTGCACACATGATACTTTTGTTATTGACTAAAAAACAATTAACTTTTAAAAGAATTAATTAACAATTTATTTACCGCTGACTCCAACCATCCGTCGTGTGTATGCCCAAACAATGAGCTCCAAAAATCTCTATCTAACACGAAATTAAACAAACGATGCTGCACATCGTATGAATGCAATACATAATTTTGGATGACATCCTCACCGCCTGCTACGTAAGGTTGCAGGCGCAAACTGGAGAAGTCATGAGCAACACCAAAAACTGGAGGAGGAACGGGGCTTGTTGATTTCATACCAACCTTCTTTTTTGTTCTTCTTTTTTGTTTCGGTGTCGTGTGCAACTAAAAACAATATTCAAATGTTTAAATGTATATCTTTCAGATAATTCACATAAACATAAAATCAACAGTTTATAAATAAAACGAATACCTCGGTGTAAGGAGTGCATAAAAATTGTGATGGTTTTCGACTCCTACGTTTATCGGGTGTAACTTCTTTGTCATCATCATCATCATGAAAATAATCTACATTTCCCATTATTATAAGTTCGTCTTCATCCGGCACATCATCATCAAATTTGTTCCCTGCATTGTCATTTCTCTCCTCCCACTCCTACATTAAAGATAATACTTTATACTTAATAACGAAATACACATAATTTAATAAGCAATAATATCTAAATAAACAAAATATTAATATTAATGTAACTATATAATAACCTCTTTAACTTCACTATAATCGTTTACATCACACACATCATCATCAAATTTGTTCCCCGCATACTGAGTACTCTCCTCCAACACCTACATTAAAAATATAACTTTTTACTTAATAACAAAATACACTTTATTAAAAAGTAATTATTAAAATCGTAAAGGTAACATCTATAACAACCTTGTCGTCTTGAGTATCACCAAAAACATTTTGAGTTGTATTGTTTTTATTCATCACTTCATCTTGCACAACCTATATTTTCAAATATAAAATATGAACACAGGTATTCATATATGTTAATAAAATTTAATAAATAATGTAGCGTATAACTAACCTGTTCATCATAATTTCTTTGTGACACTGTCGGATCCTCAAAAATAATGTCGTTCCAAAATTGTTCATTATTCACTTCTTCAAAAAAAACCTCTGTAGGTTTTTGTTCATTCATAAACACATGCTGCTCCAGTGCATGTACCCGTTTCAACAACTCGTCTAGCTTGTGTTTCCCACTGCCCCGACCTCTACCATGAGAGCGACCACTGGACGACATACTAGACGAAGATTCGTCTTGTCTCCTAAAATGGTCCCGTACTGGGGATGGAACTGCTTTCCCTTCACCATATACATACTCTTGAAATGACATATAATAAAAAGATGTCATCTCACCATCACCCGGTAACATGTTTTGTCTTGGTGGTAGCCCCTCCTAAAAAATTAAACATATTAAAAATGCATATAAAACTATAATAATCAACTTTATTAATAATAAACGAAATATTTTTAAACCTGCATCTTTGACCAAATCTTGTTCACGTCAACCCATTTCAATTTTTTTGTTCCGCTCCATCTTTTCATCCGAGGCAAGTCTTTATTTTTTCTCAATGCAAATCCACATGCACGAACAGCCGGAATCATCTCATATATCCATATCTACAATTTTGTACAATAACAGTAATAAAAGTTAAAATTAAAATAAAAAATATAACAATAAAACAATTTAAATATAAGAAAATTTTTATACCCTAATTGGAGCCGTAAATCCTGAGACGGAATACTTTAAAGTTTGACCACGCTGAGGAAGTGATAAATAATGATGTATCTTATTCCACGTATCCTCAAGGTCAACAAAAGTAAAATCCCATAGATAGCTACCCCAAGAGAAGCTAACAAAACAAAAAAAAAAACAAAATTGATTATTATATAAATTATAACTTTAATAAAATAGAACTTTTAACGTAAAGAAAATATACCTATTCCAGAGATCCAAATTCTCAGCCAAAAAAAACCAATCTTGTGGCACCCGATCGTTAACTTCTTTGCCCAAAAAACCTTCACACAAAATGTATATCAAACATACTCTAACTGCATCAAGGTCGTCAAGTGCTAAGAATGTTTGATTTAAAATTAAACTTTTCAGGTCGCCGATTTTCACCGAACTATTAGTATGGTCCGGAAATAGCCGTTCACGCAGTAAACATCTTTTTTTACTGCTTATTAATTTTTCCGACCCTTTTCTCCCAATGTTTTTTGGATACTCCCCAAAATTGAAGCCGGTAATCAAACAAAACTCTTCCGGCCCATAAACCATTTTGGTATTGCCTACTCGAAAATATAAACGTTTTATTCCATCTGGAGATAAAACAGGGTCCGGCCGGATCTGATGAAGGAACATTTTATGAAACAATAAAGCGTCCCCTTGTAAACGAGGGACATCAATAAAATAGCCAAAGACGGTATTTCTGAAAATAGCACGTCGGGCATCATCTAAAACTTCAAAGACTTCCCATATTTTACCGCCAGAGCCTTTTAGGTTCGCAAAGGCTTTCGTATTCATTAAACTAAAATCATGCTGCAAAAAAAAAACACAAAAACAAATTAGATAACTAAAAAATATATTTTTTTTTAAATATATGATTACGAACTGCAAATACTTTCTTAATTACTAATATATATATATATATTTCCCCGATAAAAAACAATAACATACACATATATAAACAATTTTCCAAGTTATACAACAAATATATTTACGATAGAAAACAATATCATATATAAATATTTTCAACTTAAACATATTTTCAACTTAAACAAATTTTCAACTTAAACGATAAATATATAAACAATTTTTATCTTTCTAATTAAAACTAACATTATATAACCATCTAAACAAAAAAATTTAAAAATAAAACGACAACCAAACTAACAATTTTGCAAGTTATACGACTACTTTATACAAAATTTTCAACTTATACGACAAATAAAAACAATTTCTAACAATATATATACGACAAATTTTCAACTTATACAAATGTTATATGACAAATATATATACAAACAACTATTTTGCAGTTTCTACTAAAAAAACTTACAAGATTTCAGGTTATACAACAACTAAAAAAACTACAAAAATAACAAATTGTAAACATTATCTACGCAGTCTCTACTTGTCTCTACTTGCATTTAAACTTCAAGTATACTAAAAATATACTAAAACTATCAATCAAACACAACAAAATTACCATTTTTTAACACTAAATAATAAACAAAAATTGATAAAAAAAAAAACTTTAAACATTAAAAGAGTTAAAATCTAACCATATTTGCGGGATTGTTGACATAATCTTCCATTTTCTTCAAAAACTAGCCAAAATTCCGAGAGAAGCCCAAAGTTAGAGAGAGTTTTTGTGTAGAGAATGGTGAAAATGAAAAAAAAAAAAAAAAACGTTTTTATACCTAAAAATCACCCATTTCGCAGATGAGAAGGCCCCATCTGCGAAATGGGCATCTCATCTGCGAAAGTACAAGTGCCTGAAGCACAACTGTGCTTCAGGCACTTGTACTTTCGCAGATGAGATGCCCATTTCGCAGATGGGGCCTTCTCATCTGCGAAATGGGTGGCTATTTTTGTAATCCCGATTTTTTTAGGCTATTTTTGTAATGCAATTAGTGTAATTGGCTATTTTTGTCATTTAACTTATTACTAAATCGATAATATAGTTAGCTTAATTTGAACGCCAATACAGAATAGCAACCATTAAATGTTAAATTTTAATGGATGTTATAATATCGTTCAACTTTATATAACAAATCAATATAATAAATTATATCTTATAATTAATATTAATAATATAATTAATTTTAGAATATATTTATCACATTATAACTATATTATTTTATTCTACAAAACAACACTAACGTTTGCCTGTTAATATACCTAGTACCTACAAACATGCAAAACTTTCTTATGGCAGCCAAAAAATATAGAGTTTCAAGGTATAGGTTTTACTTACTAAAATGTAGTGAGTTAACTATTAATAGGTTTTATTTCTTTTTTATTTTTATTTCTAAATATGTATTTCCCTTCACGTCGACCAATAATACTAGCTACCATAAACTTTTTCCAACGATCAAGTTGTTTCTGTTTACCAAACCCAAATAAAATAAAATCTTAGAAAATCCAAAATTAAATCTAAAGCTATACATGTAAATGTTAACCAAAAGCACATCCAAATGGAAACTGCAAAACCAGTAGAAAGACAGACGCGACAGACGGTAGGATAGTTTAACGACATTAGTAGTGTCTACAATGGTGACGTTCCTAAACTCCATGCGAAGTCCATGATCCTAACATTCTTAGAAAAATTGGGATTTAAAATATTCAATGATGGAAGCAAACTGTTGATTTAGAGATAAACCAAAGAAGCATGTGAGCATTACAGACACATTAGTCGTTTGAAGAAAACTAAATGAATGCTACCTTTTGTTGAAAGATATATAAGCTAGACAGGGGAAAATGGGTCAATATATAGGAACAACATTTATTAAGTCGACTGTTATGACATTTACAAAAGAACAAAAAAAAAAAGAATCGGTTGTTTGAAGTATGTCTCGATACAATGGTTCTCAAAGGTTATCTCCGTTTTGATAAAGAGTTATAATGGTTCTCTTGAATTGTTGAATTGTTGTGATGGTTAAGAAACAACCATCTACCAGACATATATATATATATATATATATATATATATATATATATATATATATATATATATATATATATATATATATATATATATATATATATATATATATATATATATATATATATATATATATATATATATATATATATATTCAAATAAAAACAGTAAATAATATGAAAACATAAAAACGTTTTTTATGTTATTATTCTACAATGAATTTTATATCCACAATTTTATGTCATTATTCAGTAACGAATAAATGAGTAGTCACAATTTAAAACTAAAATTAAAATTTACTATAAAAATACACATACATCAAGTTATAATACAATAATAACACTAATAAATATATGAATATTCAAACGTTAATATTCGTATTGGAATTACTTCAACAATACATATATATACAACACTCATTATAAAATAATAACATAAAAATAATGTTTTTATGTTCTTATAGTATTTACTGTTTTTATTTCAACTTAACTCTCTCTCTCTCTCTCTCTCTCTCTCTCTATATATATATATATATATATATATATATATATATATATATATATATATATATATATATATATATATATATATATATATATATATATATATATATATATATATATATATATATATATATATATATATATATATATATATATCAAGTTAAAATTGTTAGGAGGTTGAGTTGGAGTAGTCTTAGTTTATACAATCTACCAATTTAGACTGCTTTTAAGTAAATATTGGTTCTTTCCGGATATGGAACTTGGTTATCGATTCCTTAATTCATATGAAATCGGTTTTCAGTTTTTTTTTTAATTTTAGTATGTCACCGACACAACACCCATAGAAAATATATAACACCTAAGAAACCAAACAAAAGCAAAATATATCAGCAACAAGACGAAATCCAACATCTAAAAAGCTAAATTGTCAATAAAAAAAAACAACATGAACCAAAATAGCATGTTAGTATTCACGTGAACCAACTTTAATTTGGCCTTGCATCGTCTCTAAATTGTTCAATCCTTCTGCTGCGTATATACAAATTTTATAAAAATTTGAAGTTTAAGACAACTCATGCCTTGTGCTACTTATATGCAAAATGGTTACTATAAGTTTGTGGTTGCCTTAGCCTTCTGAATGTTTCGAAGATATTAAAAAGACAAATGTCCTTGAAAAGAAATGTCATCGAGAAGAATGTGTGAATATATGGTCAACCAGGAAACAATGGAGGAGAGGTTGCATGAGGAAGGATGTGTGAATATATGGTTTTTTTTTATTAAGTAAAATAAAAACCTATTATTATTTATTCGGTAAATAAATTCTAAAAGAGCATTACCACGTTTTAGTAAAAATGAGAAGAGGTTGTCTTCCTTGTTAAGTATGAGATTTTTATATATTTACGTCATTTACTTCACTATTCCATTTCTAACTGTGTCTTCTATTTTTTTTTAATAATTTTCCATAAAATTTTGAATATTTATAAATTTATAATTATCTACACTTTCAGATATATTGATTATAAATATGAACTTATATTTAATATTTTGGTATTTATAATTTAATATCAAATGTGTAAGAATCTAAATTAAACATTTTTTATTTAATTATTTCATAAATTTATATCCTTAGAAAAAATTTCAGAATACTGTATTATTTATTACGTAACAAATATATTTGCAAGACATTATGTTATTAAACCTGAAATTTGAGAAATAGGCATCACAATCTTACACAATATCACATGATCCCAGACCCAATAACATAATTATTTTTCAATAATATTGATACATTACAAAAAAGATTGAGTCCAACGGACAATAGATAATTAAATAAATCTTTAATGGTCGAGGAGAGAAATGACACATAAAATTGGTCACTAACTTTGTAACATTAACAAATTTAGTGACCACTTGATATATAGCGACTAAATAAAGTTGTTAGTGACCTATGTTATGTCGTCACTAAAAAATTGGTCACTAAAACTTACTTTTCTTGTAGTGAACCTTCTTCATTTATAATTTTATATACAAAAATTAATAATCTTTATCACTATTTATATAAAACAGTGTATAACTTTTTCGTAATTTAGAATTTACATTATAAAGACTTAAGGAAGCAACATCTATTCATATATAAATATTTTTTTGAAGATACACTTTTTTTTATTCAGACAATAATATATCCATACGAAACTAAATAAAAAGATAATATATAAGGCGGTGACATAACGGAACTTATAAGTATAAAGAAACATTTTCACTCATGGATTCTATAAATCTTAGTAACAGGATTAAATGATTTATTTCAAATGATGGGCAACACACATTAGCCCAAGATTTATACATACTGGTACAAATAGTCGTGCACACACTATACATAAATTGAGTACGTAATACATGTATGTGTTTTTATCTCAAATCAGAGAGACCATTCTTTCTTAAGAATCGACTTAAGCTTTGAAATATGGTTTTGGGGCAATGTAACGCTGATTCTCATCCCATCAGACTGATCCTTTCGTGCTGGATAAACCAACACGACACCTTCATCTCCAACGTTATCAATAACACAATTGACATAAACAGGCGTGTTTCCTCTTATATCCAGATCATAAAATGGGGCATCAAGTAAGTCAACAAAAGTCAAATTCGCTCCATATAATAAAAAGTCAGCTAATCCACCATCCGATTCCATTGTTTCCTCAATACTTTTTCGCTCATCCAATCCTTGATTCATTAAGAGCAACCCGAGTTCCATTATGCTAGATTCTTCGACAGATTCTTCTGTTTTTACCACCTTAATCGATTGAGCTTTGTTTGTTAAGAACCCTTCG
This sequence comes from Lactuca sativa, assembly GCF_002870075.4. Taxonomy (NCBI): domain Eukaryota; kingdom Viridiplantae; phylum Streptophyta; class Magnoliopsida; order Asterales; family Asteraceae; genus Lactuca; species Lactuca sativa. Next base: position 117,635,796 of record NC_056624.2, read on the forward strand.
AATGAATTTTGTGACACACGTTGACAAATTGTCACAGTGTTCACTTTGGACCCTTGTTTAATCTTCGCTAAACATTGCCAAACCAAAGAGCAAATAGACTCGAATGGTGGAATTGTTTGATGATCATTATCTCCACATATCTTTGATTGTAGACGGGTTAACTCGGGCCAAGAAAGATAGAAAGAATAATTTTCCATTTTCGTGTCATTTGTGGTGGCCCAAAGATCACCTACTGGGTCGACCCGTTTTATAGCAAGTGGATCCCTCATTGCGCTTTTGTATTTAGTGCCTTCATTATGTGAAGGAGCCATAAGGAGTGGTTGTGCAGGATAAAGATCCTTAGTGGCATCGCCCCACATGTTCATAAAAATCGTAGCAGAAAAAACATCTCCAAGTACATGAGCCCAACTTACGCCAACTGATGTCGCGCCACATTTAAACATGGTTAACTGCATCATTATGAATAATGTTAAATGCGTATCGATGTAATGGTGTTTTATATCTTTTTAGTTCATACAACAAAATGGTTTCTATACGAATGTAATCTTGGTTTCTATACTTGTCAAAAGTTTTATGTATAATATTCACTTTTTAATCAATTTGTGCAACACCGTTTCAATATTTTTACCAGTTTATATATGTATTAATTAAGCTTTATCTTTTTAGTTTTTACCAAAGTACACAGTCATCACGAATTTTTTTATCAATGTTTCAATTGGTTAAATAGGTTACGCAAATTGACTGTTGCATCTTTTGGTATGAAAATGAACATTCCATATTTCATATAGAGAATCATTTTTCTGTACGTGTAAACTAGGAAAAAAAAGTGAAACGTTATTGTTACATGCACATTAAACCCGGGAAAAAATAGATTATTACAACTTTTTTGGTAATATATATACATATCGAATTTGTTTAGTTAATTGCTTGCTTTAAAAACTGCACGAAATTGAATATGATATTTTTGGATACCTATTATTGAAATACTACGTACCATTAGATGCATACTACAAGTTATACGTAGTACTCGAAGCAAAATCTAGAGAGCTAATGTTAAGACTGTTAAAAAAATTGTGTTAGAAGCACATTAAACGATACCGACCATTGTTCTTTGAGCTTAGATCCATGATACACTTCATCAACATAATCTAAAAGATACTAAAGTTTGTGTTGCATTAAACGATATCACATGCATATATTATGCAAATTATTTAATTAGGTTCGAGAAAACGATATCACATGCATATTAAACGAGTTGTTATTGTTATATCAACTAAAGTGATTCTTGTTTCTTGACCAACTAGTATGATTGAGAGATAAAAACACAATAAAAGATCGATCAAGAGACAAACCTGCATAAAAACCGGTGGAGAAAAAGGCAAATCGGGACCAAGTACAGGGTTAGGAACAAGAAGTTTATGTTTGTCATCATCTACTGACTCGAGCCACTCATCCAGGGTCATGTTGCACTTAGCCTCGATCATCCTTGCTCCACAGTCATTGCACTTGATATATGGTCGACCTGAATCACCCCTTCTTAAACGACCACAAGGGATATAAGCTTTGCTGTGCCACTTAAAGATGACCTCTTTAATAGCGACAATGGATAACCCTTCAAAAGCTGGGCTTCGGAAATAGTAAACGGCTCGTATGTAATGAAGCTTCATGGCTAAGTCCATGCCAGTTAGTTCTTGAACCGCATTTTCACCGGATATGTATCCTGGTCCAACCGTTGTCACCTTGATGTCGTAAAATGGGCTTTCGGCTTTTGAAAACACCATGTTTGTATAATGTATTGTTTTAAGAGAAGAGATAGGGAGAGAAGAGAAGACAAGTTTAGACGTGGAGTTTGATTGAATGGGTGGGTTGGCTATATATAGAAAAAATGAAAGCGTCGTGGTTAATAATTCAATGCATGACATGGACATGATTCACGTTGTACATGTAGTTATATTAAAACCTTGTGTTTATATATACATGTGGTACTTTTATTCACGTACGCTAAAGACAATATTCATGCTTTATATTATTATAACCTGGTAAATGTTCTCGATTTGCAGTGAGAATTACTAAAGTTGCAGGGAAATTGTGATAACCGATAAATGAAAGTAAAGTAAATTGATTTATATATCGCAGATATTTTACCACATCATTTTATTTTGTGTTAATATTTATCTGATCAATTTTTATTATATATATTTTTTAGATATAAATATATCGCTTGATTTGATATACAAAGGAAGGAAATTTTCTGGAATTGCCGTATAAAAAATTATGGATTTTGATCCATCTCACTAATTTCTTGTTATGACAACTACATGGCCAAATACAGGATTTGTATAGTTATATCTTTTTTCTTTCGTGTTATTCATTTGGTTTAATCATGTTTTTTGATTATGTAATCCTATTATGGGCAGTGGCGGACGCAGACTGTTTTAATAGGAGTGTCCCTCGTACTTCAAGCGGGTGCACCTAATAGAAAAAACCAAAAAAAAAAAAAAAAAAAAAATTTACACTGCGTACCGGAAATTGAGCAGTGGCCCGGGACCCCAAATGCCCTATATAGGTCCGCCACTGATTATGGGTGTATCTTTGTTATTTTTCTAATGGTTTTTAATGTTATTTTGGCTTTTAAAAAAAATTAGGTTTCACAAATTATTCCATTTGATTTTGATTTCATTTAAACAGTTTTCCAGAAATTTTACATTAGCTATAATCAAACTGAATTAGGTTTGATTTAATTGGTTTGAGGTGATTCTATTCGAATAATTATCCGGATAAAACAAATTTAAAAGACAATAATCTTCAAATTCACTTTAGAGAAGATGAGGCTAACGGGGACCACGTTCCACCAATAATTCATTAGAGTACCCCGTATCATTAGAGAAGATGGGGCTAACGAGTATTCCGTATCAATCGTTAAGATATATAGCATGCATGCACCTCTTTCTCAAGGAAACTTTCAGTAAATAATAAGATAATTCTTTTGTTCATCTTATTTATTTTATAATTAACTGTTGAGACAACATAAATAGAAAATATATATTGTACTATTTTGAACATAAGAGAGTACCACTTGCCGAAATTTGGTAACTAGGAGTTTGGTCTACAATTTCTTTATTTCAAGGTTGTTAAGTATTATATATTTTAAGTCGACAGAAAAAAGTTGTTACTATATATAGTAGGTTAACCTTGTTTAATGGTGCTACCAAGGTATATTTTAAGTCGACAGAAAAAAGTTATGTTACTATACGCTAGGTTAACCTTGTTTAATGGTGCCGCCAAGGTCGTCTTAACAAATGAGATTTTTTTAATAAAAGTACATGTGATATGTTCGATTGTTGCATTTAATGGTCCGGCCAAAGTCGCTTCAACAATTGATTATCTTGTAAAAATATTGTTTTGATATGTTAAATGGTGACAATCGACAAATATATTATTTTGATAAAATTAAATAATATATTAAAACAATTGTTATCAAATGAGCTGAAAGAGAAATAAAAAGAAAAGTTAAATAATATTTAATTTCTCTATTTTATGGAGGTTCATCCGTATAAAACATTTTTTTATCTTACACAACAATTAATGTTTTAAGAATTTTTAATGTACAGTCATATAAGCCTAAATTATTATATACGAAGAAAAAAAATTATATACGAATCACTTCTTTTTCTTATAGGATGTGGAAGTTTAAAATCCTTATGAAATCTGAAAATTATATTTGCATATAGATCCAGTCATTGTTGCTCAATTCGATTTGCTACTAAACCATGATTTTATAATCTGAAAAATCATATCTTTGAAGATTAATCATCTCTATAGCCGCTGAAAAGATGCATATCTTTTATTGGATGTGAGAATTAATAGAATCAATATTTTCAGATATGAAGTATTGCACATAATAGATAAAAATGTACACAAGGCCATGGGTCGAATACAGGAGCAAACACGGAAGGGGCCGAGAACCTCTACAAACATATAAAAATATATATCAATAAGTATGCTTTTATAGTTCGAATAGGAGACTCTCGAATGGTCAAACTGTAATAGAATTCTTAAAAGATTAGGAAAAGTAATCCTTTCATAAAAAAACATAAGCAACCTGGTATCGAAAAGAAAGATGGAGAAAACAAAGATGACATATTGTAACTTTGTCTTACAAAAATTGTATATCAAACTCAACGTGTTTGGTATATTGATTTTGGCTAGGTTAGATGACATGTAGATCATACTAATGTTATCACAAAAGACAAGAGTGGCGGAGCATATTGACATGTGCAACTCTCAGAGAAGGTTGCACATCCAAGTGGTATGGCTACATCACGATTCTTTGATTTGACATTAGACTGTTAAACTATGTGATTTCGTTTTGATGACCATCATAAAACATTGTCGGTAAGGAAAATTTAGCACCCAAATGTGGACAGTCGAGTCACTAGATTACCCCAATAGACATCTTAGTAGGCCATGGGAGTCGTGGTCATAAAGGAATATCGTTGAAGAACATGCTCAACGGTAATGTAGATGTAGTGTAGGATATGCTTGAGAGCAAAGAAGTATGGGTATCGCGGTTCGTGCATATCAAGACACACTTGTTGGACACAAAAAATATGTTCAGGCTAATAAACATTAGATATCGAAGTGCCTTTGCAAGTTGATGGTGTTGAGAAAGGTTGGGTATAGAGTCATTAATGGTGTACCCCCGGATAGTTATTAAAGAGAGGCGGATACGGGCCCGGCATGGACAGATCGAGAATCGGTGAAAGCTATAATATGTAGCTCAAATAAGGAAAAATGATCACATTGACCCGACTAACTTCAACCCGATTGATAAAAGGACAACAGAAAACTGCTAAAAAAAACCTAAGAGACAACCCTAAGGCACAATCTAAAAAAAGCAAAATGCAATGCATATCCCACATTTCGGGGAAGGATAAGATCTTTAGAAATAAAATAACAAGTCGTATGAGGAACTTTAAGCTTCCTTTGTTTGGATATTATCAAATAAATGGATATAACCTTGTACCAACGGATAAGGGAAAGCCTATAAGAACCCACCGATATTAAAGATGAAGGTAAGTTTTCACTGAACCTCAAAACTTTGTGTAATTTTGGATAAACCTTATACAACATCTAACTTAGGCATCAGAGAGCAATACCGGGGTCTAACCCTCGGTATGGCATTCTAACCTAGAAGTTGTTAATTAGTGCAACATACCTTTTTGACTACTCGTTAGGAGGAGTCGGGAACTCGACCTCCGACATGCAGGCGAAAGAGGACGTAGCACCATTGGTGTCATCCGTATTTAATACTATTTAAGAACAAAATAATAAGAAATAACACTCATACCAAGAATATCTCGACCATAGATAAAAAAATGAAATTACGCCATACTTACACGGGATGTTCAATGCGTGGAGGAACTGAAAGTCTAACATACAAGGTGATGAACCGATTTTAATACTTGGCTATGTACATGATATATGAATACATCAGAATTACTAAGATAGTGGAAGCTCCACAGAGATAATGTATGTGCATTACTTCCTAAAGTTACCTGAGGTGATGCAACGGAGAATGAAAAAACCGGACGTGTGTTTTACAAGCTTTGCAGGCCATTTAATATGGCCCTTATGAATTTTATCATTACCATTGACCTTATATGAGCATTGCATGAATGTTGAAAATACTCAAACGCTAGATTTAACAATAATACAATCACCATCACCAACATAAATTTTGGAAGAAGTGAAATGAAGAAATTTGAAGTTATCGCATCAAAAATTCATGGTCTAATACGATTCTGAACAAATAAGGGGTATAGGACGATTTACAACAAGCCATTGAATGCATGTGTAGTGACATTAGTGGTGTAAAAGGTAACCCGATCATCCAGAGAAAATGAGTTCCCGTCCTAAGGAACAATTAAAATTGTCACAAACGATGCCTAGCCCAACCTAGAAATACGAATAGGTGCAACGTTACCATAAAACTTTAGGGAAGAGTTGACGAAACTGCTGAGAACATACACCGACGTGTTTGCATGGCAACCAGCCGACATGATTGACGTTCCAGGGGGACTAATAGAACATAAGCTAAATGATAAATCAATCGCAAAAACAATTAGACAGAAAAAAGGGCCAATCGAAGGAAACGGAAAAAGTAATAAATGATGAAATGGAAAAATTGGTGAAGCCAGGGATAGTACGTTTATCACTATTCCTGACTTGTGTGGCAAACCTGGTCTTTGTTAAGAAAGAAGATGGGAAATGGAGAATGTGAATCGACTACACGGATTTAAACAAAGAATGCCTAAAAGATTGTTACCCGTTATCGTCCATAGACGAGAAGATGTAGTCTTTGCATGGACATAAGTGGAAAAGCTTCCTGGACGCATACAAAGGATATCACCAAATACACATGCATAAAGGGGACAAAGAAAACTTATTTTCATATGGACAGAGGAATTTTTTGTTACACTAAAATGCCATTCGGGTTTAGAAATACAAGAGTGACATACCAAAGGTTGGTGGACAAGGGTTTTGAGCCATAAATTGGTACGAACGTCGAAGTATACGTGGACGACATGGTTCTAAAAATTTGAACCAATGGGTTTTTCTTAAAGGACATAGAAGAAACCTTCGCAAGCTTAAGAGTTGTTCACATTAAGCTAAAACCAAGGAGTGCCTTTTTGAGCCAGAAGAAGGTAAGTTCCTAGGGTATGTAATATCTAAGGGTGGATTAGAGTAAATCCACAGAATATGCAATCAATGCTAAAGTTGACACCGCCAAGAACCATGAAAGAAGTACAAGCACTAACCAGGAAATTGGTAGTGTTGCAACGTTTTTTCGCAAGACCGGCAAAAACTTCTTTAATGTTTTACAAGACATTGAACCGAGTACCTGACAATAAGACTTTCGGTGGAAAGAAGACGCAGAAAGAGCTTTCACTAAACTAAAAATAGAATTATGTCAAACCCCAAAACCATGAATGACGGAAACGTTCTGGGGCGGAGGACGTCATGTACAGTATCACAACAACGAAAAGTAGTAAACAAGCAACAACATCATCCATTGCATTAATAATATAATTTTTAATACAAGTGTGTTCTGTCAAATTATAATAGACACTAAAGCATAAACCAAAATGAAAGATGTGTCTTGAACGAGCACCATCTTCCCTGAACCTTGCATCGGTACCTGTCTATGGTTGACCTGAGGATACAAGTTATTTTAAAAGAGAGTATCAGCTTTAAAGCTGGTGAGATCATAAGTATTTTAGTGTCTTAATTTGTATGTAAGTATTTGTATTCATATGAACTGTAAGTATTGAAAATGTATATGAACTGTAAGTATGAAAATGTTTTGAATGATCCTAGGAAGCCCTATGTTTCCTACTAATCGTATCCTTCTACCAAGGCATCTAGTGTCTGTGTGTGTGTCTCTTGTCAGAGTGTGTATTTTCCCAAATCTGACTATCATTAACCAAAAATATAGTTTCTACATTACCGTGCATCGTGTGAATGTTCACGAAGTGAATGTAATGGGAAAATGAAATAGTATTATGGTGTAGTGTCGAACTACAACCGTACTAATTACCTTAAGACTAGGGTAATTGTTATATGTACTGTAGTATTTGTAATAAGTGACTACTTTTGTACTCCTATTGCCTTATTTGAGGGATAAGGCATAATGTGATGGATAGATCCCAAGCTAGACGCTCCCCTGTCAAAGGGATTTTGGGACCTTTACACGACCCCTGCATATTTGCACGCTGTGAACATCCACGTTACTATGATCATGTATACCCAATATAACTATCACAATGCGTTGTGATTCATTGGTATAGTTAGATCCTGAACTCGTTCCATGCTATAGCACCTAGTGATTCCAGTCTTACTATCGTATATGTAAGCGTACTCATGTAAATGTATCTATGTATACGTACTCATGTAAGCGTAATCATGTAAACGTTAATGAACGTATGCCTTTGCTACCCAAAGGTACTGAACTGACTGAAAGGAACTATTATGTCCATATATGTACACATGATATATAACTAATGTTTAAATGACCTTCGGACGGATACCTGATATCCCACCAGACCACATCTCAAGCGCGAAAAGGAAATAGGGTGGATAGCCTTCCTAAGTCCTTTAATTATTACTTATATAACTATACATATATAGGCATGCTTATAACAAGGTCTCTATGTAAACGTATCTATGTAAATGTACTCGTATAAATGTAATCATGTAAACGTACTCATGTAAATGTAATCATGTAAACGTACTCAGGTAATTGTATAGTAATGTACTGTAATGTTCTGCGTGTGCTAGCTGTAATGTGTGTTCTCTCTCTATCTAGCATGTATAATAATGTACTGTGTGTACTAGCTATAATGTATGTTCTCTCCATCTAACAAGTATTAACTCATGAATGAACTGACTCATTGTATGATATCGTGTTCTAGTAATAGTTCTAGTATCTTCCTGAACTACCCCTATGGTAGCTTACTAGTAATGTAACTGGTACGTATGAAGATGGATGTATACCCTTGCTACCCAAGGGTATTGAATGAACTGGAAGAACCTTTATGACTATATATGTACACATGATATATAACTAATATTTAAACGACCTTCAGACGGGTACCCGATATCCCACCAGACCACATCTCAAGCGCGAAAAGGAAATAGGGTGGATAGCCTTCCTAAGTCCTTTCAACATTTCTTATATAACTATACATATATAGACATGCAATTTACAATATAAAAGCATAAACTAAGTTTTGTAAAGCCTTTTGAACATGATTTCTATCTAAGAAAAGATCGACTAGATGTCAATCTATAAAACGGGTTGAAAGCATGTGTTTGGTAAAACAGTTTAAGTATAAAGAAACATTTGTTCAAAACACAATTATAAATGAGTTTGAAATGAAACATACAGTGTATAATGAACAGTTTAATAAGGAGTTTTAAACATATAAAACATTTATGAAAATCATGTGAAGAAACTGTTTGGTAAAACGGCTAATGAATAGCAAATCATTTAAATGCTGCTTATTAATCACATGTGATTGATATAATAACTAGCATGATTCTACTTGTATCCCCCCATAAAACATTACAAAACATTTAAAACATTGATTAAGGGGTATGAACTCACCTGTTGTGAGTGGTACTGAAGAACTGAATAGGTAGGATGGCTAGGTGTCAAGTGAAGTCTTGGACACACTCTATGATCCTAGTTAACATATAATATCACATATATGTATCAAATTAGTCTATAAACAACTAATAAAAAATTCAAGACACCCTAGGACATGCTAAACACCTTTATCAAGTGTTATTAACCTCTAGGATTGCATCTAAGTGTTTGTAGGGAAAGCTATTGTGTGTAGGGTTCAAGGACAACTCCATAAGGGAGTTCACGGCCCTGATATCACTAACAAATGAGTTTACGGTCGTAAACTCATGAGTTTATGGCCACAAGATCATACTTATATGACCATTTTGTGTGTGATTCTCTACAAGACTCTAAGAAGCATTTCTACTTAATGGCTTGGTCTATGGAAGAGTTTAGGGCATTATATAACTCCTTTTAGGATTTTACGGCCCTGGGACCAAATCCCATGGAGATTAAGGCCGTAATATCCCTTGGAAGGATGTTTGTGGTGTTTTCAAGTCCCTAATTTAACTAGGAACTAAACTAGGCTAGTGTACAAGGCTTTAGAAGAGGTTATAGCACCTTTTGGCCCTATTTTTTGGAGTTCATGGCCCTGGAACTTCTTGGGCCGTGAACACCTTACTCTTGGTGTTCTAATGGTGTTTGCTAGTCCTAAACACATTAGGGTATATGTCTAAACTAGTTTCATTGCTCAAGGAAGGGACTAGTGCATCTTTTGACCCCTAAAGAAGGGTTTACGGTCCAAGATGTTCTTGAGCGGTAAACTCTTAGATCTTAGTGTTTTCCTATGATTTCTAGTGTATTAAGCATATAAGAAGCTTTAAAACAACACTAGATAGAAGTACTCACTTTTCGGGATGAAAGTCCGAAGATCCTTGAGAGAGAATTCAGCTTTTCTCTAGTTGGAAATGGAACTAAAGAATAAATATGGTTCAGATTCCTATATATAGTTCTGGGATTTTTGGCAGAAAATATTTTATTCACGCAATGAACTCTATTATCATAGAGTTTTGAAATAACAATGTTGCACAAAACCCTAGTGCATCCACTCTCCTGATATCTCCTTATGTGTAAATCCTGAAATACTCAAACTTATACCCAAAAGTCTGGAAATTCACTGTAACTGTTCTAACTTCTATTGACTTGATATGGTTTGTACAGAATGGAAATTTCGGGTTGTCACATCATCCGCCTGTTAAAGAGAATTTCGTCCCGAAATTAGAATTTAGGTAAGGAAGTAGGTATGAATGATCGAGTCATGAGGTGGAAACTTCCTAATCGATTGGGTTCTCACGTTCCTAAGTGAATTCGGGTCCTCGGTTGGTATCCCAACGAACCTTCACTAACGGGCGACTGCGTTGCTTCGTCTGCTTGACCTCTCGATCGAGGGTCACTACGGTTCTAACACGAAGGCGTGGATCTCGTCTAGTGGACTTACTAGAGTCCTAACGGTAAGGTATGGTTTCAAGATCGAGACGTGAAGGGTAAAATATACGGTACTGAGTTCGCGGAGTAGGTCTAGTTTGTGCGATACAGGACCGATTCTGGTAAGAATCTCGGAGGTCCTATCTATCTTGGATTTAGCTTTCCACGCTTTATGAAGCGTATTAAGCCATTCCCAGAGTGAGACTTCCTAAAGAATTTGGTCTCTCACTTGGAATTCCAAAGGTTCTTTCTCTTGCTTAGCTTCCCAGTCAAAGGCCACCCCTTGATGGGTCAAAGCCGTACGGGTTTCTGAGTTTTGTTCACATGACGATGCGATTACTCGTAGTCTTGGGCAGTCTTCGTCCTGACGTTCATATTTAGGATTCATACATGGTTTCACAATCACAATATCGTGTATACGAGTCGTATATAATTAAGATTGAAAAAGGTAGTCGAATAACTGATTCTTCTTTAAGCTCACATCCCATCGAGGAAGAAGAAGTTAAAGTGGAATAATCAATTCTAAACCTATAGAACATTGATTATATATCACCCCTATGTATACATTCTTCAGCGACAGATCAACCGTATGGATCTTTGGATTGAACTTGACGTACTGTACGAGTGGTACTTCGGGGATTTCTTCGGAAAGAAAAAGAACTATGAGGTACTCCATGCATGAGTACTTCTGTGTTCTGAAATGACGGCTTCGCTAAAAAGACATTTAATGAGAAAGAGATGTACTTATGAAGCTGGTATGGTGCGGATCAAATTGAACCTAGTTGTATGATAATGTCGGAATCATAAGGAAAATTAAATACATTAGATTTGAACATAAGGCGTTACAGACAAACACAACCGTGCAACCATCAATAGAGTTACAATACTTTACACTTACTACAAGACCATTACTACGAATGAGGTATACTACAAAGACAAGTATACGTAGCATGAGCATCCCTATACAGACAGGATCTCGCAAAAGGTAAGACTCTAGTTGCACTAGTTCTGGATAGTTTATAAGTCTGTTACAATGAAACGTCTAAATTACATTAACGCGGTTTCGGAGCAGGTTCTCCTGTAGCTGTGATCCTGAGAATCTTCCCATTTGCGCCAGAGTTCTTTGCTATAGGGCAATCCTTCTTGAAGTGTCCTATTTCACTGCATTGGTGGCATGACTAGCTAGTACTAGCATTGGTGGCATGACTGGCTAGTACTAGCATTGGTGGCGGGAGTGCGGTGTTTAGCCAGTGTTATGTGGACACGAGTGCCTTCCTCATTACTCGACCTTGGAAATTGCTTCCTAAAGCATTCTGCAGGAGTTGCAACTTGTGGCTGTGGCATGGCAAGTCTTTGGGCTCTCTTGCGCTCCTTTTGGATTGACGATATCGTCTCTTCTTTTCAATCTTACGGCTTTGCAAGTCCATAACTGTTGCCATTTTTTGGTTTCCTGGTTTGGTACTACCATCGGAACTCTCGAATCCTTTATCAGTCTTGCTTGTGTTGCCCGAGTTGATGTGTGTAAGGAAAGTTGTCACAGCAGCTGCTATTACAGCTTGTAATGTAGCGGCGTCGATGTGGAGGATAGGGGTTTCGTTGCTCGACTGATTGTTTCCGGATGACGACATGACTCTGTAATACGAAAGATAAAGATTTTGTGATCGATTCCGGTTGACTCTAGATGTACCTCGATTGTTCAAGAAAAGAGCAAGAGTATGTTCTTGAAAGTTTGACCTACATCCCTATGATGCAGTCCTAGCATAGAATGGAAGTGTGTTCGTGTATGTTTGACCTACATCCCTATGATGAAGTCCTAGTACTGGGTGGATGTATGTTCGTATAATGGTCTCAAGACGTTTTTCGTTCAAGCCGAGGTATCGTTTGTTGGTGAATAACATGATCCAACCACTGAAAGAGACATGGAAATGTCTCCGGAGCTAACTTGCTATAGTCCAATGACTTGACTAAAGCATGTTTCAGATAAACTCTAATGAAAGTATGATAAGAGCACTTGAATAAAGAACGACACAGGAGTTAGCCGACTGTCAATATCTTTGATATTCATGATGTACAAGTTCGGGAAAATGACCTTGTACAACGGTCTTACATCATATCTAGAGAAGATAGTTCTTGACAGCATAAAGACCTAACCAAAAGTACTTACGGTACAAGATAATTTCATATAAAATGCCTCATCGGGCATAGACAGAAAAAACGATTCCTTTTAACAAGGAAAATAAAGTAAAGCATCTACTACTGGCGACGGTCATCCCTCTGGTGAACTTTCAGTTCAGCCAGTTGACGTTCCACATCAAGTAGGTGTCTTTCGTACACTCTCTGGCGTACTCGGAGTTCTATGACTTCGGCTCGTGATTCGGCTAGTGCTTGCAGCAGGGTTTCATGGTTTCTCTCAGATCTCTCGCGAGCATCTTCTAGACGAATGGTGTGGAGGGTATGCATTCTCGCATCGGCGACAACTTCTGTGATCTGATGTAGGGCTGTCCTGCCTTGAATCTCATTTCGGGCCACTCTGCGGACCAAGATTGGCAAGATTCGGTCTGCTGAGCCCCCATTTCTCAAGTCGTAGAAGCTTCGGTCACTATTAAATGGCATGGGCTGATCTTGTCCTTGGCTCCATGTTTCCAAGCATTCCACCCACTCAGACGTCGGGCCATGAAAAGTTGGACGAGGGTTAGGAATTGGAACGGGAGTTGCCTGGGGTAGGTTCTCAACTTCTGGTTCGGAGTTAGCATCGTCCGAAAGGTCTTCATCATGGTGATCATTCACAGGGATAGGATGATCATTCTCTGGTTCTTCTTCAAACCATCCAGCAATGACCTCATTCGGAAGGTACTGGTTGTCGTGGGGATGGAGTCCAGCCATGTTATCTACGCGAGAATTGGGGTAAGAAAATAATTATTAGACGAAATATCTAGATAATTATTTAGAAAATCTTCATTAGTTACATTGCTATTTTTGAAGTGCATACCAGTTATATGTAATCGAAACAGGATAGGCCTTCGAATAAGTGACCTTAACTCCAAATTCACACAGAATAGGGGTAATCTAAAATTTTCACAGATTCTAAGTCTATAACATCCTAATTACATATATCCTTAGTGTATCCACTTAGCAACTATCAACTTAGTAATGAAGATCATGTTTTAGTTCTCAAGTATCAAGTACTTATAGTAACAACAAATACTCCTAAAGTATTTTAAGTTTAATGTTATGTTCTACTATTCTCATTGTGGTATTGTTGGTAAGATTTTAGACTTTTTTCAACCACACAACTACACTTAGGCACATGCTAGTCAACCCTCGGATAATATAGGTGATTAGGCTATATCTTCCCAGTTTTGGCCATATGTCTCTAAGTCCACCTGTGTTGCCCAACAATCGTAATTCTTTTGTACGGTCCTAGTGACACTGATTTTAGTATGAATGCAGGCACATATACTTACTTAAATATTCTATTATTTAAAGTATAAACTCTTGGTCAGATTATTTTTAATCCCAATGTATTTATAGTTAGTATATCTTTTATGGGTTGATCTACTCAATTCACTATAAACAATGCTCTGATACCAATCTGTCACACCCCAAAACCATGAATGGCGGGAACGTTCTGGGGCGGAGGACGTCATGTACAGTATCAAAACAATAAAAAGTAGTAAACAAGCAACAACATCATCCATTGCATTAATAATATAATTTTTAACACAAGTGTGTTCTGTAAAATTATAATAGACACTAAAGCATAAACCAAAATGAAAGATGCGTCTTGAACGAGCACCATCTTCCTTGAACCTTGCATCGGTACCTGTCTATGGTTGACCTGAGGATACAAGTTATTTTGAAAGATAGTATCAACTTTAAAGATGGTGAGATCATAAGTCTTTTAGTGTCTTAATTTGTATGTAAGTATTTGTATGTATATGATGTAAGTATAGAAAATGTATATGAACTGTAAGTATGAAAATGTTTTGAATGATCCTAGGAAGCCTTATGTTTCCTACTAATTGTATCCTTCAACAAAGGCATCTAGTCTCTATGTGTGTGTCTCTTGTAAGAGTGTGTATTTTCCCAAATCTAACTATCATTAACCAAAAATATATTTTCTACATTACCGTGCGTCATGTGAATGTTCACGAAGTGAATGTAATGGGAAAATCAAATAGTACTATGGTGTAGTGTCGAACTACAACCGTACTAATTACCTTAAGTCTAGGGTAATTCTTATAAGTACTGTAGTATTTGTAATAAGTGACTACTTCTGTACTCCTATTGCCTTATTTGAGGGATAAGGCATAAAGTGATGGCTAGATCCCAGGCTAGATGCTCCCCTGTCAAAGGGATTTTCGGACCTTTACACGACCCCTGCATATTTGCACGCCGTGAACGTCCACATTACTATGATCATGTATACCCAATATAACTATCAAAATGCATTGTGATTCATTAGTATAGTTAGATCCTGAACTCGTTCCATGCTATAGCACCTAGTGATGTCTGTCTTACTATCGTATATATAAGAGTACTCATGTAAACGTATGTATGTATACGTACTCATGTAAGCGTAATCATGTAAAAGTATATGAACGTATGCCTTTGCTACCCAAAGGCACTGAACTGACTGAAAGGAACTATAAGTCCTTTAAACATTACTTATATAACTATACATATATAGGCATGCTTATAACATGGTCTCTATGTAAACGTATCTATGTAAATGTACTCATATAAATGTAATCATGTAAACGTACTCATGTAAATGTAATCATGTAAACGTACTCATGTAATTGTATAGTAATGTACTATAATGTTCTGCGTGTGCTAGCTGTAATGTGTGTTCTCTCTCTATCTAGCATGTATAATAATGTACTGTGTGTACTAGCTGTAATGTATGTTCTCTCTATCTAACAAGTATTGACTCATGAATGAATTGACTCATTGTATGATATCGTGTTCTAGTAATAGTTCTAGTATCTTCCTGAACTACCCCTATGGTAGCTTACTAGTAATGTAACTGGTACGTATGAACATGGATGTATACCCTTGCTACCCAAGGGTATTGAATGAACTGGAAGAACCTTTATGACTATATATGTACACATGATATATAACTAATATTTAAACGACCTTCGGATGGGTACCTGATATCCCACCAGACGACATCTCAAGCGCGAAAAGGAAATAGGGTGGACAGCCTTCCTAAGTCCTTTCAACATTTCTTATATAACTATACATATATAGGAATGCAATTTACAATATAAAATCATAAAATAAGTTTTGTAAAACCTTTTTAACATGATTTCTATCTAAGAAAAGATCGACTAGATGTCAATCCATAAAACAGGTTGAAAGCATGTGTTTGATAAAACAGTTTAAGTATAAAGAAACATTTGTTCGAAACACAATTATAAATGAGTTTGAAATGAAACATACAGTTTATAATGAACAGTTTAATAAGGATTTTTAAACATATAAAATGTTTATGAAAATCATGTGAAGAAACTGTTTGGTAAAACGGCTAATGAGTAGCAAATCATTTAAATGCTGCTTATTAATCACATGTGATTGATATAATAACTAGCATGATTCTACTTGTATCCCCCCATAAAACATTACAAAACATTTAAAACATTGATTAAGGGGTACGAACTCACCTGTTGTGAGTGGTACTGAAGAACCGAAGAGGTAGGATGGCTAGGTGTCAAGTGAAGTCTTGGACACACTCTATGATCCTAGTTAACATATAATATCACATATATGTATCAAATTAGTCTATGAACAACTAATAAAAAATTCAAGACACCCTAGGACATGCTAAACACCTTTATCAAGTGTTATTAACCTCTAGGATTGCATCTAAGTGTTTGTAGGGAAAGCTATTGTGTGTAGGGTTCAAGGACAACTCCATAAGGGAGTTCACGGCCCTGATATCACTAACAAATGAGTTTACGGTCGTAAACTCATGAGTTTACGGCCACAAGATCATACTTATATGACCATTTTGTGTGTGATTCTCTACAAGACTCTAAGAAGCATTTCTACTTAATGGCTTGGTCTATGGAAGAGTTTAGGGCATTATATAACTCCTTTTAGGATTTTACGGCCCTGGGATCAAATCCCATGGAGATTACCGCCGTAATCTCCCTTGGAAGGTTTTTTGTGGTGTTTTCAAGTCCCTAGTTTAACTAGGAACTAAACTAGGCTAGTGTACAAGGCTTTAGAAGAGGTTATAACACCTTTTGGCCCTATTGTTTGGAGTTCATGGCCCTGGAACTTCTTGGGCCGTGAACAGCTTACTCTTGGTGTTATAATGGTGTTTGCTAGTCCTAAAAACATTAGGGTATATGACTAAACTAGTTTCATTGCTCAAGGAAGGGACTAGTGCATCTTTTGACCCCTAAAGAAGGGTTTATGGTCCAAGATGTTCTTGGGCGGTAAACTCTTAGATCTTAGTGTTTTCCTATGATTTCTAGTGTATTAAGCATATAAGAAGCTTTAAAACAAAACTAGATAGAAGTACTCACTTTCCGGGATGAAAGTTCGAAGATCCTTGAGAGAGAATTCGGCTTTTCTCTAGTTGGAAATGGAACTAATGAATAAATATGGTTCAGATTCCTATATATAGTCCTGGGATTTTTGGCAGAAAATATTTTATTCACGCAATGAACTCTATTATCATAGAGTTTTGAAATAACTTTGTTGCACAAAACCCTAGTGCATCCACTCTCTTGATATCTCCTTAATTGTAAATCCTAAAATACTCAAACTTATACCCAAAAGTATGGAAATTCACTGTAACTGTTCTAACTTCTATTGACTTGATATGGTTTGTACAGAATGGAAATTTCGGGTTGTCACAAATTAGCAGAGTTACCTGCGCTAAGATCGCCAATACCATGCGAAATTTTAACAATCTACTAGGCAACGACAAGGTCGGCAGCTAGCGTCGTGTTAGTGGCCAATAGAGGAGGCAAGCAAGTGCCTATATATTTTGTTAGGTGTATATTGCAAGGGGTGGAACTAGGATACTTCGACATAGAAAAGTTACTGTTATCATTAGTCAATGCGGCATGGAGATTGAGGAGATATTTTTTGGCACTCTCGATAAATGTTTTGACTAATGCTCTTAAACAACAAGTGTTGCTAAAACCAGAAAAATCAGGGCGGCTAGCAAAGCGCGTGGTTAAGTTAGGGGAGCATGAGATCAACTATAAACCACGTACTAGTGTCATGGCTCAAGCATTGATGGACTTTATAACGAAAATTAAAAATAAAGGAGAGGTATTAACATTAGAAGGGTTGTACATTACCAATATAGACAATGGGCAAACTCAGGAAGAAGAATAGAGGTTACATATGGATGGATCTTCATGCAATGAGAGGGTGGGAGATAGATTAATACTAACCAATCCGATAGGAGAAGACATAACATATTCATTACATGAAGAATTGATATCATCTAATAACGAGTTAGAAAACAAAGCACTTATAGCATGATTTCAATTGGCAATTAAAATGGGGTGCATACACATATGTGCCTTTGTAGATTCAGTGATTGTTGTGAACCAAACAAATGGGTTGTATGAAGTAAGAGGAACGAATTTGTTACAATATGCGAATAAGGTGAAAGCATAAACAACCTAATTCAAGACATATAAGTTACAACATGTACAAAATCGAAAACAAGTGAGCAGACAAATTAATCAAGTTAGCATCGTTGATATTTTCACATCTCACAAAGAAAGTGCTAGTTGAGGTGGTACAAACCAATTCAATAGAAGAAGCACCGATGGTCTTAGAAATAGGAGAACTAAATGAATGGAGGAAAAAATAATAGAATATCCAAACGACAATAAATTACCACCAGACGAGCAGCAATACTGGAAAGTAAGAATCAAGGCACCTTGCTTCGTAATAGAGAATATAACACTATATAAGAGGGGATACCTCACCCCCACAATTAAGGTGTGGAAATGGAATAGCACGGGCACACAAAAGAGCATAAACATTGTTACAAAAGATAACAAGATTGAGATACTATTGGCCGACCATGTAATAGGACACGAAAGGCATTGTATATAAGTGTGCGAAATGCCAAAAGCATGTGCCTATACCACGGAAATCATCAACATCAATGATTAGTATCAGTAGCCCTTGGCCTTTTGCATAATGGGGCATATACATTATGGGACCATTCTGAGAACCACCTGGAAAAATAAAATTCTTAGTAGTAGCAATAGACTATTTCACAAAATGGGTAGAGGTAGAACCTCTAGCTAGGATAACTAGCCACAACATTATCAAGCTCTTTTGGAAGAAAGTTATATGTTGATTTGGAGTCCTACATACACTTATTTTGAATAACAACGCCTAACTCACAATTAACCCATTTTGGGAGTGTTGTGAGGATCTATACATAAATCAAAGGTTCACATCTGTAGCATACCCAGAAGAGAAATGCCAAATAGAATTAACCAACCGGACAATAGTGCATGGTCTATCAGCATGGCTAGACACAGTTACATGATGATAGGTCGATAACTACAAAGTGTTTTATGGGAATACATAACAACGCTAAGAACAACAACAAAACAAACACCTTTACGCTTGTTGTACTGACCAGAAGAAGTAATCCCATTAGAAATGACGGTCCTAACGAACTGGACAACTAATTATGATCAAACCAACAATGATACTGGACTATAGACCAAATTAGAGATGATCATGGACAGAAGAGTGATAGCAGTGATACAGAAAGAACACTGCAAGAAACAAACTGAGAGTTATTACAACCAAAGAGTTAAGGGAAGGTCGTTCAGAATAGGGGAGCAAGTTATCTAAAAAATTAAAGGAAGCCGACAGGAACCATAGGGTAAGTTAAGACCAATATGGGAAGGCCTATACAAAATCAAAGAAGTTAACATGGATGGGTCATACATCTTGGAAACAATGAGGGGAGAGGTTATACCAAGGTCATGGAATTTGAAAAACTTGTGAAAATTTTTAACTGTAAAGGGGAAATGCATTGAAAACATCTAAAACAACACAAAATATATAAGAGGATGACCAATATACAAGTAGTACGATTAAAATGTCATCTTAGTACATTTAATCATACTAGTAGTACGAGAAAAAGGATGTATCGGTACACTTACTCTGTGAATTATACTAGTAGTATGAGACAAACGAAATCTCAGTATACTTACTTTATGGTCCTAACAAAAGCTATACCATGTGAATCGGTAAAATTGAGAAACGGAATCTTCGACTATGAGATTTTTTCTAATCCATGTGTCATGTCCATACAAAATCTTACAGAATGAAGGAATAACTGATCACTTATCGTAGGACCAATGCTTGATTTGAATCAGAATTCGGCACTGGCTTTGGAAAGCACTCTTTGTTGTTTAGTTCAAGATCTATACTTGCAATTGTTGTTACAGACTTATCCAAGTTGTAGACTGTTGGATTAAGGTGTCTAAGCAATTAACTAAATTGGTATATATTCTTGTAATTAGAAACAAAGTCCTTTTGAGTTGTATTTATAACTAGAACTTGGTTAGAATGACATTTGTAGAGAGAGGATAAGTTATAAGATTTTTATTTGATTGATAAAGTAATTGGAAATTATGAGGAAATATTTTGTTAATATATTATGTGATTAATATATTAATTCGAAATGGAAAATTGGTTTGTTAAATTATATGATTAATAAATTAATGTGAAATCAGTTAGAATTAGTTAATTATTAATTAGAATTAATTTAGGATTAACTGAAATTAATTAAAGTTCCAAGGGTTTAGATGTAATTGTTCATAATTGAGAAAAGAAAGAAAATTCTAGAACCCATATAGGGGTTAACAAAATGTAGGAGTATTCTAGGTTTCCGGATTATACCTAAAGCTGATAAGGACATCATATTTGAATAGAATAAATATAAATACTTTATTATTCAAATCTAGGGTTTTCCTTGTCTCTTCCACACTAGAAATAGGACCCCATGGAGGTCTAATTTTGTGCATACTCTTACTTGAAAGATACTCTGGCCTGAAAATCTCCTCCTTCATCTCTCCTTTTGTCTTCTAGTTCTAGGGTTTGGGTGTGAGCCATTAGATGCACCATCATTTTGGTGCTAGGATTTCCCAGACCTACATTACAAGGATATTGAAGTGATTTGTTTACTACCAAAAATCAAAAGGTATGTAACTCTCTACTTGGTAATTTTGAATTACTCTAGGGTTATGCTAGTTTTAGTTGTTCATTATTTCATAATTGTTTTCCGCATTGTACAAATTTTTTTTTCCATAAAACCCAACAGGTTTGGCATTCCACCTGAAATTATATGTGATAATTGATCTTAGTTTATAGGAGCAAACACAAAACTTTTGTTCAAGTTGGGGAATCAAGTTGATCACTTTCATACCTGTCCACCATCAAGAAAATTGTCAAGATGAGTGAAGCAACAAGATCATAATCAATATCTTGAAGCAAAGACTCACATAAAGGAAAGGAATTTGAACTGAAGACTTATCGCTGGTCCTTTAGGAAAATAGGACCACAACCAAGAAATCCATAGGATAAACACCATATTCTGTGTATTTGGAATGGAGGCAGTAATTCCCCCAAAAGTCATGATCCTCACTGCTGGGAAAAGATTCTACAACCAAGAGCGAACAAAAGGATGTTAGCTAAAGATCTTGACACACTGGACGAACTTAGGGATCTTACCAACATCCAAATAGCCGCATATTACCAAAGAATTGACAAATATTACAACAAAATATCTTATAAGATTCCAGGTAGGATATCTTGTTCTTAGAAATGTATTCCAAAATACAACTAGACATAATGAAGAGAAACTTGATCCAAAACTAGAAGGTCCAAACCTTAAAGCTTTAGAGGCCAGAAAAGGAGCATATTGGCTCTCCACCCTGGACAGTCAAGTGTTACTAAGATCCTAGAACACAATACATCTTAAAATCTATTCTGCTTAGATTGAAGATCTTGGTCTAAGATAATCAAGTATGTTTCTCTTTCTTAATT
Source organism: Lactuca sativa (assembly GCF_002870075.4). Lineage (NCBI taxonomy): Eukaryota > Viridiplantae > Streptophyta > Magnoliopsida > Asterales > Asteraceae > Lactuca > Lactuca sativa. Next base: position 117,657,469 of record NC_056624.2, read on the forward strand.
CAATAGTCAATTATACATTCTTATTCCTAATAGTTACTTAAGAATCAGAGGGGTTTTAGCTAAGCTAATACCCACACTTTATCCAAGATCTTTGTAATGCAGGCGTCAAAGATATTGACCAATATTTTAGGGTATGATCACCTTTCCTACGATTTAAAGAGTCCAAGATACCATCTAATTTTTTAAATACTTATGTCTTTCTATGAGATTAGGGTTAAAAACCTCACTTGCACACATAATTTCTAGTGAAAGTCAAAGGATATGTGGATTGACTTATGCTTTAGTAACAAACAACCTCCATATTACTAACTATTTACTAGAACTTAAGTAAAATTCAATGGAATGGCATGGGCGTTTCATATATTCGAGAACTTATACCTATGCATTTAACATTAACATGTTAAACTTAAGCCAAGGGAATATCCGAAGGAAGTGGAAAATCTCATGGGAACAACCCTCAGACGACATTATCCCTAGATTTACAACATATTTATGCTTTCAATTGGTGAGAACATAATCATGTTCACTAAGTCATAGATATACAAACCTAAGGTCCAAAATTCCTAATATTTAAAAGAACGAGGATACCGAAGATATTAAACAAAGTATCCATGATATTCCCAAGATGTAATCTCAAGATGACAAACAAAATCACTTCGGCTCAAGTTATCATCCTAAGATATCATTCCAATATTTCATCCCAGGATACTAGGTGTAAGGTGCACAATCCTCATAATATTCTTGAATTATAAGACTATTCCCTACTCATTATCCTAAACCTCTCTTCACAACGTGCCATATTTTCAACCTTACACTCAATTTTTTGCATATTGCATCAAATATATTTTTCATTCATGAGCATGTTTTTATCAGAATATATTTTCTCAAATATGTCTTTAAGAATATGGTATAGTATTTAAGACTATTCTAAGTATTCAAACACAAATCCTTTTGCCTTGTATCTTAATTTAGAATCTTTCATGCTTGATATTTAGTTCTAACGCAAACAAATGTTTCTCATAGAAAAATTATTTTAAAAAAGGAAGATCTCAAGTCATTACTTGATAAATGTTTTGTAAAAATCCTAGGAAAATATTTTTAAGGATATGAGAAATTTTCCTAAGAAACTATTTTAACTGCCCATCATTTTCCAAAATAGAAATAGTTCCTTGTCCACAAAGACGCTAACCCTAGTTAGACTATTACATCCCAAATATTGTATTCAAAAATAATCCAAAGTTACTTATCCAAACAACCAAAAAAAAAAGAAAAACAAATACCTCAAGAAGCCATGTCCTCACCTTTTTTTGGACCCTCTACATCCTGATCCTCAACATTCTCTCCTCCAACTTTCTCATCTTCATGCTCCACACCATTAAAGTTCTTCAAAGTCTGATCACACTTAGTCTTGTCACAAAATTTAACTATGTTCTTCTCAACATCCTCCACCATACTCGGTCTAGCCTCTAATACCGACAAAGGCAAGTTTGTCTTTCAATTCATCCATTTCCTCCGCCATTCTCTCCAACTCCTACTTCTTGACAGCTATCTCCTTTACCTATAATGCAAGCTCTTTATAATTTCTCTTCATATCTATTTGAAACCTTTTCTTGGTAAGTTCAAGCTCCTTCTTAAGTTCTTCAATACCTTTCAGCATTAAGGTAGTAGCTTATAACCCAAGAATTTACATTATGAAAATATCTCTAAAATATAAAAAATGGATGAACATGAAAACTTACAGGTTGAACCAACATGCTCGCTTTTTGTTTAACCTCAAAAGGATTAAGCCCGTGAAACACTTCTTGACCCTCTTCCAAAGTAAAATTCCCTTCTTTGGATCAAGGCTTGTTTCATTGCCTTCTAACTTATTACTACTTGTAGCAGTAGATTTCTTAAACTTCACGACATGATTTGTGGAAAGGAAACCATCCATGTTAAAAGGGGTACTGAGAATAGCACATGAACGAGTTTTCCTTGTTCCTGATCACAAAACAATATTATCAACCAAGACAAGATTAAACTAATTAATAATATCCGATGACACACCTATAGACATGACTGGGTTTGAATCCTCTATCTCGATAGATGAGCTAAAGTTTCCTGGAAGAAAAGCCTCTACCAGTCTAAAGCCCCTTTTCTCCACTGGAAGCTTCAGAAACCCTTGGTCCTTTTATTTTGGTATCCTCTTGAGGAGGAAAAATCTCATCAAATTTCAGCATTATCCAAAGGAAAAAAGAGGAGAATAAAAATCAAGTGGAGAGCATGTTATAGAGATACCCAAAATGCAAAATGTTCACCCTCAGATAGCCAATCCTCGGAAAGAAGGCCTCGACAAAGGGAACTAGCCTTAACGAAGAAATATCTCCTTTTCCAATCATAATCTATGGCAAAACTTTTATAGACTAAATGAGGACTTCCAATTTTCTCTTTGAGAGCCATTCCAGAATAACCAAAAGATTGGAGCCTATACACACTCGCTATTTTAGAAAGCCCAAGGCTTAATCCCTCAGTTTCATTAAGACGATGAATCAAAAATAGAATACGACAAACAACTGGCATGAATATGGCATACGAGAGTTTGGTAAAATGAAAGAACTAAGAAATCAATTAGGGTAAGGGAAAGGATAGACCAATAAACAAGGAAAATCGTAAAAGCAACCCCAAGATGGAGAGAGATGATCTGCTCTTAATTTTGGCCCGTGAATTTTAAAGATTGATTCTTGAGGAAACTTACCTGGTGATCAGAGCACATCAACGTCAACGTCCGAAAAGCTACTATCTTTGCTTTCGTTCTCAGGAAAAAAACTTAAATCAGTGAAATCCTAAACAATGGGTTTCTCATAGCTAGCCTTAGGTCGAACAAGTCTTTTTCCTATGGTAAAAAAAACAAGGATAATAAGAGAATGGAGAAGATCAAAAGTTTCCTAAAGAGAAAACCCCGATGATCGTAGAAAAACTAAAGGAAGGAAACATTGTAGTGGGTTTATTTGAGGCTTTTCAAGTTGAAATATCGGCCATTCAAAATTTAAACTTCCTATGATTATCAATGGATAAGATTGATGGTAGAAAAACATGCCACTTCACATCAGGATGATCTATTTTCAAAACGCTAGAAATCCCAAATCACACAGGATTTTGGATTGATGATTTCTTGGTAAAATTGATATGAGTACAGTTTTCAACATACTATTCTTTTATCTTAAACAAGAATTAGCGTCCTGGGTAAGCCCAAGATACAGGACCTAATCAACATGAAAGTTGGATCAAACAAAGATCAAGGAGAATCCCAAGATTCTTGAAATTTTAGTTATTATCGTTATTTATAAAGACTAACTAGTCACATGCACATGAGAAGTTACACCTCTCATCTCTATCTGATTCTCTCGACACTTGAGCACAAACACTTTCTCTCGAAGATCAGTTAGCACTTGTACCTATTTTTATTGACTTAATATAATTTATAAGGTAGATGAGTTTGTCACATCCTGAGGTTTTGTGCTGGAGTTCTAAAAGGGTTAAGGGATTTCCTAGTATATCACAGTTTTCTTATCTTGATTTTACTTGTTTATGTTTGATTAACCCGTCACAACATTTTTGCATATTTATTTGATTGTCCTTCAATTTACACATTACAATATCACGATATCTTGTTGTATCTTGATATCATTTTGACTACTTAATACATTTTTTATGTCACTACTACAAAAACAGGCTTTGGTCACTCGACGTCGGAAACAAGCAGTCACTCATATGATATTTTAAGTAGCTGAATATCTTCATCGTATGACTATTCGAAACCATATTGCCACACCTTATAATAATTAAGTAGCTGAAATAAACTGAAAGATTTTGGCAGAACATTCAACTACTTCTTAATTGGGAGGCATGAATATAAAAGATTGAGTTCGAAACATTATTACTCTATACATAAAAATAAAATATATACTGGTGTAAAAAAAGTGACAAAAAGTGTCCAAATGTCATAAATTGTCATATGAAGTAAATGTTCATGTTGCTAACTCGTAAACTAGAGTTTGTATCACATGATTTCAGTGTAGCAAAAAATCGGTACATATGGTATCATAACTATAAGTGTGACTGAAGTTGAACGTATGTCATAGCTTGCCTACCGTTTATGTGTATAGTCACCTGTTATTTCAAAGTGTCTTTATGGATTTCGAATAGCCACACCATATCACAAATATGTACCGAATGATTTTTATTAGTCACTTGGCAAAATATTCATGTAGTTATTATTTAAAGCAAAAATGATGAAAAAGTGTTAATCATTAAGTTTGATATTAGTTACATTGAGTGTTATTATTTGTAAATCAAGAGGAAATATATTTGGGTTATTCTGTTTAAGCTTAATTAACAATTCTAATGTTTTTATGTTTTTGAACTGTTGTAAAACATACCAGTGTGTGAAATTTATATTTTGTTTAGATTCCATGATTGTTGTATGTAGAATGCATATGCTAGTCTTATTTTATTTAGTAGAATTGACATTATGCTTAGAAAAGATACATCTCAATGTGTCAAATGTATCTTTGGTTTGGATTCATTGATTTTTATTTACTAGAACCGACAGTTAAATAATTAGTATTTGAATTTTAAAAGGAGTTAACATTTAGCGCGCTTGCCTAACTCATTTCTTTGAAAATGGGCATGACGCAAGTTCGAATCGGACTTTTAGTATGTTTTTTGAAAATAATGTGATTTTGACCTTATATATATATACAATATGCAGTGAAGTTTCGCTAAAATGGTATGGTTAAATATATGGTTAAACACTTGCAACTACAATAATTGGCAATGTCCTATAAAATATGGAAGGCATAAGAAGTTACAAACTATTAATCTATACAATCGTTGAAACTTATGCATCCATAATAGGTAACCAACAATGGATCACTCGGGTTTTTTATTGGAATTTTTCTTTGATACAACATTTCCAATGAATCATTTGGATTATTTGATAATGGACTAGAATATTTGTAGAATGGATACTAGGTCAAAAGAAAGAACGTATTAGGGAAGCTTATATAACTATTGGTCGTGATTTTGATGTGCTGTATGGGTACTTGGTCAAATTATTTTGTCGATATTATTCAATATTTGAAAACGTTAAATACATCAACATACATTAAATTATTAACGAAATTATATACATAATTATAGGTCAAAACAAACATAGAAACTTTATTATAGTTATTAACAAAATACCAATCTAAACAAAATAAATTTGTATACAAAATACACCCCTTGCCAATAAAGTAACGTAAATTAAATTAACATATATGACTGAATTGATAATTATAACACACCAATTAAATTTAACTAAAAAGATACAAACAATATTGAAAGTCATTAATACTTAATAATTAAAACCATTTCTATTTTAGTCTTCCAAAAGATATATATGCATCCATTTACAAATATATATGTACAATGAAAAGAGGATTAACAACATTTACAAAATATTAATATCTATTATTAACGAATTTCCTAACAAACCTACAAAGACCACCATACTCTACGTACCAACGACACACCATGGAATACCATTGTGGGTCCTCATCCTTGTCTTTCCTATCCAAAAATGCCTCTTCAATGAATGACCTTTTTCTTCACATTGGAATGTGATGTTATCCGTTGTAAGTTTATGAAAAACATCTACACTCCTTAAAAATTCCAAGGCACCATCAGCATAAACTGTGTACTCTCCAGCTTCCGAACCACACCAACCGAAATGCTGATCATGTAGTTGTTTACCTACAAGTACACATTAAAAACACTATCAATCTGATGTATCAGTTTCTATAAGTATTGCAAATTATAAAACATAAGACTAAATATTATAATATATAGTCTTTGACATTAATATAAAAATTAAAGATTATGTGGCCAATGCGTTGAACAACCTAAAAACATGTATTAATTAACTATATAGAAAATGTGATGTACCTACTATACATACCTACATTACACGTAGGTGGTCCTCATGCTATGAGGATCATCCCAAGCAAAGAATTTGCCTCAAGATGATCCTTATCTCCTGCATCACAGAGAAAACTCATTCCCAAATCAAAAAATTCCCTTATATAAGCACTCCTTCTGTTAACAGATAAAAACAATACCAATATTAAGAAGAAAAACACTAAAAACAAATTAAATCAAATTACATAGAATTAATCAAATTATACATATCACTCCATTTCTATACATAACATCAATGTTTTTATGCGTTTCCCAATTCTGTCTCAATACATCAACCTTAAGATCTTTGGGACCCATCCCTTCAAACATGCGGACGATTGCTTCTTTGAACACTTCACTTTCTTGCCCCGCTGCATATATCTTTTTCGAACTTCTGAAATTGAAATATCCAGTTAATAACTAATAAATCAAGTTATATTTCATTAAATATACATTCACAAGTTAATGTTTATTGAGAATTACCAAATTCATGTAGATATGATGTCTTTTACAGATTCTGACCCTAACATTACAATAATCCGAATCAAAATCTCTAATGTAGACCATCCAACAAAATACAACATCTTGTATTCAACATTCTACTAACAAAATACACATTGCATAAGTTGATATCATTTTTTAAGAAAAAACAGGCAAAATGTGAATACATTGTAAAAGGGTAAGAAAAAACCCTACTTTCATGCACTGATTGTGGACTAAGTACCAATTTCTATAACGATGGGGAAAATTGATTTTGAGAACCATTCTATATTGATAGTTTTGGGGTTTTCTTTGATGGTCAGCAGTTTGATCTTCAGGAAGATTGCTGAAATTCAAAATGGTCTGAAGAATTGAAACGACATGATGGCATCAAAAATATCATGGCCCCTAAAAGATGTAGAATACAAAAAGACCAAATTACCCTTGAAATAATTCCAAATATGTTATTACTAAGGGTATTTTTGTCAAAACACATTATTAAAAAAAAACCTTTTTTAGGAAACAACCAGTGGATTTATCTATGTCGTACCAAGAACCCAATAATTAATGACCGAATGACCTAATTTCCCTTGTAAATACAATGATTAATGTTGGATTACAAAGGGTTTTTTGTCAAAACAAATCAACTCAAACTATATTTGTATTCATATTTATCGTTATCAATTTAATGTTTTCTTTTCAAATTGTTAATCAATATATGGTTGTTATATGAATCATAATAACAAATTATACAAGATTGACATAAAAGGTTAGAACAACATAAAATAAGAAATTGAAATAGAAATTAACAACATCAAAGTTGTAACATCCCATTTCAGCTCGTCCATGATTAAGGTTCGTGGGCTGCAACTTGGGAATGAAGAATCTCGGGGTTGCGACGACTTGCTAGATAAGTACCTTATTTGAGAAAGGTGACAGCTGAGTATGCTGAGTGTACATGTGTGTACACTTAGCGTATTCATGTGCGTGATTTTTAAGTGGAGCCACCTAGTACGTTGGGCGTACCAGAGGGTACACTTGGCGTACTAGGCACATAGTGAAAACCCTAATTTTGGGTGTGTCCCTATATAAAGGGTATGATGGCCTCATTCCTGGCCACCATTCTCAGTCAACAAACCCTCTTAAACCCTAAACCTTCGTTCATAGAGCTTCTGAGTGCATCTGAGAGCCTTCGGGTGATTTTGTGTGTTCTTGGAGTGAAGAAGAAGCTTCAGAGAAAAAGGAGTGAGAGTCCATGCCCTTGGATCTAGGCATATATGTTTTGGGAACTTCATATAGAGGTATAAAGCTTTAAGCTTTCTTACTCTTTTGATTGCTGCATCCTAGTGGAGTATTTTAGGGTTTTTTGTCCCAAAAGTTGGAGACTTTATGATTTATTGAGCTCCAGAAACTATGATCAACCCCCTTTGAGTGTATTTAGTGGTGTTGTGTCATAAAAATAAGGACTTGGACATTGGGATCAAGCCTGGCATGAAATATGAGCATTTTGAGCTAAGAAAGTGAGAGTTTTGTGTGTTTGTGACCTTATCGACCATGTAAAGGCTTAAAGTCACTGACTTTATGGATTAAGAGCTATTAAGGAGTCCAGATATGTGATATGAGCCAAGGTCTTAACTTATTAAGACCAAATGAGTGGAAAGAGTGAAACTGGGAAATATGTTGAGTGTAATTCTAGTACACCCCGCATACTAACCAGGTGTCCCCTGATGGCTAATTTGGACTCGTGAGTATGCTGAGCATACCAAGGGAGGTACGCCTTGTGTAACCTCACTGTGGACTTTTGGACTAAGTCTCATTTTCGGCCTTGAGTGTTCGGCTTGTAGTTTGGGCTTGTTGCAATAGAGTTTTGGACCAGAGGAATATATATATATATATATATATATATATATATATATATATATATATATATATATATATATGCTTTGGGCCCTTGAGTTGGGCTTGCCATTTAGATTGGAGAGTTAGGCCGCGGGAGAGCTCATCTATTATATGGCCTTGATGTGCCCAATGGGTTTTAGGTTATTGATGGGCTGGTTAGTGGACTACCTTTATACCTAATGAGTGAGAGTTTGAACTTAATTCCTAATTGAGTTAATTGTGGGTTTGACTCAGAGATAGAGGTCGGTGCGTAGCAGCAACGCTTATAGGTGTTATTTATCATCTGAGGTGAGTCTTCTCACTATACTTTACCATGAGTGGTATCTATGTGCGATCGTAGGGTCTTATGTGCTTATTTGAGTTATGTCATATTCTGCATTATGTCTTTGTGATTTATGTTGAGTATTGGTATTATGAGCTTATTGAGTTAGGGCCAGAGGGTCCACCCAAGTTTTAGGACCGAAGGGTACCATTGAGACACATTGATTTGTGTGGTATTTTGAGGAACTCACTAAGCTTCATGCTTACCGTGTTATGTGATATGTGTTTCAGGTTCTTCTCAGGACCGCGAGAAGGCGTCGGGTTGATTGTACACACCAGAGAAAGAGTTATGTTGTGAGGATCTTGGATTATTATTAAACAATTATGGAGTTGCGTTTTGTAAATTAAATAAATGAGATCTTTGTGAAATGTGTTATGAAAATTATGTGATTTTAAAGTGAAAATTTTGTTTTAAAATTTACGGTGTTACAAATTGGTATCAGAGCCTTGGTTGGAGGGCTTCGAATGCACCTTCGGGTATATCTGGACTCAAGCTAAGGATTTGAGAAAAATTTTCAAAAGAAACAATTTTTCTAAAACCAGTAGGAGTTTCTAAGAGAAAAACGAGAAGGAGCGGTGTGTACACTCAGCCAGAGCCCGAACGGTGATTTCCCAAAGTACCCTTATTTATTTGTGTTATGAGTTATTATTGAGATATTAGTGATGCATGCTAGAAGGTGGGCTAGGTATTTCATATTTTAGGGCTAGAGTTGCCTGATTTTTTATGCCTTAGGCTAGGAATTTTGCGTATGTGCGGAGTAAGAGTATCCAGCAGGAATCTTTTAGAAAGAAATTTGAGTAGAGGAGTAATCTAGGAGAGATACCTAGACGAGCTTTGGAGGAGCCTACTGAGATAGTAGTTAGATACCCACGAGGGGTAGAGTTGCTTGAGTTTGGTGATACTTTTTGAGTGTGAGTAGAGCAAACGGAGTTGTAACCTAGAGAAGTTTTACGTACTGGTAGAGATTATTCGATGCCCGAATGCTGCTAGCATCGTGCTTTGTGGAACTCTTGATGATGGGAGTCGGCTACCAAGTGAATATGACAATATTTAGTAGGTAGATGGTTGGCATCATAAGCAGTTCTTCAGCAGCTGATGGTAGAGAAGTGAGAGAACCTAGGAAGAGCCTAGGGAGTGACCTTAGTTAGATGAGTACGCTGATAGAAGAACGTGATTGGTGATCGAGAAGGTTGAGCAGCTACTTAGGAAATCTTGGACGATCCGTGTGGAAAGTATGGGTAGATGTGGCAGGTAGTATGGGCCCGTACTACTAAAAGCAGAGGACTCGTACTCAAAACAGGGAGAATTCCAAAGGTTCTAAGTAGCAGATTGAGAGGTGATAACATGGTTCGGGTACCATCATTCATAGCAGATCGAGAGGTGATCACATGGTTCGAGTACTATGATTCATGGCGGTTAGTGCTTCAGGATTTACCCGTTACCTCGTTGTGATTGATTAGACTGAGATCAGATTTGATAGAGTGTGGGGCCAGAGGGCCATGTTGAACTAGTTTTGATTGAGCATACCTTGAGAGAGAAATTGAGTTAGTTCCCAAGAGATTTTTGGTGAGATGCTAGTTGGAGTCACAAGACTCATGGATGAGTAGAGATGATGCTTATTGGAGGATCACGATCCGAGTGAGCATTCGAATGATAGATGAGACATCACCTTATGTCACAAGAGTTGCACTGTCCCCGTTTCCTGGGAGAAAGAAAAGAGAGAACGAGCTTCTGTTTCAGAGTTTGGAGGTAAACCCCATGAGGTAGCATAGGGTTGCAACCTTTTCACCAGAGTAATTGGGCAGTATGTTGAGGCGAGATAACTCTTATACCATGAGAGAGTCATTCGTGGGGATAAGATGGAAGAGAACAAGGATGTGCCTTATTGAAGGAGGCATACTTTTAGTAGCAGTTTTAGGTGGTTAAGAGGAGTATATCGGGGCGGTAGCTCTCGTTGTCTATGTTTTGTATCGACTGTAAGAGTGAGGTCTCTTGCTTTTATGATGATTCCCGTGAAGGGAAGTTGGTCGATGAAATAGAGACGAGGTGCGTGATAGTGCATTATCTCTGGACCGAGATTCAAGACTAATTCAGAACAGTTGGGGTATCCAGTGGTGTGTTGGTCTGAGGCTTCAAGATGACTAAAGGCAGTCACGTGGGAGGATTTTGAAGTTTTTGTCTGAATCACGGGATAATTAGAGTTGATTGGTTACCATTCGAAAGATCATTGAGTGATTATGTGGTACGCTTCAAGAGTCGAGAGTGGTGTACATGGTGAAACCGTCTATAGAGTTGACTACTGGTATGCCAGTTGGTGATTGTTCGAACCCTGAGTGGGAGAGAACTAGGTATTATATTGAGAGGATCAGCGATCCGCTCAAGTATGGTTAGAGAACTAGTTATGGAGATTCGCGGTGTAGACACATGAGACCTGGGATATTGGTGGATGAGGCGAGGTGCAAGGCGAGATGATGTATGTGTGTTTGTTTAAGAAAGGATGAATGAATCCACGGCAGGTGGCTATTGGTCAGGGAATTTATTGTGGCTAGGGATTTTTCAGGTTTGCAAATGTTGAGTTCGAGACAGTTGGGTCGCTAAGTTCAGGGTACAATAGCTGATATTTGCGGGTATAGGTATAGATTGTGATCTGTACTCCAGGAGGGGCAACAGTTTATTTTTCAACCAATTTCTGAGTCAGTATGAGTAGTATCCTATGGGTGGTGATCAGTAGAGGATGGAGCTTCAGATTTTCATCAACTTGTATTCAGTCATTGACGATTCCTCCGTGTTTCATTTTGGGAGATGGGAGTATTTCGAGGTTTCTATTTGCGTAAGTGGAAGATCAGTGGTGGAGGCAAGACAATGTGAGATGATGTCATTGTGTACCGAGGTACCCGAGTATGATGTCCTCAATTTTTTTGGGCATATTGAGACTCAAGTTGTGAGATTGCAAGTGGAGTACCGAGTGACTTTTATTCCAGTGGTAACCCATCAGTTGATTGTCGCCAGAGTGGAATTGTCTAAGGGTGTATCTGTGCTAAGAAAAGTGCCTTGCCTACGAGAACTTTCATCAAGAGTGGTGGTGCATAAGTTGGGTAGGTGTAAGCACCTATCTATGTTGAGCTGCAGAGCCTGAGTGGGAGAACTCAGTGTAATGATGACTTGATGATGATATTATGGGGTGATAAGAGAGCAAGTGGATCTGGGTGGGAGTAATTGCTTGGGATTATTAGGAGAAACCATGGAGTGATCCCATGGTGAGTCAATGAGCGAGAGAGTGTTGTAAGACTACGGGAAGTCGTAGCATCCATGAGTCAGTGGGAGAGGGGATCGTGGTACTACGGGGAGCTGTAGTATTTGAGGGTTAGCGGGAGAGTGTTGTGATACTGCAGGGAGTAGTAGTACTCACTAGTCAGCGAGAGAGTGTTGTGAAACTGCAGGGAGCTGTAGTACTCACAAGTCAGCGAGAGAGTGTCGTGGTACTGCGGGGAGCCGTAGTATTCACTGGTTAGCGACAGAGTGTTGTGATACTACGGGGAGTCGTAGTATTGACTAGTCAACGAGAGAGTGTTGTGATACTGCGGTGAGCCATAGTACTCACTAGTCAGCGATAGAGTGTCGTGGTACTGTGGGGTGTCGTAGTATTCACTGGTTAACGAGAGAGTGTTGTGATATTACAGGGAGCTGTAGCATTCATGAGTCAGAGAGAGGGTGTCGTAAGTCTGCGGCGAGCCGTAGCATTCTTGAGTCAATAAAGGAGCGTTTTTAAGACTACGACAGTAGTCGATAAGAGAGAATATTATTCTTCGGGGAGCTGTGGTATTCACTATTCAGAGTATGACGCAAAGGAGTTCTTAGGCTTGGGTAGCCTTACCATTTGAGATTTCGGGAACCTGGTTGCTAGATCAGGGGTAAGGCTGGGGTCTCCATCACGATCGGGAATTGTGATGTCCCTGGTTGTGGAGGGATTACCATCATCGAAAAGAATTGGAGAGATGTGGTGTGCATAAATTCGTGAATCACAGGTATGAGTTGAGTATCAGATTGGAAATGAGTGGTTCCAATCCTGCTGTGAATCAGACTCTCGAGTTGAAGTTGGGACAATTCGCGTATTGAGTAGGCGAGATAAGGTTCCAGATTCGTAGATGAGTTTCATTTTGAAGGGTATTGATCTCCATCTGGTGTCTTAGACTGGAGTGGGTCAGTTTTGTTAGTATTGGATGAACCGCGAGACATATAGAACCAGTAGGTGGTAGCCGAAAGAGGTCGGAGGTGAGACGTTTTAAGATGGGGCTATAGTATTTGCTTGGGATAAAGTGAACTTCATAACTTGTGTGTCACGGTGAGCCGAGATAGTTATTATGAGAAGGAAGCCGGTAAGTCGTTTTATTGGGTGCCTAGTGGGTAACCTTTGGAGGTTCAACTTGGGTTGGAGTTGACCTGGTGCTTAGTGTTGGAAGGGACAATTGAGAGGAGCTGGGGCTTATGATTAAGGGTATCAGAGGATCGTTTCAAGCTGACTTGACCATTTTTTTGTGTCTGAGGATAGAGTTTAGAGGATCATTCCTTCAGAAGAGTTCTGATAGCTTTTCAGGCGGTGGGTCCTTAGTGGGATATGACCCTTCCGTTCCTCTAGTGTTCGACAGGGATCCATTGGAGAATCAAAGTTGGTAGTGTGTTCTTAGAGTCTGTTAATCGACTAACAACTAGCATGATGATGTTTTGCGAGGGTGGTCTGGCAGGGAGACAGACCACTAGAGTTTTCAAGCTCTAGAGAGTCAGATCGAGTATCACAGCGGTAGAAGGGTCTGTCCTTCTTCGGGGTCGGGAGTTCTTGATAGGTTTAGGTGAGCTTAGAAGAGATTGTTGTATGATATGATATCCTTTTGGTGGTACTGATGGGTTTTGAGCATTCTAGCACTTCCTAAGTGTACATGCAACCCTAATAACCTTGGATCTATGTTTGTCTAATTCTCATGCAAAGTTGATTTCCAAGCTTATGATCCTATCTAGCATACATGGGGAACAATTTTAACTTAAATGAAAGATACAACTACATACCTTGTTGATTTTGATCCTTGAAACCTTGTGAGCCTAGCACCCCAAGTGTGATGCCTCAAATGCTTCACACAACACCAAATGCTATGGAGTAAACTTGGAGAGAAAGTATAACACTCTAAAAATCGGCTCTAGCCCTCAAGCATGCATGTGTATGTCCGATTTTGGGAGAAACATGAGCTTTATATAGTGTTGACACATCTAGGGTTACACCATGTAAACCCTAATGTGTCATGACTCTTCATTTCCATGACCCATGGGTTTGTAACACCCATGGAGCCTCCATGGAGCATCCCATGGGTTCAACCTAACTTGATTATCCATGGAGCCTCTTAGCCCACTCTAAAAGTTATGGATGATTTACATAATCAACCCATATATTTAAATAGTTATCTTTTGATCACTTAATTAATTTTAAATTAATTCTTGATCAAACTAATTAAATAATATTATTAATATATTTGAACTTATAATATATTAATAAACCACAAATGTTATTTCTCTCTTTTAGTCTATCCAATTGCATGGTGCCATGCAACCCAAATGGACCATTCCGGGTCGGGTCAAGTACGTACTAGAAATATTTATGGACTTAGACACCTTATCCAACAGTCTCCCACTTGGATAAGTCTAATAACTATAACTGCAAGTATGACTTCAGGAACTGATCGGCAATCGTAGCTTTTTTCAAGGTTTCTAGGAACTAAGAAGATTATGATACGCCATTTCAGATAAGGGATCATATAATCCTCTGTTCCAGATATCAGCCGGACAAAAACATGGAACATGGTCTTGCTTATTCTCCAGCAGTTTGTTTCCCGATTTCCGATTTGTTTGACATAGAACTTAATTGAACACATCAACTGTACATAGGTTAAAACAAAATCATTGAGGGGCCCAGATATCAGCTTCTAATCCAAGAAGGCATAGATAAACTTCGACTCATATGCTTGCTCTACTACTTGTTAAATTACACACAAACGCACGTTTTAAAACATCGAATTACCAATGCGTTTTCGTACGATCAATGCATAATCAACTCATAGTTAACAAGTCATATCTCTAGGTTTGAAGACTTATATGATACTACCGTCTCGTGATCACTCGAGATAAATTCCATGAAGTGATACCAGCGAGCGTGGGTTGAATCCAATACTCAGAACTTATGAGCACTCATGAGTGTTGAGGCCATGTCCAACACCTTAGACCTCTACAACCAACTCATGACAATGTTAATTCATATCTACTCCCGACATATGACCGACTGTGGATAATTTGAACAATATGTAAAAACACAACACAAATATTCGGGAAGTCAAAACATGCAAAAGAAATAATAGTAAATGATTGACAAAAGATAGCAACACTTTACTCATGAATAAACACAATTTTTATTCATCATCAAATGTCAAATACATTTTACATATTTCAGAATTATCTAACTACTAAAACTTATATCATCCTTCAGCCCTATGCTCTTAGCATGCCGGAGATGCTTAACCCTACCCAGTCCCTTCGTGAGGGGATCTGCCGGGTTCTCATCTGATGATACCCTCTTTGCCACGAGGAGTCCTTCTTCTATACAATGTCTGATGAAATGATATTTTCTATCAGTGTGTCTGGATCTCCCATGATCCCTTGGTTCCTTTGCTAAGGCAACTGCACTTTCACTATCACAGAAAATCTCTATGGGCTTCGATATAGCTGGTACAACTCCAAGGTCTCCAATGAAGTTCTTTAGCCATATAGCCTCTTTTGCTGCCTCTCTTGCCGCTATATACTCTGATTCGCAAGTTGAATCAGCCACTGTCTCCTGCTTGGAACATTTCCAAGAGATTGCTCCTCCATTTAAGGTAAAGACCCAGCCCGACTGAGAGCGGAAATTATACCTATCAGTCTGGAAGCTAGCATCACTATACCCTACAACTCTCAAGTCATCACTCCCACCAAGGGTAAGGACCCAATCCTTAGTCCTCCGCAGGTACTTGAGAATATTCTTTACCGCTGTCCAGTGAGCCTTACCAGGGTTCCCCTGATACATGCTAACAATGCTTATAGCAAAGGCTACATCAGGACGAGTATAGGACATAGCATACATGATCGAGCTTACTGCCGAAGCATAAGGTATACGACTCATTTCAGCTATCTCTACCACAGTACTCGTGCTCTGAGTCTTACTCAGTCTAGTGTTACTCTGGATGGGTAACTCTACTTTCTTGGAATCTTGCATGCTGAATCTCTTCAGCACCTTATCCAAGTATGTACTCTGACTAAGTCCAATTAGTCTTTTACTCCGGTCTCTCAAGATCCTTATCCCTAGAATATAGGCAGCTTCTCCTAGGTCCTTCATAGCAAAACACTTCCCAAGCCAGGACTTAACTTCCTGCAGAGTTGGGATGTCATTTCCTGTGAGTAGTATGTCATCCACATACTGTACCAAAAAGCTAACTATACTCCCACTAGCCTTAACATATACACAAGATTCATCTTCACTTCTCGAAAAGCCAAACTCTTGGACTTTCTCATCAAAGCAGAGATTCCATCTGCGAGGTGCTTGCTTTAATCCATAAATGGATTTCTCAAGCTTACACACTCTATTAGGGTACTCTATGCTGACAAAATCCTCTGGCTGATTCATGTAAACATCCTCATGAAACTTTCCATTAAGGAAAGTGGTTTTGACATCTATTTGCCATATTTCATAGTCATGAAATGTAGCTATGGCTAACAATACCCTAATAGACTTAATCTTGGCTACTGGTGAAAAGGTCTCATCATAATCAACTCCCAGAATTTGAGAAAAGCCCTTTGCAACCAGTCGTGCCTTATAGGTGTGTACATTACCATCCATGTTGGTCTTCTTCTTGAAGATCCATTTGCACCCAACTGTCTTACAATATCCTTTTGGTGGTACTGATGGGTTTTGAGCATTTTAACACTTCCTAAGTGTGCATGCAACCCTAATAACCTTGGATCTATGTTTGTCTAATTCACATGCAAAGTTGATTTCCAAGGTTATGATCCTATCTAGCATACATGGGGAACAATTTTAACTTAAATAAAAGATAGAACTACATACCTTGTTGTTGATTTTGATCCTTGAAACCTTGTGAGCCTAGCACCCCAAGTGTGATGCCTCAAATGCTTCACACATCACCAAATGCTATGGAGTAAACTTGGAGAGAGAGTATAACACTCTAAAAATCGGCTCTAGCCCTCAAGCATGCATGTGTATGGCCGATTTTAGGAGAAACATGAGCTTTATATAGTGTTGACACATCTAGGGTTACACCATGTAATCCCTAATGTGTCATGACTCTTCATTTCCATGACCCATGGGTTTGTAACTCCCATGGAGCATGCAATGGGTTCAACCCAACTTGATTAACCATGGAGCCTCTTAGCCCACTATGTAAGTTATGGATGATTTACATAATCAACCCATATATTTAATTAGTTATCTTTTGATCACTTAATTAATTCTAAAATTAATTCTTGATAAAACTAATTAAATAATATTATTAATATATTAGAACTTATAATATATTAATAAACCACAAGCGTTATTTCTCTCTTTTAGTCTATCCAATTGCATGGTGCCATGCAACCTAAATGGACCATGTCGGGTCGGGTCAACTACATACCAGAAATAGTTATGGACTTAGACACCTTATCCAACAGGTACTACAGAGGTTATTGGGTTCGATCTATGTATGAAAAAGGAGCAATTTTCGAGGGCAAAATCTAATTCAAGTGGGGGAGAATTCTAACATTCCGTCTCGGATCGTCCGTGATTAGGCTTCATGGGCTGCAACCTGGGCATAAGGAAGTCTCATGGTTACGATGAGTTGCTATAAGTGTAAGGTATCTCGTCACCTTTCCGTGGATATGAGGTTCATTAGAAATGGAATTATATCGAGGAAGAAACGGAAGATTGAATTTTTGGTAGGATAGGTCCCTTATTTGAGAAAGGTGGTAGTTGAGTACGTTGAGTGTATGTGTGTGTACGCTTAGCGTACTCAAGTGCGTGATTTTTAAGCGGAGCCACCTAGTACGATAGGCGTACTAGAGGGTATGGTGGGCATACTAGGCACAGAGAGAAAACCCTACTTTTGGGTGTGTCCCTATATAAAGGATATGATGGCCTCATTCCTGGCCACCATTCTCGGTCAACAAACCCTCTTAAACACATAACCTTTGTTCATAGAGCTTGTGAGTGCATTTGAGAGCCTGTGGATGATTTTGTGGGTTCTTGGAGTGAAGAAGAAGCTTTGGAGAAGAAGGAGTGAGAGTCCAGGCCCTTGGATCTGAGCATATATGTGTTGGGAGCCTCATATAGAGGGTTAAAGCTTCAAGCTTTCTGAATCTTTTGATTTGTGCATCCTAGTGGAGTATTTTAGGGTTTTTGTCCTAAAAGTTGTAGACTTTTTGAGTTATTGAGCTCCAGAGAATATGATCAACCCCCTTTAAGTGTATTTAGTGGTGTTGTGTCATAAAAATCAAGACTCGGACGTTGGGATTAAGCCATGCATGAGATATGATCATTTTGAGCTAAGAAAGTGAGAGTTTTGTGTGTTTGTGACCTTATCAGCCATGCAAAGGCTTGAAGTTTCTGACTTTATGGAGTAAGACCTATTAGGGAGTCTAGACCCGTGATATGAGCCAAGGCCTTAACTGATTAAGACCAAAGAGTGGAAAGAGTGAAACCGGGAAGTACGCTTAGTGTAATTTTAGTACGACCCGCGTACTGACCAGATGTCCCCGATGGTTAATCTGGATTCGTGAGTACGCTGAGCGTACCAAGGGAGGTACGCCCCGCGTAACCTCACTGTGGACTTTTTGGCTAAGTCTCATTTTGGGCCTTGAGTGTTAGGCCTGGAGTTTGGGCTTGTTGCAATAGAATTTTGGACCAGAGGAATATATATATATATATATATATATATATATATATATATATATATATATATGTGTGTGTGTGTGTGTGTGTGTGTGTGCTTTGGGCCCTTAAGTTGGGCTTGCTATTTAGATTTGAGAGTTGGGCCTCGGGAGAGCCCATCTATTAATTGGCCTTGGTTGGCTCAATGAGTCTTAGGTTATTGATGGGCTGGTTAGTGGAATACCTTTAGACCTAATAAGTGAGAGTTTGAACTTAGTTCCTAAATGAGTTAATTGTGGGTTTGGCTCAGAGATAGAGGATGTTGCATAACAGCAGCGTTTATAGGGGTTGTACATCATCCGATGTGAGTCTTCTCACTATACTTAACCATGAGTGGTATTTATATGTGACCAAAGGGTCTTATGTGCTTATTTGAGTTATGTGATATTATGCATTATGTCTTTGTGATTTATGTTGGGTTTTGTTATTATGAGCTTATCGAGTTAGGACCGAAGGGTCCACCCGAGTTTTGGGACCGGAGGGTCCCACTGAGACACATTGACCGCATGGACTTATCTGAGTATAGAAATAAGAGGCTAATGAGATATGTGTGGTATGTTGGGGAAGTCACTAATCGTCATGCTTACCGTGTTATGTGATATGTGTTTTAAGTTCTTCTCAGGATCGCGGGATGGTGACGACTTGATTGTACACACCAGAGAAAGAGATATGTTTTGAGGATCCTGGATTATTAATCAAACAATTATGGAGTTGCGTTTTGTAAATTAAATAAATGAGATCTTTGTGAAATGTGTTATGAGAATTATGTGATTTTAAAATTAAATTTTTGTTTGAAAATTACAGTGTTACATAAGTAGATAACAAAGTCTAAATATTAAAATGACAAAATATTCAAAAAAAATTAAGATCTAATTTGTTTATTAAGCTTATTACATTTCGTATTTATCATTTTACTCCTTCTAAGAAAGTCTTCAAGATATTTTACTTATTGTTTTTCCGCCTTGATCTCGTCTTCAAGATATTTGTATACAACGTCTTTGTGAATCAAGTTAGTTGCCTTGATCCATCTTTTCTTCTCCTCAGGATTCTGGATGGAAGCATCAAGCCTTGCTTTGATTGCGTTGATGTGAATACATGAGTAAGCATCATCGATATATTTTGTGAGAGCAAGCTTCTTCACTTCAGACAAAATATCCAAAAAATTGTTAGCATTGTATGAAGAAGCTATTCATTTGGAATGAAGTAAGATGTATAAGATGTGGTGGTAGATAATATGCATATGTGGGGGATTGTAACGCCCGCGTTTCCAGGCTAGGCATTTTCGTTGATGTAATAGTCTAGGTTAACCTTTGTAACCCGTTTTGAAATAATAGAAGTATATTATTTGAGTACTATGTGTTTTGTGCTTAGTTGCTTAATTATGTGATTTGATTAATTAAGAATAAAATGAGCGTCAAAATTTAAGTATATTATTTGAGTACTATGTGTTTTGTGCTTAGCGGTATGCAGCCCGAAATACTCTTTTTGAGATCGAGTGGTTTTTAGTCGAATCAATCTAAACGAGAATCGAAGATCTCGTTGTTGGTATCAAAGCGATGAAAACTTAGCCGAGAACGGACGTCAAACGAAGAAGTTATGAATTTATAACGAAGTTTTTCTGACCCAGCCTACTAAAAATAAATAATAAAAATAAAGTCAAAAATTAGCCGACGGAGTCTAAACGAAAGTTGTAGAGCGTAGTCTCACCTACACGTGGATATAAAGAACGTCGAAAACGGAGTTCGTATGAAGAAGATATGAATTTCCGAAGTTTATTAAATAATTTGTATTTAAATTTAATCTTTAATTCGGATGTATATCCGAAGGAGTCACCGATCTGACCCGAAGTACGCCCAGCGTACCGCAAAGCATGACGCACCTCGCACTCGAGTTCTTCGGATGACGCATGCAGTGACGCATTCGGAGGCCTACGCCCCGCGTAAGGCAGTACGCCCAGCGTACTCCGAGGCTCCAACCTCCTATAAATAGGATGCGAGGGCAGCCGGCTCATTTGCTCTTTTTCTCTCTTCTCTCTCCCGTTTTGCATCTTTTTGCGTGCCAGAAGTACCCCGAAGCCCCGGTATCATTCCCGAGCCCCGAAGCAAGTCCCGAGGTCCTCAAGTGAGTGTATACCACCTTTCTTAAACACGATAATAATACAAGTATGGTTTGAGTGTATTAAGTATATAGTTGTGTATATGCGTGAGTGTGTGGTTACTTTCTTCTAATGCATAATTATGAAGTATTTTATACGAAATACGTGTTATGTGTATAATTTTGTGGTTATGTGTGTGAATGTGTATTCACTTTCTTCTATCTCATAGATATGATTTATTCTCTATGAAATACGTGTTATGTGTGTGTGCCTCATCTGTTACGTGGAATATGTATTGATTAAAGCATGCTATACAGGTTTTTAAACTATGTATAAAAATGTATATTTTTATCTACTAATATGTTGGGTAGAACATGGGTAGATAGTTGGTGTGTAATAAACAGATGAGAGGCCTCGTTGTTGTTTTGATTCAGTCATCTAGCGGAGTTTAGATGACGACCACAGACTTTCCTAGACAGTCCTGTGGAACGCTAGCAGGTTCGCCACCTGTAGGTGTTAATGAACTTGGGTGTTCATTCGTTGTACTCCATCCCCCTCATGGTTGCCTGATTTGACTTATATTGCTGAGGAACCCCCGAAGCATGTGTTGTCGCCCTGATGAAATATTCTTAGACTAGGTCCCTTATGTCAGTTGTCTTAGGGATGTAATGTAAGAATAACGGGAACGGATAATTGGGTTATTGTTGGTTGGAGGAATTAAATATAATTATTTATTGTGGGTTGAAAACCCTATATGCTCACCAGGCTCCCAAGCCTGACCCACTCAGTTTTATTTGTATTATAGGAAGTGGCGCAAGGGCATGAGATGGATGAACCATCAAGTTGTTTTGTTTACAAGTCTGTATCTGTATATATTTGTTGAATGACTTGTAATGTTATCGTTTATGCTTTATGGTCTGTATCGGAACATGACATCCCGAGTTTTCATTATATAATGAAAATGCATTTCTTTTATGAAATGCTTTGGTAAACATTGTTTTATCACGTTTTGTTTTTGGGAACAAATTCCTCAACTCTTTCAAATCAAAAGGATTTACTCTGAAATTATTTTAAAAGCATAAATGAAAATTGGTCTTTTCTGGCCGAGATTTTGGGGATGTCACGGTTCGTATCATAGCATTAGTTTAAGCGAACTAGGAATTTGTAGGATTTCTAGACTTAAACTTAGAATGCTAAGTGAAATTTTGAGATATGTATCTGTTATGTTTTAGACACGAGCACTAGTTTATTTTAGGAAAGTTGCCTAAAATACTTTATGTGCTAAATGTTATATGTTGCCATATATGATATTATTTGTTCGGATCTATGGTTTGTTGCCGACCGGATCTAGAAACCTTATGTGTGTAGGATTCTAAGCGTACATCTACGATATTAGAACTAGCATGTAAACGTTTCGGAGTGATAAGGATGATTTGAATATCTATCGTGAATGAGGATCTAATTTCACCTTATTCGGTGTATAGATCAAAAATGGTGAGAACAAGAAGTGGAGTTGGAAATGCTGATGAAAACAGGAATCAACCACCAGTGATTGAACAAATGCCTGTCGTAGCAGCAGCACCTGAGCCAATAACCATGGCTGGTGTGCAAATGATGATTCAAACAATGTTGGATCGTCAAATGGAGGAGACTAGGAGGTTGCTTCAACAGAATCGTGAAGAACTATCAATTCGTGTGGAAGAGCCCGAATTAAATGAAGGGCACTCGGAAGGTGGAAACTTCAGTGGGTCTGTTAGTCAAGCCAACCCACCGATAGTTAGGCAAAACAACCATGATGGAAGGAATGATGGAATGGGATGCAAGTACAAGGACTTTCTAACTTGCAAACCATCGACCTTCAATGGAAAGGAGGATCCGATTGGAGTTATAGATTGGATCTCCGAAATGGAGTTAGCCTTCATGACTTGTGGCTGCAGAGGCAAGTTGCAGACTATCTATGCAGTGCGTCAATTCCGAGGTGGAGCCGTTTGTTGGTGGAACACTCTAGGGAAGACGTTAAGCCCTAATGAGCCACTGCAATTGTCATGGGTAGAGTTCTTGGCACAGTTCAAACGCAAGTTCTGCTCGGCTCAAAATCTGTTGGAGTTGGAGAATAAGTTTTTGACATTGATGAAAGGCAGCATGTCAGTTGATGAATACACCAATAACTTCACCGATAAGATGGAGTTTGCCTTGCGTATCGTCCCAGACGAGTTGACAAAGGTGGACCAGTATGCGAAGGGACTCCCATGGGAATACGAGGTGCCACTACGTCATGCACATACTCTAGAGGCAGCTATCTGGGCTGCCAAGTCTGTTGAGAACATGATTAAGGGGAGAACCACCGACAAGGTTGAGGTTGGTAAGAAGAGAAAGTTTGAGGGAACATCTGGTTCCGGTAAGAAAAGCAAATTTTCGAAATCTGATTCGAAAAAGTTTGGTGGAGGAAAAGGAGGCGAAGAGAAATGGTGTGATAAGTGTAAGAAAAAGCACTTTGGGAAATGTAGTGAGGATGTAACCTGCTACAAGTGCGGAAAAATTGGGCATTTTGCCAATGAGTGTCCGAACAACAAAAGGATGTGTTTTGGTTGTAATGAAGAGGGGCATATTTTGAAAGACTGTCTGAAGAAGAAGGAGGCAGCAAAGCCCAACATTCCACCAAAGCCGAAGGCGAGAGCCTTCCAGATGACACTTGAGGCTGCGAAAGATGAAGCTAATGTCGCTTCAGGTACCTTTCTCGTAAACGAATTACCTGCTTAAATTTTGTTTGATTCTGGAGCCAACTACTCCTTTATTTCGCATGAGTTTGGTAGAAAACTAGCCTTGCCTGTTGATAGACTAGATAATGCTTTACTAGTCGAAGTAGCTAGTGGTAAGTTTGTACCTATTAGCCATCGTATGAAAAACATCTTAATCGATCTTAATGGGAATAAGTTTCACGAGGAATTATTGCCTATCGAACTTAATGGTTTCGACATCGTTCTGGGAATGGATTGGCTTAGCGCCAATGATGCCGAAATTTTATGCAAGAAGAAGATAGTTAAAGTAAACCCGTCTGGGAAGGATTCATTTATGGTGTATAGGGACAAACGGCGAGTAAATTCTGGAATCATTTTCCTAATGAAAGCCAGGAAGTGTTTGACCAAGGGATGTACATCATATTTAGCATTTGTGATCGATGCTAAGAAGGAAAAGAAGGTGATACAGAGTATACCAGTGGTGTGTGGTTATCCGGAAGTATTTCCCGAAGATCTTCCTGGATTACCACCTAATAGACAAGTAGAGTTCAGAATAGACTTGTTACCAGGAACCACGCCAATAACAAAAGCACCATATCGATTAGCACCAACGGAGATGAAGGAGCTGATGATGCAACTTCAGGAGTTATTGGACAAAGGTTTCATTAGACCTAGTTCATCGCCCTGGGGAGCTTCGGTGTTATTTGTGAAGAAGAAAGATGGAAGTATGAGAATGTGCATCGATTACAGAGAGCTGAACAAGGAAACAATAAAGAATAGATATCCGTTGCCGAGGATTGATGACCTATTTGATCAATTGCAAGGTTCGAGCTATTTCTCGAAGATCGATCTCAGGTCAGGATATCATCAGCTAAAAGTAGGAGAGTAAGATATCGAGAAAACTACATTCAGAACTAGATATGGACACTACGAGTTCTTGGTTATGTCGTTTGGACTAACCAATGCTCCAGCAGCGTTCATGGATTTGATGAATAGGGTTTGTAATCCGTTCCTTGATAAATCTGTGATAGTGTTCATACACGACATTTTGATTTACTCGAAAAGCCAAGAGGAGCATGGCAGACACTTACGAGAAGTGTTAGAAGTCTTGAAGAAAGAGAAGCTGTATGCAAAGTTCTCTAAGTGTGATTTTTGGATTCGTGAAGTCCAATTCTTGGGTCACGTGGTCAACCAAGAAGGGATAATGGTTGATCCAGCAAAGATTGAAGCTGTAATGAAGTGGGAACAACCGAAAAGTCCCACGGAGACCCGAAGCTTTTTAGGATTAGTCGGATATTACCGAAGGTTTATCCAAGGGTTTTCTTCGATTGCTACTCCATTAACATCTTTGACCCACAAAGGAGCTACTTATGCTTGGAGTGATAAGCATAAAGAAGCATTCGAGAAGCTAAAGAAGAAGCTATGCGAGGCACCGATACTTTCTTTACTCGATGGAGTTGAAGACTTTGCTGTTTATAGCGATGCGTCTGGGGTTGGATTGGGTTGTGTTTTGAAGAAAAGAGAAAAGGTGATAGTATATGCATCTCGACAGCTGAAGGAGCATGAAAAGAATTACCCGACTCATGATTTGGAGTTGGCAGCGGTAGTTTTCGCTCTGAAAATATGGAGGCATTACATCTATGGCATGAAGTGCAAAATTTTCGCTGATCATAAGAGTCTCCAATATCTCTTTAATCAGAAGGAATTGAACATGAGGCAACGACGCTGGCTAGAGTTACTCAAGGAGTACGACTGTGAGATGCTTTACCATCCCGGTAAAGCTAATGTTGTTGCTGATGCTCTCAGTCGGAAAGTCAATCTTGAAAGGAAGAGGCAAAGAGCGTTGAGAATAGAAGTT
Source organism: Lactuca sativa (assembly GCF_002870075.4). Classification (NCBI taxonomy): domain Eukaryota; kingdom Viridiplantae; phylum Streptophyta; class Magnoliopsida; order Asterales; family Asteraceae; genus Lactuca; species Lactuca sativa. The sequence continues at coordinate 117,682,834 of NC_056624.2, forward strand.
GTCTCGACCATTATGGAGAGTATAAAGAAAGCTCAAGAGGAAACTTCTGAGAAGAACGACCGAAAGGAGGAACGTTTGGGCAAAACGTTGGTGTTCGGTGTAAACAGTCATGGACTGAAGGTGTTCCAAGATCGGATTTGGATACCTAAGACAGGAGGAGTCAGAGATCTTCTGATGGAAGAAGCTCACAAAACCATGTAATCGATTCATCCCGGTAGCACTAAAATGTATAAGGACCTAAAACCATACTACTGGTGGCCGACAATGAATCTTGATGTTGCAAAGTATGTGGCTGAGTGTGTGACTTGTGCGAGGTAAAGACACAACATCAGAAACCGTACGGGAGTTTAGAACCATTGCTTGTGCCTATGGGTAAGTGGGAAGACATTGCTATGGATTTTGTCACTAAACTGCCCAGAACAAAGAATGGTCACGACATGATTTGGGTGGTCATTGATCGATTCACTAAGAGTGCACATTTCATAGCAGCCAAGGAGAAATGGCCTATGGAGAAGCTTGCAAATTCTTACGTGAAGGAAATTGTGAGGCTTCACGGTGTTCAGTTAACGATTGTGTCGGATCGTGATAGCCATTTCACCTCAAGGTTTTGGAAAAGTCTACAAGAGGAATTGGGTACCAAGTTGTGTTTAAGTACAGCTTACCATCCGCAGACTGATGGTCAGAGTGAAAGAACAATACAAACACTTGAAGATATGCTGAGAGCATGTACCCTAGAATTCCTAGGTAACTGGGATGAACATTTACCTTTGGTAGAATTTTCCTACAATAATAGTTTCCACTCGAGCATAAAGATGACACCTTATCAAGCTTTGTACGGACAGAAGTGTCGTACGCCGTCTTGTTGGCTTGAGGCTGGAGAAAAGCAGTTTATGGGTCCCGAGATGGTCCATCAAACCGCTGAAAAGTTGAAAATAATTAGAGAAAGAATGTTAGCAGCTCAAGATCGTCAAAAGAGCTATGCTGACAAGAAGCGAAGGCCAATGACCTTCGAAGTTGGAGATTCGATTTTGCTTAAAGTATCGCCGTGGAAGGGACTTATAAGATTTGGTAAAAGGGGAAAGTTGAGTCCAAGGTTTATTGGACCGTTTAAAGTTCTTCAGAGGATTGGGAACCAAGCCTACAAGCTTGAACTACTAAAGGAACTTAATGGAATTCACAACACTTTTCATGTTTGTTATTTGAGGAAGTTCACGGGAGAAGTTCCCGATATAATTCCAATTTCTGAATTGAGAATTGATGAAAACAAGAGGTTAATTGAAGAACCAGAGGCAATTGCTGACCGAAAGACTAAGAAGCTTCGACGCAAGTTGGTCGAATTAGTGCTTGTTCGTTGAAAACATTCGAATGGGCCAAATCTCACCTAGGAAACAGAGAGTGACATGTTGAGTCGCTATCCGCATTTGTTTGTTGATGTGTGATTCCGGGGACGGAATCATCCTAAGGAGGAGAGAATTGTAACGCCCGCGTTTCCAGGCTAGGCATTTTCGTTATTGTAATAGGCTAGGTTAAACTTTGTAACCCGTTTTGAAATAATAGAAGTATATTATTTGAGTATTATGTGTTTTATGCTTAATTGCTTAATTATGTGATTTAATTAGTTAAGAATAAAATGAACGTCAAAATTTAAGTGTAAAATAAACTTGATATCTTTGGATAATGTTGTAGTAGTTGAAACGAGGTTTCCGAATATATAAAGAACGCCCAAATCTAACTTCGTACGAGGAAGTTATGATTTTCTGAAGTTTCGACTTAGCGGTATGCAGCCCAAAATACTCGCTTTAAGATCGAGCGGTTTTTAGTCGAATCAATCTAAACGAGAATCGAAGATCTCATTGTTGGTATCAAAGCGATGAAAAGTTAGCCGAGAACGGACGTCAAACGAAGAAGTTATGAATTTATAACGAAGTTTTTCTGCCCCGGCCTACTAAAAATAAATAATAAAAATAAAGTCAAAAATTAGCCGACGGAGTCTAAACGAAAGTTGTAGAGCGTAGTCTCACCTACGCGTGGATATAAAGAACGTCGAAAACGGAGTTCGTATGAAGAAGATATGAATTTCCGAAGTTTATTAAATAATTTGTATTCAAATTTAATCTTTAATTCGGATGTATATCCGAAGGAGTCACCGATCTGATCCGAAGTACGCCCAGCGTACTGGCATACGCCCAACGTACTGCGAAGAATGACGCACCTCGCACTCGAGTTCTTCGGATGACGCATGCAGTGACGCATTCGGAGGCCTATGCCCCGCGTAAGGCAGTACGCCCAGTGTACTCCGATGCTACAGCCTCCTATAAATAGGATGCGAGGGCAGCCGGCTCATTTGCTCTTTTTCTCTCTTCTCTCTCCCGTTTTGCATCGTTTTGCATGCCAGAAGTACCATGAAGCCCCGGTATCATTCCCGAGCCCCGAAGCAAGTCCCGAGGTCCTGAAGATCCCGAGAAGTAAGATTCCCGAGCCGAAGCTCTGCCCGCGAGAAGTTCGATTTTTGTGGAGATCTTCCAGATCTGCGGAGAGATACTACTTCTATAAGTCGTAATGCTGTCTGATCATCTTCAGATCAAGTGAGTGTATACTACCTTTCATAAACACGATAATAATACAAGTATGGTTTGAGTTTATTAAGTATATTGTTGTTTATATGCGTGATTGTGTGGTTACTTTCTTCTAACACATAATTATGAAGTATTTTATACGAAATACGTGTTATGTGTATAATTTTGTGGTTATGTGTATGAATGTGTATTCACTTTCTTCTATCTCGTAGATATGATTTATTCTCTATGAAATACGTGTTATGTGTGTGTGCCTAATCTTTTACGTGGAATATGTATTGATTAAAGCATGCTATACAGGTTTTTAAACTATGTATAAAAATGTATATTTTTATCTACTAATATGTTGGGTAGAACATGGGTAGATAGTTGGTGTGTAATAAACAGATGAGAGGCCTCGTTATTGTTTTGATTCAGTCATCTAGCGGAGTTTAGATGACGACCACAGACTTTTCTAGACAGTCCTATGGAACGCTAGCAGGTTCGCCACCTGTAGGTGTTAATGAACTTGAGTGTTCATTCATTGTACTCCTTCCCCCTCATGGTTGCCTAATTTGACTTATATTGCTGAGGAACCCCCGAAGCATGTGTTGTCGCCCCAATGAAATATTCTTAGACTAGGTCCCTTATGTCAGTTGTCTTAGGGATGTAAAGTTAGAATAACGGGAACAAGTAATTGGGTTATTGTTGGTTGGAGGAATTAAATATAATTATTTATTGTGGGTTGAAAACCCTATATGCTCACCAGGCTCCCAAGCCTGACCCACTCAGTTTTATTTGTATTACAGGAAGTGACGCAAGGGCATGAGATGGATGAACCATCAAGTTGTTTTGTTTACAAGTCTGTATATGTATATATTTTTTGAATGACTTGTAATGTCATCGTTTGTGCTTTATGGTCTGTATCGGAACATGACATCCCAAGTTTTGATTATATAATGAAAATACATTTCTTTTATGAAATGCTTTGGTAAACATTGTTTTATCACGTTTTGTTTTTGGGAACAAATTTCGCAACTCTTTCAAATCAAGAAGGATTTACTCTAAAATTATTTTAAAAGCATAAATGAAAATCGGTCTTTTCTGGTTGAGATTTTGGGGATGTCACAGGGATTTTATTGGAATAAAGGGCAGATACTTAAAGGTCTATAGTGATTAATATATATATATATATATATATATATATATATATATATATATATATATATATATATATATATACATATGAATATTAGTTGGAATAGGGAATATACATAAATAATATAAAATAATGTCGTCCACTAGTTTTTTACCCACATGAATACACGGTTTACCCATATATAAAATAATAACAATTTTTTTTGTAAACCATCTTCTCTAAATACAATGGTAATTAAAAGCTACCTCTATAAACCAAAAATAATGGCTTATCTTGCATTAAACGTAGCCTTAATTAAGATTTCATCACCACCATTCGAGAAGACCTAGAAAATTTGGAATCACAAATAAGAATAATCGAGGCGCTTCTCCGGTGATTTTTGAATGAAGAGACAAAGATCAACAAAGTTCTAGATGCTCTGTTGAAGGAGGAATTCTTTAACGATATAGCATATGCAGAATACAAGATGGTGCGGTGGAGTCAAGCACGGGAGATTAGAATAAACATTTAGTAGATTATATGATAATCCTGGCAAGAAACATCAAGATGAAGAAGGAGTTCCTAAACATAGTTCTTAAATGATGTTGATTTAGGGTTGCACATAATTTTATTTACTTTTAATCCATTTTTGATATGATCTTATTATGTGTGTAACTACATATGCAAAGTTTTGGTCATGTAATCGACGATAAATCGAATATGAAATGTTCATTATATATGTATTGTCTAAATTACCAAAACAAGATGAATTATATTGTTTGTTATTTAATTTATGTATGTATAATTTTGTTAAATTAACTAAAGTAAAAAGTGTTTCATTTAGTTTGATTAAACTTCCATGACGGAATCAAGGTTTTTAATCCATTATAAAAAGGTTGGCTTTTATGCACGTGACCCATGACCTATATACTTCATCTATTGGTCTTTACAAGAGACTATAACCAATTGCAAATAACCCATGATCCATATATGTCATCCAATTTTCTTAACATGACACTATAATACACTACCACCCAATACACATGACCCATGACCCATATGTCATATCTTGGTCGTAACATGACACTATAACTCAATACACATGGCGCATAACCCATGTATATCATCCATTGGTATTAACATGACACTATAAACCACTACCAACCAATTCACATGACCCATGGCCCACATGTAATCTATTGGTCATAACATGACACTAGAACCTAATACACATGACCCATGGCTCAAATATGTCACCCGTTGGTTTTAACATGGCACTATGAGCCACTATCTCCCAATGCACATGACCCATGACCCATATGAAATTTATAGGGGGTAACATGACACTATAACCCAAGGCACATGACCAAGTCCCATATGTGTCATCCATTTTTCTTAAAATGACACTATAAGCCACTACCACCCAATGCACCTGAGCTAAGACCCATATGTCATCTATTGGTCGTAATATGGCACTATAACCCATTACACATGACGCATGACCCATGTATGTCATCCATTGGTCTTAACATGACACTATAAGCCACTACCACCCAATGCACATGACCCATGATGCATATGTTATCAATTGCTCCTAACATACCACTATAACCCAATGCACATGCCCACAAGACATATATGGAATCCATTATTCTTAACATGACAGTATCAACCACTAACACCAAATACACATGACCCATGCCCGATATGTCATGTATTGGTCGTAACATGGCACTAGAACCCAATGCACATGACTCATGACCCATGTATGTAATCCATTGGCCTTAACATAAGACAATAAGTAACTACCACCCAATGCGCATGAACCATGACCCATATGTCATCGATTGGTCATTAAATGACACTGTAATTCAATGCACGTTACCCACGACACATACATGTCATCCATTAGTCTTCACAAGACACTATGATCTACTACCATCCAACGCACATAACCCGTGACCCATATGTCATCTATTAGTCATAACATAACACTATAACCCAGTGCCTAAGACCTATGACCCATATATGCCATCGATTGGTCTAAACATGACACTATAAGCCACTACCATCCAATGTACATGACCCACGACCTGTATGTCATCTATTGCTCGTAACATGACAATATACCCCAATGTAGATAATGCATGACCCATGTATGTCATCCATTGGTCTTAACATGACACTATAATCCACTACAACTCAAAGCACATGAAACATGATCCATATCTCATCGATTGGTCGAACATGGTACATAACCTAAAATATACATGTCGTGTAAACCATATATGTCATCCATTGGTCTTAGAATGAAAACTAAGCGCCTGTGACAACCCAAAATTTCTATTCTATACAACCACTCAATTCAATAAAAGTCAAAACAGTTTCTGCTAACTTTTGCAAGCTTTTTGGAATAAGTTTGAATGTTTTAAAGTTAGTGCTTCAGAAGTTAACAAGAGAGAGGATGTCCTAAGGTTTATTGTGCATCAACAAAGTTCCAAAAACTCCAAGAGTTTGGAGTTTACGGCCCAAATGGTATTTGGACCGTAAACCCTAATGGCTATATAAGTGAGACTTAGTTATTTTATCACTTTTTCACCATTTCAAGCTAGAACTCAAATCCTCTCAAGTAGCATCCGAATTTTCCTTCTTGATCTTCAACTTGTAAGTGTTTCTAGCCCTAATAAGTTGATATCTACCTTAATCTAGTGATATAACACATTTCCATCCGTGAAATCATTCCAAAAGTGTCGATCTTCAAGTTTCACCAAGAACACCAAGAACACACACTAGTGTTGTTGGACTTTTAGCACCTTTTCAAGCTTCTACCTCATAAGTACTTCTATCCTAGAGTATTATAAGACTTGTTACACTTCTAAACATCAAGAAAACACCCAAGAAAGTCAAGATCAAAGGTGTTTATGGTTCAAGATGTTCTTGGACCGTAAACCCTAAAAATTGTGCCAAAGTGTGCCTTAGTCCCTTCCGATCATTCAAATGGAGAAGTGGTACATGGCCAGTAAACTCCATTAAGGAGTGAAATGTTGCCCTAATCACTTCCTAAGGCTTAGACATGAAGTAGCAATGCTTGGAATGACTTGTTAGACTTCAAAACAAAAAATGGTCAAGGAAACATGAGCTTACGGCCGTTAACTCATGGTTTTACGACTGTAAACTCCAAAGGTGATGGTTTCAAAACCATAAACATCTTTAGGTGCCATTTCACTTCCCTTTGATGAATCACATGTGATTCCAACACTTAATGAAGGTGTTTCCTAGTCCCAGAAGGTGTTTCCTTACGTATAGCTGTTTATAAACACTATATTCATGTAAATATGTGTCCTTATATGTCATCTAGGACTTATTGTGTCTTGGGACATCATTCGTGGAACTTCTCATCCTTACACGCATACCCGTTTGAATCACCCACATCAAGTGAGTTCAATCCCCGTAATGAATCTTTTAACTGTTTTAACTATTTTAAGGGGGGGATACAAGTTGAAAACAATGATAATTGTGTAATTGTTTGTTCCATACATCTTTCAAAATGTTACTTATGTTATTTACAAGTTGTCAAAACATTTCAAAACTCTTTTAATGTTATGTTACTTTATAGTTATACAAAACTCTATTTTTTAAGGTGCAGGCATAATTTAGTAGATAAACGAGTCTTTTCAATAACAGTCCAAGTATAACATTAGTAAACTATAATAGGTATAGTTTAGGAGCATGCTATTCATTACTTCTAGTACAATGAAGCACAAAAAGAGTCAGTTCATACAAGAGTCAAACAAACAGTGAAGAGAATCAAACAATACCATACAGAACATAACAAACAAGTTAAGTTGCTATAGCATGAAAACACACACATGATCTAATTATACCAATGAATCATTAACTCGTTGTTTTAAAGAAAAGGTGATAGTTATATTGGGTATACATGATCATATAACTTTAATGTGAATTACACGGCTTGCAAGAATTTGCAGGGGTCGCGTTTGGTTCCCTTAATCTCTAGACAGGGAAAGTGTTTAGTAGGGGTTCTAGCCTTCACATTATGACTGTAATAAAACAAATATGTTTTTAGGTTATTAGTGCATCTTCATGTCATTATAAACGACATCTGTGTACTTACTTTTCCCATTACTTTCATAACGTGACAGTACCATTTGAAAGTCGAACTATTTTCTAGTCAAGATAGTTATAAGCTAGGGAGAATATACTTTTACAATCGACAATCGGAACAGTCGAGTCTAGCACATGACAGAAGATGGCTTGGTAGAAGGGTACGATTAAAAGTTAGGACCATAATGCTAGTCTTATGATTCCTTAATGTATACACCACATGATACATATATACCAATAGTTTCTGACAGCTAATAGGATGTGTGCTCTCCGCTTCATTTCATGTTCCTCGTTGGGTTGTGGGCTAGGAATGGATTCACCGAATCTATTATCTACCCGATTCTATATACATGTATGCATAGTATACATTAAGTCATCATAAGGGTACCGGGTATGGGTCAGGTTATAAGACATAGAGTCGAAGCACAATTTTTCTAGTACAAAACATACTTTCCAAAGTCAGTACTTTTGGTATACAAAACTAGAAACTTCCCAGAAAAGGGTTTAATCCATTTTATTAAACTGGTACAATTTTAAAGTCTTTAGATGAGTAAATCTATAATACCTTAGTTTATACACCCTGTTTATATATAAAACTAATATTCAATAGTTAGTTAAATGTGTGTTTTCCACCTTACTTCCTGTTCCTCGTTGGGTTGTGGGTTAGGGCAGATTCACTCAATTAACTTTCTATCCGATATCAGATTATATATAGCAGTATAAACTAAGCTATTATAAAAGTAGTCACTGTGGTCACTATTTTACTATAAGAAATATAGGTTTTCTTAAAGAACTTTTCATTAGATATAAAGGAACCATTACAATTAACTCCATGCGTAACAAGTGAATACACCAGGGTTATATATTACAACGATCTAACAACCAATGGGATGTGTGCTATCCGCCTTACTTTCTGTTCCTCGTTGGGTTGTGAGCTTAGGGCAGATGCGCACAATCGATTGTTAGTTTACTCTGATTCTTATATAACTTGTACCCACTTAGTACCCATAGAAAGTCTTGTAGTGTCATTTTACTTAACTTTCATTCAATTAGGAAATATAGGATTTTCTAGAGGAACAGGCGAACTTTTGAAAATAGAACTTACAGCTTACACCACTTTGACATATACATTTTCAACAACATTTGACAACTTACTCACATCACTAAAATCTTATGAACTCGCCAGCTTAATTGTTGATTAACTCTTTCAAATAACTTGTATTCTCAGGAGACTATTAGACAGGTGCTCCTGCTGGGGATTCAGAAGATGAAGCATTATAGCTTCAAGTATTGTTTTGTTATTTGTGTATGAATTCTATGTTTTGTGAACACACACATTGTAAACACTTTCTTTCGAAATGAAACGGTTGTTCATTACTTGCTTACCATTTACATATCTCGTGATACTAAACATGACGTCCTCCACCCCTGAACGATTCCGCCGTTCCGGTTTTGGGGTGTGACAGATTGGTATCAGAACATTGTTTATAGTGAATTAAGTATATCAACCGATAAAAGATATAAAACTTTAAATGCAATGGGGCTTAAGTTCTCTGGAAAATGATATATTTTAGAGTATAACTATAAGTTATAAAAATATACCTACTTGCTCATACATGTACATAATAGAACTAGTGTAACGAGGAGTATTTTAGTCCAAATAAATAATTTATGTGAGAATTTAAAAGACCCTTACGGATAAGTCTATAACCTTGCAAGGTATATTCCTAAAGTTTTATATATAATCAGGATCTTATAGACATAGAATCTGTGGCCTACACTTCGCTATCCATTCCTCTTAAGGGTGTAGTGTTGGGGTGGGATCACTTATTCGAAGGTCTATTTAATCTTCAATTATATACAAAATTGTGTACCTTGTACAATTATAGGAGGATTCCATAAGGATCACCCCATAAAGTTACCTTAAAGCTCATAGGTTCTTTAGTCACTTTCATTCTCGCACGACAAGCCCAGATAAATGTAACCATTTCCTCACAGTATACAACAGAAGTGTCCAGGAGGAACAAGGACAAGTTCATGAGAAGTTTTCAAGGAAAGATCAGCCGAAGTAACCAAAATGTCTTACACATCACACTAATAAATATTAATCATGTTAATTTATCAAGCGAGTGGAAACACTACTCACATTACATGTGTTAGGATTATTTTCTTACATGCAGCTAGTAACAGTTATTCAGGAAACAGATATTCATTCGAGGATAGTTATTTCAAATTCATAAAGTTATTAGGGATAGACTCATTTATGAATTGTTTCTAAAACCTTGTGGAAGTCAGGAACCAATACATCCAGAACTAGGATAACCTTGTCTTTTCAGCTTTCGGCTTGTGTCGATTTCTATAAACTTATTTCGTTTCATCTTTGTTTTCTTTTAGCAAAGACGCCTCCTCGCAGATCACCCAGACACACTGATCTGATAACTCCAACGCCGCCTCCTTTGCAAATAGATATGGCAACTATAAACGTTGTAGTGGCCACGACTGTAGCAATAGCCATGGCTCAATATCACCCCATCAGTACAGGTGGAGGTGAAACGCCTACTGATTCTACTCAAGGTGAGGTCCCTGTGCGCTCGGGAGAGTTCTCCTACAAGGACTTCACCAGATGTCAGCCATTGTCCTTTAATGTCACTGAAGGAGTCATTGCCCTCATGCAATGGTTCAAGAAAACAGAGGCGATCTTCGAAATCTGTTTATGCCCAGAAGGAAACAATGTGAAGTTTGCTACCAGCACCTTCTCTGGCAAGGCCCTAACATGGTGGAACAGCCATGTTAAGTCATTGACCCTATCTGTGGCAAACTCAATAGGTTGGGAAAACCTAAAAGAGTTAATGCGGGAGGAATACTGCCCGTTAGGCGAGATTCAAAAACTGGAACAAGAGCTGTGGGAACTCACTATGGTCGGCTCGGACATAGTGACCTACACTGACCGGTTCAGCGAACTAGCAATTTTATGCCCGGAGATGATTACCTCGGAGAGCAAGAAGATAGAAAGATACATTTGGGGTCTGACTGCTCCTACCCAAGGAAATGTATTATTTTCTAACCCAGCCACGTTCAATAGTGCTAAACGCCTGGCTCAGCGACTCATCGATCATGGAGTCCGCCATGGTGTAAAAGTTCCAATTCCCAAACGATCGAGGGAAGAGGACTATAATCGGAAGTCGGGGAACAAGAGGAAGAAGAAGCTAACAACACAATACACCCCGCAAGAAAAACGAGCAAGTACTATATACGCCGCTACGACACCTACTGCTTCAGCACCAGCCAGTCGATATGTTGGAAACCTTCCGAAGTGTGGAAAGTGCAACTTTCACCACACCGGAGTATGCCGGGAAATACAGTGCCTGAACTGCCACAGAATGGGACACACAGTCCATTTTCTGCAAAGCCCTGGCTCAACCGATCTCCCAAGTCCTCGGAGCTGAAGAAAACCAAGTCTGCTATGGTTGTGGTGAGGCTGGACATTCTCAGAAGGACTGCCCGATACAAAGTAACTCAGGTGCGGATGGACGCATTCTGATGATCACCGCAGGAGAATCTACCCCAGAGTCGTCGACGAGTAGTGGTACATTTTCAAAATAATAATTACTTTTAAAATTAATTTATATTCGTATAAGATTAAAATTTGGGGATAACACTTAAAAGTAACTATAACAACTCACATGTTGAAATAGGTCACAATATTCAAGAGACTAAAAGATCCCTTAGAGAAGCTATTATGGCTCACCATATACATCAGGGTTGTCCGCAACTAAGATGTTGCAGACTTAGAGTGAGTGACTCCGCTTAGGTCCCCTTTCCTTAATTGGCTGAGGATTTGAGGCAGAGATACTCAGTCAACTACCTGGTTCACTTTAAATATTCATAACTTGTATATGATGGGCAATGATAGTGGTACCGAGGAGGATTATGATATAAAGTATCCCCACCAGTTGGTAGAACACTTTTGTTCGTATGTATGCGCACATAGCGGTATGAGACGTAGGAGTGTTAAATTCAATTAGAAAACAGGAAACACGAGAACAGTTACAAAGAGTATATTATCGAACATACTAGGAGTACAGTACCGAGCATACTAGGGATAAATCGTCGTTTATCAGACGTTTCTTTCATTTGACCAAAACTTAGTTCGGTAAAGAGTTCGCTGCTTTCTTTCGTCATGAGTTGGCTTGGTCCTCACCATACTAAGTTCATATGTTTCTATCGCCTCGATCGGCAAGTTCTCGGAACTTTCGTCATTCGTATCGAAGGTCCGACCTAAACCTAAACTTTATCTTTCGTATTCTAAACCCCCGAAGTACTCGTGCGAAGAGTAATTTGTCCTCCGAAGCCTTATCATCAGATGTCCGCAGACCGTCAAGAAATACCACTCGTCCAGCAGACCAAGTTCGAGCACAAAGGCTATGGACGAATGCAACCCACCTATTATGATTTAGTGTATACATGAGGGTAGTATATGATAATGATTACGCAGACTTAGTATGTGTGTTTCCGCCCTATCTCCTGTTCCTCATTGGGTTGTGGACCTGGGCAGAGTCGCACATCTGACCGTCTAACTAACCCTAATTATATACGACTTTTATACATGAGGTAATGATAGATGAACCAAGTATGAATCTGATCATGAACAGAAGGGCAAGGTTGCCAAGTCTATGAGTGAGTATTCTGTCAATCAGAAGAGAGCAACCCCAGTAGTAATGCTAAGAAAGCTAATTTCGGACGAATTTCCTTCTAACGGGGGGATGATGTGACAACCCGAAATTTCTATTCTATACAACCACTCAATTCAATAAAAGTCAGAACAGTTTTTGCTAACTTTCAAGCTTTTTGGAATAAGTTTGAATGTATTAAAGTTAGTGCTTCAGAAGTTAACATGCGAGAGGATGCCCTAGGGTTTATTGTACATCAACAAAGTTCCAAAAACTCAAACAGTTTGGAGTTTACGGCCAAAATGGTATTTGGACCGTAAACCCTAATGGCTATATAAGTGAGACTTAGTTATTTTATCACTTTTCACCATTTCAAGCTAGAACTCAAATCCTCTCAAGTAGCATCCAAATTTTCCTTCTTGATCTTCAACTTGTAAGTGTTTTCTAGCCCTAATAAGTTGATATCTACCTTAATCTATTCCAAAAGTGTAGATCTTCAGGTTTCACCAAGAACACACACTAGTGTTCTTGGACTTTTAGCACCTTTTCAAGCTTCTACCTAGTAAGTACTTCTATCCTAGAGTATTATAAGACTTGTTACACTTCTAAACATGAAGAAAACACCCAAGAAAGTCAATATCAAAGGTGTTTACGGTCCAAGATGTTCTTGGACCGTATACCCTAAAAATGGTGCCAAAGTGTGCCTTAGTCCGTTCCAAGCCTTGGAAGCTAACCTAGACCCTTTCCTTAATGTGATTAGTTCTTGAAAACATCAAAAGACCATAATCCATATGGGTTTACGACCATAAACACATGGAGAAGTGGTCCATGTGCTGTAAACTCCATTAAGGAGTGAAATGTTGCCCAAATCACTTCCTAAGGCTTAGACATGAAGTAGGAATACTTAGAATGACTTGTAAGACTTCAAAACACAAAATGGTCAAGGAAACATGAGTTTACGGCCGTAAACTCATGGGTTTACGACCATAAACTCCAAAGATGACGGTTTCAAAACCGTAAACACCTTTAGGTGCCATTTCACTTCCCTTTGATGAGTCACATGTGATTCCAACACTTGATCAAGGTGTGTCCTAGTCCCAGAAGGTGTTTCCTTACGTATAGTTGTTTATAAACAATATATTCATGTCAATATGCGTCCTTATATGTCATTTAGGACTTAGTACTCTACCGTTGAGTTAGCAACGCAAATAGAAAACGGGCATGTAGATACAATCAGAATAAAACAAAATGATGAAATAAAAGCATTAAAGTACGAAATCAAAAAATATATAAAAAAATTAGAATCTATTTGGAACATAAAAATGACTAAATCAGATGAAAAAATAAAAAAAATTCCGATAAAAAAAGAAATAAAGAAATGGAAAAAATGCTAGACCATCCCCTATTTCTATGTTATCCAACTTTTTAATCAAAAATACGGGTATCAAAGCTAATCCAACGAACCCATAATTTGAATCAACTAAGGTGAAAAACCAAATGGGACGGAAATAAACAGAGCTGCTTATCACGATGAATTATCTTTGTTCGATACAATGTTGTCAATATAAAGGGTAAGAAAAGAATACGATGGAAAAAATACAAGAACTTAAATTGAAATAATAGTAAAAAAAATGACTTCTGTTGGATTGGCACTGCATATATACTAAAAATTTTAGTTTTTAAATAAAGAAGAAGTAGAAAAAGGATTTATGCAATCAATAGTGTATTGAATTAATATAAGTCGAATAAAGAACTTCGATTCCTTGTGTCTTACTTGGTATTAGAATTTAGAATTCGAACAAAAACCACCCGATTGTAGGCAAGAATATTTAATTTTGTGAGGATCAATCAAATAAGGTTTTCGTTAGAAAAAGATTCTATAAAAAAATGATAAATAGATACTAATAGAGCAAGAAAAGAAGGAAATAAAAAAACATAGTATAGAAATGATATCCAAAATTATATAGAAATCACTATCCTACCCTTAGTTTTTATTTCCTTAATTTAATTCCTTAATTTAATCGAATTTCGTTTCTACTTCGCTATTAAATCCCTCACTTTCTAAGAAGATCAAGGGCAAGCCCTCCTACGATTACGATGACTATAACGAAGTCTCGAAAGATAGAGAACCTATTTCTTTACACGAGAGGAGGAACCATACGACAATGGTTCTAGACCCGTAACCCCATAACCTGTAGATGGCAGAATATGAGAATAGGCTTTGTTAGGGGATCATAGAAAGACATCCAAGCCAAGGAAAACCATCTATAAAAGCATTATCAATTAGCGCTTTATTCGTGGAACTTCTTATCCATACACGCATACCCGTTTGAATCACCCACATCAGGTGAGTTCATACCCCGTAATGAATCTTTTATCTGTTTTAACTATTTTAAGGAGGGAATACAAGTTGAACACAACTATAATTGTGTAATTATTTGTTCCAAACATCTTTCAAAATGTTAATTATGTTATTCATAAGTTGTCAAAACATTTCAAAACTCTTTTAAAGTTATGTTACTTTATAGTTATACAAAACTCTGTTTTTAAGGTACAAGCATAACTTAGTAGATAAACGAGTCTTTTCAATAACAATCCAAGTAGAACATTAGTAAACTATAATAGGTATAGTTTAGGAGAATGCTATTCGTTACTTCTAGTACAATGAAGCACACAAAGATTCAGTTCATAAAAGAGTCAAACAAACAGTGAAGGGAATCAAACAATATCATACAGAGCATAACAAACAAGTTAAGTTGCTATAGCACGAGAACACACACAGGATCTAATTATACCAATTAATCACTAACTCATTGTTTTAAACAAAAGGTGATAGTTATATTGGGTATACATGATCATATAACTTTAATGTGAATTACACGGCTTGCAAGAATTTGCAGGGGTTGCGTTTGGTTCCCTTAATCTCTAGACAGGGAGAGCGTTTAGTAGGGGTTCTAGCCTTCACATTTTGACCGTAATAATACAAATATGTTTTTAGGTTATTAGTACATCTGCATGTCATTATAAACAACATATGTGTACTTACTTTTCCCATTACTTTCATAAAGTGACAGTACCACTTGAAAGTCGAACTATTTTCTAGTCAAGATAGTTATAAGCTAGGGAGAATGTACTTTTACAATCGACAATCGGAACAGTCGAGTCTAGCACATGACAGAAGATGCCTTGGTAGAAGGCTACGATTAAAAGTTAGGACCATAATGCTAGTCTTTTGATTTCTTAATGTATACACCACATGATACCTATATATAAATAGGTTCCGACAGCTAATAGGATGTGTGCTCTCCGCTTCGTTTCCTATTCCTCGTTGGGTTGTGGGCTTGGAACGGATTCACCCAATCTATTATCTACCCGATTCTATATACATGTATGCATAGTATACATTAAGTCATCATAAGGGTACCAGGTATGGGTCAGGTTATAGGACACAGAGTCGAAGCACAGTTTTTCTAGTACAAAACATACTTTCTAAAGTTAGTACTTTTGGTATACAAAACTACAAACTTCCCAGAAAAGGGTTTAATCCATTTTATTAAACTGGCACAATTTTAAAGACGTTAGGTGAGTAAATCTATAATACCTTAGTTTATACACCCTGTTTATATATAAAACTAATACTCAATAGGTATTTAAATGTGTGTTTTCCGCCTTACTTCCTGTTTCTCGTTGGGTTGTGGGTTAGGGTAGATTCACTCAATTAACTTTCTATCCGATATCAGATTATATATAGCAGTATAAACTAAGCTATTATAAAAGTAGTCACTGTGGTCACTGTTTTACTATAAGAAATATAGGTTTTCTTAAAGAACTTTTCATTAGATATAAAGGAACCATTACAATTAACTCCATGAGTAACAAGTGAGTACACCAGGGTTATATATGACAACGATCTAACAACCAATGGGATGTGTGCTATCTGCCTTACTTTCTGTTCCTCGTTAGGTTGTGAGCTTAGGGCAGATGCGCACAATCGATTAGTTGTTTACTCTGATTCTTATATAACTTGTACCCATTTAGTACCCATAGAAAGACTTGTAGTGTCATTTTACTTAACTTTTATTCACGTAGGAAATATAGGATTTTCTAGAGGAACAGGCGAACTTTTCAAAACAGAACTTACAGCTTACACCACTTTCACATATACATTTTCAACAACATTTTACAGATTACTCACATCACTAAAATCTTATGAACTCACCAGCTTAATTGCTGATCAACTCTTTGAAATAACTTGTATTCATAGGAGACTATTAGACAGGTGCTCGTGCTGGGGATTCAGAAGATGAAGCATTATAGCTTCAAGTCTTGTTTTGTTATTTGTGTATGAATTCTATGTTTTATGAACACACACATTGTAAACACTTTCTTTCGAAATGAAATGGTTGTTCATTACTTGCTTACCGTTTACATATCTCATGATACTAAGCAGGACGTCCTCCACCCTTGAGCGATTCCGCCGTTCCGGTTTTGGAGTGTGACAACGACTACCACCCAATGCATATGACCCATGACCCATATGTCATCTATTGATCGTAACATGACACTATAACCCAATGCACATGACCTATCACACATTTATGTCATCCATTGGTCTTAACATGACACTATTAGCCACTACCAGCCAATACACAGGACCATGACTCGTATGTCATCTATTGGTCGTAACATCACACTATAACTCAATGTACATGTCCATGACCCATATATGTCCTCCTTTGGTCTTAACATGAAACTATGAGCCATTACCACCCAATGAAAATGATCGATGACTCATATGTCATCTATTGGTCGTAACATGACAATATTGTTGGCTTAGGTGTCTAAGCCAATAACTAAATTAATATAATGTTGAGTTATTAGCAAAGTGCTTTTCGGTTGCTGTCAAACCTAGTTTCTTAATTTATTATATGGTTAATAAATTAAATACAACTCTAAAATGAATAATTTATTAATGAGAATAATATATTAACTATAAATAGAATTATTGAATTAAGAATTAATCAGAAATTAATTGGAATTAATATTGAGATTAATTGGAATAATTAAAAGTGGAAGGGATAAAGGTGAAAATGTTTAAATGTTGAGCATTGGCCAATTCTAGAACCTCCCGTAGGAGGGGGATAAATGTAGATGGTTAACGGTTAGGAAGCCAAGGAATCCTCAGGGAGCAAAAAAAAATGGGTTAAGGCTTATCTAAGGAAACTATTTTATCAACAGCTCCGCTAGTCACCTATATAAAACCTCATAAGGATTGTGATATTCATCCATCTTTTCCTAAGAGAGAAAAACTAAAAATTCCTTTCCTCCTAATCTCTCCTCTATAGCCTCTAATTTGCTAGGGTTTGGGTGTGAGCCATTAGAGGCACGAGACTTTTTGTAACATCCCAAAATTGAAGACCAAAAATTTCGTTTTAATTAAGTTATTATATAAAACCAACAGTATAACAACATTCATATTAATATCTCATGTCAAAGCCAAAGTGGAAATAATCCAAAACATGTCAATATAAATAATATCAGAGTATAATCCCAAAGATCTCATGTGCGGAAAACATAGTGTGATGCACTGTGATCGAGACGGATCCTTTCCTTGAAAACAAAGTACCTGAAACAAAAACTTAAAACCATAAGCACGAAGCTTAGTGAGTCCCCCCCCCCCCCCCCATCGTACCACATACCATACAATATACCGTCAGACAATTCTGCGGCACTTGACTTACCCAGGTGAAACCATTCTAGGGTGTTTGATGTACCTAGGTCAAGCCATTCTGGGGTACTTGACGTACCCGTCGGTCTATTTCACCTGACTACCGGGGACTATTTCACCCCCTACTACTACCACATAAACACATAGCATAACATAATGTATTGTCAGACAATTCTGGGGTGTTTGACTTACCTTGGTCAAGCCATTCTGGGGTGCTTGACGTACCCGTCGGTCTATTTCACACGACTACCAGGGACTATTTCACCCCCTACTACTACCACATAAACACATAGCATAACATAATGTACTGTCAGACAATTCGTGGGTGTCTGACATACCCAATTCAAGCCATTCTGGGGTGCTTGACTTACCCGTCGGTCTATTTCACCTGACTACCAGGGACTATTTAACCCCTACTACTACCACATAAACACATAGCATAACATACTGTACTGTCAGACGATTCTGGGGTGTCTGACTTACCCAGGTCAAGCCATTATGTGGTGCTTAAAGTACCCGTCAGTCTATTTCACCCGACTACCGGGGACTATTTCACCCCCAACTACTACCACATAAACACATATCATGCTAGCATCTAAACATATCAGGTAATAGTAATCCTAGGTGAATATCACAAATACAATCACCTAACATACGACTCCTACTGGTGGGCCGACATTGTGGCCTTAGACCCACTGCTACTGGAAGGTTACTCACCTCACACTGCTGAAGTCCCGTAGACACAATCCCACGTTGCTGATGTCCCGCAGACTCAACCCCACTACTGGATGACAGATTCCCGAACTGTCAACACCAAAATAACACCCAATTAATAATTGGGTTCCACTACATAACCATGAGTCCATGCTTGGGGGTAAAAGGCTACTCTACCCCTAACTTGGCTTGATTCAAGCCCGAGGCCCAATCCAAAGGCCCAAAAGTCCAACTATGGCTCAAAGCCCAACATATGGCCCAATTTTCCAAATTGGGCCCAAACGTTTACATGGTCTCACTCTAAGGCCCAACCATTTATTCAAGTCCAACATTTGACATTCTAATGGCCCAATATCATATAATCATTAAGGCTCAAACTATGGCCCAATTTTCCAAATTAGGCCCGAGTCCAACTCCTCACATAGGCCTTACCCTAGGCCCATTAAATTATTTTAACCCATTAGCTTGTTCTCGGATGGCCCATTATTATCTCAATCATGAAAGCCGAATAGAAAGGCCCAACTTAAGGCCCAAGTGAAATTAGGGTATCACATAAAATGATGGTTAGGGTTAGGTTTCCTACTTAACCCATTAAAGACTTAATCCATTAAGTCCAATATCGCTTAGATTAATCGTTGCAAATGATTATTATTTAATATTTCAAGCTATTAATTAATTATCGTGTGTGTGCCCCGATTAATTCTCAAAATTAGGGTTTTCCAAACCCTAATTAGGTTTTCCAACCCAAATACTAGCCCATTTATCAATTGTTGGGCTTTTAGGTCAATTAAGGCTTTATTGGGTCTATTAGGCCCACTAGAACATCATTAAGCCCATTAAGGATTTCATTGGGCCACTTAGAGTCCATTAGACCCATTAGGGTGCTCACTAAGCCCATTAGTCTTCATTGGGCCCATTAGGGCTTCTTTGGGCCCATTAGGGTTTCAAGCACCCCAAACGTATCAATCATAAGGAGGCAAAGCACACCGCCACCCGACACAACGCCCGGTGGCGGCAGCCACCACCCTAAGGTGGTGGTTTTGAGTTTTCATTCGTTGTTCTAGCCACTATTATGATTTTACAATGTTTAGCTCAAAATAACATAACAAAAATAAAATGCACGAACAGCCACTTTGCGGTGGCCAGCGGTGGCGAGTGGCGGCAGTAGGCATGGTGGTTTCTCCTTTAGCTTCTTCGATCAACAACCACACACACACACACGCTCGAGAAATATGACACCAAACACATACTCCTACATGGTTCTGATTTGCTCACATGATCCAACCATCGATCAAGCGGCGTCCGGCGGCGGTAGTGTACTCACAAGTGGCGGCAGCACCCACCATGGTCGGCTGCCATGGTGGTTCTTCACAGTTACTCGACTAAAACCCTATCAGCACCATAAGGCCTTTAACAACAGCTCCCGAAAACTAGCGTCATGAGTTCCTCCACCCACAAGACGGTGATGGGTTAAACAGACAAAGAGAAGAAGAATAGCGGCGGCGGCGACAGTGGAGAATGTGGTTTAAGGCAGCAACCCAGAAGCGAACAACAGTGGCCTTCACAAACAATTTTCCCGATCTCTTCGTGCCTCTTGGACTTTGTTGGCGATGGAATAGGGTAGCTACCCAGTGGTCCTTTGGTGGTGGCGATGAGATGACGGCTGAGAGAGAGAGAGAGAGAGAGAGAGAGAGAGAGAGCTATAGGGTTTGCGGCTGAAGGAGGAAGAGGGAATGGGGTACGGCCGGCCTTCTCTTAGGGTTAGGCTTTGGCAACCCTTAAATACCCACTCCATTTAAATGTTCACCATAATGACCAAAATGGTCCCTCCAACTCCTATTTATTTCAAAATAGGTCCATATTTTACCTTTTTAACCCTGTCTATTATAACCCTTTACAAATCAAGTCCAAAACTACCAAATTGCCCCTTAGCTGCCAGAACCTCTTCAAAATAAATTACAAAACTACTTTTTAACCCCCCGAATAATCAGATTTATAATGTTTGGCTTCCCAAAACCAACATCCCAATACTAATATAGATTTCGGGCAATTATTCGTTTATTAAAATTTTATCTATTTATTTATTAATTAAACTGGGTGTTACAACTCTCCCCCACTTAAATTAGATTTCATCCTCAAAATCACTCATTTCCATTACTTACACACCCAATCACTCTAGCAACATGGTCACCCTTCTGGAACACCCTAGCCTTCCAAGGGTAGCCACGACCAATCTTTGCAAAGCCCTAATATCCGCATGTGAACGAACTGCTCGCAACAAGATCACATCCAATTCATCTTGATTTTGCTGTCTCGGGATGGTCTGAATCCCTGCTAGACCACTCTTACTGAATCATCATCGCTGAATCTACTCTGTTTATGCCTCAACTGGCTACTCAACTTCTGATAACCTGAGGTTCCCACTATAAACAGGATCACATACCTGATTATCTCTGCAGATCACTCGTACCTGAACAAGGCTCATAAACTCCTACTGTGAGTGAATTGTCACCCCTCAAATCATCTAGCTATTTCGCCTATACTCGCAACCTAAAGCACAAATGCTAAAACTGCCCAAATGCTAAAACTACTCGAACACTGAACTACTTGTAGTAGTATGCTGCCACATAGTTGCTTTCGAAAATCTATTGAGACCTCCCTGGTCTCAATTCATCTGTCAGTCGTCTGAAATACCAGGTTCCAGCCCGGCTGTGGAGTCAAAAGGACTCCTACTTAATCGTCTCACATGACTTTTGAACGAAATCCTTTTCTGGAACTAGTTGCAACTAGTTGTCATGCCACTATGGTTCTAACAACCTCCTGATCTAACCGATCGGGTCTGTGCGTCATATCCTATCATCATCCAATCCAAGACTAAAAGTGATTGCTACCTAACCAATGGTAGCCTTACATCACAAACGACCTTAAGCATTCCATTACTTCCCTGATCTCATAACTGTAGTGGCGCTCCTATAGTCTTATCACTGGCTCAACCAGATCTAATCCATCTGGGTAATACCGAAATCCAATATGTGGATTTCAATATTCTCACTGCTGCACCCGAACTGGTGGTTACTATTGTTCCTTCCGCGTTCTAACAACGCGCTCATGCTATCTACCAACCTAGTGAATGCTACGACTACACCTGTAGACTTACAACACTCCTCACACTATCTGCCAACCTGTGAATGCTACGGCTACACCCACAGACTTACAACACCTACCATGCTAACTGACTGTTAGTGAATGGTACGGCTACCCCCGTAGTCTTACAACACTTTTCATACTAACTGACTGCTAGTGAATTCTACGGCTACCCCCATAGTCTTACAACACTTCCCAAACTATCTGACTGCTAATGAATACTACGACTACCCCCGTAGTCTTACACCACTTTCCAAACTATCTAAATGCTAATGAATGCTACGGCAACCCCCGTAGTCTTACAACACTTCCCAAACTATCTGACTGTTAGTGAATTCTACGGCTACCTCCGTAGTCTTACAATACTTTCCAAACTGGGTCGAACACGCACTCGGCCTAACACAAAACTGAACTTGAGTCATAACTGGAGCTCTAACTTGGTTCCTGAAACCTGCTATTACGTGACCCCACTGTATCAGTACCGCACCCATGCCCGTGATCAAAGTGTCATAGTAAACCACGAAATCATCTAGACCCTCTGGCAGGGTGAGCATCGGCGCCTCACACAACCACTGTCTGGGAGTCTCAAAGGCTGCATGCTGCTCAGGCCCCCAGCGAAAGGCCACCGACTTCTTGGTCATTCCGGTCAAAGGAACCGCAATCTTAGAGAAGTCACATGTAAATCTCCGGTAGTAACCTGCTAGACCTACGAAACTCCGAATCTCAGATGGAGACCTCGGAATATCCCACTGCCTCACAGCCTCTATCTTGGAGTCACTTAGAGTCCATTAGACCCATTAGGGTTTTCACTAAGCCCATTAGTCTTCATTGGGCCCATTAGGGCTTTTTTGGGCCCATTATGGTTTCAAGCACCCCAAACGTATCAATCATAACGAGGCAAAGCACACCGCCACCCGACACGGCGGCCGGTAGCGGCAGCCACCACCCTAAGGTGGTGGTTTTGAGTTTTCATTCATTATTCTAGCCACTATTACGATTTTACAATGTTTAGCACAAAATAACATATCAAAAATAAAATGCACGAACAGCCACCTTGCGGTGGCTAGCGGTGGCGAGTGGCGGCAGCAGACATGGCGGTTTCTCCTTTAGCTTCTCCGATCAGCAACCACACACACACACACGCTCCAGAAATACGACACCAAAAACATACTCCTACATATTTTTGATTTTCTCACATGATCCAACCATTGATCAAGCAGTGTCCGGCGGCGGTAGCGTACTCACAAGTGGCGGCAACACCCACCATGGCTGACTTCCATGATGGTTCTTCACAGTTACTCGACCAAAACCCCACCAGCACCATAAGGCCTTTAACTACAGCTCCCGAAGACTAACGTGATGAGTTCCTCCACCCACAAGGTGGCGACGGGTTAAACAAAAGAAGAGAAGACGAATAGTGGCAGCGGCGGCGGTGGTGAATGTGGTTTAAGGTAGCAACCTAGAAGTGAACTGCAGCGGCCTTCACGGACGAGTTTCCCGGTCTCTGCGTGCCTCTTGGACTTCGTCGGCAACGGAATAAGGTAGCTACTCGGTGGTCCTTTGGTGGTGGTGATGAGATGACGGCTGAGAGAGAGAGAGAGAGAGAGAGAGAGAGCTATAGGGTTTACGGCTGAAGGAGGAAGAGGGAATGGGGTGCGGCCGACCTTCTCTTAGGGTTAGGGTTTGGCAACTCTTAAATACGCACTCCATTTAAATGTTCACCATAATGAGCAAAATGGTCCCTCCAGCACCTATTTATTTCAGAATAGGTCCATATTTTACCTTTTTAACCTTGTCTCTTATAACCCTTTACAAATCAAGTCCAAAACTACCAAATTGCCCCTTTGCCTCTAGAATCTCTTCAAAATAAATTCCAAGACTACTTTTTAACCCCCTGAATAATCAGATTTATAATGTTTGGCTTCCCAAAACCAACATCCCAATACTAACATAGATTTAGGTCAATTATTCGTTTATTAAAATTTTATCTATTTATTTATTAATTAAACTGGGTGTTACACGTTTGTTGCTTGCTTTCTGAAGTCCAACAAGGAAAGGATTACTAGTTTAATTACAATAATAAACTAAGTTATGTATTTTATAATCACCATCTAGTAATTTCAAAAATAGTAATGTATTTTTAGGGTTTTTGACATTCAATAGTTGTTTGTAAATCATAGTGAGAGCATAGATCCTTTAGGGTGCATATGAACTTAGGGTTTATATTTTTTTATTGCCAAAAATAGATTTTTTGTAACATATAAAACTCAATAGTAGCATTAGAGTCATTGTTCACATTAATCTTGCACAAAATTGAATAGACCAAAATTACAGTTTATAGATACTAATCCCTAAGGAGGTATTTCGAAAATTCCATAGGGTTCTTGAAACCCTAGCCTCCACCCTATATTTTTGAAATTTACAAGGGTTTTAGAAATCCTAGCCCCTTTGCCTTATTTTTGAAAATTCAGCATCGCTTTTAGGGTTCACCTTGTTTCCTTATTTGTTTTTTTTAAAGCCTTAAAATTTGAACAATTAAAACCAGATAAACCCTAGCCTATTTTCGAAAATTAGTAGGTTTAGGATTAGGATTAAATTTGAATTATTTTATTAATTGATTAATAGTAAATAACTATTTAATCGATAATAATTAAATTATATTTTTAATTAAAAGATAAAGATTAAATCAAAATTGGTTTATTTTTAAATTAAATTAGTTTTTATTAATTTTTAAAATTTAAAATGAAACCTAGTATTTTAGAAAGGTTTTAAAATACACTTTGTAGTATATATATATATATATATATATATATATATATATATATATATATATATATATAATTAAAAGAATAATATATTATTTGTATAAGACAAGTCAGTCAAATTGCTACTATGTCTAATTCACGAAGCCATACTATAATGGGAGTTTAAGGAAAAGACCTATAAAATGACCGTCATTGGTTATCTGATTTAATTTAAGGAAGGAAAGATTCTATCAAGTGGTATAAGAGTACGAGATTGTGTGAACTAGTTTCAAATCAATTTTGAGTCAGGTGTTCTTCGTTTTTCTCAGATTTACTTTTATTTTTAGATCGATTCCGCAATTTGCAAATTCTCGTCTACAAATTGATCTTAGATTTTAAATCTAAAACTGCCATATTCACTTTGTTACTCTATTCAAGTTTACAGATCTGATTCTGTCATCCTTTCTGGTTAAAATGTCAAAATAAGATTCTAATTCATTCTCTTTTAATCTTCCAAGTAGTATTGGGTCAATCACAAGAGTTCCAATTCTCTTTCTAGAAGATTATAAAGTAAGGGCTCTACACTTTGACGACTATGTGTTAGGAATTGAAACACATGGATCTAGCATTTGGCATGCAATCACAGAAGAAACATACAAATATTCCAAAATAAAAGCTGAAATCTAAACTCAAATAAATTACAATGCTTTTATTGTAGAAGAAGATGTTCCAAATGATGAAAAGGAAAAATTAATGTGCAAGTTGAAGGCCATGAAAATCGTTCGATTTGCTCTTCCTCCAAATACTTTTTGATTGGTTAATTCTTATGATACAAAAAGAAGATTTTTGACAGATTAAAGGAATTGTATTCTAGTGATGACGATTTAAAGCATTCTCTACAAACAACACTTTTGTCAGAATTTGGTTATTTTAAGCAAAAGCTATATGTGAATTTGGAACAAACTGTTAATCATTTCAATCATCTTTTAAGTAGATTGCTTAAAAATAACTTGACACGTCAAGATATTGAACAAAAAGTAACTTTCATGAACAGTCTCAAATCGGAATGGAAGAAAATTGTGACAACAATCAAAGCTCATGAACAATTCAAAAATTACTCTCTGGCAAAATTAGTTGAAATTCTGAAGTCTCACGAAGAAGAAGTCATGAAAGAAGCAAAAATCACTTCTGATGTTGGCTAATTGGCGTTGGTTACTAAAATCGAAAAAAACGAAGTCGGAGGTAGTAATTGAAGAATCTGATTCGGACATTTCTGATGATCAACTTTTAAAGGAAGATAATGTATTAATGGTGTCGAATCCAAAGAAAATTTGCAATAAAAAATTTTATCGTTTCAAAAATAACAATCAAAATAAAAGAGATTCTTGAGGAAACAATTTTAATCAAGGGAATTCAAGTTCGGAAAAGACCAAAGAGGAAAGTTGTAAAAGTTTCAAAAGGATGATGAGAGAAGGATAAGAAGTTAATTGGAGATTTCGGTTATGATTATAACTATTTTCATGGTAAAATTACTTCGCAAAAGAATGTATGTTGCAGAAGATGAGTGAGAAGAAGGAGAAAAATAAGGATGAAGAATATTATGTGCAAAAGATTGATAAACTTCCAAAGAAGGGCGTAGCAAAGCCAGTTCAAATGGTACAAGAAGAAAGTGATGAAGGGAAAATAGAAGTTTGGTCAACAGATTCTGAAGATGAGGAAGTTAGGAGGCCTACTCATGGAGAATGTTTTGTTGCTAAATCAAAAGAGAAAAGAAAAGAAAGAATGTGTTTGATGGTTTAGGGCAATTGTTCAAAAGAGAAGATTATTTCACTGATGAAGGGAAGGCTTCTAGAGGAGGAAAGGTTTCTGATAATTGCTTTTCCACAAAATCATTCAAAGAGCAGTTAGATGGATGTGAGAAGCTTGTCGACAATGTACATTCTGTCCTTAAATCTCTTAATATTCCTATCTCTCGTTAATTAAGTGAATGATTTACAATATACGATTTCTGATTTTAGTGATATCTTAAAAAGGATTAGTATTAGTAATTCTAATATGAATGATAATCTTATTAGGGTTTCTTTTAAAAATGAAGAGAGAAGAATAAAATTAGAAGTATTGGATGTTGAGCTAAATAGAAGTAGGGATGATGTAATTTTATTTAAAAGAGAAAATAGGTTAATTCAGAAACAATGTAATATCTTTTGTCTAATTGCCAAACGTATGTACTTTAATATTACTCAAGTCCATCTAGATTGTGACATAGGAAAGAACATTCATAAATGATTTTACCTTTTTTGGAATTTAAGGAGGAATAAATTAGATGCTCAATGTTACAAGTGTGAATCAATGGTTTCATCTAGTGAAAATTTTTCTGATTCATATGGGGTTGGACTTGAGAAAATCGAAGAATACATTAAGTCCAAAGAATCAAAAACATGATGAAAGATATTTTATCCGAAGAGGATAAACAACATATCAAATTAAGTTCAATATAGAAACATAACTTTTTATGCAAGAAATTAAGTTCGAAAAACAGACTTCGTTCTGAGACTATTTCTGAATTTGATGAAAGAGAAATAAGTGAAATTTTTGTTCAAGATGAAATTGATTGTCCTTCTTTTGTGAAAAATATGGATGAACCAATAACGAATCTGATTTTTAAAGATTTAGTTGAGTTTATTGAAATTGTTGAAAACAAAGGTTTGAAAATGTTAAAAGAAAAGGCCACTATTTTTCCAAAAGTTTAGAAAACTCCAAATCAAGTTTTTGTGACAACATGACTAGACAAAAATGATACACCAGAAGTAACGTCAATGGTAAATCTTGATAATAAAAAAGGATGTTTTGATTGCTTTTGGTCCAAATCAATTGATAATGCTCATGAAACAAAAGGTCTTTCGGAAAGCATAGCTTGGAAAGCAAAAGGAAAATATGTTTCAGAACCTTTGAATCATGTGGATTATAACAATGATGAGGCTGGACCAAGTGGTACAAAAGAAATTCCAAGTGACATTTCAATGGAAAAGGATGAGAAGTTGAAAAGAAAAGAGAAACCAAAAATCAATGTTCCTAAATCAATTAAAGAAATCATTGCAAAGAAGAAAGAAATAAATGCTAGATATAAAAAGAATTTGATTAATAGGAAACAATTTTGGATGAATAAGGAAAATCATAATGAAAATAAGAAAGCTGATGTTTTTTCTGAAAAGTCAAATCTAAATTTTGCTAATTCATTAAAATCCTTTAATCAAAAGATTGATTCATCTCATGTTTGAAAGTCAAATTCAAATTTTCAGCGAATCCAATCTATTCCAAGAAAGAAAAAAGATCAAAAGATAATGTTTTTGATCAAAATGTAACTCTTAAAAGGATTGAAGAAAAAATTAAAAAGGAAGAAAGGATTTTTCAAGAAAGATGGCTCCAAAATACAAAAAGTTTATTCAAACAAAATCTCCATTTGTTGAAATAAATCTTTGCGAGAAAATAATGAATGTTTACAAAATTGAAAAAGGAATGAATAATTCTTTGATTAATAGAATATATTGGATTAAAAAAACTAAGGTTTTTCATGTTTACGTTTCGAAATCGAAAATCTCACGATGGTTTGGGTTCGTAAATCTATTTAAATTTGTAGGTTATGTGTGACGAGTAGTTTGATTCAGAATGGTATATTGATTGTGGCTTTTCTCGTCACATGACTAGAAGGAAGTCAGAATTGAGAGCTTATCGGACTTAAGAGATGGAGGCAAAGTAAAATATGGAAATTATGCAACTAGTGAAATAGAAGGATATGGCATGATTTCAAATGGAGAACTCACAATTCGAAAGGAAGCTTATGTTGAAGGCTTGCAACAACATTTAATAAGAGTTTCTCAATTGGTTGTAGTTACGTGTCTCAAAGTATCTTTTGATGAAGAAGGTTTAGAAATCATTCAAAAATAAACTAATAGTGTTCTTCGGAAATCAAAGAGAAAATGAGAAATGTATCCGCTCAATTTAAATCCAATTCAAGGAAAACCGTTTATTTTTCTACTTGCAAAAGATTCTTCGGATGATAGTCGGTTGTGGCATAGAAGGCTTTCACATCTTAACTTCAAAGATATCAACAAACTTGTAGTTGCTGATCTTGTTCGAGGTCTTCCACTTCTGAAGTATGAAAAAGATCATTTATGTGTTGCTTGTGAGTTGGGTAAAAAAGCCAAGCTAATCCATTAATAAATATAATGACATAAGGTAACTAAACCATTTTAAAATCCCATTCTTAGTTATTTTTGGAAAATTGTGAAATGTATGCTAATCCATGAAAATGCACGTCATGCTTTATTTGTCGTTAGTAGAGCGTGTGTGGTTAACAAACATACTAATAGGGACTATAAAGAGATATGATGGGCATCTCGGAAATTATCATTGTTGATGGAGTATGTGTTGTTAACCGGCACACCAATGAGATATGATAAATTATATGGAGTTTTTCAAGTGGGTTTGCATGGTTAATCACATCTCATATGTGATCGTCGGCATCCCAATCACAAAAGTGAGAGCATAATCCAAGATTAAACATGAAATTGGTAAGATTTAATGAATCTCAAAGGATTTAGGAGTTTCATAAGATTGGAATTGGTAAAATCCTTACCTATGTAAAATAGATTCAAATTTGATTACGACATCCCACCTCAAAATTCAAATCGAAAATATGGATCCTAGCCTTAATTTAAATTTATGGGTTAATAATTAAGGATTAAAATCAATTAACTTGAATTCTCCTTTGTCCCATTTTAAATGTCTTATGAAGATTGATATGGTCTTCCTAGTTCTTATGGAAATGCTTTTCCTTAACCTTCTAAGAGATCGTCTTCCAAATTCAATTCAAGGTGAAATTGGTTTCTCTTCTTTATGAAATGGTGGAACTGGACACCATACTTCTTCAACTCTTCCACCTCCTCCTCATGTAACTCTCCCAACGTCATTTTTTTCCTTATGTTGAAATATATGAGACTTCTCAATCCCTATTGGCATTTAAAAATCAAGATGGAAACTTTTTGTGTGCGCATATTCTAAAAATGAAATCATACATTAACAAGTTGGATAGATTCAGTGTCATTTTCCCAAGGGAGCAATCCATTAACTTGGTTCATAGCTCGCTTCCAAATTCATAAGATCAGTTCATTGAGAAATTTTATATGAGGAATATCGACATAACCCTAATTGATTTGACCCAAATGTTGATGGTTGTTGAAACAAAAATGCTTAAAAGAACATATGAATCAAAGATGCTTATAATATCCAATTCCAAGGTTTCCATGGGCATTGAAAATGGTGAAAATCTTGATCCCGAAAAGATTTCTCTTCCCAATGGAAAGGGGTCATCCAAGATCATATCGTTTGATTGTATGGTAAAGAGAAAGGTCACTTCTAGGATCTTTCCATGTGTTGACCTCAAAGAGTCCATTTGTTTTACTACTAGTTAAAGGAACATTGGGGAAGAAGCTACCCAAGATACCTGAAAGATCTTAGAGATAGTAAAGTCAATTTGTGTGACTTTACTTAGGTACACCCATTATCTAACTCCATAAGTACCTATTCATTGATTATTTATACATGATGTGATGATCACAGTTTGATGGAATTAAAGGAGCTAAGAAAAAGAAGGAAGCTTTAGCAAGGTAAGCTAAATTTGATCATGAAAAATGTTTTTTGGTCACATGGTTCGAAGATCAGAATTTGGAGCTACTACTAAGGAGTTCGCATAGATTGTTATTGCTCTTTGAAGATGTCTAGAAACATACTTTTCATTTTATGCTTTGTAAGGACAAGTTCTAATTTTTCATTTATTTTCAATAGATGTGAAATTTTAGTTTATCTTGTTGCCATATTTTATATTTCCTTCTGATGGCGTTTATGAAAGTGTTTGTTTTGTTTCTAATATTAGAAATATTAATTTTAGATTTGATTTTTATGATATCGCATGTGGTATTGTCATAATTGACTAAGTGAAAAGAAATTGTTGGATTGGTATGAACTTGATTTGATAGTAGCATGGTCCTTTTGGGTTAGCTTCACTTTAGCAACATGACAGGATGACTTGTGGTGAGAGAGGTTGATAAACGATTTATTAATAAATTATGAGAATAATATATTAATTAGAAATCATATTATCTAATTAGTATTTAATCAGAAATTAATTTGGAATTAATTTTGGGATTAAAGGAACTTATAAAAAGAACAGGGACTGTTTTGTAAATCATTGATAGTTGCAAAATTGGGCTGTTGGACTCCTTTTGGATGGAGTGGACGAAATATATAAGGAGGCCCTATTGAATTCATCCAAGGTTCCTAGAATAGGAGGTCCATGGACTGCTTAGGACCTAAGCAAGAGATTAGGGTTTCCACCGGAAGAACCTAGTTGCCTTAGTTATTTAAAGACCCCACACATGAGGTTTTCTTCCTAATGCTTAGAGCATAGAAACCCTAGTGGAAATTCTGCTTATTCCCTCCTTTCTCCTTCTCATCCTCTTGCTACAGGTGTTTGTAAGCCATTAGAGGTGAAACGTTGGGGGCACTAAAGCTTTCAAGAGTTAAGATCAACCAAGGAATTCTTGTTATTGCTATATAACAAGCACATTAATCTTCCTAACCCTTTTCATATGTAAATTTCGAAGTATATATGATAGATCTAGGGTTATTGCTTTGGAATTTATTTTTCATGTTCAATTAGTGAAAAACTTAGATCCAAAGCAATTAGGGTTGTATGAACACATAGGATGTTGTTATGCTCAAAACCCATCACTGGTATCAGAGCCTAGGAGGTTTTTCAATTGAATTTGATACTTTTGTGAATTGTCCAAAGCTGAAGCAAACAGAACTCACATTCTGTCTACTGAACTCGACGAGTTCATTGAGGAACTCAATGAATTGACTCATCAGATGCTAGATTTTTCAATTTTTAAATCTTGCTGGGATTAGGATAATTACCATAATTCATTTTTAAAAGCCTTAAATTGAATTTTCTAGATGGTAATCTAGTTTCCTTATCAAATAAGATTGATTAGGTCAAATTTTAAGATAATGACAAAATTAATTGATTAATTTAATTATTTAAAATTTGATCTACTAATTTTGAAAAGTATCAAATTACACCCTTAAGTTTTGGAATTTAAAATTAATTAAAAAGTTTAATTTTAAAATCTTAAATTCTAGAACCCTAATATTTTAAAAGTTTAAAATACAATCCTTATATTATTATAATATTAAAAGTTTAATATATATATATATATATATATATATATATATATATATATATATATATATATATATATATATATGTAAAGTCAGTCTTACCGTTAGTAGGCCTCATTCACGAAACTGGTCTATAAGGTGTGTTCAAGGAAGCGGCCTATAAATGACCGCCATTAGGTATCCATTCTTACCCACCGCACTCTTGATTAGTGGAGGGTCGTTATCTGAACGGGTAGGATAGGACATTATTATCTCATTAATAACTATAAAGAAGAATATAAAGTAACCAAATGTTTTTATTAATTCCTAGTCTTAGTTACTTTAGGAAAGTGTGAATTTGATGCTAATCCATGAAATTGCACATCGCACTTTGTCAAGTCGTTAATAAAGTGTGTGTGGTTAACCGACACATTAACTTTTACTAACAAAGAGTGGCAATGGGTAACTTGTAAATTATCATGGATCAATGGAGTGTGTGTGGTTAACCGACACATTGATTCGGTGGTAAATGACATCGAGAGTACCAAGTTAATTTGCATGGTTATCCACACCTTATTCGTGAACCTTGGTATCCTAGTCACAAACTTGAAGGGCGTAACTGAGATTAAACATGTCATTGAATAGTTCAATGAATTTCAAAGAATCTAGGAATTTCATTTCATTTAAGACCTAATTCATTTTAAATTTTGGTTTTCATGGTGGAATTGGTAAATCTTCATTTACTTACCTTCAAATAATTTACAATTGGATTACGACATCCTTCTTCCGAATTTTGAATTATTGTTTTGTGTCTTAGCCTTAATATTTCATTCTGCGAGTTATATTAAGGATTCATTATCTAATCAAAACTTGTCCTCTTCTTCTTTTGCAGATGTCAACGTCTAACAATGCTTCCGGTTCCTCCAACAACTCTGCTAACTCTTTCTCGCTCTTGAACATTAACGCGAGGATCACATTTGATAGTTCCAATTTCTATGATTGGATCCAACACATCCGAATGGGCTTGCGTTATGAGCACAAGGAATATGTCATCGACAAGGAGTTGAACAAGATAGAAGAAACCAAAGCAACTCCCAAAGAAATAGCTGAGTATAGGGCTCACTACAAAGATGCTACTAAAGTGTCTTGCATTATGGTGGCCACTATGACTCCTGAGCTGCAATAATTCTATGAGGACTATTGGCCTTACGAGATGTGCAAGGACTTGATGGAGAAGTACCATCAAAGAGCGCCTCAATATAGGTATCAAATAGTTAGGTCATTCATTACCACCAAGATGAAAGATGGAGAGTCCATCACGACCGACCTGCTAAGGATGCAACGCTATGTGGATCGTCTATTAAAGTTGAATGTGAACAATGATGATGATTTGGCTATTGGCATAGTCCTACAATCTTTGACTCCTAGCTATGATCAATTCAAAATGACTTATCATATGATCAATGAGGAAGTCACATTGAGCAAACTTCAAGGCCTGCTAAGAATTGCTGAAAGTGAATTGAAATGAAATCGTTTCGAATCCACTCCTACTCTTACTACTACTCCAGTCCTGGCTATTAGACAAGGAAAGGAGAAAAAGAGGAAATCTCTCTGTAAGCAAAGTTGGTAGGGAAAGTCTCATGATGGGTCTTCTTCCAGTGGAACCAAAGCAAAATCTGGTTCTGCTCCCCCTGCCTCAAATCCAAAAGATGCAATATGTTTCTATTGCCAAGACAAGGGTAATTAGAAGAGAAGTTGCCCAAAGTACCCGCAGGACATCAAGGATGGCAAGATCAAGCCTTCCTCGGTAGGTATTTACACTATTTTGTCTAAAAATTCATCGCATTCTAATTCCTAGGTCCTTGATACAAGATGTGGTTTTCACATTTGCTCTGAATTGCAGGGACTAAGAGAAAGTAGGAATGTGGAGCTTGGGAAGATGAACTTGATAATGGGCAATAGGAGATCGTCACCTGTTACCAAGATCGGAGTTTATTCTTTCAAGCTTAGTAGTGGATTATGTTTAGACTTGAATAATTGTTGCTACTCGTCAGAAATGAAGAGGATTATTATTTCTTTTCATGGTTTGTACATATAAGGTTTTTGATTTTCATTTAATACTATAATTGGTTCTTTTAATGCTTATTATAATGGTGTATTTTATTTTGAATCATTGCCTTATGATGATGTATATGAAACTGTGATGGTTGTAGACAATTTAGGAAAGATGTGTTGCACATTGATTCGTCTAATGGTTAAGCAAAGCATGCTTGTGGCATTGTCGTCTTGGACATGCAACCAAGAAGCGAATCGCACAACTCCAAAAGGATGGATTGTTTGAATCGTTTGACCTTACGTCGGATGATGCATGTGGATCTTGTTTGCTTGGAAAGATGAATAAATCACCTTTCACTGGTACTTATGAAATAGGTGATGGGTTGTTGGATCTCATACACACCGATGTGTGTGGTCCCTTTAGATTCACCACAAGAGATGTGAATCGATTTTATGTGACTTTTACTGATGATTATAGCAGATATGGATATATCTACTTAATCAAGAATATTTTAGAAACCTTTGAAAATTTAAAAGAGTTTAAACGTGAAGTCGAGAATCAATTGGGTAGGAAGATCAAGATCTTCAAATCCGATAGGGGTGGTGATTATCTTTGTATTGAGTTCCATGACTACCTCAAGGAATGTGGAATTGTTTCAGAATTGAAACCTCCTAGGACACCGTAACTTAATGGTATGGCTGAGAGGTGTAATCGAACCTTGTTGGACGTGGTTCATTCCATGATGAGTCGAGCTTCGCTTTCGATGTCATTTTGGCGGTATGCCTTAGAGACTATCACCCATATCCATAATCCAGTCCCAACAAAGAAGGTTGTCAAAAAACCTCACGAGATGTGGACATGGAAGGTTCCCTCGTTGGCACATATCAAGGTTTGTGGTTTTGAAGTTTTCGCTATACGAGTGACTCACGACAATATTGAACCTCGAAGTGAGCGGTGTATTTTCATCGGCTACCCACAGAATTCCTTTGGATACTAGTTCTATAGACCTAGTGAAAATGTGGTCTTCGTATCACGAAGGGAGTTTTCCATGAGAGGGAACCCATATGCAAAGAGGACAATAAGAGTATAATTGATCTTCAAGAAATTCAAGAGTCAAGCAATGAAGAAATCTCTAACACTATCACTCAACTCGAGGAAGAAATTCCTATTGACCCAATTTACGAGTCGTTACCTCTTACGCATTCCTCTCGAGTTAGATTGGCACCAGAGTTTTATGGTTTTCATATTAATATGGATGGTGATATGTTTATCAGTGATTGTACACTGGTAAATTTAGATGGGCCTTCTAGCTACAAGGAAGCCCAGGCGGGCCCTGAGTCTGCTAAATGGAAAGAGGCAATGGACAGCAATATCCAGTCCATGTATGATAATCAAGTTTGTAACTTGGTTGACAATGTACCAGGTCGCAAGACAGTTGGGTACAAATGGATCTTCAACAAGATGACCCACATGGATGGAAAGGTGCACATGTTCAAGGCACGACTAGTTGCGAAGGGATTTACTCAAACCCCAGTGGTTGACTATGATGAGACCTTCTCACTGGTGGTCAAGATCAAGTCTATTAGGATTACGTTAGCCATTGTTGCATTTCCTGATTATAAAATCTAGCAGATGGATGTCAAAGCCACTTTCCTCAATGGGAAGCTGGCTGAAGATATTTACATGTGTCAGCCAGAAGGTTTTGTGCATGCTAAATACCCTAATAGAGTGTGTAAGCTTGAGAAATAAATTTATGTATTGAAGCAAGCTTCTCGCAGATGGAATCTTTGCTTTGATGAGAAGGTCAAAGAGTTTGGCTTCTCCAGGAGTGAAGATGAGTCATGTGTATATGTAACGCCTGTGTTTCGGGCTTGCCATTTGTAGCAATGTAATAGTCTAGGTTAACCTCTGTAACCCGTTTTGAAATAATAAGATTGTATTATTTGAGTATTGTGTGTTTTGTGCTTAATTGCTTAATTATGTGGTTTGATTAATTAAGAATAAAAATAAGCGTCAAAATTTAAGTGTAAAATAAACTTAATATATTTGGTTAATGTTGTAGTAGTTGAAACGAGGTTTCCGAATATATATAGAACGCCCAAATCTGACTTCGTATGAGGAAGTTATGATTTATCGAAGTTCCGGCTTAGCGATATACAGCCTGTTTTACTCGATTTGAGATCGAGCGGTTGTTAGCCGAAGCAATCTAAATGAGAATCGAAGATCTCATTGTTGGTATTGAAACGATAAAAAGTTAGGCGAGAACGGACGTCAAACGAAGAAGTTATGAATTTATAACGAAAGTTTCTGTCCCGGCCTATTAAAAATAATTAATAAAAATAAAGTCAAAATTAGCCGACGGAGTCTAAATGAAAGTCGTAGAGCATGGTCTCACCTTCGCGTGGATATAAAGAACGTCGAAAACGGAGTTCGTATGAAGAAGTTATGAATTTCCGAAGTTTATTAATCATTTTGTATTTATATTTAAATCAAAATTCGGAAGCATTATCCGAAGGAGTCACCGATCTGATCCGAGGTACGCCCCGCGTACTCCGAGGGATGTCGACACTCGCACTCGAGCACTTCGGATACGTAAGCAATGACGTTTTGGGCAGTACGCCCCGCGTAACGCAGTACGCCCCGCGTACTCCGAGACTCCAGCCCCCTATAAATAGGATGCGAGGGTTCCGGGTATTTTTGCCAATTCCCTCTCGTTTTCGTGTCGAAGCTCTGTGCAAAAACCCCCGAAGCTACCCCGAAGTCCCGGTATCATACTCTAGCCCCGAGGCAAGTCCCGAGATCCCGAAGATCCCGAAAAGTGCGGTTCCCGAGTCGAAGCTCTGCCCGCGAGAAGTTCGATTTTCGAAGAGATCTTCCAGATCTGCTGTGGATTACTACTTCTATAAGCCGTAGTGCTGTCCGATCATCTTCTGATCAAGTGAGTGTATACTACCTTTCATAAACACAATAATAATACGAGTTTGGTTCGAGTGTATTAAGAGTATTGTTGTTTATAAGTGTGAGTGTGTAGTTATTTCTTCTAATACAATAATACGAAGTATTTTATATAAAAATACGTGCTATGTGTATATATTTGGTGGTGTTATGTGTGAATGAGTATTCACTCTCTTCTATCTTACAGATCTGCTTATTTCTTTATGAGATACGTATTATGTGTGTGTGTGCCTCATCTGTTATGTGATATATGTGTTGATTAAAGCATGCTATACAGGTTTTCTTTAAACTATGTATACAAATGTATATTTTTATCTACTAATATGTTGGGTAGAACATGGGTAGACAGTTGGTGTGTAATAAACAGATGAGAGGCCTCGTTGTTGTTTGATTGAGTCATCTAGCGGAGTTTAGATGACGACCACTGGCTATTCTAGACAGTCTTGTGGAAACATTAGCAGGTTCGCCACCTGTAGGTGTTAATGAACTTGGGTGTTCATTCGCTGTACTCCATCCCCCTCATGGTTGCCTTATTTGACTTATATTGCTGAGGTACCCCCGAAGCATGTGTTGTCGCCCCGATGAAATATTCTTAGACTAGGTCCCTTATGTTAGTTGTTTTAGGGACATTAAAGTGAGAATAACGGGAATGGGTAATTGGGTTATTGTTGGTTGGTGAAAATTAAATATGATATTTATTGTGGGTTGAAAACCCTATATGCTCACCAGGCTCCCAAGCCTGACCCACTCAGTTTTAAATTGTATTACAGGTAGTGGCGGAAGGGCATGAGATGGATGAACCATCAAGTTGTTTTGTTTACAAGTCTGCATATGTTTATATTTGTTATATGACTTGTAATGTATTCGTTTATGCTTATTGGTCTGAATCGGAACATGACACCCCGAGTTTTGATTATAATGAAAATACATTTCTTTTATGAAATGCTTCGGTAAACAATGTTTTATCATGTTTTGTTTTTGGGAACAAATTCCGCAACTCTTTCAAATCAAAAGGATTTACTCTGAAAATATTTAAAAGCATAAATGAAAATCGGTCTTTTCTGGCCGAGATTTTGGGGATGTCACAGTTGGTATCAGAGCATTAGTTTAAGCGAACTAGGAATTTGTAGGATTTCTAGACTTAAACTTAGAATGCTAAGTGAAATTTTGAGATATGTATCTGTTATGTTTTAGACACGAGCACTAGTTTATTTTAGGAAAGTTGCCTAAAATACTTTATGTGCTAAATGTTATATGTTGCCATATATGATATTATTTGTTCGGATCTATGGTCTGTTGCCGACCGGATCTAGAAACCTTATGTGTGTAGGATTCTAAGCGTACGTCTACGATATTAGAACTAGCATGTAAACGTTTCGGAGTGATAAGGATGATTTGAATATCTATCATGATTGAGGATCTAATTTCACCTTATTCGGTGTAGATCAAAATGGTGAGAACAAGAAGTGGAGTTGGAAATGCTGACGAAAACAGGAATCAACCACCAGTGATTGAGCCAATACCTGTCGTAGCAGCAGCACCTGAGCCAATAACCATGGCTGGTGTGCAATTGATGATTCAGACGATGTTGGATCGTCAGATGGATGAAACTAGACGGTTGCTTCAACAAAATCGTGAAGAACTGTCGATTCGTGTGGAAGAGCCTGAACTGAATGAAGGGCACTCGGAAGGTGGAAACTTCAGTGGGTCTGTTGGTCCAGCCAACCCACCGATAGTTAGGCAAGATAACCATGATGGAAGGAATGATGGAATGGGATGCAAGTACAAGGACTTTCTAACTTGCAAACCATCGACCTTCAATGGAAAGGAGGATCCGATTGGGGTTATGGATTGGATCTCCGAAATGGAGTTAGCCTTTATGACATGTGGCTGTAGAGGCAAGTTGCAGACTATCTATGTCGTGCGACAATTCCGAGGTGGAGCCGTTCGTTGGTGGAACACTCTAGGGAAGACCTTAAGCCCTAGCGAGCCACTGCAATTGTCATGGGCAGAGTTCTTGGTGCAGTTTAAGCGCAAGTTCTGCTCGGCTCAAAATCTGTTGGAGTTGGAGAACAAGTTTCTGACATTGACGAAGGGTAGCATGTCAGTAGATGAATACACCAATAACTTCACCGATAAGATGGAGTTTGCCTTGCGTATCGTTCCAGACGAGCTGACAAAGGTGGATCGGTATGCGAAGGGACTTCCATGGGAGTACGAGGTGCCGGTACGTCAGGCACTTACTCTAGAGGCAGCTATCTGGGCTGCCAAGTCTGTGGAGAACATGATCAAGGGGAGAACCACCGACAAGGTTGAGGTTGGTGAGAAAAGGAAGTTTGAAGGAACATCTGGTTCCAGTAAGAAGAGTAAATTTTCGAAATTTGATTCGAAAAAGTTTGGAGGAAAAGGAGGCGAAGCGAAGTGGTGTGATAAGTGTAGGAAAAAGCACTTTGGGAAATGTAGTGAGGATGTAACCTGCTACAAGTGTGGAAAGGTTGGACATTTTGCCAATGAATGTCCGAACAACAAAAGGATGTGTTTTGGGTGTAATGAAGAGGGGCATATTTTGAAAGACTGTCCGAAGAAGAAGGAGGCAGCTAGGCCCAACATTCCACCAAAGCCGAAGGCAAGAGCCTTCCAGATGACACTTGAGGCTGCGAAAGATGAAGCTGATGTCGCTTCAGGTACCTTTCTCGTAAACGAATTACCTGCTCATATATTGTTTGATTCTGGAGCCAACTACTCCTTTATTTCGCATGAGTTTGGTAGAAAGCTAGCTTTGCCTATTGATAGACTAGATGATGCTTTATTAGTCGAAGTAGCTAGTGGCAAGTTTGTACCTGTTAGTCATCGTATGAAAAGCATCTTAATTGATCTGAATGGGAATAAGTTTCACGAGGAATTATTGCCTATCGAACTAAATGGTTTCGACATCGTCTTGGGAATGGATTGGCTTAGCGCCAATGATGCCGAAATTTTGTGCAAGAAGAAGATAGTTAAAGTAAACCCGCCTGGGAAAGATTCGTTTATGGTGTATGGGGACAAACGCAGAGTGAATTCTGGAATCATTTCTCTAATGAAAGCCAGAAAGTGTTTGACCAAGGGATGTACATCATATTTAGCATTCGTGATTGATGCTAAGAAAGAAAAGAAGGTGATGCAGAGTATTCCAGTGGTGTGTGATTATCCGGAAGTATTTCCCGAGGATCTTCCTGGATTACCACCTGATAGACAAGTAGAGTTCAGAATAAACTTGTTACCAGGAACCACACCAATAGCAAAAGCACCTTATCGATTAGCACCGACGGAGATGAAGGAGCTAATGATGCAACTTCAGGAGTTATTGGACAAAGGTTTCATTAGACCTAGTTCATCGCCCTGGGGAGCTCTGGTGTTATTTGTAAAGAAGAAAGATGGAAGTATGAGAATGTGCATCGATTACAGAGAGCTGAACAAGGCAACAATAAAGAATAGATATCCGTTGCCGAGGATTGATGACCTGTTTGATCAATTGCAAGGTTCGAGCTATTTCTCGAAGATCGATCTTAGGTCAGGATATCATCAGCTGAAAGTAAGAGAGCAAGATATCGAGAAGACTGCATTCAGAACTAGATATGGACACTACGAGTTCTTGGTTATGTCGTTTGGACTAACCAATGCTCCAGCAGCGTTCATGGATTTGATGAATAGGGTTTGTAATCCTTTCCTTGATAAATCCGTGATAGTGTTCATAGACGACATTCTGGTCTACTCGAAAAGCCAGGAGGAGCATGGCAGACACTTGCGAGAAGTGTTAGAAGTTTTGAAGAAGGAGAAGCTTTATGCGAAGTTCTCCAAATGTGATTTTTGGATTCGTGAGGTCCAATTCTTGGGTCACGTGGTCAACCAAGAAGGGATAATGGTTGATCCAGCGAAGATTGAAGTTGTGACGAAGTGGGAACAACCGAAAAGTCCCACGGAGATTCGAAGCTTTTTAGGATTAGCCGGATATTACCGAAGGTTTATCCAAGGCTTTTCTTCGATTGCTACTCCATTAACAGCTTTGACCCACAAAGGAGTTACTTATGCTTGGAGTGAGAAGCATAAAGAAGCATTCGAGAAGTTAAAGAAGAAGCTATGCGAGGCACCGATACTTTCTCTACCCGATGGAGTCGAAGACTTCGCT
Organism: Lactuca sativa; assembly: GCF_002870075.4. NCBI lineage: Eukaryota > Viridiplantae > Streptophyta > Magnoliopsida > Asterales > Asteraceae > Lactuca > Lactuca sativa. The sequence continues at coordinate 117,724,046 of NC_056624.2, forward strand.
GTTTATAGCGATGCGTCTGGTGTTGGATTGGGTTGTGTTTTGACCCAAAGAGAAAAGGTGATAGCATATGCGTCTTGACAGTTGAAAGAGCATGAAAAGAATTACCCGACTCATGATTTGGAGTTGGCAGCGGTAGTTTTCGCTCTGAAAATATGGAGGCATTACCTCTATGGCACGAAGTGCAAACTTTTCACTGATCATAAGAGTCTCCAATACCTCTTTAATCAGAAAGAATTGAATATGAGGCAACGACGCTGGCTAGAATTACTTAAAGACTACGACTGCGAGATACTTTACCACCCCGGTAAAGCTAATGTTGTTGCTGATGCTCTCAGTCGGAAAGTCAATCTTGAAAGGAAGAGGCCAAGAGCGTTGAAAATTGAAGTTGTCTCGACCATTGTGGAAAGTATAAAGAAAGCTCAAGAGGAAGCTTCTGAGAAAAATGACCGAAAGGAGGAACGTTTGGGTAAAACGTTGGTGTTTGGTACTAACGGTCATGGACTGAAGGTATTCCAAGATCGTATTTGGGTACCTAAGTCAGGAGGAATTAGGGATCTTCTGATGGAAGAAGCTCACAAGACCATGTACTCGATTCATCCGGGTAGCACTAAAATGTATAGGGACCTGAAACCCTACTACTGGTGGCCGACGATGAAGCTTGATGTTGCAAAGTATGTGGCCGAGTGTGTGACTTGTGCGAGAGTCAAGACACAACATCAGAAACCTTACGGGAGTTTAGAACCATTGCCTGTGCCTATGGGTAAGTGGGAAGACATTGCTATGGATTTTGTCACTAAACTGCCCAGAACAAAGAATGGTCACGACATGATTTGGGTGGTCGTTGATCGATTCACTAAGAGTGCACATTTCATAGCGGCCAGGGAGAAATGGTCTATGGAGAAGCTTGCAAATTCTTATGTGAAGGAAATTGTGAGGCTTCACGGTGTTCCGTTAACGATTGTATCGGATCGTGATAGCCGTTTCACCTCAAGGTTTTGGAAAAGTCTACAAGAGGAAATGGGTACCAAGTTATGTTTAAGCACAGCTTACCATCCGCAGACTGATGGTCAGAGTGAAAGAACAATACAAACACTTGAAGATATGCTGAGAGCATGTACCTTGGAATTCCTAGGTAATTGGGATGAACATTTACCGTTGGTAGAATTTTCCTATAATAATAGTTTTCACTCGAGCATTAAGATGGCACCGTACCAAGCTTTGTATGGACAAAAGTGTCGTACGCCGTCTTGTTGGCTTGAGGCTGGGGAAAAGCAGTTTATGGGACCGGAGTTGGTTCATCAAACTGCTGAAAAGTTGAAAATAATTAGGGAAAGAATGTTAGCAGCTCAAGATCGTCAAAAGAGCTATGCTGACAAGAAGCGAAGACCGATGACTTTTGAGGTTGGAGATTCGGTTTTGCTTAAAGTCTCGCCGTGGAAGGGACTTATAAGATTTGGTAAAAGGGGAAAGTTGAGTCCAAGGTTTATTGGACCGTTTAGAGTCCTTCAGAGGATTGGGAATCAAGCTTACAAGCTCGAATTACCCGAAGAACTGAATGGAATTCACAACACCTTTCATGTGTGTTATTTGAGGAAGTTCACGGGAGAAGTTCCCGATATAATTCCAATTTCTGAATTGAGAATTGATGAGAACAAAAGGTTGATTGAAGAACCAGAGGCAATTGTTGACCGAAAGACTAAGAAGTTGCGACGCAAAATGATTGGGTTAGTGCTTGTCCGATAGAAACACACGAATGGGCCGAATCTCACCTGGGAGACGGAGAGTGACATGTTGAGTCGCTATCCGCATTTGTTTGTTGATGTGTGATTCCGGGGACGGAATCATTCTAAGGTGGAGAGAATTGTAACGCCTGTGTTTCGGGCTTGCTATTTGTAGCAATGTAATAGTCTAGGTTAACCTCTGTAACCCGTTTTGAAATAATAAGATTGTATTATTTGAGTATTGTGTGTTTTGTGCTTAATTGCTTAATTATGTGGTTTGATTAATTAAGAATAAAAATAAGCGTCAAAATTTAAGTGTAAAATAAACTTAATATATTTGGTTAATGTTGTAGTAGTTGAAACGAGGTTTCCGAATATATATAGAACGCCCAAATCTGACTTCGTATGAGGAAGTTATGATTTATCGAAGTTCCGGCTTAGCGATATACAGCCTGTTTTACTCGATTTGAGATCGAGCGGTTGTTAGCCGAAGCAATCTAAATGAGAATCGAAGATCTCATTGTTGGTATTGAAACGATAAAAAGTTAGGCGAGAACGGACGTCAAACGAAGAAGTTATGAATTTATAACGAAAGTTTCTGTCCCGGCCTATTAAAAATAATTAATAAAAATAAAGTCAAAATTAGCCGACGGACTCTAAATAAAAGTCGTAGAGCATGGTCTCACCTTCGCGTGGATATAAAGAACGTCGAAAACGGAGTTCGTATGAAGAAGTTATGAATTTCCGAAGTTTATTAATCATTTTGTATTTATATTTAAATCAAAATTCGGAAGCATTATCCGAAGGAGTCACCGATCTGATCCGAGGTACGCCCCGCGTACTCGAGTACGCCCCGCGTACTCCGAGGGATGTCGACACTCGCACTCAAGCACTTCGGATACGTAAGCAATGACGTTTTGGGCAGTACGCCCCGCGTAACGCAGTACGCCCCGCGTACTCCGAGACTCCAGCCCCCTATAAATAGGATGCGAGGGTTCCGGGTATTTTTGCCAATTCCCTCTCGTTTTCGTGTCGAAGCTCTGTGCAAAAACCCCCGAAGCTACCCCGAAGTCCCGGTATCATACTCTAGCCCCGAGGCAAGTCCCGAGATCCCGAAGATCCCGAAAAGTGCGGTTCCCGAGTCGAAGCTCTGCCCGCGAGAAGTTCGATTTTCGAAGAGATCTTCCAGATCTGCTGTGGATTACTACTTCTATAAGCCGTAGTGCTGTCCGATCATATTCTGATCAAGTGAGTGTATACTACCTTTCATAAACACAATAATAATACGAGTTTGGTTCGAGTGTATTAAGAGTATTGTTGTTTATAAGTGTGAGTGTGTAGTTATTTCTTCTAATACAATAATACGAAGTATTTTATATAAAAATACGTGCTATGTGTATATATTTGGTGGTGTTATGTGTGAATGAGTATTCACTCTCTTCTATCTTACAGATCTGCTTATTTCTTTATGAGATACGTGTTATGTGTGTGTGTGCCTCATCTGTTATGTGATATATGTGTTGATTAAAGCATGCTATACAGGTTTTCTTTAAACTATGTATACAAATGTATATTTTTATCTACTAATATGTTGGGTAGAACATGGGTAGACAGTTGGTGTGTAATAAACAGATGAGAGGCCTCATTGTTGTTTGATTGAGTCATCTAGCGGAGTTTAGATGACGACCACTGGCTATTCTAGACAGTCTTGTGGAAACATTAGCAGGTTCGCCACCTGTAGGTGTTAATGAACTTGGGTGTTCATTCGCTGTACTCCATCCCCCTCATGGTTGCCTTATTTGACTTATATTGCTGAGGTACCCCCGAAGCATGTGTTGTCGCCCCGATGAAATATTCTTAGACTAGGTCCCTTATGTTAGTTGTTTTAGGGACATTAAAGTGAGAATAACGGGAATGGGTAATTGGGTTATTGTTGGTTGGTGAAAATTAAATATGATATTTATTGTGGGTTGAAAACCCTATATGCTCACCAGGCTCCCAAGCCTGACCCACTCAGTTTTAAATTGTATTACAGGTAGTGGCGGAAGGGCATGAGATGGATGAACCATCAAGTTGTTTTGTTTACAAGTCTGCATATGTTTATATTTGTTATATGACTTGTAATGTATTCGTTTATGCTTATTGGTCTGAATCGGAACATGACACCCCGAGTTTTGATTATAATGAAAATACATTTCTTTTATGAAATGCTTCGGTAAACAATGTTTTATCATGTTTTGTTTTTGGGAACAAATTCCGCAACTCTTTCAAATCAAAAGGATTTACTCTGAAAATATTTAAAAGCATAAATGAAAATCGGTCTTTTTTGGCCGAGATTTTGGGGATGTCACAGTATATGTCAAAGCCAGTGGGAGTATAGTTAGCTTTCTAGTACTGTATGTTGATGAAATACTACTCATAGGAAATGACATTCCAACCTTGCAGGAAGTTAAGTCATGGCTTAGAATGTGTTTCGCTCTAAAGGATCTAGGAGAGGCTGCATGTATTCTAGGAATAAGGATTTTGAGAAATAGGAGTAAAAGACTAATTGGACTTAGTCAAAGTACTTACTTGGATAAAGTGCTAAAGCTTTTTAGCATGGAGAATTATAAGAAGGGAGAGTTGCCTATCCCGAGCAATACCAAGTTGAGTAAGACTCATAGTCAGAGTACTAATGCCAAGATAGCAGAAATGAGTCATGTTCCATATGCTTCTGTCGTTGGCTCGATCATGTATTGTATGACATGTACTCGCTCAGATGTGGCTTTTGCTTTGAGCATGGTCAGAAGATACCTAGGGAACCCGTGTAAAGCTCACTGGACAGCAACAATAAGAGTTGTTTAAGCACACTTGAAACCTATATATATATATATATATATATATATATATATATATATATATATATATATATATATATATATATATATATATATATATATATTCCGTTTTTATTTCATATTCCACAAGTTCAGACTTTTACTTTTCAGAATATATTTTTGAAGGTCCAAACTATTTTTCAATAATTTTATATGATTTTTACAAAACTCCCTATCAATGCAGCTAAATTCTGACCAGCTGGTGCAAAAGGAGATTTTCACCTAAGTTAGAAGCAACAAAAAGTTCTAGAAAAATTCATGGATAGACTAGACTCACAACGGAAACTTTGAGAGTTATAGATCATTAATTCGATTCTTGGTGATTTTTCTATAATTTTTTCCAATATAGGGATAGATTGGTAATTCTTGCTGAATTTCCCAACTTTGGATTTCAAAGGCTTTTGACCACTTAATGCATTAAGCCATCACTAAGAACACCTATAAGGGTAAAATTAACTTCTTAACAGAAATATAATGATTTAATCACATAAACATATCGATTTGATTCATGGTGTAATTTAACATAAGTTTTTGAAATCAACAAGAAGAATTGTGACTCCGAAATTACCAATAAACTTAATGAAGGTGTTCATAAGCAATATTGATAGCAAATGAGCCATCATAAACACCCAATAAAAATGAAATTGAACCATATGAACCTTCAAGTTTTCTAGGAAGAAGAAGATGAGATTATGATCATCAATTAGGAAGAGAATTGACAACAAAAATCTTCAATTGACAAGAAATTTTACATGTAAACACACAAAGAGATTAGAATATTGATTTATTTACCAATCATTGGCCCAACATCACTGCCTCCTTCTTCCCCCTAAAATCGATTGAGCGAGGTTTTCAGTTCCCTCTCCTCCTTCTTGATCGTCGATACCTCCCCTCCCAACAAACGACTCGGTTTTTTTTCTTTCTTCTTGTTGCTTGCGTCACACACTCTAACACATAGGAGCCGATCGTTTTTTTCCTTCCCTTATGTATGCACGTGATGATGGAACAGCACAAGGAGAAGGATCAATCCTTCTCTTTGGGGGTTATTCCAAGTTTTGCCATCTAGCCCCTTAATTCTTCATAATGCACTTTTTTTACACTAACCCTAGTATTTTGACAAATTAGATTTCTTTAAATGACACCTAAACCCTTCAAGTCATAAAAACCGTTTAAGTGAATGATTTAATTAATTTTTGTTTTGATTATTCTTAAAACTCGCTTATATTAAGCAGGTGTATATAATTTAATTTATTTAACTTTAATAATCTTAAAATCAAATAAATTCACAAAATAGATATTTGTGTTACGAAATCTAACATCATTAACAGAAAAAATTTTGGGTCGTTACATGTCATCCATTGGTCTTAAAAATGGTAACTGTTAATTTTGCTTTGGAGGCAAAATTTTGACAAAATTTTTGAACTGAACACTAATTAATGATTCAATTTCCTAATTTTACGATCCTCGACCTATTGTATCATCATTCGGCATTCAAAATGTCAACTTTCCTCATTTTCTATGCCAACAAATTCTAGACCACTCTCCAAATAAGTAGGCGTCAACCAAATATTCAAGTTTATTCGACAAAATTTTCAATTCAGCACACCATGCCGATCATGAACCTACTTATTATTTCTTCTGGAACAAAATTTCATCAGAAGCTTTTTACACCATTACCAAATTATTCGATAATTCCCTAAAAACCTAACCAAAGAGTATTATTTTGTTTTACTAATCTATCTTGTCAATAATGTTGGAACCTTTGGTCGATAATGCAGACACTACAACATACAAGGATCTGGACTATAACCTAGAGGAGGAAGTTGAAGATGAGGCTGCAAGCAATGAAATAGTGGCGACAAATGTAGTTAAGAGATGCATAAACATGCTACAGAAGTTTCACAATAAGCTTGGTAGAGGAGTGAAGATCCCTCTGAAAATCAATGACATAGGTAGGATATCAGGGAAAAATTGAGTAGTGTTTGCTTGTTTTTTAGGAGACCTCGATAATGAGCATATATCTTTAAAAGTTCTATCTTGGAAGAAAGTGGATTTACCATAAAGACACAAACTATGGAGTGTAATCAAGGTATTGGGCACATTATTTAACATTCTCTTTAGTTGTGCATATATGCATTTACATTATGTCCAACTATTAACAACATTTTGTTACATTTTGAAGCAATATATTGATCTTGAGAACACATTTAGAAATTCAATAAAGCATCATCTTGGTCAACTTTTAAAGAATTATAGAGGGAAACTTCGAGAGAGATATATATTACCCGACAAAGAAACACCTACAACACCTAAGCCAACGAATGAAGTCCCTACAAACTATACATCAATGGTTGAGGACTCACACTGGGCCACTTTTGCAACGCATACAAACTCTAAGGCATACAAGGTGTAAGTCATTTCTATAGATTTGATTATTTTCAATCCATATATATTTCATAATATTGTGTTGGCATGTAAACATTGTATTTTTTTTATTTTCCATTATGGTTAGACAAAGTCAGAAGCAACAAAAAAAGTATGTGAGAAGTCTATTTGTAACCATAAGATGTGAAGAGGTGGATATATACATGTGAAAGAGAAAATGGTAACAAAAATAGTTCTTTTTTGTTAATAGAAGCAAACTTTTGTTTTTGTTGGATTAACTTTGTTAATTTTCTATTATATGGTTAGCATATTGAAGCCAAAGAAATTGAACCAGATAAAGAACCCCTCCCATTGTATGATGTGGTTGAAGGGGAGGCTAAAAGAAAATGGAAAATTTGAAAATGATAAGCTTAGAGATAAACTAGTATGTTTGAATACAAATTTTGTTTTGATTTCAAATATATTTAATTTATATGTAATTACTTTAATATTTCCTTACTTTATGCAGAAAACAACTGACAAGTAGATCATATACGGGACCTTACAGGTTGACCATGACACTGATGTCCTGACAGTTTGGAAAGGACAAGGGCGGTTATGCAAGATGAGTGGTGATTCGAGTGACATATAACATGTATTTTGGTCTTTTTCGAACCAAATCATTAGACGCAGGAGTAGCATTACTAAAACGTCAACTTGAAATTGAGAGACGGGAGCATGAAAACGAGAGACGTGAACATGAAGAGAAAGACAGACGAGAGTGTGAAGCAAAATACAATGAAATTAATGACTTGAACACCAAGATGGCACAAACACAAGGAATGGTTTCTCTTTTGGTGAGTCAATTAGCTACCTAAGGGGTGAGCTTAGAACCAAATGGAAATGTAACATCATTGGTAAGTATTAAAAGTTTTGTAATTACATCTTTTTAATTAACTATTTCTGTCTGGCATAGGAAATATATATATATATATATATATATATATATATATATATATATATATATATATATATATATATATATGTAACTTCTTTCACATGTTTTATATATACATAGGAAATCCAAAAGTATGTAACGTGTATAAATACGCTAGAACAACAACAAAATACGTCTCCATGTTTAGAGTCTCAATTACAACAGAATGTGTCTCTAATAGTAACACCAAAAATATGTATATCCATAAACATGTGTATATATATTATTTACTTCGATTCCTTTTTGATGCATATATACCAATATTTATAATTTGATAGGAAATGATATGTAAACTGTGGCACAACAATAGAACAAAAATGATTGATATTGGTAAAGTATACATCACAGATGGAAAGCAAATGCTTCATCACAAACCACTCAAAGTGTCAATTCAAGAATCGTTGGTGGATGTAGCTTTCATACTGGACATAGTAAATAATACTTTCAAAACTGTTAAGGATGTGGTAGGTTGTTTTATGGCATGGCCAAAGGATCACGTCGTTTTAATTGATCTAGAATAAAGATATATATATATATATATATATATATATATATATATATATATATATATATATATATAAAATCATATTTGTCACAAAAATAATGGATTTTTTACAGTGACTATATATAGAAAACGCCACACAATCATTGTGTCACAAAATATACAAAAGGCTACACAACTTGACTTTACAAACCATATAGTCACTGATTTTTAACACCAGAGGCCACTCATAGCTTAATTGTATCTGGAAAAATCCCTAAAAGACCAATGGTTGTGTCACCAAATATATAAAAGGCTATACAAACATCATATTCATGTGGAAACTGGAGGGACTAATGTCACTCAAACTATACGGTTTCAAGCATATTAATACAATTGGCCACTCTTTTTTACACATGATGCAACTCATTGCTTAATTGTAAGTGAAGAAATATCCCAAAGAAACCAATGGTTTTTTCACCAAATATACAAAAGGCAACACAAACATCGTATTCATGTGGAAATTAGATGGACTAAGATCACATAAAATACACTTTTTCATTTTCTATTAATACATTTGGTCACTCTTTTTAACACCTGAGGCCACTCATTGCTTAACTATAGGTGAAGAAATCCCTTAAAATCCAATGGATATGTCACCAAATATACAAAAGGCTACACAAACATCATATGCATGTGGCAATTAGATGGACTGACTGATGGGTTTTGAGCACTATAACACCCCTATGGTGCACATACGACCCTAATGCTTTAGATGTAAGTTTTCTCGAGTTATACATGCAATAAACAATTTTCCAAAGCATGCAATTTGATATATGAATCATAAAAACTAGTTAGAAGATTGCCTCTTGTTGTAGCTTGTTGAATTAGTCCTTTCAAGAGCTTAGCACCTCAAGTGTGATGCCTCTAACAAGTCACAAACACCACCAACAATTGGACGACTTGAGAGAGAGGTTAGGAGCACCCTAAAATCACCTATACCTTTGTTATATCACACATCCATCCAATTTTGGGGCCTAAGGGGTTACATATATAGTATTAGAATTCCAAGAGTCATATGAAACCCTAATTCTTACACTTAGGCTTGTGATTCATAACTCATGTGGACTAACTCTTCATGGACTCTCACATAAACCTAGTCCATCATTGATCAATAGCCCAAACCATATGCATCACTAATTTTCACAATTAGTCCCCATTAATTTAATTAGTCTCTTTTGATCACTAAATCAATTCCAAATTAATTCATGATCAATGCTAATTAAATAATATCATTTCTCCATTAATATATTATACTCGTGGTATATTAATAAATCATAACTAACCTCTTTCTCAAATATCCAACCTATCAAATTGTTCTGGTGAAAGCAACCTAAAAGGACCATGCTACTATCAGGTTAAGTACATACCTATTATAGTTATGGGCTCAGACATGTAATCCAACAGTCTCCCACTTGGATAAGTCTAATGACTATAACTGTAAGTAAAACCGATTAGCAATCGTAACTCTCAAAAGCCATTATCGAACTTTGACGCGTCCTTTAGATAAGGGATCATATAATCCTCTATTACTCAAGATATCATGCAGACAAATACATGGAACACGTCATACTTATTGTCCGGCAGTTTGTTTCCCAATTTCCGATGTGTTTGACATAGAACTTAACTGAACACATCAATTGAGTCCTGACTGGGTATGGAACATAAGTCAAGACAAAATCATCGAGGGGCCCAAGATTTCGCTTTCAATCCTCTAAGGATCAAAAGGAACAGATAAACCTCAACATATATTCTCATACTAACTACTCGTTAAATCATACACAACAGCACATTTTATAACATCAAGTTACTGATGCCAACTTCATACTATCAATGCACAACCAACTTGTAGTCGACAACTCATATATCTTGATTTGAAGACTTATACGATATTATCGTCTCACAATCACTCGTGATAAAATCCATGAAGTGATTCAAGTGAGCATGGCTTTAATCCAATACTCAGACCTTAAGAGCACTCATGAATGTTGTAGCAAACTTTTGCCATGTCTAAACACTCTAGACACTCTACAAGCTAAATTCATGACAATCTTGCCTCAATACCTACTTCCAAAGTATGATCGACTTTTGATAATTTAAATAATCTTATTATTCTGGAAGTCAAAACATGCAAAATGAAACAATAATAAACAATTGACACAAGAGAGTAAGTTTACTTATAAACAAAACTCCTTTTATTTAATCATCAAATGTTAATTACATTTTATCTATTATATGTTTCTAATCAGTTATCTAATCATTAAAATTAATATCCTCCTTCAGCGCAATGCTCCTCACATGCTGCAAGTGCTTAACCATACTCAGTCCCTTCGTAAGGGGATCTGTTGATAACCTCTTTACTATAAGGAGTCCTTCTACCCGATGTCTTATGAAGTGATATTTTTTGTCGATGTGCCTGGACCTTCCATGATCCCTTGGTTTCTTGGTTAAGGCGACTACACCCTCATTGTCACATAAAATCTCCATAGGCTCCTTTACAGTTGGTACAACTCCAAGGTTTCCGATGAAGTTCTTCAGCCATATCGCCTCCTTCGACACTTCACTTACTGCTATGTACTCTGATTCGCACGCTGAATCAGCTACAGTCTCCTATTTGGAACTTTTCCAAGTTATTTCTCCTCCGTTCAGGGTACATACCTTGCCCAACTGAGAGCATAAATTATCTCTGTCGGTCTGAATGTTGGTGTTACTATACCTTGTGACTCTTAAGTCATCACTCCCACCGAGGGTAAGGACCCAGTACTTTATCCTCTGCAGGTACTTAAGAATGTTCTTTACCACAATCCAGTGAGCTTTACTAGGATTCCCTTGTTATCTATTGACCATGCTCAAAGCAAAGGCCACATCATGGCGAGTACAAGTCATAGCACATGATCGAGCCAACTGCGGAAGCTCATGGTACTCGACTCATCTCAGCTATCTTGGCCTCTATACTCGGACTCTGAGTCTTACTCAACTTGGTATTGCTTTGGATAGCTAAGTCACCTTTCTTGGAATTTTCCATGTTGAATCGTTTCAACAACTTATCCAAGTAGGTACTTTGACTAAGTCCAATTAGTCTTTTACTCTTGTTTCTCAATATCCTTATCCCTAGAATATAGGCAACTTCCCCAAGGTCCTTCATAGAAAAACACTTCCCAAGCCAGGACGTAACCTACTGCAAGGTTGGGATGTCATTTCCTATGAGAAGTATGTCATCCAAATACAACACAAAAAGCTAACTGTACTCACACTAGCTTTGACATATACACAAGACTCATCCTCGCTTCTCGAAATTCCAAACTCTATGACTTTCTCATCAAAACAAATATTCCATCTGCGAGATGCTTGTTTTAATCCATAAATAGATTTCTCAATCTTACGGACTCTATTAGGATACTTTGCACTGAAAAAACCCTCTGGCTGATTCATGTAAACATCTTCAGCCAACTTCCCTTTAAGGAAAGCGGTTTTGTCATCCATTTTCCATATTACATAATCATGAAATGCAACTATGGCGAGCTTAACCATTAAGGAAAGAGGTTTTGACATCCAATCGCAACTTTCCCATCCGTTTCGGTCTTCTTCCTGAAGATCCATTTGCACCCAACTGTCTTATGAACTGGTACATTGTCAACCAAGTTCCAAACTGGATTGTCATACATGGACAGAATCTCGTTGTCCATTGCCTCTTTCCATTTAGCAACCTCGGGGCCTGCTATGGCTTCCATGTAGTTATTAGGTTCATCCAAATTTACTAGTGTGTTATCACTGATAAATGTATCACCATCTGTAGTATTATGGAAATCATATAACACAGGTGGAACACTAATTCTATTAGAACGCCTCAGAGGTAGGGACTCATCAACTGGTTCAACAGGAGTTTCCTCCTTAGGTTGAGCGCTAGTGTTTGAGGTTCCTTCATCACTCTATCAAAAAAACCCTATTCTCGCAACGAAGACAACATTGTCACTCGGTCTGTATAAGAGATATCCAAAAGACTTCTGTGGCTAGCCGATAAAAATACAACGCTCACTACGAGGTTCAAGCTTGTCGTGAGTCTCATGCCTCACGAAATCCTCGCAACCCTAAACCTTTATGTGTGCTAACATGGGAACCTTCCATGTCCACATCTCATGAGGTGTTTTGGCAACCTTCTTAGTAGGGACTAGATTAAGGATATGGGCGACAATCTCTAAGGCATACCCCAGAATGAGATATGTAACGAAGCTCGAATCATCATGGAACGAACTATGTCCAACAAGGTTTTATTGTGCCTCTCAGCTACACCATTAAGCTGTGGTGTCCTAGGTGGCGTCAATTGTGAAACAATTCCACATTCCTTAAGAGAGTCTAGGAACTCGATACTAAGATACTCAGCACCCCGATTGGATCGAAGCATCTTTATCTTCCTACCCAATTGATTATCCACTTCTTGTTTAAACTTTTTGAAATTTGCAAAGGTTTCTGATTTATGCTTGATTAAGTAGATATAGCCATATCTGTTGTAATCATCATTAAAATTCACATAAAAGCAGCTAGCATCCCTTGTGGCAGATCTGAAGGTTCCACACACATCGTTATGTATGAGATCCAACAAACCCTCACCTTTTTGAAAAGTACCAGTAAATGGTGACTTGGTCATCCTTCCAAGCAAACAAGATTCACAAGTATCATCCAACTATAAGTCGAATGACTGCAACACACCAGGCTTTTGGAGTTGACCTATGCACTTCTTGTTAACATGTCTAAGATGATAATGGCACAAGAATGGCTTGTCCAAATTATTGGACGAATCAATATGCAATTCATTATTTCTTATGTTGTCTACAACCATCATAGTTTCATATACACCATTACAAGGCAATGCTTTAAAATAAAATACACCATTATAAAAAGCATTAATATAATCAATTTCATTATACAAACGAAAATCTAAAACCTTGTTTGTACAAACCATGAAAGCAAATAGGGATAATGTCATAAAAACCATTAAGTTTATTAGGAATTTGATGTTTTACCCTTTGAAAAAATTTTGGTTTGTTTATGCCGCAAACTTGCAAACTTTTTTTGGTTTTACCCTTTTAACAGGTTCAGCTGTCACCTGTACACGTGGCATGCCACGCGTGTGCTGAGTGGATGGTTCCTGTTGATGTGGACTCGATGACGTGGCTTTGCTTTACTCCTTTATAAAACCCTAGCAAAATGGTATAAGGGGGTTTCGAACCCCCTACCTCCAGCTCATAAAGCATGGAACTTACCACTAGGCTGCATCTCTTTTATGTTCTTTGTCTCGAAAATTTCATATATATTGTATATTACTAAAATAATTTAAAATACAACAATAATAATAATAATAATAATAATAATAATAATAATAATAATAATTATTATTATTATTATTATTATTATTATTATTTTTATTATTATTATTATTATTATCACTATTTTCTTTTTTTTATAAGTGCATATTGTTTTATTTACATTTTCAAATGTATAACTATCTTTATAAAGATATAAAATACGTTTTTTAAGATTATAAAAAACATATTTAAAAGTCTATATATTTTTGAAAGAGTATGTAGACCTTTAATAACATATTTTTACATCGAAATCGTATTTATAGACTTAAAACGTATATTTTTTTAAAACGTAGTCATATTTTTCAGTATATAAATATATTTTGAAAGTATATAATGAAAGTATATACTATATGGGTACATATCTTTTAAACTTCCAAAAACGTAAAATTACATATTTGGTGCTAATGTGGATTTTTTTGTGTTTTCAGTATAAATATAGTTTTGTTTGTATTATTTATACAAATACGTATTTCTGTATTTTTAAAAAAAGAAATACAATTTGAAAGGTATTTATATATTAAAAAATAATTCATTGTAAGTCTATGAATACATATTTCATCATAAAACTATGTATTTAAAGGCGTACATACGTTTTTAAGTGTATAAATACATTTACAAAAATATATTTTAACCTTTAAAAACATAATTTTCACATTTATAAATATATTTATACCTTTAAAAACGCAATTTAAAATGTATCCATATATTTTATACTTTCAAAATCGAAAAATATGAAAATGTTTTAACAAATATACGTTTTAAGTCTATAAATACGATTTCGATGTAAAAATATGTTTTTAAAGGTCTACATATTCTTTCAAAAATATATAGACTTTTAAATATTTTTTATAATGTTAAAAAACGTATTTTCTATCTTTATAAATATAATTATACCATTGAAAATTTAACTAAAGATAATATACACTTATAAAAAAAATACTGATAATAATAATAATAATAATAATAATAATAATTATTATTATTATTATTATTATTATTATTATTATTGTATTTTAAATTATTTAAGTAATATGCAATATATATGAAATTTTCGAAACAAATAACAAAAAAGTGATGCAGCCTAGTGGTAAGTTCTATGCTTTATGAGCTGGAAGTGGGGTGTTGGAAACCCCCTTACACCATTTTGCTAAGGTTTTATAAAGGAGTCAAGCAAAGCCACGTCATCGAGTACACATCAGCAGGTACTGCCCACTCAGCACACGCATGGCGTGCCATGTGTACAGATGACCGGTTGAACCTGTTAAAATGGTAAAACCAAAAAAAAGTTTGAAAGTTTGCGGCATTAACGAACCAAAATTCTTGCAAAGGGTAAAACCACAAATTTCTTAAAAGCTTAAGGGTTTTTATGACATTATCCCAAGGATATAATGTTTCTCGCCATATCGGACAAGTAGCAACAAGTATTCAAATCTAATTTTAACCCACTACTAAGCAATAAAGAATAAACTCCAATCTTGGTGACAGACAACATTTTCTTATTCCCCATGATTAAGTTTATCTTCCTGTGCTCCACATTCCTACTTCTTTTTAGTCCATGCAAATCAGAACAAATGTGGAAACCACAACCTGTATCAAGGACCCAAGAACTGGAATATGATGGTTTATTAGATAGAAGAGTATAAATACCTGCATGGGTGGGCTTTATCTTCCCATCTTTAACATCCTGCAAGTATTTGGGGCAGCTTCGCTTCAAGTTCCCCTTATCGTGACAATAGAAGCACTCTGCTTCTTTTGGATTGGTAGAGGGATTAATAGAACCAACTTTGGTCCCACTAGAAGAGGATCCATCATGAGACTTTCCCTTGTGGCTCTTAGAAGGAGCCTTCCTCTTCTTCCCTTTCCCATGTCCAATTACCAGGACTGGGGTAGCAGCAGTAGTAGTAGGGGTAGATACAATAGATTTTCCTTTTAGACTACTTTCAGAAGTTCTCAAAAGGCCTTGAAGCTTGCTAAGAGTGACATCCTTCTTGTTCATATGATAAGTCATACGAAACTGATCATAACAAGGAGGCAATAAGTGTAGCATAATACTAATGGCCAACTCTTCATCAAAGTTAACATTCAACTTCAGCAAGCGGTCCACAAACCTTTACATTTTTTGGAATTGGGTCGTGATGGACTCTCCTTTCTTCATTTTTGTTGTTATCATGGAGGCAATGATTTCATACCTTTCCTAACAAGCACGTCGAAGGTATCTTTACATCAAATCTTGGTACATCTCAAAAGGGTAGTAGTCCTCATAGGACTTTTGAAGTTCAGCTGTCATAGTGGCAAGCATGATACAAGACACGTTTGTGGCATCCTTCTCATGTTACCTATACTCAACAACCTCTTCAGGAGTAGCAGTGACTTCATCAATCTTCTTGAGGTCTTTGTCGAGGAAATATTCCTTGTCCTTGTAGCGAGTGACCATCCTAATGTTCTGAATCCAATCACTGAAGTTTGAACTATCGAAGATGACCCTCCCACACAAGTTCATGAGGGAGAAAGAGCCTAAAAGGTTTTAGCCAGAAGCGGAGTTGGAAGACATATGAAAAAGAAAGACAAAGTTTAGATTAGATAATAATCCTTAATATAACACGCAAATGAAATATTAAGGCTAGGACCCAACGCAATATTTCACAATTCATAAGAGGGATGCCGTAATCCAATTGCAAAATATTTGAAGGTAGGTAAATGATGATTTACCAATTTCCACCATAAAAAACGAAATTGATTTATTAAGTTTTAAATGAATTGAAATTCCTAGATTCTTTTAAGATTCATTAAACTTTTCAATGGCATGTTTAAATCTCAATTATGCCCTTCAAGTTTGTGACTGGGATACCAAGGATCACAAAAAGGTGTCAATAACCATACAAATGTGATTGGTACACTCGATGTCATTTATCACCTAATCAATGTGCTAGTTAACTACACACGCTCCATTGATCTATTAAAAGCATCAAGCTACCCTTTGCCACCCTTGTTAGTCCAAGTTAGTGTGTCGGTTAACCAGACATGCTCCACTAACGACTTGACAAGGTGCAAAATGCAATTTCATGGAATAGCATCATTTTCACATTTTTCCTAAAGTAACTAAGATTGGGAATTTAATAAAAAAACATTTAGTTACTTTATAGTTATCATTATACTTTTAATGAGAATTAATGTCCAGTCCTACCCGTTCTGCTAACAACCCTCCACCAGTCAAGGAAGCGGTGGGTGAGAGCGGACACCCATTAAACCACCATTTTATAGTCAGTAACCTTATACCCCCTTATAGACCGGCTTTGTGAATGAGGCCTACTAATCAAGTTTTGAAACTCTTCAAAACTTTTGGTTTCCATCACTTATGAGTTTTAATGTTCATGAATGATACTTTTCAGATTTCATAACTTGAGGACAAGTTATGAAACTCTCTTCAAGAATAATTTAGATCAATTATAACTTATTCAATTTTCATATAATTTGTTATTCATCAAGTTAATCTTATCTTAACTCATATAGAAGGGCAATTCATATCAAATAATACAAATAATCAACTTATTATCTTAAAATTTGACAATTGTCCTTTAATTGGATGAGGATAATCATTACCATATCAGAAAAATAGAATTTTATGATACAAAACGGTTTGTGGTGATGATCCTAATCCAATTCTGGCCAAAAGACTCAAAAATCGTCAAGCAGAAGGTTCTACTCGACGAGTGCATGAACTGGACTCATCGAGTTGCTAGTTTGTGAGTGAACTTGTTGAGTCAGATCATTGGACTCGTCGATTTCATCAGTCAGAGGCCAGAAATGCAATTTTTTTTAGCTTTGAAAAAAAAGACAAGCATCAATATAACAGAAAACAATCGTAGGCTTTGATACCACTGATGGGTTTCGAGCACTATAACACTCTTATGGTGTACATAAAACCCTAATGCTTTGGATCTAATTTTTCTCCAGTTATACATGCAATAAACAATTTTCCAAAGCATGAAGCCTAACTAGCATGCAATTTGATATATGAATCATAAAAATAAGTTAGAAGATTACCTCTTGTCATATCTTGTTGAATTAGGCCTTTCAAGGGCTTAGCACCTCAAGTGTGATGCCTCTAATAAGTCATAAACACCACCAAAAATTAGGGGACTTGAGAGAGAGGTTAGGAGCACCCTAAAATCGATTATACTTTTGCTATATCACACATCCATTAGATTTTGAGGCCTAAGGGGTTACACACATAGTGTTAGAATTATAAGAGTTATATCAAACCCTAATTCTTACATATAGGCTTATGATCCATAACTCATGTGGACTAACTCTTTATGGGCTCTCACATAAACCTAGTCTATCATGGATCAATAGCCCAAACCATATGTATCACTAATTTCCACAATTAGTCCCCATTAATTTAATTAGTCTCTTTTGATCACTAAATCAATTCCAAATTAATTCTTGATCAATACTAATTAAATAATATGATATCTCCATTAGTATATTATACTCATAATATATTAATAAATCATAACTAACCTCTTTCTCAAATATCTATCATATCAAATTGTTCTGGTGAAGGCAACCCAAAAGGACCATGCTACTATCAGGTTAAGTACGTACCTATTATAGTTATGGGCTCAAACACCTAATCCAACACTAAGGTCATTCAAAATACACTTCCTCAATATTATTAATACATTTGGCCACTCTTTTTAACACCTAAGTCCACTCATTGCTTAACTATAAGTGACGAAATCCCCCCAAAAAACCAATGGTTGTGTCACCAAATATACATAAGGCTACACAAACATATATTCATGTGACAATTAGATAGACTAATGTCACTCAAAATACACTTTTTCATGAATTTTAAAACCAATTGAAAACATTTGGTCTCTCATTTTATGCTTTTCGCCACACTTTTTAATGGATATGGCC
This sequence comes from Lactuca sativa, assembly GCF_002870075.4. Lineage (NCBI taxonomy): Eukaryota > Viridiplantae > Streptophyta > Magnoliopsida > Asterales > Asteraceae > Lactuca > Lactuca sativa. The sequence continues at coordinate 117,742,834 of NC_056624.2, forward strand.
ACTAACTCGCTAATGTGACCATATGTACTTGAAATACGCTTCTTTACACTTTAAAACAAATTTTTGTCAAGAATTTTGAGATGTTACAAATGGTATTAGAGCTAGGGCATGGGTCAACATGTTAGATAAGGACTTCGAACCTTAAAATAACGGGTGAAGGTGGGTTACACCTGATCCCACATCGGTTGGGAATGAGAACTAAACACTCCTTTTGAGAGGTGTGGATACCTTCCCTACTACAACGTGTTTTAAAGTTGCAAGGGGAAAATATCCCATAGAAATCTACAGTTAAGCATGCTCGGGAGAGAACATTTCTAGGATGGGTGACCCCCTGAGAAGTTTTCAAATCGGGAGCCCAAAGCGAACAATATGGTGATACTTGTCGGATGGTAATGTTAGTGCAGTTGGTTGAGGCGGTATTGCTTTGTGTTACTGGCCAACAAACCCAAGAGCGGTCCAACTTTATGTTGTAGGGTTGGGGGCAATCCAATTTTATGTTGTGGGATCGGTGTGCATGGATTATATATGTGTTGTTGTGTGGGGAATTTTGGGGGAACTCACTGAGCTTTGACTTATAGTTGTGGAATTCAATGTTTTTTAGGTACTTCTAACGATTAGGTCAAGGCGAATGCATGATCATATGTAACATCCCGACTCACACGTATAATACTTAATTAATTGACATTTATAGTGTCAGAGCAACTCGACGAGTAGGATGCCCCAACTCGCCGACTAGAGGAGTTAATGGTCGCATGATTTTTAGAGTCTACTCGACAAGTAGGTGTTGAGTTAGAAAACCCTAATTTTCGGGGTTTATGTGCTATTTAAAGGAATTTAAGCCTCCATTTCTACCTCCCTTATCACCCTAACACTTTGTGAGAAACCTTAATCGAGCTATAGCCTTATGTGATAGAAAGAGGGGCTAATCTTGTGTGTTTTAGTGCAATTTTGGAAGGAGGTTGGAGAGCAACAAGGCTTGGAACGAGGAGGGACTTTTGGATCCAGTGTTCTTCAGTGTTAGCGTCTGTTTGGAGGTAAAACAACTAATGCCTTGATCATTTCTTTTCTTAGATCTCTTTCTAGGGAGTTTTATGACTTTCTCCCATCCATCTTTTGGTTATTGAGTCATTTGAGCATGATATGAACTTGAAACATCAGATATGAACTGAATGAGGTCCTTTGAGCCCAAATATCCAAGCTTTATCAACCTAGTGAGAAGCTTTTATGCATTAAAACCCATATAGAGCTTATTAAGGCATTTCGAGCCCTAGATGTCATGCATGGACGTAAAGCTTGCAGCTTTATGTGGTATTTCAGCCTTGGGAGGCTAGATATAGTGTTTAGGACATTGTTTTTTCTTGGAATCGTGAATGAGAATTGGTCTAGAGGGACTCAATGAGTATATGAGCCAACTCGACGAGTCATCTAGGGTTTTCGCCAATAGACTGGACGTGCTACAATTCGACGAGTTGAGTTGGATATTCCCGATATTTTAGAGAAAACAAAGGAATTCAACGAGTCGCATAGACGCACTCGACGAGTTTAGCCAACATGGACTATTGACTTGAGTGTTCACATTCGTTAACTTTTAGGGTTTGGTCAACTGTGGACCTTGGAGACCATAGAGGGGAAAATGGTCTTTTCCCACTTTTGAGATTTAGTGGAGGGGTTAGCTTAGCATCTTGAAGTGGTTATTTCAAATTGCTTATTAGAGATAATTATATTATTTAGGTGGTGTCTAGACGGGTCGTGCGGTACTAGATCTACTTGCTTACTTCCGAGGTGAGTCTTCACACTATACTTACCTTAGTGGTAACACTGAGTGGCCAGAGGGTCTTATTTAAGTTATCGACCGGTGGGTCCTATGTGATTATATTGAGTTTTGTTATATTATGAATTTTATCTTTGTGATATATGCTATATTATCCTGTGCTTTACTGAGTTAGGACCGGAGGGTCCAATCCGGGTTATGAGATCGAAGGGTCTTCACTAAGATACAGGAATGGAGGGTCTAACCCGAGCTATGAGACCAGAGGGTCTTCAGTGAGACACATGACCGGAGGGTCAACACCGAGCCATGAGACGGAGGGTCCTCACCGAGACGCATGATCGGAGGGTCCATGTCGAACTATGCCCATGAGAGGCTTATTATTTGTGTATGTGGTATTTTGGGGAACTCACTAAGCTTCGTGCTTGCCGTGTTATGTGTTATGTGTTTCAATTACTTCTCAAGATCGCGGGAAGGTGTCGGCTTGATTGTACATGTCTATTCGAGACTATGTTGAGGATCCTGGCATACTATTAGTTATTTTGTGGATTCGTGTTTGACATTTGAGACAATTAGGAATTTTGAGAAATGTGACATGAGTTTTTACGTGTTTCAAAAATGAAAATTTCATTTGAAAATTTGTAGTGTTACAAGTTGGTATCAGAGCCTTGTTTTGAGGGATTCGGATATACTCTCGGGTATGTCTGGACTCAAATTGAGGATTTGAGAAAAAATTTCTAAACATAAATGATTTTTCTAAATGAGTAAGAGTTTTGAAGAGAAAACGAGACGAAGCAGTATGTACAATCAGCTAGAGCCCAAACGGTGATTTCCCAAAACACCATTATTTGCTTGTGTTATGAGATATTTATGAGATATTAGAGTTGCATTCTAGAAGATAGGCTAGGTACTTCAGAAATTAGGGCTAGAGTTGCCTGATTCACGATGCCTTAGCCTAGGTTATGCTATTGATTGATTTTATCTGCTATTTGCTCTGTGTGTGAACTGAGTATGAAGAAACATAGCAGGAATCTTTGGAGAGATTTTTTAGTAATCTAGGTGAGATACCTAGATGAGCATTGAGGAATCTACCGAGATAGTAGTGAGATCCGTAAGGTATAGAGTATTATGACTCAGGATCCTAGGAGGAGGACTTGGGACAACTACAGGTTGGTGTTGAAGGTAGTATTGGGCTCGTACTACTGAAAGCACCAGATCTATATGCGAACCAAGTAAAAATCTTAGGATACTAACGCGTGTGTAAGGGTGGGTAATTGAGTGTGTGTGTATATTCAGCTAGTCTCTTATGATTTTGTGTTAGCACTTCAGAGACACTATGGTGATTACTCGCAACAACCCCGGGGGCAGTGGTACTAGTGACGAGTAGATCCGCAGGATCACTCATGAGGAGTTGGCCGCAACTATCAGAGAGGCCATACCAGAGATGTTTGAGTCTATTAAGACCGCATTGATTGAGACATTCGATGAGCGATATGCTACTAGTACAGAGGTTACCGTTGTTGCACCCACCTTGGCCATAACTGTAGCCCGATAACAAGGATGTGACTCGTTGTTTTTCCGTGAATTCAGCAACACGAAGCCACCATAGTTTGATGGGATGCATGATCCGATCCCTTCCATGAGATGGATCTCCAACATTGAGGGGTGTTTTTATATGTCTTCATGTCCAGAGCATCTGAGAGTCCGGTTCGCGCTGAACCAGCTTCACTTGGGAGCGAAGGACTGGTGGAAGTTTGTAACAACTGATTTAGCCCCTGCAGATCATGATGCAGTGACTTGGGAGAGTTTCACAAAGTTATTCCGAGATGAGGATGTTCCCCAGGTGGAGAGGGAACGTTTGGCACAGGAGTTTCTGTCTCTCAAGTAGAAGACAGAGTCAGTGACAGAGATTACGAGGATGTTTCACGAGAGGGCGTTGTTCTGACTTGAGCACGTGTCTACTGAGCAGGCATGTGTGAGTCCGCATTTGAGCATCTTGAGAAGGGATATTCAGGAGTTCGTGGCGAACTCGTCTTATCGGATATTGGCTGAGTTGCAGACCAATTCCAGGAGGAGGGAGATTGAGCTGGAGATTCAAACCAGGGGGGAGAGCAGCAAGGGTGACATAGAAGACCGGTACAGTCGTAGCCAGAGAAAAAGTGGGCTAAGCTGGCTGATTCGAGAGCTGGAGGCCAGAAGGGCCGCACTTGTAGCAAGTGCGCCAAGAGCCATGAGAGGTCTTGTCGAGCGGGGATTTGCTACAAATATAACAAGGAGGGGCACATGGCGAGGGACTGCCCATTTTCAGTTTGCTTTCACTGCAACCAGACGGGCCATCGGAAGGTCGAGTGTCCCCAACTTACTCAGGGATTGGCCCAAACTGTTGCACCTGCTGCTTTACGTGTTACGGATGGCCGGTCGGGGAAGGCCGAGCCCCCGAGGGCTCGTGGGAGAGAATTTCAGTTGACCGCGAAGGTGGTTCGCGCAACACCTGATGTCGTTGCTGTTACGTATCTCCTTATCTATATTATTTTGAGATTTGTTTATGCTTACATTGTGATGTATATAGGTACTTTTCTTGTGAGTTATGTGCCTGCTTTGGTGTTATTTGTTGGATAAGTGTCTAAGTCCATAACTATTTCTGGTATGTACTTGACCCGACCCGGCATGGTCCATTTGCGTTGCATGGCACCATGCAATTGGATAGACTAAAAGAGAGAAATAACACTTGTGGTGTATTAATATATTATAAGTTCTAATATATTAATAATATTATTTAATTAGTTTGATCAAGAATTAATTTTATAATTAATTATGTGATCAAAAGATAACTAATTAAATATATGGGTTGATTATGTAAATCATCCATAACTTATATAGTGGTCTAAGAGGCTCCATGGATAATCAAGTTGGGTTGAACCCATTGGATGCTCCATGGAGGCTCCATGGGAGTTATAAACCCATGGGTCATGGAAATGAAGAGTCAGGACACATTAGGGTTTACATGGTGTAACCATAGATGTGTCAACACTATATAAAGCTCATGTTTCTCCCAAAATCGGCCATACACATGCATGCTTGAGGGCTAGAGCCGATTTTTAGAGTGTTATACTTTCTCTTCAAGTTTACTCCATAGCATTTGGTGTTGTGTGAAGCATTTGAGGCATCACACTTGGGGTTCTAGCCTCACAAGGTTTCAGGTATGTAGTTCTATCTTTCATTTAAGTTAAAATTGTTCCCCATGTATGCTAGATAGGATCATAACCATGGAAATCAACTTTGCATGAGAATTAGACAAACATAGATCCAAGGTTATTAGGGTTGGATGTACAATTAGGAAGTGTTAGAATGCTCAAAACCTATCAGTGGTATCAGAGACTAGGCTTGTTTGTTTGTTACTTGATGCAAAATTGTTGAAAAAAAGTCAATTTTGTGCAATCTTCCTGATGAAGTCGCCGAGTCCATGGGGGGACTCGCCGAGTTCATGTGTATCTTCATCCTACTCGCCGAGTAGGTTCTTGCACTCGACGAGTAGGAGCCTCAGAATGCAGATTTTCGACTTTTGCTGCTGGAAATGAACCAGAAACATTACCCTAAACTGTTTTGGTGATATTAAACTTGTTTTAGATGGTTTAATGTTTGTTCTAATCCATTTACAATGGCTAATATCAATCTCTCATGATTATATGTGTTCATATGGTCTTGAAACTTTGATATTGATATTCATGTTCTTGATCTTATGAATTTAGATGATCATAGGAATTACTTGTAACCTACTTGGTAGTTTAATTCTTGGTCATAATGTGTTTTAATGGAGTCCATAACTTGTCCTCAAGTTATGGAAAACCAAGAGTCAAACTTGAATTAAAACCATTAAAAGAACACAAGAGTTATAAAAAATGAAGTGTCTTCAATTTTAATACTCAATTAAATTCATAAGTTATGAGAAATGAAAAGTTTTGAAAGTTTACAAAACTTTCCCTCAAGTTTTGGAACAAGTAAAGTCATATTAAAACTGTAGCTCCAACCCTTAGAATTTTAAAAGTTAAAATTTAACCCTTATACTTATAATATTATAATTTAATAATATATATATATATATATATATATATATATATATATATATATATATATATATATATATAAGATCAAAGTCGTCTTACCGCTAGTACGCCTCATTCACGAAGTCAGTCTATAAGGTGGGTATAAGGTTGTTGCCTATAAAATGGCAACTTAATGGGTGTCCACTCTCACCCACCGCTTGCTTGACTGGTGGAGGGTCGTTAGCCGAACGGGTAGGACAATGACTTAAAAAATTCTCATTAAAAGTATAATGATTATTATAAAGTAACTAAATGTTTTATAAATTCCCAATCTTAGTTACTTTACGAAAAATGTGAATAAGGTGCTAATCCATGAAATTACACTTTTCACCTTGTTTAAGTCGTTGGTGGAGCGTGTGTGGTTTACCGGCACACTAACTTGGACTTAACAAGGGAGGCAAAGGGTGACTTAAGGTTTTTCATGAGGTCGGAAGGAGTGCGTGTGGTTTACCGGCACTAAGATTAAGTGAAAAACATTAAGGGTACCAAGTAATTTGCATGGTTACTTCACACCTTGTTTTGTGATCCTCGGTATCGTAGTCACAAAACATGAAGGGCACACTCGAGATTGAAACATGCCATTGAAAAGTTCAATGAATCTCAAAGAATCTAGAAATTTCTAAAAAACCAAGTAAAACCTAATAATTTATATTTCGTTTTCATGGTGGAAATTGGTGAATCGTCATTCACCAACCTTTAAAATATGTTATAACTTGGATTACGACATCCCTCTTCTAGGTTACAATATATTGTTATTGGATCCTAGCATTAATATTACATTTGGGTGTTTTATTAAGGACTATCCTTATATCTAAACTAAACTTATCTTTCTTCTCTTCAGATGTCTTCCAATAATTCTACTCCTGGCCCAAATCCTACTGGCTCCTTCTCTCTCATGAACCTTTGTGGGTGAGTCATCTTTGATGGATCCAACTTTACTGACTAGATCAGAAACATCAGGATGGTCACTCGTTACGAGAACAAGGAATATGTTCTTGACAAGGAGCTTAAGGTGCCTGAGCCAACTGCTACTCCTGAGGAGCTTGCTGAATATGAGGTTCATGAAAGACATGCTACAAAAGTGGCATGCATCATGATGGCCACCATGACAGCCAAGCTCCAAAAGTCCTATGAGGACTACTATCCTTTTGAGATGCACCAGGATTTGATGGACCGCTACCATCAGAGTGCTCTTCAAGAGCGATATGAAATCATCTCCTCTATTATCACAACTCGAATGAACGATGGTGAACCCATCACAAGCCATATGTAGAAAATGCAAAGGTATGTGGATCGATTGATGAAGTTTAATGTGAACTTCCCTGAGGAGTTGGCAATAGATATTTTTTTGCACTCCTTACCTTCATGTTATGATCAATTCCGCATGACATACCACATGAATAAGGAGGAAGTTACATGTAGCAAACTTCATGGACTCCTAAAGACCGCTGAATTAGGTCTTAAAGGTAAGTCGGTTGTGACCACTCCTACTCCTACTCCTACTCCAAGCTCCTCAACTGTCCTGGCAATCGGGAAAGGGAAAGGGAAGAAGAGGAAGAACCCCTCGAAGGGTACCAAGGGGAAGACCCTTGATGGCTCCTCTTCTAGCGGAACCAAGAAAGGTTTTGTTACACCTTCTTCTGATCCCAAAGAGGTTGAATGCTTCTATTGCCATGAAAAGTCGCACTGGAAGCGAAACTGCCCAAAGTACCAGCAAGATTTGAAGGATGGGAAAGTGAAACCCATCCATGCATGTATTTACACTATATCATCTAATAATTCACTCTATTCTAACTCTTGGGTCCTTGATACCGGTTGCGGTATTCATATTTGTTCTGAATTACAGGGACTAAGAAGAAGTAAGAATGTCGAGCATGGAAAGATAAACTTGATCATGGGGAATAGGAAAGTTTCACCTGTCACCAAGATTGGATTTTATACTTTGTTGCTTAGTAGTGGATTTACTTTAGATTTGACTAAGTGTTGTTATTCGCCAAAAATGGCAAGAAATGTTATTTCCTTTCATGCTTTGTATAAACAACGCTTTACCTTTCCTTTTGATAATGAAATTGGTGGAATAAATGCTTTCTTTAATAATGTGTTTTATTTTAAAGCATTACCTTGCGATGGTGTGTATGAAGTTGTGTATGTTGTAGATAATCTAGGAAATAATGTATTGTGTATTGATTCTACTAATGATAATAACTTGGATAAAGCATCATTATGGCATTGTCGTCTTGGACATATAAGCAAGAAACGCATAGGCCAACTCCAAAAGGATGGAGTCTTGGAATCATTTGACCTAAATTCAGATGATAGTTGTGAATCATGCTTACTTGGAAAAATGACAAAGCCACCCTCCACAGGTTCTTGTGCTAGGGGTGAAGATTTGTTGGACCTTGTACACACGGATGTGTGTGGACCCTTCAAACATGCCACAAGAGATGCTAATCGTTATTATGTGACTTTCACTGATGATTACAGTAGATATGTATATGTCTACTTAATCAAGCATAAGTCAGAGACTTTTGAAAGGTTTAAAGAGTTTAAACAGGAAGTCGAGAATCAATTGGGCAGTAACATTAAGATGCTTCGATCTGATCATGGTGGTGAGTATCTTAGTACCGAGTTCCTCGACTATCTTAGGGAATGTGGGATTGTCTCACAATTGACACCTCCCAGGACACCGCAGTTGAATGGTGTGGTTGAGAGGCGTAATCGAACCTTGTTGGATATGGTTTGTTCCATGATGAGTCGAGCTTCGCTACCAATCTCATTTTGGGGGTATGCCTTAGAGACCGCCACCCATATCCTTAATCTGGTCCCTACAAAGAAGGTTACCAAAACACCTCACGAGATGTGGACTGGAAAAGTTCCTAGTCTAGCCCACATCAAGGTTTGGGGTTGCGAGGCTTTCGTGAGACGCGAGACTCATGACAAGCTCGAACCTCAAAGTGAGAGGTGTATTTTTATCGGCTATCCACAAAAATCCTTTGGTTACCTCTTTTACAGACCTAGTGAGAATGTGTTCTTTGTAGCAAGGAGGGATGTCTTTCGAGAGAGAGAGAGTTCATAAGCCAAGGAAACAATGGGAGGCTAATTGACCTTGAAGAACTTCAAGAGTCAAGTGGTGAAGGAACCTCAAACCCTAGCAGCCAACTTGAGGAGGAAACTCCTGTTGTACCTTCAATTCTACCTTTGAGGCGTTCCACAAGGGTTAGGAATGTACCTGAGCATTACTATGGATTCCATATTACCGCAAAAGCTGATACACTTATCAGTGATGAGACACTGATAGGTCTGGATGAACCTAACAGCTATGCGGAAGCCATGGCAGGCCCCGAGTCTGCTAAATGGAAAGAGCCAATGGATAGCGAGATACAGTCCATGTATGACAATCAGGTTTGGGACTTGGTTGACAATGTACCAGGTCGTAAGACAGTTGGGTGCAAATGGATCTTCAAGAAGAAGAACGACATGGATGGTAATGTACACACCTATAAGGCACGAATGGTTGCAAAGGGCTTTTCACAAACTCCAGGAGTTGATTATGATGAGACCTTTTCACCAGTAGCCAAGATTAAGTCTATTAGGGTATTGTTAGCCATAGCTGCATTTCATGACTATGATATATGGAAAATGGATGTCAAAACCGCTTTACTTAATGGAAAGTTGGCTGAGGATGTTTACATGAATCAGCCAGAGGGTTTTGTCAGCACAGACTACCCTAATATAGTGTGTAAGCTTGAGAAATCCATTTATGGATTAAAGCAAGCACCTCGCAGATGGAATCTCTGCTTTGATGAGAAAGTCAAAGAGTTTGGTTTTTCGAGAAGTGAAGATGAATCTTGTGTATATGTTAAGGCTAGTGGGAGTATAGTTAGCTTTTTGGTACTATATGTGGATGACATACTACTCATAGGAAATGACATCCCAACTCTGCAGGAAGTTAAGTCCTGGCTTGGGAAGTGTTTTGCTATGAAGGACCTAGGAGAAGTTGCCTATATTCTAGGGATAAGGATCTTGAGAGGCCGGAGTAAAAGACTAATTGGACTTAGTCAGATTACATACCTGCATAAGGTGCTGAAGAGATTCAGCATGCAAGATTCCAAGAAAGGAGAGTTACCCATCCAGAGTAACACTAGACTGAGTAAGACTCAGAGCCCGAGTACTGAGGTAGAGATAGCTGAAATGAGTCGTATACCTTATGCTTCGGCAGTAGGCTCGATCATTAATGCTATGACCTGTACTTGTCCTGATGTAGCCTTTGCTTTAAGCATGGTTAGCAGGTATCAGGGGAACCCTCGTAAGGCTCACTTGACAGGGGTAAAGAATATTCTCAAGTACCTGTAGAGGACTAAGGACTGGGTCCTTACCCTTGGTGGGAGTAATGACTTAAGAGTTGTTGGGTATAGTGATGCTAGCTTCCAGACTGATAGGGATAATTTCTGCTCTCAGTCAGGCTGGGTCTTTACCTTAAATGGAGGAGCAATCTCTTGGAAAATTTCCAAGCAGGAGACAGTGGCTGATTCAACTTGCGAATCAGAGTATATAGCGACAAGCGAGGCGGCAAAAGAGGCTATATGGCTAAAGAACTTTATTGGAGACCTTGGTGTTGTACCAGCTATATCGAAGCCCATAGAGATTTTCTGTGATAGTGAAAGTGTAGTTGCCTTAGCAAAGGAACCAAGGGATCATGGGAGATCCAGACACATTGACAGAAAATATCATTTCATCAGACACTATATAGAAGAAGGGCTCCTCGTGGCGAAGAGGGTATCATCAGATGAGAACCCGGCAGATCCCCTCACGAAGGGATTGGGTAGGGTTAAGCATCTCCAGCATGCTAGGAGCATAGGGCTAAAGGATAATATAAGTTTTAGTAGTTAGATAATTCTGAAATATGTAAAATGTATTTGACATTTGATGATGAATAAAAGTTGTGTTTATTCATGAGTAAAGTGTTGCTATCTTTTGTCAATCGTTTACCATTATTTCTTTTGCATGTTTTGACTTCCCGAATATTTATGTTGTGTTTTTACATATTGTTCAAATTATCCACAGTCGGTCATATGTCGGGAGTAGATATGAATTAAGACTGTCATGAGTTGGTTGTAGAGGTCTAAGGTGTTGGACATGGCCTCAACACTCATGAGTGCTCATAAGTTCTGAGTATTGGATTCAACCCACGCTCGCTGGTATCACTTCATGGAATTTATCTTGAGTAATCGCGAGACGGTAATATCATATAAGTCTTCAAACCTAGAGATATGACTTGTTAACTATGAGTTAATTATGCATTGATCGTACGAAAACACATTGGTAACTCGATGTTATAAAAAGTGTGTTTGTGTGTAATTTAACAAGTAGTAGAGCAAGCATATGAGTCGAAGTTTATCTGTTCCTTCTTGGATTAGAAGCTAATATATGGGCCCCTCAATGATTTTGTTTTGACCTATGTACCGGGCCCGGTCAGAACTAAGTTGGTGTGTTCAATTAAGTTCTATGTCAAACAAATCAGAAATCGGGAAACAAACTGCTAGACAATAAGCAAGACCATGTTCCATGTGTTTGTCTGGCTCATATCTAGAACAGAGGATTATATGATCCCTTATCTGAAATGGCCTACCATCATCTTCTTAGTTCCAAGAAACCTTGAAAAGAGCTACGATTGTCGATCGGTTCCTGAAGTCATACTTGCAGTTATATTCATTAGACTTATCCAAGTGGGAGACTGTTGGATAAGGTATCTAAGTCCATAACTATTTATGGTATGTACTTGACCCGACCCAACATGGTCCATTTGGGTTGCATGGCACCATGCAATTGGATAGACTAAAAGATAGAAATAACACTTGTGGTTTATTAATATATTATAAGTTCTAATATATTAATTATATTATTTAATTAGTTTGATCAAGAATTAATTTTAGAATTAATTAAGTGATCAAAAGATAACTAATTAAATATATGGGTTGATTATGTAAATCATCCATAACTTATATAGTGGGCTAAGAGGCTCCATGGATAATCAAGTTGGGCTCAACCCATTGGATGCTCCATGGAGGCTCCATGGGAGTTACAAACCCATGGTTCATGGAAATGAAGAGTCATGACACATTAGGGTTTACATGGTGTAACCCTAGATGTGTCAACACTATATAAAGCTCATGTTTCTCCCAAAATCGGCTAAACACATGCATGCTTGAGGGCTAGAGCCGATTTTTAGAGTGTTATACTTTCTCTCCAAGTTTACTCCATAGCATTTGGTGTTGTGTGAAGCATTTGAGGCATCACACTTGGGGTGCTAGGCTCACAAGGTTTCAAGGATCAAAATCAACAACAAGGTATGTAGTTCTATCTATCATTTAAGTTAAAATTGCTCCCCATGTATGCTAGATAAGATCATAACCTTGGAAATCAACTTTGCATGAGAATTAGACAAACATAGATCCAAGGTTATTAGGGTTGCATGTACACTTAGGAAGTGTTAGAATGATCAAAACCCATCATTATTTTACTCAGGTGCGAGTCGGTCTTTTATGTGTCTATCCTTAATGCGAGGTGTTGAGTCGACCACTGAGAGTTTCTATAGCTAACGAGTATCTGGTTTTTTCCACCGAGGTATTCTGGTGATGTGTATTGGAGATTTTCGGTGTTGAGTTCCAAATAGATTTGGTGCCGATAGTGATGTTTGTGTCTTAGTGGGCATGGACTCGTTGAGCAGGTTTGGAGTTGTGATTAACTGTGAGCATCAGATGGTGACCATACGAGACCCTAGTAGGGGAGTGCTTACTGTGTATGGTGAGGGGAGCAGATATGGATCAACTTTCTGTTCTGCCGCCAGGGCGAGACAAAGTTTACAACAGGGATGTATGGGCTTTCTAGCCTATGTGATAGATATAAGAGTTTCCACTGAGAGGCCGAGTTCTATCTCCAACGTTCTAGTTGTGTGCGAGTTCCCCGATGTTTTCCACAAGGAGTTGCTGGGCGTGCCTCCTGAGAGGCAGATAGAGTTTTGGAATGATTTGATTTCGGGTGCGGTGCTTATTGCCAAGGCACCTTATCGCCTTGCGCCGCCGGAGATGCAGGAATTATCCTCGCAGCTTCATGAGCTATTGGGCTAGGTTTTTATTAGACCTAGTACCTCATCGTGGGGAGAGCCGATCCTTTTTTCAAGAAAAATGATGGTTCACACTAGATGTGAACCATTATCCACTACCGAGGATCGACAATTTATTCGATTAGTTGCAAGGGGCGTCTTGGTTTTCCAAAATTGATTGAGACTTGGGTATCATAAGATGAGAGTTTGTGAGGAGGATATCCAAAAGACGACCTTTAGGACTCTTTATGGGCACTACGATTTTGTGGTGATGCCTTTCGGACTCACTAACGCACCGGTAGCATTCACGGATCTCATGAACCGGGTGTACAAGCCCATGTTGGACCAGTTGGTGATTGTGTTCATCGATGAAATTTTGGTATACTCAAGGTCAAGAGAGCAGCACGAGGAGCACCTTTGAGAGACTCTCAGAGTATTGAGGACAAAGAGACTTTATGCCAAATTCTACAAGTGTGATTTCTGGTTACGAGATGTCCAGTTGTTAGGACAACTTGTTAACTAGAATGGGATTTTTGGTCGACCCGGCCAAGATTGAGGTAGTTATGCAATGGGAGATGCCTAGGTCCCTATCTGAGATCAAGAGTTTTCTTGGCCTAGCAGGCTACAACCAGAGATTTATCAGGGATTTCTCCAAGATTGTCGTTCTCTTACCAGATTGACCAAGAACGGTGTTACTTTTGCTTAGGGACCCGAGCAGCAGACCCCATTCAAGACTCTACACTAGACATTGTGTGAGGCTCCAGTGTTAGCCTTCCCGATGGAGTGGAGGACTTCATAGTTTTCTATGATGCATATATATCAGGGATGGGTGTGGTGTTGATGTAGAGGGGACACATGATAACATATGCATTGAGGCAGTTGAAGCCTCATGAGACGAGGTATCCCACCCAGTATTTGGAGTTGTGGATGGTGGTGTTCGTCCTCAAGATTTGGTGCCACTACCTTTATGGTGTCAGGTGTACCATATACACGGACCATAAGAGCCTGAAGTACCTTATGGATCAGCCCAACCTGAATATGAGATAGAGGAGGTCGTTGGATGTAGTGAAGGACTACGACTGCAAGATTTTGTTTCACCCTGGAAAGGCTAATATGGTAGTCAATGCCCTAAGTCGCTGAGCACTGAGTGCTCCAATCTGAGATGTGTGCATGAGGATAATGGTGATGACTCCAGTCTTAGATACCATCCGAGAGGCTCAGGTGGTAGCCATGAGACCACAGAATCAAAAGAGAGAGTGGGTGATCGAACATATTTCTGAGTTTGAGACAGATAGTCGTGGGTTATGACCTTCCATGGGTGGATTTGGGGGTCATATATGGGTGGAGCTCGACGTATTTTGATGAAGGATGCCCATAGGTCGAGATTCTTGATCCATTCGGGAGCCACCAAGATGTATTTGGAGTTAAAAAGGGATTATTGGTGGCCCTGCATGAAGAGAGACGTGGCATTAGTAGTCGAGAGATGCTTGACTTGTCGTTAGGTCAAGGCTGAGCACAAGCGTCCACATGGCCCGTTATAGCCTATAGAGATTCCCCGGTGGAAGTGGGAACAGATTTCCATGGATTTTATCACCAAATTATCGAGGATCGCCCGAGGTGTCGACGCAATATGGGTGATTGTACACAGGTTGACGAAGAGCGCTCACTTCCTGGCTATCAATGAGAGCTCTTCAGCAGAGAGGTTGGCCGAGATCTACGTTCGAGACGTGGAAGAAATTTCATGAGGTTACTGATGTCTCAGAGTCGTCAGAAGAGTTATGCCGACCAACGTTGTTCAGAGCTAGAGTTTCAGGTAGGAGATTTTGTCCTCCTGAAGGTATCCCCATGGAAATGGGTGATTCGATTCAGGAAACGGGGCAATTTAGGACCTAGATACATTGGCCCTTTCAAAGTGATCGCCCGAGTAGGTAAGATAGCTTATCGGTTGGAGCTGCATGTAGAGTTGATCCAGATTCATAACACCTTCCACATGTCCCAACTGATGAAGTGTGTAGCCGATGAGACGGCAGTGGTCCCTTTAGAGGACATTTAGGTAGATGAGAGCCTGAACTACGTTGAGAGGCTGATAGCGATCTTGGATAGGAAGGTGAAGGTCTTGATGAATAAAGAGTTGCCCTTGGTTCAGGTTCATTGGCAACATCGGAAGGGATCCGAGTGTACTTGAGAGTCGGAGTCTGATATGTGAGAGTAGTACCCAGAGTTGTTTCTAGAGGATGACTTTGAGGGCGAAGTCTGAATCTAGTGGGGGAGAATTTTAACAACCCGACTCCCGAGTATAATATTTAATTAATTTACATTTATAATGTCAGAGCAACTCGATGAGTTGGATGCCCCAACTCACCGAGTACAGGAGTTAATGGTCGTGTGGTTTTTAGAGTCAACTCGACGAGTTGGAGGACCCTAACTCGACGATTAGGTGCTGAGTGATAAAACCCTAATTTTCAGGGTTTATGTCCTATTTAAAGGACCATAATCCTCCATTTCTACCTCCCTTATCACCCTAACACTCTGTGAGAAGCCCTATCGAGCTATAACCTTGTGTAAGAAAAAAGAGGGGCAAATCTTGTATATTTTAGTGCACTTTTGGAAGGAGATTAGAGAGCAACAAGGCTTGGAAAAAGCAGAGACTTTTGGATCCAGTGTTCTTCAGTGTTAGCTTCTGTTTGGAGGTAAAAAAGCTACCACCTTGATCATTTCTTTTCTTAGGTCTCTTTCTAGGGAGTTTTAGGGCTTTCCCAACCATATTTTGGTTATTGAGTCATTTGAGCATGACATGAAGTTGAAACATCATATCTGGACTAAATGAGGTCCTTTGAGCCCTAAGATCCAAGCTTTATCAAGCTAGTGACAAGCTTTTATGCATTAAACCCCATATAGAGCTTATTATGGCATTTCGAGCACTAGATGCCATGCATGGACATAAAGCTTGCAGCTGCACATGGTATTTCAGCCTTACGAGGCTAGATCTAGAGTTTAGGACATTATTTCGACTTGGAATCGTCTGAATGATAATTGGTCTAAAGGGACTCGATGAGTGTATGAGCCAATTCAACGAGTCAGCTAGGGTTTTCCCCGATAGACTGGAAGCGCTACAACTCGACGAGTTGAGTTGGATATTTCGATATTTTAGAGAAAACGAAGGAAATCGACGACTCGCATAGATGCACTCGACGAGTTTAGTCAACATGGACTGTTGACTTGAGCGTTGACTTTTGTTGACTTTTAAGGTTTGGTCAATTGTGGACCTTGGAGACCATGGAGGGGTAAAATGGTCTTTTCAGTCTTTTAAGATTTAGTTGATGGGTGAGCTTAGCATCTTGAAGTGGTTATTTCAAATTGCTTATTTGAGATAATTATATTATGTAGGCAGAGTCTAGACGGGTTGTGGGGTACTAGATCTACTTGCTTACTTCCGATATGAGTCTTTTCACTATACTTATCTGAGTGGTAACATTGAATGACCAGATGGTCTTATTTGAGTTATCGACCAGAGGGTCCTATGTGCTTATATTGAGTTATATGATATTATGAATTTTGTCTTTGTGATATATGCTATATTATCCTGTGTTTTATAGAGTTAAGACTGGAGGGTCCAAACCGAGTTGTAAGACTGGATGGTCTTCACTGAGATACGGGACTAGAGAGTCCAACCCTAGCTTTGAGACCGGAGGGTCTTCACTAAGACACATGATCGGAGGGTCCACACCGAGCCGTGAGACCGGAGGTTCCTCACCGAGACGCATCACTGGAGGGTCCATGCCGAGCTATAGCCATGAGAGGCTTATTATTTGTGTATATGGTATTTTGGTGAACTCACTAAGCTTCATGCTTACCGTGTTGTGTGTTATGTGTTTCAAGTACTTCCTAGGATCGCGGGAAGGCACCGGCTATATTGTACACGCTTGTTCGAGACTATGTTGAGGATTCTGGGATACTATTAGTTATTTTGTGGATTCATGTTTGACATTTGAGACAATTATGCTTTGTGAGAAATGTGACATGAGTTTTTATGTGTTTTAAAAATGAAATTTTATTTGAAAATTTGCAGTGTTACATGGTACACATCTTCTTGTTGATTTATGTTTTGAGAGATTATTTTGATACTCAGATTTGTATGCATTTGTTTTGAAAATAATGTTTGTTTATCTTATGGTTTTATAAAAATGTCTTTTAAAAATTAAAAATTTTGTTATAATTTTTGAGATGTTACAGTTTTATGAATATCATTATTTTTTCCTAGGATCTTGGGGACTACCATGATTTTGGCGTATTTTAAGATGTTTAGCACTCTAATTCTTAATATCATAAAATTAACATCATATCAAACTTATTAAGTTAGTTAAAAAATTAGGTTGTTAATTTTTGTCTAAAAGTTTAATGAAATCAAGAAATCAATTACTTTTGATACCATCAGTTTTCTAAAATTTCTTCCAATTCGTGCCCCTTTTTCCATGATAATGAAGAAGACACATATCACAATTTCTAGAATTCCAAATTCAATTTTGCCGCTGTAAAAGAAAAATAAAGTAACCACCTAGAATATATAAACCACATAACATAAATAACCAAAATTAATTATTGATGTTGCAAGATACAAAAATCGCGTGGTGACATTGAATGCGCTCATAATATCTTCGCGGCCATTTTAGGTATGCTACCATGTGTTAGATGTATTACTCTTAAATCGTTGGTAGAAACTATGATAACCTCATTCAAATCTGTTTTATTAATAATTAAATTAGATTGAGAAGAACTTAACCATGATGATGCTTGTTTTAGGTCAATGTCGTTCAAAATATCAAATAAACAATTGAAAAGTTCTATTTACAAATTACCTGTAATTTTGTTGTTTTTAATGGTATTTTAGGGACATATAGTTAATTGGGTTTGATAGAACTTCTTTAATAACATTAATATTTATAAAAAATACAAATAAATAATGCATTTTCCATTTATCACATTAAACCTTTGATTTTTTCTTTATCAATGTTTCAAATATCATTATAACTTGGCTACAATTTTAAGTCTTAAGCTTTGACGTCCAGTGACGAATCATATCGTTTATATATATATATATATATATATATATATATATATATATATATATATATATATATATATATATATATATATATATATATATATATATATATATACGGAAATAATCAAATGAGAACACTTAAAAGGTTGAGAAACGCGAGAACAAGTATTTCATTTGTGATTCCATGTATTCATTTGTAGAGAAATGATGAATTTTTACGCACAATCAACATTAATATGATTTTTCTCTTCAATTGAAATTAAAGGCATAAAAATTTATCATTTCTCCACAAATGAATACATAGAATCGCAAATGAATATATACTTTGTTCTCGCGGTCTCAACCTTTTTGATGTTTTCATTTGATCTTACTCCTATATATATATATATATATATATATATATATATATATATATATATATATATATATATATATATATATATATATATATATATATATATATATATATATATATATATATATATATGAGCTACAGGGTTTGCTGTTTTTACATGTCTTGAATCTGGAGTCTATAAACCCTTCGGATTTTTCGAACTTTTTAATTTGACAATTTTTTCTTATTTTTTATTGATGAGTCGTATATAACACTTATAGTTCTAGAGTATGCATGGAAATCAACATACATTCAACACAGTAACATTATTCTATTGCGAGTCCAAGTGAATATGACATGATGTAACTAAAGGCAAGAATATATGAGGTAGGGATGAGGAAATTAAGATGGTCATGCAAAACAAGTGGATATTCATTATGTTTTCGTTGTTAGTACTATATACAGCAGTGTCGGCATTTGTACTTAGAAAAATAGATATTTTCTTTTTTGAACGGCGACTTTGAAAATTAGTTAAAATGTATTTTAACGTTGTAAATGTAATTTGTCTCTGTTGATATTTGAGAAACTATGAAAAGAGGAAAACAGTATCTTTCATTCAAAATATTTAAAAACAAAATTGTATAAATAATTCCAATGGTTCGTAAAATTCTATGGCTTTACTTCAAAAAGTTATAATGATATACAAATTATAACTTATAATTGTTGAAATACATAAATTAATTTAATTTAACATTTGTACTTAAAACAAAAAAATATATAAAAAAAAAAAGTTCACCCAAACAAACACACTCAAGAAACATATCATCTCTAATGGTTGTCACCCCACCATCGACTGGCACCTACGATTGCTACCACCATCCACAACAATCACCATCACTGCCACTACACTCCACCACAAACATCAAATCTCACCCTCACCCCCATCTTTCCTTCCTCAAACCCGATAAAAGTGTCACCATAAACGGTCGTCTACTCCTCTTCTCTGGTAAAGATACATCCAATTCCCACCCCCATCCCATACTCATCTTAACTAACTAGATTGTTGTTGTCGGCTTTTATCAAATTCTATAAAAAAAATTACATTTTGTTTTTTTGCCTTAACACAAATCTAATGGAAAACAGGAAGGTTATTTAAGTCCTTAATCAGTGTGAAACTCAAAATCGAGAAAATATGAGGGAATAAGGAAGTTAGTCGGGCCTATGCTTACAAGAATAACTTAAGAAACAACCACATGGAACGAAGGAAGGTAGTAATCGTAGCTTATAGAAGCCACCATTCAAGAGTAAAGAAGGTAGGCAGAGACAAAATGTAGTCGGTTGATGTTATACAGACGACAAAGACGAGAAGGTGAATAAGAGGAGAGATAGGCTAGACATCCCTCGGACCATCATTGTCGCAGCTTAACTCCAATTTTGGGAAAATCAATATAACCTTCATTACCATTTTCGAGTATGCATTCAACCCAAGGCCTAAGTTCCGATTTTGGGGAAATCAATCTAAACTTGATTTCCAGCTACACTAGTATCTTTGAAGATGGTAATGAAATGTGAAGATGATAAATAATCGCATTTGGTGTGGATCTTGACTATTGAGATAATGCAGCAAGGTTGATGATGACAAGTTTTAGGGTAAGGTTGAGGTGAAGATGACATTGACTCAAAAAGGAAGTGGAATTGGATTTCTTTTAGGATTTTTAATTAAAAAATAGGAAAATATATAAAAAGAAATTAAAAAACTATTTTCGGGGCATACTGGTCACTATATGTTGGATATGGACTAAAACCACACAAAAATATCAATCATTCGGCCAAAACTACATAAGATATCCAAAATTACACCACCGATGTACCACCAAACATCTTTGGACCAAAACTTGGCAACCAAAAAACCATTTTTACATTTTTTTTCTTAAAAAGTTGAACATGAAAACAATATCTATGTATTCATTAATTTATAAAGTAAAAATATAAAATAATTCTCGATAGAACTCATTAAAAGTTAAGCTTCAAAGATATATATATATATATATATATATATATATATATATATATATATATATATATATATATATATATATATATATTCAAATAAGAACAACAAATCTCAGCAACAAATTATTAATTATAATTATATAATCTATTAAATAAAAAATATTACTACAACAACTTCCTCAACCCCAGCCACCCACTCCACTAATATTCACCGGTATACAAGTATGTCATTTTCATGTTCTTGGACCATCATTGAAACCACCGGACAACTATCGGAACCATCGATTGCCGCCGGAACTCTGCCAGAAAGCCGAAAATGTTGGAACTACTAGAAAAGTCTCCTTTTACTCTCCAAATATACTACCTCCGCCTGTATTTGTAACATCCATGAAAATCCATTAAATTTAAACTTTTCAAAGCAATCCTTTTTTCTAAAGAAGTGTTTACAAAGACCATTGTTCCCAAAACATTACTTTAAAAATCATAATCACTTTTAACTTAGTTTTCAAAACATTTACATTATCAGAGTTTTCCAGAAATCATAAGTCTAAAATGCAAGGATGTGTACGGTCACACCTTCTCCTTGATACAATCCACTGCAGTATCTGAAACCATAAACAAAACTGTAAGAATGAAGCTTAGTGAGTTCCCCAAAAATACCTTTCACACAAATGATTACATATATAATAACAACATGCAACGGGTCTACAACTAAAATGCTGGATTACCCTTGAGCCCACAATGTGAGTCTGCCTTACCTATCGGGCCTACAGTTCACGTCTAGTTTGTTCTTGAGCCAACAACATAAGTCAGGCTTGCCCTTGGGCCCATAACTTTTGTCTTGCTTGCTCCCTGTACATATCAGTCATCGAACTGAAATATCAATGTTCAACCCTCAATATGAGTCTGGCATACCGACCAGTCCTCGGCTTGTATCTGAAATGCCCATGAGCCCTCAGTATGAGTCTGGTATGCCCCACACGGCCCTCAGCTCACATCTGGATTGTTCCAATACCCTCAAGACATCAGTACGTGTCTAGCATACCATCGGGTCCTCAACTCGTATCTGCAATGTTATTGAGCCCTCAGTATGAGTCTGGCATGCCCTACTCCGCCGTTAGCTCATATCTGGAATGCTCGAGGGTTTTTTGTCTACAACACGAAGCAATACCACCTCAATCCATCACAACGTACTGACAGATAACCAACATACGCAGATAATCATGCAGACAGAATCATAGGTAGTCCTACAGATCTACTGGACTAGTATCTCAATAACTAACATGCTCATGCATATCTATTCCATACTCCACATATCAGCATTATCAAGTTATCAAACCAATGGGTCGGCCTTGGTGCCTTTGACCCGAAATTATAGTGAGGAAACTCACCTCATAATGTCGAATCATCCTCCTACTGTTGGCTCATGAGAAATCCGAACTATCACAACAAAACAATCATCCAATAAACAATTGGATTACCATCATGGACTAATGCTCCATACTTACGGTAAATGTCCAATTTACCCTTTCCCTAATTCGGCCAAGACCCAAGCCCAATTCTTGATCCAAAAGGCCGTTCCAAATTAGGCCTAAACTCCTTATTGGGCCTTATCCTAAGGTCCAATCTTCCAATTAGTCCAGAACAAAACTACTCAGATAGTCCATTAAGGCCCAAGAATTAAAACCCAAAAGATGACCCAAAACACGAAGCCTAAATTCGAAAGCCCAAAAATATACGTACGTTGGGCGAAGGTACATAGGGCGAACGCGACCCTCGCATTGACTACATATGGGGATGCTTACCAAGTACGCGGGGCGTACTTCTTCCTACGCGGGGCGTACCCTCGTAAGCCTTAAAACTTCCATAAGTGCTTAATGAATTAAGCACTTGAGCTCAAACATCAGATCCACGATCCAATAGCACTCTAGAACCATAAAGTCTAAAACTTTAAGACTTTGGTCCTCCAAAAAGAGCTTAATACATGGTCTTAATCCATTAAGACCTCCTACAAAGACAAAGAGACCAAAGTACCTCAAGGGACCTCATTTTTATGCCTTAGGACCCATCCTAGGGTCTGAAAGGACAGATCATCATGACCAAAACAAAGTATGCATAATATTATGACTCTTAGGACAAGAAGATTACCAAAAAGCAACCAAAACAATATCTAAACAATCCAAGCATAAATGTAGAAGCTTTATACCTTCTGGAGCTTCCCAAGAAGTTGATAATCCCAGATCTATAAGCTTCCTTCCTTCCTTACCTCCTTTGATGCACTAACTTCTCCTTTTGGTTCACAAAATAATATCATAACCTTAAGATGCTCACTATGGGGCTAGGGTTCTCTCAAAATGGCTAAAGATCTTGGAGGCTGAAAGAGTGAATCAAAATAACCCATAATGATGCGTAAATACTCCAGAAACCCTAAAAGTTAGGGTTTCACCCTGACACACGTATGCCCAACATACTCACATGTACGCTCAACATACTACCCATGATCCCATAATTACCACATTGCCACTCGGGTTTTCCTTAGCCACTTCTTTCTAATCCAAGGACCAAAAATGACCAAAATAAAACTCAAGGGATGAATTTGAATTTACATGAAAGCTGAGGTGTTAGAACTGTCCCCCACTTAAATTCGATTTCGTCCTTGAAATAATTCGTTACTATCCCCGACAAACCCGACATCCTGGGGGGCACAACCATGACCATGAACATACAACAACCTCTCAATGGCGACTAAACCCCAAAGAAATATTCTCAACCCGAAGAAGACGAATCCATAATCCTATACAGCAAAACAACCCCGACCTATAAGAAACCAACCCTTCCTTACATGAAACTGATGTGTTTTAGCCATTTGAACATTCCTATGTACACATACAAACCCTAATGCTTGGATCTAGGTTTATCTAATTGAAGATGCATTGAATCCAAGACTTCTAATGACTATTAGAGTATAATAACATAAGAAATCAGATTTGAAAGATTACCTTGAATCACTTGCTTGAATCTTCTTGTCCTTGGAGCTTTAGAGTCACAATTGTCACTCCTCTAATGGCTTACAAACACCAACTAGCAAGAGGATGATTATAGAGAGAGGAGAGAGGAGCTAGAAATCGGCCAGGGTTTCTTTAGAGACAAGAGTGCCGATTTTCCTTAACCCATAGGGTCTATTTATACTAGTGAGGCTCCTAGGGTTTCACCCTTAAACCCTAATTGGATAACTTAGGCCTAAGCAATCCAATACCCTAATGATAAGCCTTGGACAATTTTAAGGCCTATCCTAAGCCCTCAAAACCATCCCCCTTTATCCTTAAGGGATCATAGCCTAAAATACAACTATCAATCAGTTGACAGTTTATGCCCCTTTATTTAATTAATCTCTTTAAGTCACCAAATTAATTCCTAATTAATTTATGACTTATATTAATCAAATAATAATATTATTATTCTCATAATATATTAATAATATTTCTTCTCTCATTATAAATCATCCTGTCAAGTTGCTATGGTGAAGGCAACCCAAAAGGACCATGCTCAATCGGGTCAAATACTTTCCTAATATAGTTTCAGCCTTAGACACTATTCCAACAGTCTCCCACTTGGATAATTCTAGTAACTATATACAAGTATAATCCGATTAGCAATCGTAGCTCTCAAAGACGCTATCAAACTCTGATCTTATCAATCTTGTCCTTTAGATAAGAGATCGTACAGTCCTCTATTTAGATATCTTGCAAACAGTTACATGGAACCAATTGTCTAGCACTTGGTTTCTCGATCTCAGATTTATTTGACATAGAACTCAATCGAACACATCAATTCAGTTCTGACCGGGCCCGGCACATAAGTCAAATCAAATCATCGAGTGGCCGAGATATCGCTTTTACCCTCTTAGGATAAAAGTAACAGATAAACTTCGACTTATATGCATTTACTTATTCATTAATCAACTATACACAGCAATGCGTTTTATAACATCAAGTTATTGATGCGGTTTCGCATTATCATTGTACAACCAATTAACAAATAACAAACCATATATCTAGGTTTTAAGACCATATGATATTATCGTCTTGCGATCACCCTTTTTATCACATTCCATAAGGTGATTCCAGCAAGCGCGGGTTTGTTCCAATGCTCAAAAGTAGCTCATAAGCACTCATGAACGTTGCAGCAAACTTTTGCTATGTCTAATACCATTTAGACAATCTACACACCAATTCATGACAATCTTCATTCATACCTACTTCCAACATATGAACGATTGTGGACAATTTGAATAATTCGATTATTCTTAATAAACTCAATTATTCTGGAAGTCAAAACATGGAAAGTGAAACAATAGTTAAACAATTAACATAAGACAGTAACATTACTCATAAATAATAGTCTTTTATTTAATCATCAAATGTTAATTACATTTATCTATTACACGTTTCCAATACTATCTAATCTATACTAATATCATCCTTCAGCCCAATACTCCTAGCATGCTGCAAGTGCTTAACCCTGCTCAGTCCCTTCGTAAGCGGATCTACTGGGTTATCTTCTGATGATATCCTCTTAACCACGAGTTGTCCTTCTTCTACACGATGTCTAATAAAGTGATATTTTCTATCGATATGTCTAGATCTACCATGATCCCTTGGTTCCTTGGTCAAGGCAATCGCTCCTTCATTATCACAGAAAATCTCCATGGGCTCCTTTATGGCAGGTACAACTCCAAGATCACCAATGAAGTTCTTCAACCACATTACCTCCTTCGACGCTTCGCTCGCTGCAATGTACTCTGATTCGCACGTTGAATCAGCTACGGTTTCCTGCTTGGAACTCTTCCAAGTTACTACTCCTCCATTCAGGGTAAAGACCCAGCCCGACTGCGAACGGTAGTTGTCCCTATCGGTCTGAAAGCTGGCGTCACTATACCCTCTCACCTTCAAGTCATCACTCCCTCCGAGGACTAAAAACCATTCCTTCATCCTCCGAAGGCACTTTAGGATATTCTTGACCGCAATCCAATGCGCTCTGCCAGGGTTCCCTTGATATCTACTAACCATGCTCAAAGCAAAGGCTACATCAGGGTGAGTACAAGTCATAGCATACATGATTGAGCCAACTGTGGAAGCGTATGGTAATCGACTCATTTCTGCTATTTCAGCTTCGGTACTCGGACTTTGAGTCTTACTCAACTTGGCATTACTTTGTATCAGTAATTCTCCTTTCTTCGAGTTTTCCATACTAAAACGTTTTAGTACTTTATCTAAGTAAGTGTTCTGACTAAGTCCTATTAGTCTCTTACTTCGTTCTTTCACTATCCTTATTCCCAGAATATAGGAAGCCTCTCCGAGGTCCTTCATAGCGAAGCACTTCCCAAGCCAGGACTTAACCTCTTGCAGTGTCGGGACATCATTTCCTATGAGCAGTATGTCGTCGACATACAGAACGAGGAAGCTTACTATACTCCCACTAGCTTTGACATATACACATGATTCATCTTCGCTTCGTACAAATCCAAACTCTTTGAATTTCTCATCGAAGCAAAGATTCCATCTGCGAGATGCTTGCTTAAGTCCATAAATGGACTTCTCAAGCTTAGACACTCTATTCGGATGCTTCAGATCCACAAAACCCTCTGGCTGAGCCATGTAAACATCCTCAGCCAACTTTCCATTAAGGAAATCCGTTTTGACATCCATTTGCCAAATCTCATAATCATGAAATGCGGCAATTGCTAGCATCACCCTAATAGATTTAATCTTCGCAACTGGTGAGAAGGTCTCATCATAGTCAACTCCGGGAGTTTGAGTAAAGCCCTTCAGAACCAATCGCGCCTTATATGTGTGTACGTTTCCATCCACATCGGTCTTCTTCTTGAAGATCCATTTGCACCTAACGGTCTTACGTCCGGGCACATTATCAACCAAATTCCAAACTTGGTTGTCATACATGGACTGGATCTCGCTGTCCATTGCCTCTTTCCATTTTATAGACTTCGGGCCTGCCATGGCTTCCTTATAGCTATTAGGTCCATCTAGATTTATTAGTGTACCATCACTAATATACGTGTCCCCTTCGGTAGTAATATGAAAACCATAAAACTGGGGTTGAACTCTAACTCTTTCGGAACGTCTAAGAGGTAATGACTCGTCAATCGGTTCAACCGGAGTTTCCTCCTCGGGTTGAGTTCCAGCGGTAAAGGTTCCTTCATCTATCGACTCTTGAATCTCTTCAAGCTCGATTTTCCTCCCACTGTCTCCTTGGTCTATGATTTCTCGCTCTCGTAAAACTCCTCTCCTCGCAAAGAAGACAACATCGTCCTTCGGTCTATAGAAGAGATATCCAAAGGATTTCTGCGGGTAGCCGATGAAAATACATCGCTCATTATGAGGTTCGAGCTTGTCGTGAGTATCTCGTCTTATGAAAGCCTCACAACCCCAAACCTTGATATGTGCTAACGAGGGAGCTTTCCCTATCCACATCTCGTGAGGTGTTTTGATAACCTTTTTAGTAGGGACTCGGTTAAGGATATGGGCGGCAGTCTCTAAGGCATACCCCCATAATGAGATAGGTAGTGAAGCACGACTCATCATAGAGCGGACCATGTCTAACAAGGTTCGATTACGCCTTTCTGCCACACCATTCAACTGTGGTGTCCTAGGAGGCGTCAATTGTGAAACTATTCCACACTCCTTGAGATAGTCGTGGAATTCAAGACTTAGGTACTCTCCTCCTCGATCAGATCGAAGCATCTTGATTTTTCTGCCCAATTGATTCTCCACTTCATTCTTGAACTCTTTGAACTTTTCAAACGTTTATGACTTTTGCTTGATTAAGTAGATATACCCATATCTACTATAGTCATCGGTAAAAGTCACATAGAAGCGGTTCCCATCCTTTGTGGTTGATCTAAACGGTTCACATACATCGGTATGTATGAGGTCCAATAGACCCTCACCCCTTTCACATGTACTAGTGAAGGGTGACTTGGTCATCTTTCCAAGCAAACAAGACTCGCATGTGTCATATTCCCTAAGGTCGAATGACTCCAACACTCAATTCTTTTGGAGTTGGGCTATGCGTTTCTTGTTGACATGTCCAAGACGACAATGCCACAAGGATGATTTATCCATACCATTGGAAGAATCCATGCATAAAACATCATTTCCTAGGTTATCTACAATCATAACAGTTTCATAAATTCCATTACATGGTATTGCTTCAAAATATAAGACACCATTTAGATAAGCACAAATATAACCATTCTCATTATTAAAAGAAAATCTAAATCCTTGTCTAAACAAACCATGAAATGAAATGATGTTTCTTGCCATTTCTGGCGAATAGCAACAATTGTTCAAATCTAAATATAAACCATTCCTAAGCACTAGAGAATACAGTCCAATCTTGGTCGCAGGCGACGTTCTTCTGTTCCCCATGATTAGATTTATTCTTCCATGCTCCACATCCCTATTTCTTCTTAGTCCCAGCAATTCAGAACAAATGTGGTAACCACATCCGGTATCTAGTACCCAAGAAATAGCATGAGATGAATCATTAGATTTAATTGTGTATATACCTGCGAAAGACGGCTTGATCTTTCCTTCCCTGATGGCTTGCAGGTAGTCTGGGCAGCTTCTCTTCCAATGCCCTATTTTACGGCAGTGGTGGCACTCTGCCTCCTTTGGGTTAGGGTTAGGCTTAGCGGGATCAACTTTGGTCCCACTAGAAGAGGAACCATCTCGGGACTTTCCCTTGTGGTGGCTCTTAGACGGAGCCTTCCTCGTCTTGCCTCTTCCTTGCCCAATGGCCAAAACAGGAGCAGCGGGTGGATTGGGAGTGGGTGCAACAGACTTGTCCTTGAGGTTGCTCTCAGCAACCCTAAGGAGACCTTGGAGCTTACTTAGGGTGACCTCTTCCTTGTTCATGTGGTAGGTCATCCTAAATTGATTGTAACACGGAGGCAATGAGTGAAGCACCATGTCGATTGCCAAGTCTTCCCCAAAGTCAACATTCAACTTGCGAAGACGATCGACATACCTTTGCATCTTTTGCAGGTGCACGGTTAGAGATTCTCCATGACCCATTTTTGCAGAGATCATGTTAGTAAAGATCTCGTAACATTCCTGCCTCGTGTTTTGGTGGTATCTCTCCAACAAGTCTTGGTGCATTTCTTACGGATACATGTCCTCATAGGACTTTTGGAATTCGGCGTTCATTATGGCTATCATGATGCAATGAACCTTCGTTGCATCACGTTCATGAGTTTCAAAAGCAGTCATTTCAGCCGGAGTAGCGATTTCTTGGTTGATCTTCTCGAGCTTATGATCGAGGACATACTCCTTGTCCTCGTAGCGAGCAATCGTGCGAATGTATATTATCCATTTGCTAAAGTTCGTCCCATCGAAAGTCACCTTTTGGCAAAGGCTCATCAATGTGAACGAGCTAGCAGCAGCGTTGTTCGCGTTCGACATCTACAATAGAAAGGACAAAGATAGATTAGAATTTGAATCCCTAATTATCACCCAATAAGAAAAATTGGGGTTAGGATCCAACAACAATATTTACATATTAGAAAAGGGATGTCGTAATCTAACATGCAAACAATTTGAAGGTAAGTGAATGACGATTCACTAATTCTCCACCATGAAAACCTAACTTTAAGCTCTAAATGTATTGAGAATTCCTAGATTTTGATGAGATTCATTGAAACCTTTCAATGGCATGTTTAAATCTCGATACGCCCCTCTCGTTTGTGACTGGGATACTGAGGATCATAAAGTGGGTGTGAATTACCATGCAAATTCACATGGTGCCTTCATTGTAACAATCACCTATTCGATGTGCCTGTAAACCACACACGCTCACATCGAACTATGATAAACAATGAATCACCCTTTTCCACCTTTGCTTAGAACCAATTAGTGTGCCGGTAAACCACACATGCTCCACTAACTTCTTAGCAAGGGTGAAAAGTGTAATTTCATGGGATTGCATCAATTCACTTTTCCTAAAGTAACTAGGATTGGGAATTTTTGAAAAACATGTAGTTACTTTGTATTTCATATTATACTTTTAATGAGGAGATGACGTTGCCCTATCCTACCCGTTCGGCTAACGACCCTCCACCGATCAAGCAAGCGGTGGGTGTGAGTGTACACCTATTAAGCGCCATTTTATAGGCAGCAACCTTATACCCACCTTATAGATCGGCTTCGTGAATGAGGCCTACTAACGGTAAGACTAGCATTTTAATTATATATATATATATATATATATATATATATATATATATATATATATATATATATATATATATATTAATCTTGTAATATTGTATTAGTATAGGGTTGAATTTTAAACTTGTAAAATTCTAGGGTTTGAAATTTAAATTGTCTAAATTAAACTTTTAATCACAAAACATAAATTTCAAAACTTGAGGGCAAGTTTTAAACTTTTCAAAACATAGGGGATCAAATAACAAATAATCTAAATTAACATTTAATCACATAATTATCCATATTTGATTTATTTAATTATTTCTTGCAAAACAATTTACCAATTAATTTAAAATAATTAATCAATTATCATATAAGGAAACTAATATTTAATTAATTGATAAATATCTTCAATTAGGTCAAGAATATACTCAAATATATCATACAATCGGATTTATATTGACCTATTAAGATTATGGTAAGTATCCACAAGATAAACAGCAAGAAATCCCGAAATTAGCTCTTTCTGACGCTCGGACTCGCCGAGTACCTCAATGGACTCGCCGAGTCCACTATGGGACTCGCCGAGTCCACCAGGCAGAAACATAAAACTCAAATTTTGCAAGCAACAAACAAGCAACCAATGCATCAATTCAATAGAAACCAATCTAGGCTCTGACACCACTGATGGGTTTTAGCCATATGAACATTCCTATGTGCACATACAAACCCTAATGCTTAGATCTAGGTTTCTCTAATTGAACATGCATTGAATCCAAGACTTCTAATGACTATTAGAGTATAATAACATAAGAAATCAGATTTGAAAGATTACCTTGAATTACTTGCTTGAATCTTCTTGTCCTTGGAGCTTTAGAGTCACAATTGTCACTCCTCTAATGGCTTACAAACACCAACTAGCAAGAGGATGATTATAGAGAGAGGAGAGAGGAGCTAGAAATCGGCCAGGGTTTCTTTAGAGACAAGAGTGTCGATTTTCCTTAACCCATAGGGTCTATTTATACTAGTGAGGCTCCTAGGGTTTCACCCTTAAACGCTAATTGGATAACTTAGGCCTAAGCAATCCAATACCCTAATGATAAGCCTTGGACAATTTTAAGGCCTATCCTAAGCCCTCAAAACTGTCCCCCTTTATCCTTAAGGGATTATAGCCTAAAATACAACTATCAATCAATTGACAGTTTATGCCCCTTTATTTAATTAATCTCTTTAAGTCACCAAATTAATTCCTAATTAATTTATGACTTATATTAATCAAATAATAATATTATTATTCCTTATATTATTCTCATAATATATTAATAATATTTCTTCTCTCGTTATAAATCATCCTGTCAAGTTGCTATGACGAAGGCAACCCAAAAGGACCATGCTCAATCGGGTCAAATACTTTCCTAATATAGTTTCAGCCTTAGACACTATTCCAACAGAAACTTCAAGACTTGAAATAGGCCTGACTCCCTAACAGAGCACCTTTACTGAACCAATGGCAAAACTATGACACTTATTCAACAAAATATCTATTCATTTCCTGATAATAAAGATTCCATGAATATAATGAGACACAAAAATACTGACATCCTCAACTGTCGGACCGATGCACTGTTGCTATAATTATGAAAACCCCATGACTTGCTCGACCTCCACCGATAGAACCATCCCAGAGCACACACATGAACTAAGTCCTGACCCTCCAGTTGATGCCTTTGACACACCGATTCCTTAACTCACATCTCCCTGATTTACAATCCTTACATGGATGCACTCACGATTCCCAACACGAGTCCCCACTACAAACCATCCCGAAAATGCCATCCATAAAATTTCTCATAAGTTCTTACCTAAGGCTGTTGAGCGTCCATCCATGAATCCACCCCAGTCCCTGACTGGAGATACCACAAAACATGTGAAAAAGAACCTCAAAACAAACTGATAATGAATCTCTCCCAATTTGAATCCACATGATGTACCAAAACCTTAAAATAACATTTGACTCTCTGCCATGCCATTATCAACCTCCGAAACAACGAGAAAATATGATCAACCAAGAATTTCCACATTTTATTCAATCCCTAATAACAACTTGCGAACAAAAAGAAATACATAGCATACATTCCACATATTAATTCTGATACCTGCCTTATACTCCCAACGACCCTTGACTGCTCCCTATCTAAACCAAGTGATTTATGGGTCTTCTGATCCCCATCAACGCGTTAATACTTAAAGTATCACAAATGGATGAAATGAATAATCATATCCATTAGGCCCACAACCTATGACTGGAATACCCCTACCAGATCCTCAACATAGGTCTGGATTGCCTCTGAGCCCACAACATGAGTCTGGAATGCCATCCCCGACCCTCAGCCCATGACTAGAATGCTCCCGATCTCAAACCTACCTTATCAGCATTACATCGCTTGCCTTACACTCTGGGCTTAAACACACTCACCTCCTTTCATTTCCTTGAAGGGACCTAATCAACTTCCCACACAACAACAAATGATCACAATAATGTTGCAACCCTACCACGTGCAATTAAATTCATAGTACAACCTGCTTCCCAAGTAAAACTTTATGAATCCATGGTCGCACACGACCCGAGGATAGGATAATCGTTGAATTCTTGATCCAGTTCGAAGGCTATAACCTAACCGAACCATGTACATAAGTCGAACCAAACCTCAATGCTTCCTTGCCACAACCTACATATACACACAAAGAACTACCTCTATGCACAATCTTAGCGCACTCCTAACCTCATGATCCATCGAAACAGGATCACATAGTTGATTGGGACTGAATAGATTCTACCAATACGGAGCTAACCTAAGAAGGCTTCCAATGCGATCCCTAAAGTTGCCAAAACCTGAGTCTACTAGGAACCTAAATTCCACTGCACCATTGAGGGTAAACATACCCAAAGATCGAGGGAACAAAAACACACTTCACAGGAGGGTGGCTGGCGCATTCCTTGCTCTTAAACTGTCACCATGTAAATCCTTTGGAGAATTCCCGCTGAATGACGAACTCGAAGATCAATGGTCTAGCACACCTTGGCATCTTAACTAGAGGACCACAACCCACCTGGAGGTGAACAAACCCGCTTCTGGAAAGGGGTTCACTGCTCAACATCTGCCCAAAAAAATTGAAAATAACAATCCGAACAGCAAACTGACAACACCCACAATGACTGACGCTCAACCTGAGAATCCTAATTCTTCCCAACTTAGAACTCAAACGCCACCCACTAGTGGCGAAACCAAAACATAACTTAATCGGCTCAACCATCTACCATACCCGACCATGGAATGAATAACATACACAGAATGGCCCTCCATATATGGATCAAACAAACCCCAAGAGAAACCTGAATTCCAGCTGAAGACCTTTGAATTTATCATTTATTGCCACTTCCAAAGAATAAGAAACTACCGATTTACGATCCAAAAATAACTTCCCTGATTGTAATCCAAATATAACCCGACACCGACTTTCATAATTCTCGAGAATACGGGCCCTTGCTCGCATCGCTAAAGTACCCATTTCGCATCAATCCATTTGCGCACACTGGTGCTGACATACCATCACCCAACCACTGCAACCGGCAGACTCCAAGCTAGGAATCCAACCTAACTCGGAGGTCACAAGCCTACCCACTTGTTTCAACCCGAAAAACTGAAGGGCAAGATCCTTCCCACAAATAACGACAATCCAATCTGAAAATCCATCACTTAAATCCCAGCTGCGATTTCCAAGCTGACCATATTAACTACTTCATCCCCGAATCTCGAGGCATGGGATACGTCTGACAAAACCCTCAAGACTTCAAATCAACAAACTCATATGGGTCTGAAACACTCAACCCACATCAATATTGCCACAGGGATCTGAACCAAGACAAAACCCATCCTTGCTTGAGCAACCTGAACCAAAAGATCGACAGATACGAAACTACTACCACGAGCCATGGTATCCAACCATAATGTCTTCCCTGACCACCGAAATCTTCCTTGAATTGAGTCTGGATCATGTTCTTTCAGTAGTACGGGCCCAATACTACCTTCCACACCTATCCATACTTTCCTCAAGAATCATCTCAGGTTCTCTAAAACCTAGTCAAAAAATATTCCTGAAACTTTCTCAACAGTGAACGAATACACTAAAATACTCCCTAGGCTATCCTAGGGTTCCACACTTCTCTACCATCAGCTGTTGAAATACTCCTCACAATGTTAATTAGCTATTCCATGAATACAGTCACATGCAACAAAGCTAAGAAAATCCTTCGAGTAACAAACTCATCCCTACAACGGTTGGACTCAAACAAGAGCTGTGCAGCAGGGTCAAATTTGTCACTCTAAGATTCTCTTACCTTTTTCACATGTGACTTGACATATTCACATAATGTCTAACTCACATCACTCATGAGTTTCACAATGCACAAAGCAAGCAGCGTTCGTGCAGAGAAGCCAACTGGCACTAAAATGCAATAAGATCCAACAACTCCTCATACGAAATCCTCGATTGTCAACTCCCCGAACCACGGGTGCCCCTTCAACCTGCTCATCGTCTCCCCAGAGTGGCTAATCATTCCTCGTGCTAACCCACTATACACTACAACTGATTATGAAACTCCCACCAAGCCTACAATACTCGCGTATGCTAGCCATACATAACACTGGATCCAATACACAATCAAATACTCGGTCCTTCTCTAAGTCCAAAACCATACAAGGAATAGGAAATAAATCTAAACCAAATACTCTCAGGCTATGGAATCTTAGTTATGTACAACTAAGATGCATACACTAAGCAACTACAATAATAATGTCAATTTCATATAAAGAAGAATCCCTAGGCTATCAGGCATCATATAATCAGGCAATTCTATCATGCAATTCCTAAAGATCCCTAGCCTATTACTAGCATGTTGTTCTAACGTAACATAACATTACATAATCTCAAATAATTGTGTGCTATTTTGGAGTCCACTTACTAGCTCTGGCTGACCGTACACATCACATCTTCCATGATTATTTTGAAAACCATTTGCAAATTGTTTTAAAAACCTTTTTCCTTAGTTTGAGACTAGATTCACACGAGTGTTCCTCCAATTCACTCAAACCAAGGCTCTGATACCAACTTGTAATGCATGAAAATCCATTAAGTTTAAATTTTTCGAAATAACCCTTTTCTAAATAAGTGTTTAATAAGACCATTGTTCCCAAAACATTAATTTAAAAATCATAATCAATTTCAACTTAGTTTTCAAAACATTTACATTATCAGAGTTTCCCAAAAATCATAAGTCCAAAACACAAGGATGTATACGGTCACGCCTTCGCCTTGATACGATCAACTGAAGTACCTAAAACCATAAACCAAACTGTAAGCACGAAGATTTGTGAGTTCCCCCAAAATACTAGTCACACAAATGATTACATATATATATATATATATATATATATATATATATATATATATATATATATATATATATATATATATATATATATATATATATATATGATAACAACATGCAATGGGTCAACAACTAAAAGAGTGGATTACCCCTGAACCCACAGTGTGATTCTTCCTTGGCTATCGAGCCCACAACTCACATATGGCTTGCTCTTGAGCCAACAACATATGTCTCACTTTCCCTCGTCCCCACAACTTATGTCTGGCTTGCTCCTCGTACCTATCAGTCAACGAACTAAAATATCAATGTTCAGCCCTCAATACGAGTCTGCATACTGATCCGTCCTCAGCTCGTATCTGGAATACCACTGAGCCCTCATTATGAGTCTGGCATGCCTCACCCTGCCCTCATCTCACATTTATATTTATCCATTACCCTCAAGACTTCAGTACGAGTCTGGCATACCATTGGGTCCTCAGCTCGTATCAGGAATGCTGTTGAACCCTCAACATGAGTCTAGCATGCCCTACCCGACCCTCAACTCATATCTGGAATGCTCGAGGGTTTGTTGGCTAAAGCATGAAGTTGTACAACCTCAAACCATCACAACATATTAACAAATAACCAACATACGTATATAATCATGCAGACAGAATCATAGCCATTCCTACAGATCTACCATACTAACATATCAATAACTAGCATGCTCATGCATATCTATTCCATACTCGACATATCAGCAATATCAGGTTATCAAACCAATTGGCCAAACCTTGGTGCCTTCGACCCGAAATTATAGTGTGGAAAACTCACCTCGCATTGCCGAATCATCCTCTTATTGCTGGCTCAAGAGAAATCCAAACTATCACAACAAAACAATCGTCCAATTAGCAATTGGATTACCATCATGGACTATTGCTCCATAGTTAGGGTAAATGTCCAATTTATTCTTTCCCTAATTGGGCCAAGACCCAAGCTCAATTCTTGATCCAAAAGGCCCAAAATACTTCCAAACCATTATTGGCCCAATTTTCCAAATTAGGCCCAAACTCCTTATTGTGCCTTATCCTAAGGTCCAATCCTCCAATTAGTCCAAAACACAACTACTCATATAGTCTATTAAGGCCCAGGAATTAAAACCCAAAAGATGACCCAAAACACAAAGCCCAAATTTGAAAGCCCAAATAGATACATATGTTGGGCGTACCCCAAAGGTACGCAGGGCGTACACGCCCCTTGCATTGACCGTATACGGGGCCGTTGACCAAGTACACGGGGCGTACCTTCGCAAGCCTTAAAACTTCCATAAGTGCTTAATGGATTAAAAACTTAAGCTCAAACTAAAGATATATGATCCAATACCACTCTAGAACCATAGAGTCTCAAACTTTAAGACTTTGGTCGTCCAAAACGGGCTTAATACATGCTCTTAATCCATTAAGACCTCCTACAAAGACCAAGGGACCAAACTAGCTCAAGGGACCTCATTTTTATGCCTTAGGAACCATCCTAGGGTTTGAAAGGACAACTCATCACGACCAAAACCAAGCATGCACAATATTGGGACACTTGTGACAAGAAGATTTCCCAAAAGCAACTCAAACATGATCTAAACAATCCAAGCATAAAGGTAGAAGCTTTATACCTTCTGGAGCTTCCCAAGAAGATGATAATCCTAGATCTACAAGCTTGCTTCTTTGCTTGACTCCTTTGATGCACTAACTTGTCCTTTTCGCTCATAAAAATCATACCATAAGCTCAAGATGCTCAATATGGGGCTATGGTTCTCTCAAAATGGCTAAAGATCTTGGAGGCTGAAAGAGTGAGTCAAAATAATCCATAATGATGCTTAAATACTCCACAAACCCTAAAAGTTAGGGTTTCACCCTAACACATGTACGGCAAGCGTACATATATGTACGCCCAGCGTGCTGGGGCACGCCCTAGTAAGCTTAGCGAACTCACATGTACACCCATCGTACTACCAATGATCCCATTATTACCATATTGTCAGTAGGGCTTTCCTTGGCCACTTTTTTCCAATCTAAGGACCAATAATGACCTAAATAAAACTGAAGGGATGAATTTGAATTTACTTGAAGTCGAGGTGCTACAGTATTCCTCCCATTATCGGAGCCAACATCTCTGCCTCTCTACTCCTAACCAACTCCTTTCGGCTCTCTTTCCAACCAAAAACCTTTACAAATATTAATTTACTAACGATCGGTGCTCGTTTCACCGCCTTTGACTTCAACGATGTCGTTGACTCCTACGGCTCTGCTGGTTTAGGAACCACGAAGAAAGTTTGCAATCGTGTGTACACGGTGAATGAAGCAACACCGAATCAGACGATCAACTTCCATCACGAATTGTCTCTATCTCGTTTCACCATATCAAAAGAAGGCCACGATTTCTGGTTTCACCGACCACCGTTGTTTCACCAACTACTTGATCTAGTTTCATAGATCACCGTCACCGCCTTTGCTCTCACTCACTCACTCAATTAGGTTTCGTGGTTCTCAACAATAATCATCCAGGAGCATCCATTTAGGCGAGTTCCT
Source organism: Lactuca sativa (assembly GCF_002870075.4). NCBI lineage: Eukaryota > Viridiplantae > Streptophyta > Magnoliopsida > Asterales > Asteraceae > Lactuca > Lactuca sativa. The sequence goes on from NC_056624.2 coordinate 117,780,453, forward strand.
TTCTTCTAGATCTATTGTTTTTTTACATCACAATCGTTCTTTTGATTTTTCTGTTTGATAGTAAAATTAGAAGGTTTTTTACCTCAAAAATTATAATCATATATATTCAAAAGATTAGTGTTGGGATGAAAACCCTAATTGAGATTTGATGAACAAGATGTGCAAATTAAGAACAAACACAAATATGAAGATTATGTCGAATGATCAGTCGATTTATACTAATATGAGGAATAAATTACACTTTCAGCATAGACTAAAGAATCTAACACTACATAAGAAACCTCACGTGGTGGCTACATTTTGCCTCACTCTTAACCCTAGTTATGAATAATACATGACTATTTATATGGAAAAGACAAGTCTTGGGCTTTTAACCTACACTTCATCAAGGGGCCCATTGTCATCATCCATGGAGTGCTTTGAAACCCTACAATCTCCCCCTCAAAGTATGGAATGGATGACAATGCTTTAACTTCCAAAAAAAGCATCTAGCAAATAAAAAGATCTTGCAACGAGGAATAGATGAAGCAATCCACGAATCTTGATTCTTCAATAGTCTTCAAACACGGGCTCTAGGATATATAAATCAAGCACTGAAGTAATGTCTTTAAACTTCATTTTCGAATGTAATCCCAAAAAATCTTCATGAAAACCAAACCCGCCATAAAAACCCATTTCAAAACAAAGAAACCAAATCCCTTCTTGTCTTTGAAGAGCTCCCCCTCCAAGTCACAATGATCTTCAAATAAGCTAATGATATAAGCCATCAAAAAATATCATGTAACAACCCAAACTTTAAGATTCGTAATGCCACTTGATCGAGAAAATTCTAGAAGTAAGAGATATAACAAGTCCTTAGCAGAGCTCGATAAAGAACTTCCACTGTAAATGATATTTCTCTGTAAAAGTTTTAGCAGAGCTCGATGAAGAACTTCCACTGTAAAAGCTACCTTCATAATTCTACCACAAGCTTTATAAAAAAAAACTTCAACTTTGAAAAGTCACAAATCCAATTTCGAATGGCCATACCAAATTCTCCCCCGATTTATAATCGAAAACGTGATTATAAAGCCTTCAAATGGTCATGAGAATGATCTTGAACGGATAAAAATTTACTAAGCTCCCCCGTGACAAAATGAGATTAGCGATGAAGTATAAAATCTGAAAAAGTCATGAAAATTTGACGTTATCACGAAAAATGACTTTCCGAATCGCCAAGACTTGATGGAATCCATAATTTTCTGCTCACGAAAAAATATATGCATTAAAGAATTCAAAACTGTTCACCGGCCCACAAAGTTATAAATTTTTCTGAATATTGGGCCGAAACTGTCACTTTGCTGAAAGACAGGGGGCTAAGTAAAAATTCTGCATCATTCCCCCCTTCATTTGTAACAGTTTCTGGAAATGGATCAAAACTGCTATGTTGTGAAAATAGCAAGGACGAAAACTATCAAGTCGTTGAAGTTGCAGGGACCAAAAATGTAACTTTAGTCATCTTCCCCAATTAAACAGACGATTGACGAACACCAATACGATTGACGAACACAACGATTTCCCCTCATTTACCAAAAACTTTGAATCCACCAATCAAACCTCTCGTTCCGAGCATACCAATATGAATGCAAATCCAATCTAATATCCGATGCGAGCCGACTGGAACAACAAAGCCAGGTTCGTTCCGAGTTCATTGATACAAAACCGAAACCAAGTTCGGTCCAAGATTGTTGATACAAAAACCATGTTCGGTCTGAAATCCAACTTCATGACAAGCCAAACCTTAGCCAAACGGAATCACAGGTTCGCTTTCGGTCATCCCCTCTTTCGTTCCAGTTACTTTCGTTCCAAGGGCTGACAAACGAACCCAATCACAGGTTCGCTTCCAAATCGAACGAGTGCGAGCCGAACATTCTAGGAAGAGAGGTTCACAACAATTTTCAATTTTCAATTTTGAACAACAGTTCGTACAGATGAGATCGATTCATTCTTCATTCGTTTCAATTTTGACTTTGACGTATGACCATACTTCCGATTTAAGCCCCAACATTCCAAACACAAGCTCTACTCCGAGACCTCATTCAATTTATTCCGATCATTTTAAGCACTGATTGCAAGACCAACTTGGCGATACGAATAAAACTTCAAAGAAATTCAGAATGCAGTGAACTTCCGATTTTAACATCCAATCTTATCAGAAATTCCGACTATGGTTCAAGTGCCGAACATATCCACATCAATTCCGTCATCCAGATTCCAAATGGTTCCGATTTTGACTTTTTCAATTTTGACCATCGACTCGAGATACGGTGTTGTTCATCCGTTCGTCATCAGTTCATCATAAGAATTCGAAATTTCCATTGGATAAACACCCAATCAATATGTGGAACAGATTAACAAAATTAATTCAAACATCATAATCAAATAAAATCAAAATCGACTTTGAGAAATAAACTGTTTAGAAACTTTGACTCAAGAACAGAAATTGATAACAAATGATTCAATAGAGTCATGAATCATGAATTCAATCAGAATATTAGAACGACTTGCAAAATCGAGATACAACATTCACAGATTTGTGATGTGCCGACGCGTGAATCTGAACGTGCGGCGTCAAAGAACGACATATGGGTTTATTAAAGAACGACATATGGGTTTATTAAAGGATATAAGTTAAGTACCAATATTTTCATCGATTTGACAAGAAAGTCCTAAACTTTATTTTTTTGACAGTAAAGTTCAAATTACCGGCAGTTTTTGACACTTTTACCCTTTTTCCCCGGTTAGCCGGTAATTAGGACTTTTTTTGTCAACAAAATAAAGTTTAGGCCTTCCTTATCAAATCGTCAATTAGGACTTTACTGTCAAAAAAATAAACTTTAGGACTTTTTTGTCAAATCGGTCAAAATATTTTTGTTAGAAATTTAATGGTATGATACTTTTTAAGCATAAGAGTTATTGAAACCTTCTCTAATCAGCTAGATCCTATTGAAATCCTTTACGTTTGCTTCTTGTTAAATCGTTTTTTTAATCTCAACGAACCGACATTGAAAAAAATTGAGATAATCAAGAAAGAAAGAAACAACCAGGGTTGTGTTGGCTTTTTGCAGTCTCAAAAATGGAGAAATTAGAAACCTATAAAAACGAAATTGCCCTAGCTTTATACAAACACAAACAACACATGCCTAGTCAAAAGGGTGTGAATGTGGAGAAGGGAAAGAAGGGCAATTTCATTTTTTTCGGTTTCTTATTTCTCCATTTTTGAGACTGCAAAAAGCCAACACAACCCTGGTTCTTTCTTTCTTTCTTAGTTATCTCATTTTTTTTTCAATGTCGGTTTGTTGAGATTAAAAAAACGATTTAACAAGAAGCAAACGTAAAGGATTTCAATAGGATCTAGCTTATTAGAAAATGTTTCAATAACTCTTATGCTTAAAGAGTATCATACCATTAAATTTCTAACAAAAAAAATTATATATTCACTAAAGTCCCAATATTTTGAACGATTTGACAAAAAAAGTCTTAAAGTTTATTTTTTTGACAGTAAAGTCCTAATTGACGATTTGACAAGAAAGTCCTAAACTTTATTTTGTTGACAAAAAAGTCCTAATTACCAGCTAACCGGGGAAAAAGGGTAAAAGTGTCAAAAACTGCCGGTAATTTGGACTTTACTGTCAAAAAAATAAAGTTTAGGACTTTCTTGTCAAATCGATGAAAATATTGGGACTTTACTGTATATATCCCTTTATTCAATGAACAAAAATCAATATAGGTGGGCATAAAAAACATGAACAGTAATCGGAAGAAACTGGGATTAAGAACAGTTCAAAGAACAAATCAATGGGCTAAAACAAGGAAATAGAAGTGTCAACATCAAACGAATGACTAGATCTAAAAAAGTATATGAAACATAAAAACGATACCAGATGAACAGCAACAAAATATAAGTCTCCATGACAGTTGCTTGAACAGAGTTTTGATTCCATACGGTCAAAACACCAATAAGCTTCAATATATGTGCAGAAAATCATCAAATCAAGAACTGATACTTCAAAAATCAATAGATCTTCAAAGACCCGCTCTGATACCACTTGTTGGGATGAAAACCCTAACTGAGATTTGATGAACAAGATACGGAAAATAAGAACAAACACAAATATGAAGATTATGTCGAATGATCAGTCGATTTATTCAAATATGAGGAATAAATTACACTTTCAGCATAGACTAAAGAATTTAACACTACATAAGAAACCTCACGTGGTGGCTACATTTTGCCTCACTCTTAACCCTAGTTATGAATAATACATGACTATTTATATGGAAAAGACAAGTCTTGGGCTTTTAACCTACACTTCATCAAGAGGCTCATTGTCATCATCCATGGAGTGCTTTGAAACCCTCCGATTAGATTATGGGTAAATTAAAGTTTGAAAAAGAAAGAGAAGTGGTTAAGAATTAATTTTGTGATGATACTCCCAATAAAATATTGATAGAAATAGGGTTGCATAAATACGTACACATATTCTTCTTTATGAGAATAAAAAAGGATTAAGACTATACATTCAAAATGATTTCACAATCTTTCAAATTATTTCAATATTGTAAATATTTAAATTTAATAATATACTAACCTGCTGTCTCTTTCCTAAATATTATTTTCATTTATTTTATTTAATTGTTTACATTTTATTTTTGAAGCTAAAAAGCAACAAAATAGTAATAATAATATTAGTTAGAACTAAAAATATATTTTAAGTAAACAATGATGATGATTTTTAATAATATCTATAAAATTTGTTTTCTTCAATTTAGTAACAAATAATAGACGTAAATCGGATTATGGTCACTTATTTGAAAATCAAAGAATATATATAACCAATTAAATATAGAATAATAGTTGTATTACTTGATTAAAGAAAAAATAATAAAAAATATATTATGTAGTATGTGTATTCAAAACTAATCAGTCATCGGTAATACCTTTACTTTTAAATCTGTCAAAATCTTCGAGGACAGATATAAAGAGTAATACCCAATTAAAATACATTAAAATCAAAAAGTTTGATGTAAGCTCATGAAGATGAATATGGACTTTTGTTTAAGCCCATTCACTTTTGTTAGTCCACTACATAATAAATAAATAAATAAATAAATAAAAAGATTTGGTACAATAAACAAAATTTGTGCAATTTATTTTTAGTTTACATATCTCATTATCTATATATTTTTATTTAAAGGGAGTACAATAATTCACAATTGTTTTTAAAAACATTTTTTGAGGTATATATAATTTTTTAATAGTTTAAATGTTTTAATAGTTATATTTTCGTAATTGCCCGCATATTAAATACATTACAACAATTATTAAATCGAAAATACGAAAATGAATATTGTCCATATAAAACCCATGTGATTAGGTACATTTAATCACATTTAATTACATATACAAGAACACTATTCAATAAAAATGAGAAAATAAATATTATCCATAAAAATTATATGTTATGAAATACATATAATCACATCACATGTGATTATATGTATACAGTATGATTTATTTGGATTAGCTTTATTTTTGCTTTTTTCATTCAATGGCTGTTCTCCGGTATTTAATCATATTTGATTAATGTATCTGATCACATATGATTTTTATGGACAAGATTCATTTCTGTTTTTCTGATTCAATAATTGTTCTCGTTTTTTTGATATATGTGATTATATGTATTTAATCACATATGATTTATGTGAACAAGATTCGTTTCCGCATTCTTAATACAATAGTTGTTCATCATCCACATTATTCTTATGTGATGAAATACATATGATCATATGTGATTAAATACATGAGAAAAATTAATAAATCAATGCAAAAATTAATATTGCTCACATAAATTATATGTGATTAAATATATATAATCGCATGTGATTAAATACACGAGAACAACTATTGAATCAAGAATGTGAAAACGAATCATGTCTACATTAATCATGTGTGATTAAATACGTATACTCACATGTGTTTAATTATATGAGGCCAACTATTAAATCGAAACACGAAAATGAATATTATACACATCAATCATATGTGACTATATACATATAATCATGTGATCATATACATATAATCATGTGAGTATATGTACCCAATTATATATAATTTATATGGACAATATTCATCTTCGCAATCTCGATTATATGAGGCCAACTATTATATATATATATATATATATATATATATATATATATATATATACACACACACACACACATACAAGAACTGCTATTGAATATAAGACACAGAAATACATCTTAACCACAAAAATCATATGTAACTAAATACATATAACTACATGTGATTAAATACACGAAAAAAATTATCTAATCGTAACCGCAAACATAAATATTGTCCACATAAATCGTATTTGATTAAATACGTATAACCACATGTGATTATATGTATCCAATCACATATGATTAATGGGGACAAGATTCAGGTTCACATTCTTGATTCAATAATTGTTCTTTGTCAACTTTAATCAAATGTGATTAAATACATCTAATCACATATGCTTATACTATCTAATCACATATGATTTATATGGAAAATAAGAATATTTTCTATATAAATTGATGCGACCTGGTCCTCCAAATTGTCTCGGACGGTAGTTATGATGGCAGTGAGATTATGATGGGTGCTCTGAGAAGACCTATGAGGTCACAACAGAAGGAAATCGTTAGCCGTTCTCCGGGAGGAGCTCGCAGGAAAATGCTCTGATAGTCAAGTCAGTGGCTGAACTGAGAATGTATAGTGAGAACTATAAGGGAACGACTTACCATTTGAGGTAGCGGAGGAGGCCCTTTATACTGAGACCTCCTTGTGAGTCCATATTGGGAAAAGTTCGTCAAATTCGACAGGATCTGATGCCTTGATTAGTTAATCTTGCTCATCATGTTGCCAGAACTAGCGATTGGTTTAGGTAGCAATGCTCTAAGCATACTCCTTGTCACTTGGAGTCGTTGGGTTTGTCGTGGAGTGGAAGGCTCCCGTTGAGGGCCGAGCCTTCTACGAAATCACCCATCTCTAAAAGCGCGCCCGCGAGCGCAAGACTTCTTCGGGGCGGCTGTGCTGGGAGTAACTTGGCCTGGTGGCTTGCGTTCGGGCATGCTTAGTGTGTCCTGAGTGTGACTTCTGTCCTGTGCTAGGGTCACATTATCAAGTCCCCAGTCCGGTAGTAATAGTGTTTGCTAATCTAGCTATGGTGTTCTGGACTTAACTGCTATTACATGTGTCATGCTAAGGTTTGAGCGACAGTTCGATATTTTCAAAAATGTTACTAACAATTATGCCTGTCAATTACGTCATTCATCAAGGATTTTTGAATATCCCACCTTATTTACTCTCTAATAAGCGAGGGTTATTTCATCATTTTATCTATGTTTTTTCTATTACTCCTTCCTTCTTCTTTGACTTTCCCCTTTTGTTTCTTCTTCTTCCTTTCATGGCAAACCAACCTAGCATCAAGTCATCCCCTGCATAATTTGAGCTTTTATGGGATACGTATGGCTTTTCTCCCGCCGATGGCATGGAACTTCCGACTGATGGCTCGATGATCTTACGACCTACTCTCAGGAAGTTTGGCATCTATTTGAAGACCTTTGACATTGGGCTTCGTATTCTCTTGAATGAATTTCAGGAGGAGTTGCTTCCATAGAATGGGTGCATCATCCATATGCTCACCCAAATGTTGTTAGCAAAATGGTGGCCTTCGAGATGATTTATCGGGACCATAATATCCTACCTGACTTCTTCGTCTTCAAGTTCTTTTTTCAATTTAGTGCCACTAGGGATAAATACACGTTCTCTACCCATCGTAGAAGCTATGTCCTAGACCCAGACGACAAGACTCTCAAGAACTGGTAGGATAAATGGTTGAGGGTCAATCAGGAGCAAGTTCGTCATGAGCATTATCGAGCAAACAACATGTAATATGTTACCCCCCAAGTTGTTCCCGCATAACCAGGTCAATTCTGACCTCTTGAGGATGATCCTGTTCGTTTCTGAAGAGTACTCGGAGGCTGTTCTTGCTGGCATTGGGATGAGTTCGTTCTCGAGTGCGTGGGGTAAGATGCCAATCTTTTATGTTGTTATTGATGGTAAGTGTTTTTGCCTTTATTATCTTCTGCTTCTCCCCCTTTCTTTTTCTAACCATTAATGAGGATTGCACATTTTGATTGTACTGATAGGGGTGGAGACTCTAGTGTCGGTGGATTTCGTTCTTTGGAAGCATTACTTGGAAAAGCTGGAGAATTTTGAGGTCGACCACCACGATACTCTTACGCCGCTGCACCGTACTGAGTGTCTGGTGGGTTTCCCGACACCATTGGCATATATGCAAGAGGGATCTTCTACGACTGGTGGTAATCGAATTTTGGATGTTCTGTCGATTTCCATGGTTACACCGCCTTTTCCCACTGAAATAGTCGAGGACAACAATGACGACATAATCTCCAGCGTCCGATGAGACATGGCCAAACAAAAGGTGGTCCTAGCCAAGGGAGAATTCTCTCTTGAAATTAGTGCTTTGAATGTTGAATGACGTGTCTAGCAAAGGCGTGGCCTTGCCCGCCTGCTGAATTTGCTTTCCTCCAATCTAGAGGGAGTTATGGTGATCCCCGATGATGACATGCACCAGTCTGAGGGGAATCAAGGGGCGTTCAAGTAGTCTACGGTTCAAGCAAAAAGTTATTCGAAACCTACCCCCAGCCCTTCCTCATCAAGTGGTTTGCCAGGGTTTCGTGTAATTAGACTCCTCTACAGGAGGTTTCTCGGGGTCCCGTAGCCCTTGGCGCTGGTCCTTTTATGCCAAAGTGGAATCTTTACAATGATTCTAGGTTGTCTGTTCGATCCAATGATGTTGAGTTTTTTCGTCATGCTTTTCCTCCGACCGCTGTTTCCAACATGGAAATTATGGTGAATGTTGCTATTTCTCATAACATGCCTTATGCTATTGCCTAGGCTATGTTCTAGCTGGTGGCTGTATCTCAGTGTATTCAGCTCCTTGATGAGATAGAGTGTGGCCAGGCTAGTTTTTTTGCTATTCGTAATACAAATTGGAGATAGCAGAGCTTAAGAAAGAGATTCATGGCTTTGACAATAAGTACGATCTACTGGCAGTAGAGAAAGCGTCTATAGATGAGGTTTAAGTGGTGCTAGAGACCAAAGTGGATTCTTTGGTGTAATCCAATGACGGGGTGATGATCCAAAACGTGAGTCTGGATTAAGATGTTGTTAATCGTGACAGGTTGGTTGAGGAGGTGCAGTCTGAGATGGAGGCCTTGCACCAAGATCATGACTGGATTTTGCTAGTAGGGGTTGTACACATCATGGATAGGTTAACCAAATATCCAGAATTTACTGGTGGGGTTAGCCAAATTCGTCACACTACTTTTGTTGTTGGGGAGAAGTCTGGCCGTGTTGGGTGCTAAAACTGAAATCAACTCCAGAACCTATGATCCTGAGGCCAGTAACTGTCGATTCATCCATACCACGGGATTGGATGATACTCTGCTAAGATTTGCCACTTTAGATTATGCTCATCTACTTTATTTGGTCCGGTTGGACATGGCTGACATGAGGCGACTCTGTGCTTTTGACGATGCTGATGAGCCCTTGGGTAATCTTGAAGGTGATGATGGTGGTACGACAATGGGGTGGGTGGACGCAGTGTTATTGTGCCACATGTTGAAGGATGTTTTTGGTGAAGATGGTGCCAGTCGGGTTGTTGAAGGATTTGTTGGTGGTGGCAGTGAAGAATTTGGTGATCGTGATGAGGAGGATGGTGGTAGTAATGGGGAAGCTGGAGGTCTGTGAGGTACCTAGTACCATTATGCAACCCTTCGGGGTGAAAATTTTTGATGAAGCTTTGTTATTTGTTTTTCTTTCTTTGGTATATGGATTCATCCCTTCGTGGCATGAACTTATTTTTGGCCCTGCGTGGCCATGTTTGTTGTGACTTGCCTATCCATATGCTAACTTTGGTTTTGTGTATCTCTCTTTGTATTTTCTTAGCTTTCCTCTTATTTGGATAAATGCATCCCCTCCCTCTTTTTTGCTGAGTGAGGCCTTTTTTGGCTTTATGGGATATGCAGAACAGCTAATGCTTAATTGAAAGATTGTGCCTGGCATAGTTGTGTTGTTTTGGGGGGGGGGGGGGTGTTCTGTGTGCATAAGATACTAAGTGTAACACCGTAAATTTCAAAATAATTTTTCGCATAATATAAAAACATATTCATTTAATTTTCATAAAACATCAATGTTTGAAACTCCAAGCCATGACATATAAAGAATCCTAAGATCACATAACATGAAAATCCCGTGTGTGTACTGATCAAGTCGGCGCCTTCCCACAGTCATCACTAGTACCTGAAACAAATAACACCAAACACTGTAAGCACAAAGCTTAGTGAGTTTCCCAATATACCACACATGACGCATATTAGCCACTCGAGGCTATAACTTTGTGGGTCCGTGCACCCAAGCTCTATGAACCCTCAGGTTCTAACTCTGATAACATGCATAGCATAGATCACATAGAAATAATGCAGTGCAACACATAACATACATAGCATACAAATACTCTATCACATAACTCTGGTTACCTACTCAAGGTAAAGTATAATGAGAAGACTCACCTCGTGTATCTCAGTAACTCGCAAATCCCTGAAATCACTCGTGCTCGATCCCCCGATCTATAGTCCTCCTATAACACAATATATCTCTAAATAACACTTCACAACTAAGGTTGACAAACCCTATCAAGTCAACACAGGTCAACACTGTTCAATGGTCAACGGTCAACTTTGATCGGACTCGGCGAGTGCACTATAGCGACTCGGCGAGTCTATACGCATCCACTGATTCCCTGGGATCCTCTCTCGACACGTCGAGTATTTTCCTAACTCGACGAGTTCCACCGGGCATGAGTTGCGGGGCCACCACGACTCAACTCGCTGAGTCTCAAGAACAACTCGGCGAGTTCCAACTTGACTCAGTCCACCCGTCAACCCTCTCTGACTCTCCCTGACTCACTTAGTCAACCCCTTAACTCGGCAAGACCACTCGCTAAGTGGTTATGGACAATCTTCATGCTACTCGCCGAGTCTGTTCTTCAGAGTCAGCGATTCTATGCCATGTATAAAATCAAACTCACTCCTGAGGTCAGATCCGTTCCAATAACTCATAGATCCAGTCCTTCCAAGCACATACCTCACGTAAAGTTACTATCTTGGTGCTCATGCAAAGGTTCAAAGGCCATATTTGATGATATGGTCTCTAGAATGTTATTCTAAGCTCATGGCCTCCATTAACACTCATAAAGCTTGAGGGAAAAGGATCTTTGGACCTCTTTGGGCCCAGATCTAAAGCACCAACACGTGAGGAGGCTAATTACTCCATGGATCATTCCACAAAGAAACCCTAACTCTAAGATTTACACCAAGGACTGAGAAAGGAATGAATGGTTACCTCAAATGAAGTCTCTGAGCTCAGGAATCACTGGATTAGCACCTTCTTTGGTCTCCTCTTGCCTTGATCCTCTTCTATATGCAAAAACACCCACAAATAGTGAAGGATCTTCCTTTTCTCTCTCACAAAATGCTCAAAGACTCTTTAGGGTTCTCTCTGGGGTTGGTGGCCGCAAATGACGGCCATAAGCCCCTTTAAATAGTTCTCATACCCTCGAAATTAGGGTTTCATTAAACAGTATGGACTCGCCGAGTCCACCCTTTGGACTCGCCGAGTCCAGACGCGAACCCGTGCCCAAGTCGCGATCATACTCGGCGAGTTTGAGCTCCAACTCGCCGAGTCTCCTCACAATTCACCAAAATTATAAGAATAAATAATACCTGGGAATCCGGGCTGTTACACTAAGCATCCATGGCTATCTTGTAACATCCCAATCTTCAGGTATTAATTTAAGTTATTATTTATATTTTTAGGGAAACTCGACGAGTTGGAAGGATCCAACTCTTCATGTAGAGTTTTAACAACCACGCATCTTTTAAGGTCTACTCGACGAGTTGGAAGGCTCGAACTCAACGAGTTGAATGTTGAACATGAAAACCCTAATTTTCAGTGTTTCCACCCTATTTAAAGACTTTATAACCCATTTTTAGCCTCCCTCATCGCCCCCTCAGTCCAGAGAAAACCCTAATCATGCCTCTTTCCCCATTTTAAGTGTGTGTGATTTTTAAGAGTGTTCTTTGGTGCTTTTCTTGAAGGAGCTTGAAGTTGGTGGTGAAAAGTTGAAGGGAAAAGCTTTAGATACGGGATTTTTAGTGTTGTTGTAGCCACTTGGAGGTATAAATGTATTATCTTGATCATCCTTCTTTCTAGATCTCTTCTTTTGAAAGTTATGGCCATTATTAGCTTATTTGGGGACCATTCTTGGATTTGAGCATGTTATGAAGACATGGTTTCAGATATGGACGTTTCATTGCCTCTTTTGACATAAAGTTGTCATCTTTATCAAGTATTGGCCCTCCTTCATACCCTAAACCCCTTGTTAAGCTATGATTGAGTGTTTTAGCCCCTTGTATGCCATGCATGGACGTAAAGTTAGCAACTTTACATGGTATCTCAGTCCTAGGGGACATGATCTATAGTTTGGGGCTTTGGTTTCACTTGGAAGAGTCTGAATGCATTAAGTCTAGGAAAACTCGACGAGTTGCTCTGCGAAATCGATGAGGTGGTTAGTGTTTTCCCGCTTTCTGGATGTTGAAGAACTCGATGAGTTGCTCTGGTAACTCACTGAGTTGTCTCGAGCCTTTTCATAATTTATGAGACACGAAGGAACTCGATGAGTCAAGAAGATGTACTCGACGAATTGGGTGAACATGGATGGTTGGCCTTGACAGTTGACTTTGACATTGACCATGGTTGACAAAGTTTGACCTTAAGGGTATTTTGAACATTTTGGGATTTTAATGAAAGTAGTCACTGGTGATTGTAGGCAGTTGAGGTCGGAGTTGTGATTCAAGAGTTGGATCTTGTCAATCAGTCCTACTTTTGAGGTGAGGTTTCCTCACTATACTAACAGGGTCGAAGGCACCAAGGCCGACCCTTTTGGATTGTTATCCTGGTTATCGCATGATTCTATGTTTAGTGATTTGTTAGATCTGCATTCGGGTATATAGGATGGTGTTATGTTTAGCAGTATGTTAGATTTGTATCCTGGTATATAGGATAATGCTATGACTAGTGATCTGTTAGATCTGTATGACTATATGGAGATGCTAGCTAGCGTTTGATATCTATGTGTTGATTGTGTGTTTGCGGGTGGATTGAGGCGGTCCTGCTTTGTGTTGTAGGCCTACAGACCCAGGGCAACCTGGATAGACTGAAGGCCCATCAGGGCGTACCAGTCTGGCCGAAGGCCCGGAGAACAGTCCTGATATGTTGAAGGCCCGATGAGGCAGTCCAGACATGCTGATCGACTCAAGGTCCGGTGAGGCGGTCCAGTCATATTGAAGACTCTATATGCGTAATGTTTGTTTATGATATTGTTTTGTTATATGGCGTTGGTATTTTGGGGTAACTCACTAAGCTTTAGGCTTCCAGTTTTTGGTTTTGTTTCAGGTACTTCGGATGATCGCGAAAAGGCAAAGTCTTGATCGTGCAGCTCCTCACATTTTATGTTATGATTTCTAGGATTTCTCTGATGTTAAACTATTTTGAAAACAATTTGTAAACAATGAATGGTTTCTGGAATGTTTGAAAAGTTTAAAATTTTTATGAAATTTATGGATGTTACAAGTTGGTATCAAAGCCTTGGTTTGAGTGAATTGGAGGAACACTCGTGTGAATCCAATCTCAAACTAAGGAAAATAATTTTCAAATAATTTTCAAATGGTTTTCAAAATACTAAAGGAGGATGCGAAGTGTACGATCAACTGGAGCCAGTAAGTTCACCCCAAAATACCATGTTATTATTTGATATTGTGATACCTTAGAATAGTATGCTAGTGATAGGCTAGGGATCTTCCGGAATTGCATGATATAATTGCGTGTTTCTATGATGCCTGATAGCCACACTACAAGAAATTTAGGTGTTTACCCACACATTTTATGTGTGGGTAGATGCCTAGTATGTGTTGGTAGTCATCTTTACCCACACATATATTAAGTGTCACTATGTGTTGGCTCATGCCTATTGGTATAGATCATTACCCACGCATAATATATGTGTAGGAAAAAGGCAACATCTACCTACACATGTATGTGTGCCTAAAAGTAGTAAATATGTGTGGGTAAATGTCTTTTGATTTTTTTAGGTAGCCGATGACGTGGCTGCTTACGTGGCTGAGGATGTGGTTGCTTACGTGGCTAATGACATGGATTGTACGGATGATACAGGTATTGCCTTGGGCTACACATGTCATAAAATATGTGTTGGCAATACCATATTTATGTGTAGGTAATATTAGTAGATGTGTAGGTATTAACTTCGATGCGTGTTGGTAGAAATATATATATTTTTTCACTTTGAAATAAATTAATATATAACATTTATATGTACGTATTACCATGATATATGTAGGTAATAATGTTCAAATATATACAAAATCATTACACAACATGTGTATAATTTAGAACTATATGCATCCAAAATATCATTATGAAGCCACAAGTAAAATTACAAATCACAAAACTTGAAATACTAAACTAACAAAAGATAAACTAGTTACAAATAGCTATTTGAAAATACAAAAAATTTCTTAAATGTTCATTCCATATCAACGACCTATCAACATTTTCGCCACACTCACCATGAGACTGTCACAAATGGGTGTTGTTAGATATATCACATTTAAATGTATCACCATGAGATCGTCTTGATAATGTGCTTAGACGAGACATAATGTTTTTCTCGATCAACATTTGTTTCATAGCCCCACATATTTTCCTTTGTGTTTCCAATTGATCAACCAATTAATCATAAGTAGGGCCCTTTAAGAAGAACTAGCGTCAACATGATTACGTCCCCACCCCGCACAAAACTGTCGCCCACTACTAGAAAAACAGCCTTTTACGACGCTCATTGCGCATCGTAAAAGGCTCAGACGACGCGCAAATGCGCGTCAAAGAAGGCCCTGTCATAAAGAGAGACGACGCGATTTTGCGTGTCGTCTATAGACGACACGCATTTACGACGCTCATTTACGACGCGCGTTTACGACACGCAATGCGTATCAAGGAAGGCTCTGTTATAAAGGAAGACGACACGCATGCGCGTGTCGTAACCTTATGACGCGCGTGTTAATGACACGCAATGCGTATCAAGAAAGCCCCTGTCAAGAAAGGCCATGTCATAAATGAAGATGACACACATTTTTGCGTATCATAATTTTAAATGTTTAAAAAAAATTATTTATAGATTTACTAATTTTCAAATTAAATTTGTATTTAATGTCTCATAATAGAAAATAAATATCATATACAAAAAATACAATCCATTGCATAAAATTTAATGTCATACAAATAAAATACCATAAATAAGAGGTTTTCCCTAACGATATAACCTAATGATACAATGCTATAAAGGGGCACTTTCTTGTTTCAGTAACTCATCATTAAGTGATCTAAAGAAGCTCTGAAACCCTGTCATGTATCCAACCAATCATCATGTCTCTTAGCTTCAATATCAATCCCAACTCTTGATCAAAAACAACACGAAAATCCTACACAATAAACATATATGTCAGTTGTACAATATCAATATCAACTAATTAATAATACACATGGTATGTATGAGAGTGAAATCAAAAATGATCTACCAATAAGTCATGTTTCCATTAAAGGTATCTTTAGCAACTGCAAGTTTCTAGTGATCAAAAATATACAAAATGTCAAGGAAGTATGATTGATTGTAAGACAACTTTGCAGTAATTATATTTGTACTTGAAACACCAAGCAAGAAAATTAGGAAACAACATAGCTAAGAAGCTTTACCAGTTCAACTTGACTAGTGATGCGATTCTCAAACTCTTCCATGACCTTACTTAGCACAGATTCTACAAGCTGCATAAGCAGAATAGTATCATAGCAAACATGAGAAATCAGTTGCTGTGGTGACACAAACTTGCAAAACACTAAATTACACTTACCATGGGAACCTCATCAGGTTTCTTATCCAATAGAACTGCATGGACAAGTATGTTTAATGAGAATAACATTTTTGTGATGATTTTTCAACACATACATTTTTGTGATGATTTTAATATTTTAATAAATAAAAAATCACACAGATTAACATTTTAATAAATAGTTCCTGTAAAGAGACCACACAGATTAACATTTTAATAAATAAAAAATCACATCTAAAATACTTGGCCTTTCTTTTTCATTGCTTACTAGTTGAATGAAAAGTATTTCGATTTACACGAGCAACAAAACAAACGTAACATTCTATAAACAAATACTTGAATAGACAATCTCGTGCTACTTTTCAATAGACAATCTCACCTGCTGACGTGTCATCCACATAATAGTCAGAGAGAGGAGAGAGAGAAATACCTGATCATGGGCATTATAGCAACAACAATTTACATACTCATAGTGTCCTTGAAGTGTCAAACTACCCTTCCCTGACCAAACATCAAATGCCTATAAAAGCATCCAGACAGAAAACATATTTACAAATGAAGTTTTGCCCATCTTCCGTGAGCTGCATCACAAGCTGCAAACATTGCTTCTGTGTTTTCTCTCAATACATCAACTCTGTTAAATGACACAGTTGCCCCTATTAGAAAATTTCTAACAAATAAGCAACATATATATATATATATATATATATATATATATATATATATATATATATATATATATATAATATAACAGATCACCTGAATTTTTTTTGATAAATTTGATGGACTTGTGGCATCGTTGGATTTTGGTTGGATTGGGGACACCTTGATAGAATTCCTAGGAAAGGATCCAGACTGAGAATCACCCAGAGGGGTTTTGATAAATTTGATGGACTTCTTCAACGTGTGCTTCTTTCCATTATGTTCTCTAAATCTAGCAGCAAAAAGATGAATCTCTGGTAGCTTCTGTAAAAATAAATAAATAAAGAACAGTAACTGTAGCATGCTCAATGTGTTGCAGCATCATGCAAAGTCCTCCTTGTCTCTCTATAGACCCCAAACCAACACCCCAATTCAAAACCCTAGCCAAGTCATTTTGCTTCTCAATTGCATCCAATACCCACCCTGATGTCCCATCTCCTCCACATACAAGAATTCTGAAATGAGGCACTCTTCTGAATAGATACGGACCAATTTCTGGCCCTTCTATTGAACTCAACTCATATATCTACAAAAAGTTTCATCAAGATTTTAGAAATTTTGGTCAAAAGATAATTCAAGAATCAATCAGTATGAAGCTATGAACCTGAACATCATTATTCCCATCCAGTGTACTTTCTGTAGATGATTCCCCTATACCTTTATCTTTATCTAAATTCACTTGATTGAAATTCCCTTTATTTTTCTTACTTTAATTTGTGATACTTGCTAGAACAGAAGAAGCAATCTCATTGGCTTCATAAGTAATGGAACTCAAGATTCCACCAGATGATGATCTACCAAGTCCTTTAACATATATCACCTGTTTCAAATCAATCTTTTAAAAGGACCCATGTCACCTCAGTCCACCTTATAACCCATTGGTGTAAAACCTGATAAATAAATGCAACAAGACAATAAATGTTGGGGAATTATCCCAAAATCATACAAATGATACATAAAGCAAAAGAAGCTTTAAGGACTCAGACCTGAAGATGTTTAAGGACTCAGACCTGAAGAAGCTTTAAGGACTCATACTCAGCTTTGTTTCCTGGAATCTTTCAAATCAATCATAGAATTCTGAATTCATCCAATTTGAATGGAGTGTTATGTACATTATTACTAGTTTTACTACGTACCTGGTAGAATCCTACTAAGTTCCACATTAGACTGACGTTCATTCCAGCAATGGAGAAGTTAGAAAACAGGACAAACTTCATAAGTTCTGAAGTGGGAAGATGTGAGAGTTGGATGTAGCCCAGCCACCTAAGAACAAGGGCCATCAAGGTGGTAGTCATAAAATGTAATTCAGTCAATGTTGTTGCTGCCTACAAAGTATAAAGATGTAATTAGTTATAAAGGAATTTTAATATCTTAACAAACCTGAATAGTTGATTTTGCTAGAAATAGAAACACATCAGATGCAGTAACACATCAGTACCATATATTTGATCCGGATCAATCAAAGTGGTCAAAATTCATCGATAATAATCCATCTAAAGAGCATGATAAAATATTTACAATTTTAATATCTTAACAAACCTGAATAGTTGATTTTGCAAAAGGGCATTTTAGACATGTTGCATTGTTTTGAGCTTTTTGGGTATGGAGAGTATGCCCTAATACTTGTTGAAGGAATTGCACATGATTGAGAATGTTTTGTATAGAACGAGCTCTTAAAGCCTATGACTTCAACATTTTCACATAACCTGAAACCAATAAAGATGGTGCTGATAGGATTGAGAATGTGTATCAGAAATCAATCCTTTAATCTAGATAATTTGTTAGAGGCATTTTTACAAACAGGTGGTGTGCACCATGAAAAACATGTGGAATTAGTCTATCTAACGTGAATGAGATTAGATTAGAAACAAATGGTTCACTCCCCCTAAACCCTGACCCATCATACCTTTCTTCACGACGATCCCGTCCGGTAAAAAATCGCCGGCGCTTGCCTGCTTCTTAGGTCCACCGGAACTGGAGGGTAAAGCCTCATGCTTTCGCAGAGACTAGCATGAGTATAAACCATATCCTTCACTTCATCGTAAATGGAGGAATCTGATTTCTCTTTGTCTTTGACTTCGTTCACAACTTCACTTTCGATCGTTGGATTCTTGTAAAGTAACCAGAAGAACCACGTCAAAGCCGCCGAGGTTGTATCTCTTCCGGCGAGTATGAAGCTGATTACAATATCTGTCAGATGTTTTTCATCCAAATGACCAGAGTTCAGAAACCGAGAAAACAAATCAACGGGTTCGGTCGTGAGTGCTTGTTTCTTTTTGTTCAATACGTTCGTGGTGAACTGACGGATCTCGGCAACTGCTTCTTTAAGCCGTTTCTCGGATACGATGTTAAAAAACCTTTCGATATTAAAGATTCCATTTCCAAGCAGATCGAAGGGGTTGACCGGAAAATATCGCCTTTTTGGTATGGTGAGAATTTAGTCTTGAGGATATGTTGAACGTTTGCGGGGTTTCCGGTGAGCACACGGTTTTGAACGAAAAGATGACTGAGCAAGAAGGTGAAGTAGCAACCGACAAATGAAATTGAAAGGTAGAGGCGCTACACATCAACATTGAGAAATCGAGAACCCCTGCGGGTTTGATCTATTCAAAAGACGGGATCAAAGATCTCGTGATATTGCGATTTTGTTGTGGGAGAAAAGAGGATTGGTGATGATATTAGGGTTTTTTTGGGTATTAGAGTGAGATATATATATATATATATATATATATATATATATATATATATATATATATATATATATATATATATATATATATATATATAGAGAGAGAGAGAGAGAGAGAGAGAGAGAGAGAGATATAAAGATAGAAAAGAAAGATGGAAATTAGGTAGAGGATAACAATGGCGGCCTTTCAAACTTTTGGGATTTTCGTTTCCCCCCAGTTGCAAAAGAAGAGAACGCGCCTTTCATTATAAAAATATAAATATAAAGCGACGTTTCTAGACGACACCCATTTTTAAATAAGTGTCCTCCGTGTTTTTTTTTTTTTTTTTTTTTTTTTGTTGGACATTAATTTCAGGGCACGCACAAAAGCGTGTCTTCTATCCTTCAAATTTTAGAAGAGATAACATTATTTTTAGGGCACACGCTTTTGCGTATCGTAAATCACCGCGTGTCATTGTTTGCGCGCTATTAAAGGTCTGTTTTCTAGTAGTGGCCACTGATGAAAAAAAAACACTAAGTTCAAAGTTTTTTGGTAATTGATGAATGTGATGGTTAGCAAAAAATGTGGTGTTTAGTAACTTTTAGAAAAGGGATTAATAAACAAACATAATGTCAAATATTCACAATCAAATAACTAAGTATTTCACTTTTGTAACTAAAAATATTTATTCATGAAATATGTTAGTTATAATTTTCAATTCTGATTTATAAAAAGAATCGGTCCAAGGTATTGTAAAATTTAACTTAATGTTTGGTTAGATGAGCTATGCAAAAAATGAACAGTAGAACATTGTGGTTCATATGTTTAGTGGGTGTTTCTAATTGCTTGTATATCTTATCCAACGCACGTGAAGCTAAAAGAAATTAAGAAACACATCGATCCTCTAATTATATGCAAAAATTCATATACTTCTTATCGAAAAATGTTTTTGATTTCAAAACTAAAATAGAGGCGAGGCAGCCATTGTTGAACCAATGAAATCTTATTTTATTAGATAAATATGAAACATTGAACGAAAAGAGACAGAGACGTCGGTATGATCCATACGCATTCTAATTACAAACATATCTTATATTCGCAAAAAATATCAGTGTAAAGAGTCGATAATCAATCTGTAAATTGCAGAAGATAAAATAGTGAACAATAGATCGTGATGGTTGAAGAATACCTTAATTTTTGAATCTTTTTTCTCCTTGATCCCTCGATGATCCTTTCACCAAGTTTAGGGTTTTTTGGGATGAGCAGAATGAAACGGCAAAGCAAAACGATTTCCATCTATAAACCGCATGACTCATATTTTGGAAGGGATTGATTTCACATATCGTGAATATAGGATGTGATTACCCAATTACACCACAATGGCACAACCGTGATCTCAATAAGCAAATTTTCTTTTTATTTTTGTTTTAATTTTGCTTTAATTCTAATACGTAGCATATTTTTGTTTATTTTTTAAAATATATCGTCTATGCATTTTTTTTTGTTATTTTATTATAAATAAGTACCGACACATTAAAGGAGTATTCTAAGATATGTTGGTAACGTTAATCATCGATCGCATTTAGGGAACTTTCCCACCAACAAAAATATTTATCTATGTATTGTATAAAGAGGTTTTATGGATAAATATCCATTTATCTACATATAAATATGTTTTCATGTTATTTATAAAATAATAATTATTATTATAATTTAATTCAATTACCTACACACGACTAAATTAAATTTATGTGTTGGTAAAACTAAATATATTACCTACACATCTCTTTAATTTATATATGTGTAGGTAAAGTACCTCCTCATAAATATATATATTTTTTAATATGTGTGGGTATTTTTATATTACGTCAAACACAAATTTTGGATGGAAAATTCCCATCAAAATAACATGTTAGCTTACAATATTACCTACACATATTAAGTGTTGTTAGCTAAAAATTTTATTATTTTCAATTACCTACACATATATAAAATATATGTGGGTATTTGCTTACACATAACATGTGTGGGTAATTTATGTGTAAGTAAAGACCACAATTTCTTGTAGTAAGGGTTTACCTTATATGAAATTGAAATCATTATTGTACTTGCTTAGTGTGTGCATCATGGTTGTATATAACTAAGACCTTATAGCCAGAGAATGTTTGGTTTGGCCTTATTTCCTGTTCTTGTTTGACGAAGGGCTTAGCATAGGATCGGATATTCAAATGTCTATAGGGTCGAGTTTTATGTATTGCTAGCATACATGAGTTTTGCAGGGTTGGTGGAAGTTTTAGTGATTCGCCTATTCTTATGAGTATTGTTAGGGCATTGTGATGATCCCTGAGACAAATACGAGTAGGTGTGGAAGCTAGTATAGGCCCGTGTAACATCCCAAAAAAACGAGCCAAAAATTTCATTTTTAAAACAGGTACTTAGCAAAACATTTAGGAATGAATCATTCAACGATCATATCATTTCACAAAAGATGTTGCATGTCGAGAAAAACAATGTCATAAACATAAAAGTGTCAGAGTACAATTCCCCAGGAAGATATCATAATGCGGAATACAAAGCATGTGTGTGATGTACCGCTACCGCGCCAGCTCCTTCCCCTTCGAAGAAGAGGTACCTGAAACCAAAACCGAAAACTATAAGCACGAAGCTTAGTGAGTTCCCCCAACATACCACATACCATACAATCACATATCATGCATACTGCCAGGCAATTCTAGGTTGCCCGACCTACCTGGTACGGCCATTCTGGGGTGCCGACCTACCCGTGTCAAGCCGTTCTGGGGTGCTGACTACCCGTGTCAAGCCGTTCTGGGGTGCGACTACCCATCGGTCCTAACAACCGATCCTCGGAGACTATTTCACCCCCTACTGCTACTATCACATATATCATAACATAACATATTATCAGACATATATGGGGTGTCCGATCTACCCTTCGGTCCTAACGACCGAAACTTGGGGACTATTTCCTCCTACTACCACTATCGCATATAACATATCATGCTAGCATATAAACGTATTATCACATACTACCGGACATATATAGGGTGTCTGACCTACCCATCGGTCCTGACAACCGAACTCTACTACTATCACATATACATATCATGCCAGCATATAACATATCAGGTAGTAGCAAACCTAGATGTTATCACAAAGACAATCATCTAACATACAAATCCTACAGGTGGGCCGGCATTATGGCCGTAGACCCACCGCTACTGGATGGTAACTCACCTCAAAGTAGCTACTGATCGGTGTGGGAACTAACTGTCTTATGCTGCTGCTGCTCCGGAAATCCTCCGGCTAATAATTCCCACAAAACACTTAGTCAAATACTGCTAACCTTCCTCAGGGTAAAATGACCATTTACCCCTAACCAACCAAGAGTCAAAGTCAAAGTCAACTATCGGTTGACCTGACTCGTCGAGTTGGCTTGCCAACTCGCCGAGTCCCTGTCCCTTAGTCTGACCATAAATATGTCTCTACTCGTCGAGTTAGGCGTTGACTCGACGAGTTTTCCTTCTAAACCCAAGGCCAAATAGTCCTTCATCCCACTCGCCGAGTTGTATGAACAACTCGCCGAGTTCATCTTCATCCGAAGAACACTCTATGTTGTGATTCGCCAAGTTGTATGAATAAGTCGCCGAGTTGTTCTTGAGGCAAGAAGATTGCCTTGAAAACGCCGAGTCATGGCATTGACTCGCCGAGTTACTTCATGAGTGAGTCTGGCTTCCGAACCACTGAGTCATATCCCACAACTCATTACTCCACCCCGCAAACACGAAAAGGGGGAAAACTCGGGGACTCGCGACTCGACTCGCCGAGTCCGATGAACGACTCGCTGAGTCTGTCACATGCAAACACTATATACTTGATCTTGCTTGAATCCAGCTCATGCCATTCATAGATCTGGGTTTCTAGGGCATGAATAACACGTAAAGTTTCCAACTTTACGTGTAAATAATCACCAATGAAGGTTTTAGGGCACAAAATGCACCAAAAGAATAGATCTAGGGCTTTCATGCAATATGGTTCCATAAAGGCAGTAGATCCAAGCTCCTGGAGCTCAATCATGCCTAGATCTAGAGGCTAACAACTTATTACAAAACATAATGCATAAACAAGCTTGGGGAAAGGCTCAAGAAGGACTTTCATGGAGCTACAAAGGACAATAAGCATGAAAACAGAGGGAAACTAAGTTATACCTCCAGGAAATCACTGAGAAACACAATTATGCCTGGCCTCCTTCTTCTCTTCTTGATCTACTCTCCTTCCCTCTCCAAATCTTCAAGAAAACACACCAAAATGCTTCAAACTCACAAGGGGCAAGGCTTGAAAGGAAGTACAGAGCTCTGAGGGTGAAGGGGGCGAGCTTGAGGGCGGATAAGAGGGTTTAAATAGGGTGCAAACCCTTGAAATTTAGGGTTTCATCAGACAGCGGAGAGTCGCCGAGTCGCCAACTTAAACGTGTTCCGGATCCCGTTTCTACTCGGCGAGTCGGACCTACAACTCGCCGAGTCCAAGGCTAAAAATGAAAAACACTAAGATAAATTTTATGTACCAGGAACTAGGTGCTACAAATCTCCCCCACTTATTTTAGACTTCGTCCTCGAAGTCTGCTACTCGATCCTAAAACAGCTCGGGGTAATGCTCCATCATTTCTTCCACCGGCTCCCAAGTCCACTCGGACCCCTTTCGGTGTTGCCAGTGCACCTTCACTAATTCCACCCTCTTGTTCCTTAGATCCTTCGACTTCCGTTCGAGGATTGCGACTGGGCGCTCAATGTAATTCAGGCTGTCATCAACCTGTATATCCTCTAACGGCACCACCGCTGAATCATCCACGAGACACTTCCGCAGCTGGGAGACATGGAAGGTGTTGTGGATCTGGCTGAGCTCGGCTGGCAGATCCAGCCTATATGCCACCTTGCCCACCCGGGCTACAACCCTGAACGGACCGATGTATCTCGGGCCCAACTTGCCCCGCTTCCTGAATCGAATGACGCCTTTCCAAGGCGACACTTTCAGGAGAACCATATCCCCGACCTGGAACTCCTGGTCTGATCGACGCTTGTCGGCATAACTTTTCTGCCGACTCTGTGTAGTCTGAAGCCTGCTCCGAACCTGCTAGATTTTCTCGGTCGTCTTGAGCACCACCTCGGTGCTCCCCATGACCCTCTGGCCAACTTCACCCCAACATGTCGGGGTCCTGCACCTCCGACCGTACAACATCTCGAATGGAGGACGGTCAATGCTCGTGTGGTAGCTGTTGTTGTACGAGAACTCAGCAAAGGGAAGATAGGTATCCCAGCTACCACTGAAGTCTAGCACGCATGCCCGCAACATATCCTCCAAAGTCTGGATGGTCCGCTCACTCTAACCATCCGTCTGCAGGTGAAAGGTGGTGCAAAAGTGCAGATGAGTGCCCAACTCATCATGAAACTTCTTCCAAAACCTGGAAGTGAACCACACATCGCGATCTGATATCACTGACACTGGCACCCCGTGCCGCACCACTATCTCCCTGATGTAGATATCGGCCAACTTTTCGGCCGAGATACTTTCCTGAATCGGAATAAAATGGGCGCTCTTGGTCAATCGATCCACGATGACCCAAATCGAATCTACTCCTCGCGCCGTCCGGGGAAGCTTTGTGATAAAATCCATCGTAATATCCTCCCATTTCCACATCGGGATATCCAACGACTGCATCTTGCCTTGCGGTCTCTGATGCTCGGCCTTGACCTTCCTGCAGGTCAAACACCGCTCGACGTACCACGCCACATCCCGCTTCATGCAGGGCCACCAATAGTCTAGGGGAAGATCCCGATACATCTTCTTCGCCCCTGGATGAATAGAGAATCGGGATTTTTGCGCCTCCTCCATCAAGATCTGGCGCACGCCTCCGTGATACGGCACCCACATCCTACGGTGTAGTGTCAATAACCCTCGTCTATCATAATCGAAGGAGGTGACTTGACCCACTATTCGCTCACTCTTCCGGTGTTCCTCCTTCATAGCCTCCTGCTGAGCTTCCCGAATCTGCTCCAACAGGGGAGTCACCACAGTTATCCTCATGCAAATATCCCTGATCGGCGCCGCCTTGCGGCTAAGCGCATCGGCTACCGCATTGGCCTTCCCCAGGTGATAAAGCATCTCGCAATCATAATCCTTCACCACGTCCAACCACTGACGCTGCCTCATGTTCAGATTCGGTTGATCCATGAGGTACCTCAAACTCTTGTGGTCCGTGTAAATGGTACATCGAACCCCGTAGAGGTAATGCCGCCAAATCTTGAGGGCGAAAACCACCGCCCCCAATTCTAAATCATGCGTCGGGTAGTTCGTCTCGTGAGGCTTCAGCTGCCTCGAGGCATAAGCAATGACATCCCCCCTCTGCATCAATATTGCGCCTAATCCTGAGATCGACGCATCACAGTATACCACAAAATCCTCTACGCTCTCGGGCAAGGCTAAGATCGGCGCCTCGCACAATCTCTGCCTCATAATCTCGAACGCTGCCTGCTGCTCAGGCCCCCATCGAAAGACCACGGCTTTCCTAGTCAACTGTGTCAGGGGTACGGCTATCTTGGAGAAATCCTGAATGAATCTACGATAGTAGCCTGCCAATCCTATGGAACTCCGAATCTCGGATGGAGACTTCGGAACCTCCCACCTCATCACGACCTCCACCTTGGCCGGGTCTACTGAAATCCCGTTCTGGTTGACAAGGTGCCCAAGAAACTGCACCTCGCGCAACCAAAACTCACATTTGGAGAACTTGGCGTACAAGCTCTCCCTCCTCAAGGTCTCCAAAACCTCTCTCAGATGCTCCTTGTGCTCCTCCTTCGTCTTGGAATAAACCAAGACGTCATCAATGAAAACTATCACAGACCGATCCAACATCGGTCTACACACGCGGTTCATGAGGTCCATGAACACGGCAGGAGCATTGGTGAGGCCCAAACGACATCACCACGAACTCATAATGGCCATAGTGCGTCCGAAACGCGGTCTTCTGTACATCCTCCTCTCTGAACCTCATCTGATGATAACCTTAACGCAAATCGATCTTGGAGAACCAAGATGCTCCCTGCAACTGATCAAAGAGGTCATCAATCCTCGGGAGTGGGTAACGGTTCTTCATCGTTACCTTATTCAGCTCCCAGTAATCTATACACATCCGGTGCGACCCGTCCTTCTTCTTTACAAACAAGATCGGGGCTCCCCAGGGTGAACTGCTCGGTCGAATAAACCCCTTGTCTAGCAGCTCCTGCAGCTACGTAGACAACTCCTGCATCTCGGGAGGAGCCAACCGATAGGGTGCCTTGGCTATCGGAGCCGCACCAGGTACTAGGTCGATCCTGAACTCCACCTGACGCTCCGGGAAGCTCCTCCGGGAACACATCAGCGTAGTCTCGCACCACTGGAACCTCGCTCACCGTCGCCTTACCCGTCTCCCGGGTATCCATAACATACGCGACATATCCCGCGCAACCCTGTTGAAGGTAGCGCATAGCTCTCGCTGCTCAACATACTATAGGTCCACGCTGTGGCCTCTCGCCGTGGATCACCAACTCTCCCCCGCTTGGGGTCCTGACCCGCACTAGCTGCTGTGCGCAATCTATCACGACCCCATTAGGGCTCAACCAATCCATGCCTATAATCACCTTGTTCCCCCGCAGAGGGATGGGAACCAAATCCACCAAATAGCGCTCCTCAAATAACCTTAGGACACAATCCCTGAATACTGCTGACGCTCGCACCGATCGATCATCGGCAATCTCTACCTCTAAAGGGCAATCCAACATGCCCGAAGACTCAGTAAACCTCTTGCTAAGCACAAGGGAAACAAATGATCGGGTGGCACCCGACTTAAACAACACCTGGACAGGAATACCGTTCACATGGAACGATCCTAATGCATATACACAGAGCACATATCAATATCATAACATCATAAAAATAAAGTAGAGGGAAAGAATCATACCCGTCACCACATTGGGTGCGGCGCGTGCCTCCTCTGCCGTCAGCTGAAACGCCCGGATCCTCACCACTGGAGCCTTTGCCTTGCCCTGTCGGCCATCTGTAATCCGCAGGGTAGCTAGAGCCAGTGCCTTAACTGGCGCTGATGCTGTTAACTGGGGGCAATTGGCCTTCTTGTGGCCCCTCTGGTTGCAGTGAAAACACAGCAACTCCGATGTCTGAATCACAGGTGCAGGGGTGGTACAATCCCTGCTGAAATGCCCCGTCTTGCCGCACTTATAGCAGCCCGACGATCCCAACCTACACGCCCCCTCATGAGGCCTGCCGCATTTCTTGCAGTGGTTCGATCCTGACTGGTCTTTTGGCCTACCATCTGATCCCTTGGGCTTCTTCCCCGAAGCCCCTCCTGCCTATCCCTCCTCTGATTTCCTCTTCCGGATGTGCTCCAGATCTATCTCCCTCTCCCTCGCCCTAGCAATCATAGAGTCCAAGGTGGGGCAAGCTGAAAAACTGACACGCTGAATATCAGCTCAGAGCATATCATGGTAGCGGGTCCTCCTCATGTCCTCATCACCCGCATATTAGGGCACCAACAATGCCCTCTCCTGGAACTTGGCGGTGATCTCCGCCACAGTCTCCTTCGTCTGCCTCATATCCAAGAACTCCCTGGCCAGCTGCTGAAGCTCGATAGCCGGCGCGAACTCTGCCCTGAACCTGGTTGCGAAGTCCGACCAAGTCATAGCCTCGACAGTTGAGGCTCCCAACGAGTCCCCCACGGACTCCCACCATTCCCTAGCTCGATCTCGTAAACACCCTGCTGCGAACCTCACCTTCGACCCCTCAGGGCAGAAGCTAATCATCTGTGCAGACTCAATGTCTGCAATCCATCGTCTGGCAGCTATGGGGTCCTTCCCCCCATGAAAATCTGGCGCACCACTGCCCCGGAAGTCCTTGAAGGACAGTGTGCGAGATCTCGACTGGCCAGATGCCATGTCGCTCCTGAATGCCCGGAGGCGATCCTCCATCAACTCCAATATCCCTTCCTTGATCGACCCAAAGATAATGGGGGTCGACTTAAGGATGCCTCTGGTGATCTCTGACGCGATGAACTCGCGTAGCCCCTTATCTACTGGCTCGGAACCTGATCCCGAACCCGATCCCTCTCATGTACTGCCAACTGCTGGCCTCAAGCGTAGTACCACCATTCTGAAATACATAAATAACAACCGTTAGTGATACTGATACCTATGGAGGAATCAAACCTACTACAAGTTTCCTGGTCTTATCTTGGCCTTCCTTGGTTCGGGTACGGATCCTCTGCTTTTAGTAGTACGGGCCCATACTACCTTCCACATCTATCCGTACCTTCTTCAAGGACTGCCTTGACTCCACCACCTCCCTGTCACTACCGTTGATCATACTCATCCTAGGCTTGCCCTAGGAAAATCTCTAACTCCACTCGACCCAGTCCTCAGCTGCTGAGGGCCTCCTTGTGATGCCAGTTAGCCATTACCTGAACAACATCACATGTGATGAGGCTCAGATAATCCTTCGAGTAACAGATTCGTCCCTATAACGGTTAGACTCAGACGAGAGCTGCGCAATAGGGCCAATTCCAGCACTCTAAGATTATTCAACCCTGATCACATGTGACGTGACGTATTCACTTAATGGCTAACTCCCATCACTCAGAATCCCACAAAGCACAAAGCAAGCAGCATTCAGAAAAAAGGAAACAATCTCAAGCAAATCCGTTCTCATAGAGAAAAACTGAACTAGCATACAGTGCTAAACTCGTGCTATCAGGCATAACCTAAACAGGCTATCCTATTGCTGTCTACTCAATTCTAGCATGCAATTTTCATACACTGAAGCACATAAAGCAGGCACATAAGGCATCACTCCTAGATCCTTAGTCCTATTCTAGCATGATGTTCTACTGAAACTGAATAACATACATAATCTTGTATGGGTACTTTGGGGAATACTTACTTGAGCTCGGCCATTCGCGCACATCACACACTTCGTTCCTTCTTAAAACTTTTTACTTAGCTTTTCAGAAAATATTTTCTTCTTTAAAATCTTTTAATCCCTCGATTTGAGTTCAGTCACCCCCGAAGGTGTGTCCGAATCCCTCAAACCAGGGCTCTGATACCAACTTGTAACATCCCAAAAATACGAGCCAAAAATTTCATTTTTTAAAACAGGTACTTAGCAAAACATTTAGGAATGAATCATTCAACAATCATATCATTTCACAAAAGATGTTGCATGTTGGGAAAAACATTGTTATAAACATAAAAGTGTCAGAGTACAATTCCCCAGGAAGATATCATAATGCGGAATACAAAGCATGTGTGTGATGTACCGCTACCGCGCCAGCTCCTTCCCCTTCGAAGAAGAGGTACCTGAAACCAAAACTGAAAACTGTAAGCACAGAGCTTAGTGAGTTCCCCCAACATACCACATACCATACAATTACATATCATGCATACTGTCGGGCAATTCTGGGGTGCCCGACCTACCCGGTACGACCATTCTGGGGTGCCAACTACCCGTGTCAAGCCGTTCTGGGGTGCTGACTACCCATCGGTCCTAACAACCGATCATCGGGGACTATTTCACCCCCCTACTTCTACTATCACATATATCATAACATAACATATTATCATACATATCTGGGGTGTCCGATCTACCCTTCGGTCCTAACGACCGAAACTTGGGGACTATTCCCTCCTACTACCACTATCGTATATAAGATATCATGCCAGCATATAAATGTATTATGACATACTACCAGACATATCTGGGGTGCCTGACCTACCCTTCGGTCCTGACAACCGTACTCTACTACTATCACATATACATATCATGCCAGCATATAACGTATCAGGTAGTAGCAAACCTAGATGTTATCACAAAGACAATCATCTAACATACAACTCCTATTGGTGGGCCGGCATTGTGGCCGTAGACCCACCGCTACTGGAAGGTAACTCACATCAAAGTAGCTGCTGATCGGTGTGGGAACTGACTGTCTTCTGCTGCTGCTGCTCCGGAAATCCTCTGGCTAATAATTCCCACAAAACACTTAGTCAAATACTGCTAACCGTCCTCAAGGTAAAATGCCATTTACCCCTAACCAACCAAGATTCAAAGTCAAAGTCAACTGCCAGTTGACCTGACTCGCCGAGTTGGCTTGCCAACTCGCCGAGTCCCTGTCCCTTAGTCTGACCATAAATCTGTCTCTACTTGTCGAGTTAGGCGTTGACTCGACGAGTTTTCCTTCTAAACCCAAGGCCAAATAGTCCTTCATCCCACTCGCCGAGTTGTATGAACAACTCACCGAGTTCATCTTCATCCGAAGAACACTCTATGCTATGACTCGCCAAGTTGTATGAACAACTCGCCGAGTTGTTCTTGAGGCAAGAAGATTGCCTTGAACTCGCCGAGTCATGGCATTGACTCGCCGAGTTACTTCATGAGTGAGTCTGGCTTCCGACCCACTGAGTCATATCCCACGACTCACTACTCCACCCCGCAAACACGAAAAGGGGGAAAACTCGGGGACTCGCGACTCGACTCGCCGAGTCCGATGAACGACTCGCCGAGTCTGTCACATGCAAAAACTATATACTCGATCTTGCTTGAATCCAGCTCATGCCATTCATAGATCTGGGTTTCTAGGGCATGAATAACACGTAAAGTTTCCAACTTTACGTGTAAATAATCACCAATGAAGGTTTTAGGGCTCAAAATGCACCAAAAGAATAGATCTAGGGCTTTTATGCAATATGGTTCCATAAAGGCAGTAGATCCAAGCTCCTGGAGCTCAATCATGCCTAGATCTAGAGGCTAACAACTTATTACAATCCATAATGCACAAACAAGCTAGGGGAAAGGCTCAAGAAGGACTTTCATGGAGCTACAACGGACAATAAGCATGAAAACAGAGGGAAACTAAGTTATACCTCCAGGAAATCACTGAGATAACACAATTATGCCTGGCCTCTTTCTTCTCTTCGTGATCTACTCTCCTTCCCTCTCCAAATCTTCAAGAAAACACACCAAAATGCTTCAAACTCACAAGGGGAAAGGCTTGAACTAAATATAAAGCTCTGAGGGTGAAGGGGGCGAGCTTGGGGGCGGATAAGAGGGTTTAAATAGGGTGCAAATCCTTGAAATTTTGGGTTTCATCAGACAGCAGGGACTTGCCGAGTCCAGAATATGGACTCGCCGAGTCGCCAACTTAAACGTGTTCCGGATCCCGTTTCTACTCGGCGAGTCGGACCTACAACTCGCCGAGTCCAAGGCTAAAAATGAAAAACACTAAGATAAATTTTACGTACCAGGAACCAGGTGCTACATCCCGTACTTCTGAAAGCACAGGACCCGTACGTGTAAAAAGGAAGTCACAACCCCTAGGGCTTCGTTGAGAGTTGGTTCCCCATTGTTTATGCATAATATTTGATCTCCTTGGTATATTTTCAGTATGGTGGTTACGAGGCGATTTGAGACCGGATCCACGTCGGGATCAGAAGCTGGTGGTCAGGGCAGGCAGTATTGTCTGGGACCATTGGACATATGAGACTAGATGAGTTGGATGCAAGGATTCGGGAGATTCTGCAAACTGAGGTTGCTGCACTATTTCGGGATCAGTTACTAGAGATTTTTAGGTCTAAGAAGACCGCTATTGTGGAGTTCTTTGGTGAGCGCTATGCAACCATTGCTGAGACGGCTGTCGTTGCAGCCTCTGCAGCCGTAGCAGCGGCAGGTGGTGGGACCAGTCGGGCTTTTCAGTATCAGGAATTCGATAACATGAAGCCCTAGAATTTTGATGGAGTATAGAACCCGATCATAGCCATGAAGTGGATATTTGACATTGAGGGATGATTTTTCACGTGTGCATGACCTGCTAACTAGAGGGTCAGGTGCGCTCTTAACCTACTGAGGTCCAGAGCGCAGGATTTATGGAGACTTGTTACGAAGTCGTATTCTGATGAGCAGAGGGCTGTGGTGTCATGGGATCGTTTAAGGGAGATGTTCCGCACTCACTACATTCCTCAGGTTGAGCGCGAGAGGTTGGCTGAGGAGTTTTTGGATTTGAGACAGGGTACGGAGTCGGTAACGGAGATCACTAGGATGTTTACAGAGCAGGCGATGTTTTACCCTAAGTTTGCTTCTGAGCAGGGTCAAATGACTCGTTATCTAAGCATGCTCAAGACGGATATTAGGCAGTTTGTTTCTACTCAGAGGTGTGATACCTTCTTGGAGTTATAGGAGGCCGCTCGAAGGCGTGAGCTTGAGATAGAGTTATAGTTGAGGGAGCAGCGACAGGCCCCGACATAGGCACAACCGGTGCCAAAGCGGTTCAAGATTGCCGATTCTAGGTCTGGAGGTCAGCGTCGTCGCACTTGTGGGAAGTGCGGTAAGGTTCATTCTGGAGCATGTCGATCTAGTGGAGTGTGCCACAAGTATGGAAAGGAGGGGCACTTTGCGAGGGATTGACGCCAGTTAGCCCCGGTGGAGGATATAAGGATTTGTTACCAATGTGATCATATTGGTCATGTGAAGACCAACTGTCCGTTTCTTGCCACTAAGTTGACGCAGTCCACCGCGCCAGCTACGTTGAGGATCACTGATGGGGGTCAGGACAGGGCAGAGCTCCCGAGGGCTCGAGGTCGTTCTTTCTAGCTCACGGCCGAGGAGGCTAGGACAACACCAGATGTTGTGACTGATATGTTTCTATCTCTTATTTTATTGATTATGTTATCTAATGCTCATGTGTTTGTACCTATGTTAGATATGTTCTTAGTGAACTCTTTTCCTGCTCTGATACTGTTTGACTTGGGAGCGAGTCGGTCTTTTGTCTCTCGATCTTTTAGTAGGGAGTTTGGTTTGCCCTTGGGAGAGCTAGAGTGTCTGTTGTGAGTTTCCATCGCCAACGAACACAAGATTTCTGCTTCTTCAGTCTATCCGGGTTGCGTTCTAGAGATATTCGGGGTGTCTTTTCCGATTGACTTGATTCCGATTCCCATGGGGAATTTTTGTGTTATAGTGGGTATGGACTGCCTGATTCATTTCAGTGTAATGATCCACTGCGAGGGTCAGCGGTTAGTGGTTTGAACCCCAAGTGGGGGACAGCTGGCCATTTACGGAGAGGGCACCACGATAAGTTTAGGGTTTTGCTCGGCAGCTAGGGCTTGGCAATATATTCAACACGGGTGTGCGGATTATTTTGCATATGTGGTAAATACACAGGGCGGGGAGCAGATCGCAGTTTCAGATGCTCTAGTTGTTAGAGATTTCGCTGATGTGTTCCCGGAGGAGTTACTTGCAGTGCCTCCTGAAAGGCAGGTGGAGTTCAGGATCGACCTTGTTCCAGGTTCAACCCTTATTGCCAAGGTGCCATACTGATTAGCACCACTAGAGATGCAGGAGCTATCATCTCAGCTACAGGAGCTGCTAGGCAAGCAGTTCATTCGTCCAAGCAGTTCTCTGTGGGGAGCACCGATTCTCTTCGTCAAGAAGAAGGATGGTTCACACTGAATGTGCATTTATTACCGAGAGTTGAACATGTTGACGGTGAAGAACCTTTATCTACTCCCACAGATAGATAGTCTTTTCGATCAGTTACAAGGAGCATCATGGGTATCCAAGATAGACCTAAGGTCCGGGTACCATAAGGTCAGGGTGAGGGAGGAGGACGTGGAGAAGACCACGTTTCGGGCTCGTTATGGACATTACGAGTTCATGCTGATGCCGTTTAAACTCACCAATGCGCCAGCAGTATTAATGGACCTCATGAATCGGGTATGCAGACCAATGCTCGATCGCTCAATTATTATGTTCATTGATGATATCTTTGTGTATTCTAATACTAGAGAGTAGCATGAGGAGCATCTTCGAGAGCTTCTAGAAGTTCTGAGGTGGGAATGGATTTACGCCAAGTTCTCGAAATGTGAGTTTTGGTTGCGAGAGGTTCAGTTCCTTGGACACCTCGTTAACCAGGGGGGATTTTAGTCGACCCGGACAAAATCGAGGCGGTGATGCAGTGGGAGGTTCCGAAATCTCCATCGAATATCAGGAGTAATCTGGGTTTGGCTAGGTACTACCAGAGATTTATTTAGGATTTGTCCAAAATTAAAGTACCCCTCACTCATCTGACGAGGAAGGGGGTGGATTTTCGGTGGGACCTTGAGCAGTAGACAACATTTCAGAACCTCCGATAGTGACTTTGCGAGGCTCCAGTTTTGACACTCCCGAAGGGAGTTGAAGATTTTTTAGTTTACTATGATGCATCAATCACTGGGTTGGGAGCAGTCCTCATGCAGAGAGGATGAGTGATAGCTTACGCATCGCAGTAATTGAAGTCGCATGAGACGAGATATTTACCACGCACGATCTTGAGCATGGAGCAGTAGTATTCGCCCTCATGATATGGAGACATTACCCATACGGGGTCCGTTGTACAATATACACGGAGCAGAAGAGCTTGAGACATACCATTTATCAGCCTAACCTGAACATGAGGCAACGTAGGTAGCTGGATGTAGTCAAGGATTATGACATCGAGATCCTTTACCATCCTGGTAATGTGAATTTTCTGGTGGACGCCCTGAGCCGCAAGTCAGATGGACCTTCTGTTCTGAAATCATGTATGAGGATTTATGTGGACTCTCCACTAGTGGGACTGATTAGAGAGGCTCCGGCCGAGGGAGTACGAGAGGAAAAATGGAAAATTGAGAGGATCAGGAGTGAGATCACCCATTTTGTTCAGGATAGTCGTGGGTTGTTGACACACTGCGGTTGGGTGTGGGTTCCGGTGTTTGGTGGGGTTAGACAGATTATGCTTGAGGAGGCTCATAAGTCTTGTTTCTTTATTCACCAAGTGCCACCAAGATGTATCGAGATCTGAGGTTGAGTTACTGGAGGCTGTGCATGAAGAGAGATCGCTCGGTATGTTGAGATGTGATTGACCTGTAGGATGGTGAAGGCCGAGCGCCAGAGGCTATATGGAAAGTTGTAGCCTCTGGATGTTCCCATATGGCAATGGGAGCAGATCAAGATGGACTTTTTCATTAAGTTTTTGAGGACGGTGAAAGGATATGATGCTATGTGGGTCATCATGGATCGATTGACCAAGATCGCCCATTTTATTGCAATTTAGGAGAGTTCGTCGACCGAGAAGTTGGCTGATATGTATATCTATGAGATCGTTGCTCACTATGGGGTACCGGTCTTTATTGTATCAGACTGTGATGTTCGATTCACCTCCTGTTTCTAGCAGAAGTTCCATGAGGAACTGGGCACGAGACTGCATTTTAGCACCTCTTACCATCCACAGACAGATGGCCAGATCAAGCGAACCATTCAGACCCTCGAGGATATGTTGAGGGCCTGTTTCATCAATTTTGGTGGGAGCTGGGACTCTTACGTACCCTTTGCAGAGTTCTACAAAAATAGCTTTCACTCTAGTATTGGTGCTCTACCTTTTGAGTTGTTGTATGGGTGGGGATGTCGTACCCCAGTCTGTTAGGGCGACGTTGGTCACCGGGTTATGGGACGGACCGAGGTGGTTATGTAGAGTACCGAGAAGATTCAGCAGATCAGGCAGCGCTTGAAGACTGCTCAGAGTCGGCATAAAAGTTATGCCGAGCGGCACCGATCCGAGTTGGAGTTTCAGGTTGGTGACATGGTTTTGCTGAAGGTCTCACCCTGGAAGGGTGTGATCCGCTTCAAGAAGAGGGGAATGTTGGGTCCCCGATATATTGGACCGTTTCAGATTAGTACCGGGGTTAGTAAGGTGGCGCATAGACTAGATCTTCTGGAGGTGCTCTGTTAGATTCATAGCACTTTCCACGTTTTGCAATTGCGGAAGTGCATATTAGACGAGGATATAGTAGTGTCATTGGATGACATTTTGGTCGGTGAACGCCTAAATTATGTTGAGAAGCTAGTGGCTGTCTTAGAGAGGAATATAAAAGTCTTGAGCAACAAGGAGATACCTTTGGTAAAGGTACAGTGGCAGCATCGGAGGGGATCCGAGTGGACTTGGGAGCCAGAGGTCGAGATGTGGGAGCATTATCCGAAATTGTTCACCGCATCAGGCTTCAAGGACGAAGCATAGTTTAAGCGGGGGAGAGTTGTAACATCCCAATCTTCAGGTATGAATTTACGTTATTATTTATATTTTAAGGGAAACTCGACGAGTTGGAAGGCTCCAACTCGTCGTGTAGAGTTTTAATAACCATGCATCTTTTATGGTCTACTCGACGAGTTGAAGGTTGAACATCAAAACCCTAATTTTCAGAGTTTGCGCCCTATTTAAATACTTTATAAGCGATTTTTAGCCTCCCTCATCATCCCCTCAGTCCAGAGAAAATCCTAATTGTGCATCTTTCCCCATTTTGAGTGTGTATGTGAGTATTAAAAGTGTTCTTTGGTGCTTTTCTTCTAGGAGCTTGAAGTTGGTGATGCAAAGTTGAAGGGAGAAGCTTTAGATCTGACATTTTTAGTGTTGTTGTAGCCAACTTGGAGGTATAAAGTCATTATCTTGTTCATCCCTCTTTCTAGATCTCTTCTTTTGAAACTTATGGCCATTATTAGCTTTTCTGGGACTATTCTTGGATATGAGCATGTTATGAAGCCATGGTTTCAGATATGGACGTTTCATGGCCTCTTTTGACATAAAGTTGTCATCTTTATCAAGTATTGGCCCTCCTTCATACCCTAAACCCCTTGTTAGGCTATGATTGAGTGTTTTAGCCCCTTGGATGCCATGCATGGACGTAAAGTTAGCTATTTTACGTGGTATCTCAGTCCTAGGGGACCAGATCTATAGTTTGGGGCTTTGGTTTTGCTTGGAAGAGTCTGAATGCATTAAGGCTAGGAAAATTCGACGATTTTCTCTACAAACTCGACGAGTTGGTTAGGGTTTTCCCGCTTTTTGGATGCTGAAGAACTCGACGAGTTACTTTGGTAACTCGGCAAGTTGTCTCGAACCTTTTCATAATTTATAAGACACGAAGGAACTCGACGAGTCAAGAAGATGCACTAGATGAGTTGGGTCAACATGGACGGTTAGCCTTGACAGTTGACTTGACTTTGACCATGGTTGACAAAGTTTAACCTTAAGGGTATTTTGGACATTTCAGGATTTTAATGAAAGTAGTCATTGGTGATTGTAGGCAGTTGAGTTCAGACCTTTGATTCGAGAGTTGGATCTTGTCAATCAGTGCTACTAGTGAGGTGAGTTTTTATGACCATAATAACAGGGTCGAAGGCACCAAGGTAGACCTTTTTGGATTGTTATCCTGGCTATCGCATGATGCTATGTTTAGTGATCTATTAGATCCGCAT
Source organism: Lactuca sativa (assembly GCF_002870075.4). Classification (NCBI taxonomy): domain Eukaryota; kingdom Viridiplantae; phylum Streptophyta; class Magnoliopsida; order Asterales; family Asteraceae; genus Lactuca; species Lactuca sativa. The sequence continues at coordinate 117,818,336 of NC_056624.2, forward strand.
CCTGGTATATAGGATGGTGCTATGTTTAGCGGTTTGTTAGATTTGTATCCTAGTCTATAGGATGATGCTATGATTAGTGATCTGTTAGATCTGTAGGACTGTCTGTACATGCTGGCTAGCGTTTGGTATCTATGTGTTGATTGTGTGTTTGTAAGTGCATTGAGGCGATCCTGTTTTGTCCTGTAGGCTAACAGACCTAGGTCGGCCCGGATAGATTAAAGGCCCATCGGTGCGTACCAGTCAGGCTGAAGGCTAGGAGAACGATCCAGATAGGTTGAAGGCCCAATGAGACGGTCCAGACATGCTGAAGGTTCTGAGAGTGGGCCTGATCGACTGAAGGTCGGTGAGGCGGTCCGGTTATACTTAAGACTTTATATGTATACTGTTTGTTTATGATATTGTTTTGTTATATGGCGTTGGTATTTTAGGATAACTCAATAAGCTTTGGGCTTACAGTTTTGGATTTTGTTTCAGGTACTTTGGATGATCACGGAATGGTGAAGGCTTGATCGTGCACCTCATCACATTTTATGTTATGATATTTGGGATTTCTATGATGTTAAACTATTTTGAAAACAATTTGTAAATAATGAATGGTTTTTGGAATGTTTGAAAAGTTTAAAATTTTTATGAAATTTATGGACGTTACATGTCTTGAGCCTCTAATTTCCGTATGTTGCATTAAGGAAATTTTGTAACAAAAACACTGAGTACTTGATGTTGTAATGAGTGCATTGAGATCTTTGATGGAATACGATAAGTATTTGGCCTTGTAATGAGTACATTAAGCTCTTTTTCCATGAGATACACTAAGTTTTTAGCATTTTAATGACTACATTAAATTCTTTTTCCATGAAATACACTAAGTATTTTTCATTTTAATGAGTACATTAAGCTCTTCATGAAATACACTAAGTATTTTGCATTTTAATGAGTACAATATGCTCTTTTTCCATGAAATACACTAAGTATTTTAGAGGTGCGCTAAGCCTGACATATACTAAGTATTGTTCATCGGCATGGGTGATCAGTCTGGTCGGTACATTGTCACAAGGTCATTGTTTTCTCTTATGGGTATGCCTTTCTCTAATTTCCCCTTGTTTGGGTGAGGATATTTTCTCTTCCTTTCCCTGGTCGAGTGTTGGTGGAGACTAAAAGTGGATTATTTTGATTATCCTGGAATTCTATATTCTTGGGATTGGTATGCCTTCGATTGTCTCAAGCGTATAGGGCCCATTCCTGTGTGCACCAGTTGCTTTGTATGGTCTTTCCCACGTAGGACCTAGCTTCCCTTGTGGTTGGGCGTGGCTTTTCTCATTTTTCCTTAGGACATAGTCTCCTATACTTGAGGCTTTCTCCTTCACCCTTTGATTGTAGTACCCTTCTACCGCACTCTTATAAGCCGCTTGCCGAACGTTCGATTGATCATGCTTTTCTTCGATGACGTATAGGTTGTGTCTTAGGTCCTCATCATTGTTCTTGACCTGGAAATGCATCGTGCATGGTGATCCAATCATCAGTTATGCCGACATCATTGCTTCCGTGCCATATGCTAAACTGAATGGTGTTTCCTTCGTGCTCGTCCTTGGGATCGTCCTGTACGACCAGAGGACTCCAAGAAGCTGTTCCACCTAATTTTCCTTGCCCTTTCCTATTTGTTTTTAATCCCATTCACGACTGTCCTTTTCTATTCTTCTTTCTTTCCATTAGCTTGGGGGTGTTCTACCGACGTAAATCATTGTTCGATTCCTTTTTCTATACACCAACTTCTAAATGGGTTCTCTGTGAATTACAGCACATTTTCGCTGACCGGTGCTTTGGCTGTTTCGAATCTCTTCATATTATTTTTCCATAAAAACTTGATGATCTGTATCCCTGCTATGAACGCTAATGGCTCGGCTTCGATCCACTTGGTAAATAGTCTATTGCGATTACTAGGAACTTCACCCTCTCGAGGGCTTTGGGGAAAGGCCTCACGATGTCGATCCTCTATTGGTAGAAGGGTCGAGGGCTTTAGATACTTTTTAGGGGTGCTAGCGAAGCTCCCTATACTGGTGAGTAGGTTTGGCACTCCACACATGTTCGTGTTAATGCTGTTATGTTTCGGTGAATGTCGGGCCAATAAATCCTCACCCTAAGTATCTTCCGTGTGAGGGCCCTTTCTCTTTCATGTGCACCAACTAGTCTGACAAGCGTTTCTTGGAGCTCCTTCTTGCCGTTGGTCTCATCCACACATCTTATCCATGGGGTCATGAACCCTTTCGTATATGGCATTCCTTCACCCATCATCTATTGTGGGGCTTTTATTTCAATTTTCCTAGCTTCTATATGATTATCTGGCAGGACGCCATGCTACAAGTAGTCAACAATTGGTATCATGCAATTGAGTTGTTCCGGTGATAGGGCATGAACTTGGTGCTCCTCTATGATATTTTCTTTGAGCACCTCGACCAAGACTTCCTTAGAGAGGTGGCTGATAATGGGTTATGAGCACTACATCAATCCTATGGTGTACATGCAAACCCTAAAGCTTTGGATCTAGTTTGTCTAATGAACATGTAATAATCATCCAAAGCTCATAAATGGTAGATCTAGTATATAATAGTCGATATTATCATAATAAAAGAGTTTAGATATTACCTTGATTGTTATGTAGTAATAACAATCTCAATTCCTTTTGATTTTGACCTTTGAAAGCTTAGTGACTCAAATGTTGCACCTCCAGTGGAGTCACAAACACGATGAGCAACAAGATAACCTAGGAGAAAGAGGAGGAGCATCAAAAACATCCAAGAAACCTTAGGGATTACTTCACCACGTTTTTAGGGCTTTAGGGGTTTCTTATATAGGTAGGCTATAGGGGTTTTCAACTAGGAAACCCTAATTTGACTGCTTAGGCCCTAAGCAGCCCATGGACTCCCTCCTTAGAGGCCTTGGATGAATTCTTATTATTGTCCCCATAAATTTCGTCCACTCCAACTTCTATAGAGTCCATTAGCCCATTTATGCAACTATCTTATAATTACACAATCAGTCCCCTTTATTCAATTAATCTCTTTTAGCCACAAAATTAATTCTTATTAATTCTTGACTAATACTAATTAAAGAATATGATTTCTCTTTTAATATATTATTCATATAATATATTAGTAAGTCATAATTAATCCTCTTTCTCCTTAGTTCATCCTATCAGTTGCTATGGTGAAGGAAACGCAAAAGGACCATGCTCACAATCGGGTCAAGTACATACCAAAATAGTTATGGGCTTAAACACCTAATCCAATAGCCGAAGCACGTCGATGTGAGTTTACTAAGGGCATCTTACTTCCTATTCTTGCTTTGTGGTATATGCTTGATAGTGAAACATTTAAATTGTTCTACTAGCCTGTGGACCGCTTTTATGTAGTTTTCAATTCGCTTATCTCTTGCATCAAGTTCCCCTCTAACATGGTTAGTTGCTAGCCTCGAGTCCATTAGGGCTGTTACTCTGTCCGCCCCCATCCATTTTGCTAGTCCTAGACCAACTAGTAAAGCTTCATACTCAGACTCGTTGTAGGAGGTAATGAAATCGAATCAGAGTGTGTAGGTCACTTCTTCTCCGTCTGGGCTTGTTTATGTAACAGCCCAAAATCTCAAGTATTGTTAAGTTGCATTTTGGGGGTGTTTTAAAGGAGAGACTCGACGAGTTGGAGCCAGACTCGCCGAGTAGGGTCGCAGGTTTGGTCGCGGGATCACGACTGGACTCGACGAGTCCAGATATGGACTCGGCGAGTCGACGCTGTTCAGCGGAAACCCTAGCCGTCCAGTATTGGGTCGTATATAAGGGTTATTATGCCGTCATTTCACGACTTTGGATCGATTGGGAAGAACCCTAGGCGACTGGGGTGGCTAGAGCAAGTTTGAAGGCCATTGGTGACCTTGAAGGAATTGTTGTGCAAGGATGAGAAGGGTTTTGGCTAAAGGAACTGCAGGGAGTTCGAGTTCTGAAGTTTGGGGACATGGAAGGTGCATCATTCAGGTAATAATTCGGATTACATTCTCCTGTGATTGATGTGTATATAGATTTAGGGTTTATGGAACCCATTTGGAGTCTAGATGGATTGTTGTGTTGTTATTCAACGTTTATAACCTTGTATTAGGACCCTTAGAGGTCCAGAAGGTCCCATGTTTGTTTATTCGAGAATATATGTATCCCAGGAAGCAGTTCGATCGACTGCATGGCGTGGACTCGCCGAGTCGGATGATCAGACTCGACGAGTAGCTTGAAGATTTACTGGGACTCGCCGAGTTGTTCTTCAGACTCGGCGAGTGGAGTCGGGGTGGCCCCGCGATTCTTCCAGGAGTGACTCGTCGAGTCAAAGAGGATACTCGACGAGTAGAAGGGGAATCTAAGAGGATTGAAGGACGACCAGACTCGCCGAGTCGCCAGGGAACTCGCCGAGTCCAGTCGAGCTGACAATGGGCTGTTGACCAGAGTTGACCGATGTGATTTCTTAGGGTCAGTTAACGTGGGAGATAGAAGTATTAATAAGGGATATATGGTGTTACAGGGAGCTTGTAGCTCGGAGGATCAAGTGCAAGGGATTTCAGGAGTTGCTATCTTCCAGAGTCCGCGAGGTGAGTCTTCTCACTATACTGTACCCGGAAGGGTTTGACTGTGTGACCGGAAGGTCGGATATGTTATGTGATATGTATGCTATGTGTGGTAAGTTATATGTTATATGTGCTATGTATGTTATGTGGGCCGGAAGGCAATATGATATGGGCCGGAAGGCGAATATGTTATGGGCCAGAATGTGTGATAATGAGGACCGGAAGGTCAGGGCCTGGAAAGGCGTATGTGCGTAAGTGTATATTGGGGAACTCACTAAGCTTCGTGCTTACGTTGTTTATGTTATGTTGTTTCAGGTTCTTACAGCAACGCGGGATGGCAACGGTTCGATTGTACACACCGAAGAAAGAGTAGTGTTTTGGAGGATCCTGGTCTTCTATTATAATGAAAATGAAACTATGTTTTGTAATTCGAATGTGAATAAGATTTTAAACAAGTGTTTTTAATATTAAATTGATTATTTAAATGAAAATTTTGTTTTTGGAAATCACGGTGTTACAAATTGGTATCAGAGCCTTGGTTTGAGGGATTCGGACACGCCTACGGGTGAGTCTGGACTCAAACTGAGGAATTAAGAAAAGGTTTTCAAATAAATAGTTTTCTAAAAGTGAATAAGAGTTCAAAGAGAAAGCAAGAAAGAGCAGTGTGTACAATCAGCCAGAGCCAAACGGTGATTTCCCAGAATACCTTTACTTTTGTGTTATGAAATATTTATTATGCACTTTATGAGATATTATTGCATGCTAGAGACAGGCTAGGTATTTCACATCTTAGGACTAGAGTGGCCTGATTTGTGATGCCTTAGTCTAGGGTTTGCTGTTATATGTGCGTTATGCTTTTGTGTGTATGTGATGAGTGAGGGTATCTAGTTAGAACGCACGAGGGGTAGAGCTACAGAGTACAGTGGTACTTCTGAGGATGAGCCGAGAAGGTGGAGCTATCACAGCTAAGGAGTCCTATGTATGCTTCGATGCTCGAATGCTGCTTGCTTCGTGCTTTGTGGAGTTCTCGATGATGGGAGACAGCTACTAAGTGAGTATGACGATACTCAGGAGGTAGATGTTTGGCATCATCAGGAGCTCTTCAGCAGCTGATAGCAAGGAAGTGGGAGGACGGCGGAATGGGCTAGAGATTAAACCTAGCCAAGATGGGTGCGCGGGTAGAGTAGAGGATTTCGCTGGGGAGCGAGCATGTAAGATGGGATTGGTGAAAACGAGCAGGTCGATCAGCTACTTAGGAACTCTGGGATGGTCCGTGTGGAAGGTATGGGTAGATGTGGCAGGTAGTATGGGCCCGTACTACTGAAAGCAGAGGACCCATACTTGATACAGGGAGCATCCTAAAGGTCCTAAGGAACAGATTGAGGGGTGATGTTATGGTTCGGATACCATACATCGGAGCGGATACAGAGTGATGTTATGGTCCGGGCACCATACATCGGAACAGATTGAGATAGATGTTGTGGTCCGAGTGCTATGCATTGGAGCAGATTGAGGAGTGGTGCTATGGTTCAGGTACCATACACTGAAGCATGTTGATGAGGGATGTCATGGGATGAATACCATGGTTCATAGTGGATGATGCTTGTGGCTATCTTGTTACCCGGTTATGACCGATGAGGTAGAGATTGGACGCTATGGGTTTCAGGCCTGTAGACCATGATTGAGTACGGAGAGGCGTTCCTCGAGGGGAAAGACAAGTGCCTATCAGAGTATTTTGGTAAGAGTCAAAGACAGGGGAGAATTTCAGTTGAGTCGAGCAATCAGACAACAGAGGAGAGGTCATTTTTTGAGTGGGTAGTGTCATTTATGCTCGTGTGCAAGACGCGAGAGGTCTGGTGTTTCAGTTCTGGATTTGGGAGTACACCCTGCAGGTAGTTATCGATAATGACTTCCCTCAGGGCATCAGGTAGCGGGTGTACCTCGAGACAGAGATTTACCGTGAACAGACAGTCAGTTGGGGCTGAGGTAGCCGAGAACCACACCACACCTAATTGAGAATAATAGGTTGGGTTATAGTGGTAGCAGTGAAGAGTTCAGACGAGTTTTGCAGTGCGGAGAGTTGTCGTCTATGTTGAGAGTAAGTCCCTATTCTTGGGACAAATCCGGCGTTGGATACGGGTTGATGAGTTGAGATGAGAGGAACGATGATGCTGCGGTGCATTCTTCTGGCCAGATATGTTATCGAGCAGTGCAGGTGCTTAGTATTAGATCAGTATGGGATTTGGAACGATTGGAGGCAGCCGTGATGAGAAGTTCTTGAAGAATTAGCTAAAGGTTCAGAGTATAGGGATTGATTGACTTTATAAGGGGAGGGACTATCGGGTGTTGCACAGCACTTTATTGGGGCAGGTACGATTTCGCTGGTGAAAGATAGTCGTGTGTTGATTGTATACTAATTGGTGTTGGTCGAACCCTAGTGGGGGAGAACCGAGTGCAGTATGTAAGAAAGCAAGAATTGTCAGGAGTAGTAATAAGTGGAGTATAGAGATGCAGTAGGGAAGCATGAGACCATAGGTGTCGATGATCGAGTAAAAAGGGGTTACATCGGAGCTTGCGGGTCTGGTGGTGCATGCCGCAAGTGCGGAAAGGAGGGGCACTGTGCACGGGATGGTTGGCAGTCAGTGCCAATTCGGGATTTGAGGAGGATAGGATGGAGCAGAGCCCCAGAGGGCTCAGGGTCGTGGTTATCTGCGTGCGACAGAGGGAGACGGAGCAGTGTCGGAGACAGCTGCGGGTATGATGTTTCAGGATGTCTTAATTGTCTTGCATTGATTTGGCGTATTGTCTGTGCTGGTATCTTGTATGGATTTCGTTGCGGTATTCGTTGTTTCGCGGGTCTGGCATGGTGATGGATTGGTGTTTCAGGTTTTCGCTTTGGCATTCGTTATACCCTGATGGTTGGGTATGGTTATAATTGGTGTTTTAGTGTCAGTAGTCTTGTGCGGCTTCCGATGTGATGTTCATCCTTTGGGCAGGTTGTGAGTTTGGTTATGGGTTATTGTCGAGGATTCCTTTGGTTATTCGTTCGTAGGAGTTGTTAGGGGAGATGCGGCACTGGGTTGATTGTCGGGTAGCGTCTATAGTCGTGGAGTGGATGATTGAAGGACTAGATTCTTGTGAGTGGGTTGATCAGGGAGGAGGTGTGTTTGCTGAGGGTTGCTTGTGCTTGTGGGAAGCAGTCAGTGTGTAAATGTTCTCTTTGTGCAGGATTGTTCTGTAAGGTCGTTAATGACGATCGGTGGCAGTTAGTCAGTGTTTTAGTGGGGGAGAATTAGAAAATTCTCCGGGAGATCGATGAGTATATGAGGGTGTGTAGCTGTTGGGATTCAACAGTGGTTGTCAGCGCAGAGTATAGGCCGACGAGAGCGAGTGTCGGGTGTGCGGAGCGGGATACAGACCTAGGGCATTCTATTGTGGAGGCCTGAGAGAAGGTCAGGATCAAGCTTGAGTAAGTGACCGGGGCCATGTGATCAGAGTATTGGTATGTTTGAGATACGTGATGGGTTGTACTGCATTAATCCCACGGGATTATGTTGTGCATGTTTCTGGAGCTGGAACTGGAAGGTTCCAGAGTTAGAACCTGAGGGTTCGCAGAGTTGGGTGTACGGACCCACAGAGATATAGCCTCGAGTGGCTAGTATGTGTTATGAGAGTCGGTCCAGTCATGCTGGAGACTCTGTTGGTATTGCTGGATCAGTTGAGATTACGGATGGTGTATGTGCAGTGTGATTACATTGGAAGGTCGGGCCCCGGGATTGGTGATCTTGTTTAGCTGAGGCAGTGATTTTGATGAGTGGAGAGTGTGCATGAGATTGAGAGCCCCTGCAATGAGAACCAGAGTAGGTGAACAGCGGTTACGCAAAAAGGGTGGTGTCGCTTGGGGCGAGCACTGTGGTACCGGTTGGAGTGGCATTATGGCCAAGAGGGCTCCTTGGAAAAAGGAAAAGAGGAAGGTGTGTAACTCCGAAGGGGTGCAAGTTCACGAAAGTGAAAGCCGCAGAGCAGAGTTATGATTAGAGTATTTCAAGTATGGTTTCGAGCATCGTGTTTGCGGCAGTGAAGTAGGAACCCATCCGGGTTGGGATGACTGACGAGACTCAGAAAGGATGCAAGGGAATAGAGAAATCTTGAATTCTCAGTGTGATTCTGATCAGGGTATAGGACGGATATTAGTGGTTCGTCTTGGGAGATGTTCGAGGATATCATAAGTGTATCGGGTTTTTCAACCTGCGAGTGTTGGGACTAGTTCAGTATGTGTATGTGATGGCAAGAGGGAACTTGTGAGAGTTGATCTGAGAGGGAGAATGGAACTCTCAGTCGAACCGGAATGGGCAAAGTGGGCTTTGGATAGGGGATCCGGTGGTTCAGGATTTCCTAACCCTTATGGGTTGAGTGATCGTTGAGATTTGGAGCAGAGTGCATCTTGGGTAATTTCCGATTACAGAGAGTGATGAGCAGTTCGGAGTTCGTGCTTTAGTTGACAGAGCAGACTCAGCAGGTTAAAGAGAGTTAGTGATCGTCTAGAGTTATCAGGAAAGTTATGCAGGCAGACGCCATTGCGAGCATGTGATTCGGGTCGGCGATTTCGTATTTCTGACGGGGTGTTTCGATTTAGGAAGAGGGGTAAATGGGGGGCCCCGGTATGTTGGGTCTTTTCGTGAAGGTGCGAAGGCAGGAAGGGTGGCCTACCGTTTGGAGCTGCCAACGGAATTGGGACAGATCCATGACACTTGTATGTGTCGCAATTGAAGAGGTGTATAGCCGATGAGTTAGCAGTGGTTCTTCTAGAGAACGATTAGGTGGATACGAGCCTGTGTTACGTCGAGAGGCCAGTGGCCGTCGGAGATCGGAAGATCAAGGTTCTGAGGAACAAGGAGGTACCTCTGGTATTGGTCCAGTGGCGGCCTCGGAAGAGATCGGTAGTGTCTAGGGAAGCCAAAACGTGAGATGCGGGAGCAGCAGCCAGAACTATTTTCAGAGCGAGACTTCGAGGGCGAAGTCTAATTCTAGTGGGGGAGAATTGTAACAGCCCAAAATCTCAAGTATTGTTAAGTTGCATTTTGGGGGTGTTTTAAAGGAGAGACTCGACGAGTTGGAGCCAGACTCGCCGAGTAGGGTCGCAGGTTTGGTCGCGGGATCACGACTGGACTCGACGAGTCCAGATATGGACTCGGCGAGTCGACGCTGTTCAGCGGAAACCCTAGCCGTCCAGTATTGGGTCGTATATAAGGGTTATTATGCCGTCATTTCACGACTTTGGATCGATTGGGAAGAACCCTAGGCGACTGGGGTGGCTAGAGCAAGTTTGAAGGCCATTGGTGACCTTGAAGGAATTGTTGTGCAAGGATGAGAAGGGTTTTGGCTAAAGGAACTGCAGGGAGTTCGAGTTCTGAAGTTTGGGGACATGGAAGGTGCATCATTCAGGTAATAATTCGGATTACATTCTCCTGTGATTGATGTGTATATAGATTTAGGGTTTATGGAACCCATTTGGAGTCTAGATGGATTGTTGTGTTGTTATTCAACGTTTATAACCTTGTATTAGGACCCTTAGAGGTCCAGAAGGTCCCATGTTTGTTTATTCGAGAATATATGTATCCCAGGAAGCAGTTCGATCGACTGCATGGCGTGGACTCGCCGAGTCGGATGATCAGACTCGACGAGTAGCTTGAAGATTTACTGGGACTCGCCGAGTTGTTCTTCAGACTCGGCGAGTGGAGTCGGGGTGGCCCCGCGATTCTTCCAGGAGTGACTCGTCGAGTCAAAGAGGATACTCGACGAGTAGAAGGGGAATCTAAGAGGATTGAAGGACGACCAGACTCGCCGAGTCGCCAGGGAACTCGCCGAGTCCAGTCGAGCTGACAATGGGCTGTTGACCAGAGTTGACCGATGTGATTTCTTAGGGTCAGTTAACGTGGGAGATAGAAGTATTAATAAGGGATATATGGTGTTACAGGGAGCTTGTAGCTCGGAGGATCAAGTGCAAGGGATTTCAGGAGTTGCTATCTTCCAGAGTCCGCGAGGTGAGTCTTCTCACTATACTGTACCCGGAAGGGTTTGACTGTGTGACCGGAAGGTCGGATATGTTATGTGATATGTATGCTATGTGTGGTAAGTTATATGTTATATGTGCTATGTATGTTATGTGGGCCGGAAGGCAATATGATATGGGCCGGAAGGCGAATATGTTATGGGCCAGAATGTGTGATAATGAGGACCGGAAGGTCAGGGTCTGGAAAGGCGTATGTGCGTAAGTGTATATTGGGGAACTCACTAAGCTTCGTGCTTACGTTGTTTATGTTATGTTGTTTCAGGTTCTTACAGCAACGCGGGATGGCAACGGTTCGATTGTACACACCGAAGAAAGAGTAGTGTTTTGGAGGATCCTGGTCTTCTATTATAATGAAAATGAAACTATGTTTTGTAATTCGAATGTGAATAAGATTTTAAACAAGTGTTTTTAATATTAAATTGATTATTTAAATGAAAATTTTGTTTTTGGAAATCACGGTGTTACAGTTTAGATTAGGCCTGCTCCCAATCTCTCTTTTCTGGATGCCCCATCCGTATAAGGGTCCAACTTTGCACATCTACATGCTTGGGTGTCTCCTTCTGGTTCTCTCCCTGGGCAATCGATCTTGATTCATTCCGTATTTTGGGTAGGACATCCGCTAATACTTGACCTTATAATACATATGCGAGGACCGTAAATCATTTCATGTTCTCCCAACGCAATTGCTCATTTGGCCAAGCGTCCTGACATCTCTGGTTTAAGGAGTACTTGCTTGATTGGGTAGCTAGTCAACAACTCCACTTGGTGTATCTAGTAGAAGCGCTTGAGGTGTTGTGCTGCATAGACGAGGGCTAACACGAGTTTCTATAGGATTGGGTAGTTTATTTCTGGGCCCTACAGGTACCTTAGAGGAACGCGGGTAGGCACCGGCGTGATTGTACACACACTTTTGATTTGGATCTGTGTTAGGATTAAAACACTAATTGAGATTTGATGAACAAGATGCGGAAAATAAGAACAAACACAAATATGAAGATTATGTCGAATGATCACTCGATTTATTCAAACAAGAGGAATAAATTACACTTTCAACATAGACTAAAGAATCTAACACTACATAAGAAACCTCACAACGTGGCGGCTACATTTTGCCTCACTCTTAACCCTAATAATGAATAATACATGACTATTTATAAGGAAAAGCCAAGTCTTGGGCTTTTAACCTACACTTCATCAAGGGGACCCATTGCCATCATCCATGGAGTACTTTGAAACCCTACAATCTCCCCCTCAAAGTATGGAATGGATGACAATGCTTTAACTTGCAAAACAAGCATCTAGCAAATAAAAAGATCTTGCAACAAGGAATAGATGAAGCAATCCACGAATCTTGATTCTTCAACAGTCTTCTAACACGAGCTCTAGGATATATAAATCAAGCACTGAAGTAATGTCTTTAAACTTCATTTTCGAATGTAATCCCATAAAAAATCTTCATGAAAACCAAACCCGCCACAAAAACCCATTTCAGAACAAAGAAACTGAATCGCTTCTTATCTTTGAAGAGCTCCCCCTCCAAGTCACAATGATCTTCAAATAAGCTAATGATATAAGCCATCAAAAAATATCATGTAACAACCCAAACTTTAAGATTCGTAATGCCACTTGATCGATAAAATAATAGAAGTCAGAGATATAACAAGTCCTTAAATGAGCTCGATGAAGAACTTCTGCTGTAAAAGCCACCTTCATAATTCTACCACAAGCTTTATAAAAAATCTTCAACTTTGAAAAGTCAAAAATTCAATTTTGAATGCCCATACCAAATTCTCCCTCGATTTATAATCGAAAACGTGATTATAAGCCTTCAAATGGTCATGAGAATGATCTTGAATGGATAAAAACTTACTGTGCTCCCCCGTAACAAAATGATATATACAATGAAGTATAAAATTCAAAAAAGTCCTTAACATTTGACGTTATCATGAAAAACGACTTTTCGAACCGCCAAGACTTGATGGAATCCATAATTTTCTGTTCACGAAAAAAATATGTGCGTTAAAAAATCCAAAACTGTTCACCAGCCCTCAAATTTGCAAAGTTTTCGAAAAATGGGCTGAAACTTTCACTTTGTTGAAATTTTGGGATTGAAAACGTAATTTGCATCAATTTCCCCTTTTAATTGTAACAGTTTGTGGAAATGGACCAAAATTGCCAAGCTTTGAGAACAACATCAGTCAAAAGTGTCAATTTAATGAAGTTTCAGGGACCAAAAACGTAACTTGATATCTCCTTCCGAATTGGCAACAGCTACTCAATTCCAACGATCTGAAATAATAGTACCAATTACGAAACCTTCGCAATGAGAAGAAAAAATTGTTCCAATCGTTTTCGTTCTGAACCCTTTGCAATTTTGAGCATACGTTCGTTCCGATTGCGAGCCATATTCTGATTGCGAATTCAATGATGCCAAACTCCGAATCAATCAATCGTTCCGAGCACACAGTTGCAAATTCGAGTCCAGTATTATTTTTGATTGCGAGTCGGTTCCCTTCTAGTCAACAATTTCAGTTCCGATTGATTTAAGCCCCGATTACGAGACCCACTTGACGATTGTGAACAGGTCTTCAAAGCAATTACAAATAGTTTTAGTTCCTGAACACAAAATTTTGACTTTAATCGATGACAAGCAATTGCGAACACGATCATTCCGATTCCAAATCCAATATCATTTGTTTCGATTGTAGTGACGATTCTAATTTTGACTTTTTTCATTTTACCCATTTTATTACGAACCAAAAGAACATGAAGCACCACAATTTGATTTTGACTTTTTGCATGGACTACCAAACACCTTCACATGTTCAATGTCATCTACACCCATGTAGTCGTTCACCAAAAACGATAAATCTCAAAAATCCATGAGACAACCAATTGCAATAAATTAGAACAGGAAATCTTCTCCAGTTGTTTCCATTTTGAAAGAACGTAAGATGGATGAGACTCAATTTGCAAACAAGAACATTCGAATGTCCAACACATCACAGTCAATTTTCAGATTCGGTAATCAATCATTGAAACAAATCAGAAATTGAAGAAAACATACTAATCTCTATGAACAATCGAATCTCAAACATAAATAATTGATTGAAATATGAATGAGAAACCACGGTTTGAAGACTATATTGTCGATGACGGATGATAAAAACCAGTATCTGGAACGTGGAAGTAAAAAAAAAACTTGGGCATGAAGAAATTGGATGAACAGTAACGAGTAAATCTTTGGGCTAAAACTGAAGAAATTGATCCATGAGACAATAAATTAATTTTGGACCAATCAATTGATTAGATCCAAACAAAATACGAATAAGATTGAGCAAAGAGAAAAAAATACCCACAAAAATAGTGATGAACAATATAATTCTCCATGAATAGTTGCTTGAAGGATTTTGATTTCAAAACGCCAAAACATCAAAAATCTTCAATAACTTGTGCAGAAAATCATCAAATTAAGAACCGATACTTCAAAAATCAATAGATCTTCAAAGACCCACTCTGATACCACTTGTTAGGATTAAAACCCTAATTGAGATTTAATGAACAAGATGCGGAAAATAAGAACAAACACAAATATCGATTTATTTAAACAAGAGGAATAAATTACACTTTCAGCATAGACTAAAGAATCTAACACCACATAAGAAACCTCACAACGTGGCGGCTACATTTTCCCTCACTCTTAACCCTAATAATGAATAATACATGACTATTTATAGGGAAAAGACAAGTCTTGGGCATTTAACCTACACTTCATCAAGGGGGCCCATTGCCGTCATCCATGGAGTACTTTGAAACCCTACAATCTGTATTTGTGGATCCTGGAATTGAACAATTGTTTTGAAAACTTGCTGATTGGTTTTTGGAGATGTAATGTTGAAACATATGTTTTATGAATATTAAAAATGAAAATTTGGTTGAAATTTTTTTCGTTACAAGTTGGTATCAGAGCCTTGGTTTGACGGATTCGGATACACATTCGGGCATATCTGGACTCAAACTGAGGATTTGAGAAAAGTTTTCAAAAAGAAACAATTTTTCTAAAAAGAGAAAAGGATTTCCAGAAAAGAGCAGTGTGTACAATCAGCCAGCACCCGAGCAGTGATTTCCCAAAATACCCTTACATTATGTGTTATGTTATTATGAGATGTGTTATGCATGCTAGAGTAGGCTAGGTAATTCATATCTTAGGACTAGAGTGGCCTGATATGTCATGCCTTAGCCTAGGAGTTTCTATTGTTGTGAGTTGCTTTAAGTGCATATAGGTAGCAGAGAGTAGCATGTGAGAAGTCTACTAGAGAGTAGGTTGTATTCAGGGTGGTATAGAGTACTTGCGAGTTAGGGTCCTAGGAGGACTTGGTGTGGATACGGATACGGTGTGGAAGGCAGTATTGGGCCCGTACTACTGAAAGCACCGGATCGGTAAGCATTCCAAGTAAGAATCCTTAGGGTGTTAAGGAACAAGTAGGAACGATTGATGGAGTGTGAGTAATCTCAGTCGAGTCTCTGATTATTTTATGTCGCATTTCAGAGGCATCATCGTGGGTACACGCCATACTCTAGAGAGCAGCGGTGTTAGCGATGATGAGATTCACAGGATGATCCATGATGAGGTGGTTGCAACCATTCGAGCTGAGATACCGGAGATGTTTGGGTCTATTAAGACCATGTTGATTGAGACATTTGACGAACGGTACACTGCTCTTACCGATGTTGTTGTTGTTGTGGCCATCGCAGCCGTTGCTGCTGCTAGGCTACAGGGGGTGATTCATTGCTGTATTGGAAGTTCAGCAACACGAAGCCACCATAGTTTGATGGGACTCAGGATATAATAGCAGCCATGAGATGGATCTTTGACATTGAGGGATGCTTCTATACATGTTCTTGTCCAGAGCATATGAGGGTACGGTTCGCGCTGAACCAGCTTCGCTTAGGAACGAAGGACTGGTGGAAGTTTTTGACAGCCGGTTTCTCTGCTGCAGAGCTTACCGCGGTGACTTGGGAGAGGTTCACTGCTATGTTTCGAGACGATTACGTTCCCCCGGTGCAGAGGGAACGGTTGGCCCAGGAGTTCTTGTCACTCAAGCAGGGGACTGAGTCTGTGACTGTGATCACACAGATGTTTCATGAGAGGGCATTGTTTTGCCCTGAGCAAGTGTCTACCGAACAGGCACTTATGAGCCGATATCTGAGCATACTGCGGAGAGACATTCGTGAGTTAGTGACGAACTCGACATACCGAACATTTGTCGAGCTCCAGGTAAATGCTCGGAAGAGGGAGATTGATCTAGAGACTCAGGCCAGGGAGGAGGCAGAGTCTCAGAGGAGGGATAGGCAGCCGACACAGTCTCAACCGGCGGCCAAGTGGGCAAAGCCCGCTGATTCGAGATCGGGAAGCCAGAAGGGCCGCACTTGTGGGAAGTACGGCAAGAGTCACGAGGGAGTATGTCGATCACGTGATTGCTACAAGTGTGTCAAGGAGGGGCACATAGCCAAGGATTGCCCCAAAGGGTTTACACGGACCACAAAAGCTTGAAGTATCTGATGGATCAACCCGACCTGAATATGCGCCAGAGGAGATGGTTGGATGTGGTAAAAGATTATGATTGTGAGATTATGTATCACCCGGGCAAGGCTAACGTGGTGGCCGATTCCATGAGCCGCAAGGTAGAGAGTGCCCCGATTCGGGATATATGCATGAGGATGACAATGATGACTCCGATATTGGATACCATTCGAGAGGCCCAGGCGGAGGCCATGAGACCAGAGAACCGCAAGAAGGAGCGGGTGATCGGCTAGGTATCTGAGTTTGTGATGGATAGTTGGGGGCTTTTGACCTTTCAAGGACGGATTTGGGTACCATATGCGGGATGTAGTGTTTTCGATCCATCCCACGGCCACTAAGATGTATTTGGATCTGAAGAGAGACTATTGGTGGCCATGTATGAAGAGGGATGTAGTTTTGGTAGTACAGAGGTTTCTGCCCTGCCGCCGAGTCAAGGCAGAGCACCAGTGTCCACATGGCCCATAGCAGCCTTTGGAGATTCTCTAGTGGAAGTGGGAGTAGATCTCAATGGACTTCATCACCAAATTGTCGAGGACGGCGCGTGCAGTGGACACGATCTAGGTGATTATGGATTGGTTGACGAAGAGTGCTCACTTCCTTGCTATTAGTGAGAGCTCTTCTGCTGAGATGTTGGCAGAGATTTATGTGCGAGAAGTGGTGGCTCGGCATGGAGTGCCGACGTCCATAGTTTCAGATCGTGATGTGCGCTTTACTTCCAGATTCTGGAAGATGTTCCATGAGGAGTTGGGAACGCGATTGCATTTTAGTATCCCCTATCACCCACAAATAGACGGGCAGAGTGAGTGGACGATTTAGACACTCGAGGACATGCTTCGGGCATGCGTTATGGATTTCGGAGGGAGTTGGGACTCATACCTACCTTTGGCTGAGTTTTCCTATAACAGCAGCCATCACTTGAGCATCGGTATGCCTCCCTTTGAACTTCTTTACGGGAGGAGGTATCATACTCCCGTCTGTTGGGGAGAGGTGGGGCAGAAAGTTATGGGCGGCACTGAGATAGTACTGAAGACGACTGAGCAGATTCAGCAGGTCCGACAGAGGTTGCAAACGAATCAGAGCCATCAGAGGAGTTACGCAGACAGACGCCGATCCGAGCTTGAGTTTTAGGTCGGGGATCTTGTGCTTCTGAAAGTTTCCCCTTGGAAAGGAGTAATTCGGTTTAGGAAGCGGTGCAAGTTGGGGCCTCGATATATTGGACCTTTCAGGGTGATTTCCAGGGTAGGCAAGGTAGCATATTAGCTGGAGCTACCTAAGGAGTTGAGCCAGATCCATAGCACCTTCCACGTGTCCCAGTTGCGGAAGTGTGTGGCTGATGAGACGGCAGTAGTACCATTAGAGGACATTCAGGTAGATGCGAGCCTGAATTACATCGAGAGGCCGATCGCGATCCTAGATCGGAAAGTGAAAGTTCTGAGGAACAAGGAAGTGCCTCTGGTTCAGGTCCGGTGGCAGCATCGGAGGGGATCCGATTTGACTTGGGAAACAGAGTTGGAGATGCGGGAGCAGTACCCCGAGTTATTTGCGGAGTAAGACTTCGAGGGCGAAGTCTGATTCTAGTGGGGGAGAATTGTAACATCCTGAAATCAGGTATATCGCCTTGGTCCTTCTTCTTTCCTTAAGTTGTCAGTTTTAGCCCTTGTGTAATTTGTTTGATGATCGAGTACATTGGGCGTAATATAGCGTACATCGCGCGTACTCGTGAGCGTATTCATGACGCGGAGGTTTCCTAGTACGCGAGGCGTAACAAGGTGAACCCGGGGCATACCAAGCCCAGAATGAAACCCTAATTCTAAGTGAGCCCCATATTTAAAGAATGTTATGGCCTCATTGTTGGCCACCATTTCCAGAGATTTTTCCATCCAAAACCCTAATCCTCGTTCTTGAAGGTAGAGAGTGCCCTTGAGAGCTTTTTGGTATGTTCTTGAGCCTTAAGAGTGGAAAGGAAGCCTTGGAGAAGAAGGAGTAGGAGCCCAAGCACTTGGATCTGAGCTTAGCAGTGTGAGAAGCTTCATTTGGAGGTATAAAGCTTCAAACTTTCTTCCTTTTCTGTTGTGTGTTCTCATATGGGATGTTTTAGGGGTTTTGTCCCAAAAGTTGATGGCTTTGTGAGTTGATAAGCTCTAAGAACCTAGATCTGTCCCTTGCTAGTGTATTTCGTGTTATAAGTCAAAAAAATCCAATCTTGGTCATTAAGAACTAACCATGCATGAGTTATGGGATTGAGAAAGAAAATGGATGAAGGTTTTGAGTGTTGAAGGTCAAACCAACCATGCAAAGGTGTAAAGTCTTCGAATTTACGGATTA